>NC_086177.1:77707500-78363750 GCF_023053635.1 Elgaria multicarinata webbii | reverse complement strand
TTCATATTGTTTTTAATGTTTTTATTCTTTATAAACCACCCACAGAGCTTCAGCTTTGGGGTGGTCTAGAAATAATAATAATAATAATAATAATAATAATAATAATGCTACCCTCAAGTCCTTCCCCACAAAAAACCCACTCCTGGCGTTTCTAAGTGCTTTTTCTTTCTTTCTTTCTTTCTTTCTTTCAGCAATGTAGTTTAGAGAGACAATATATTTTTAATTGTTGCTGTTATTAGACAATTGGGTGCCAGAAACCCTTGCCAATCAACTACAAATCACTGAGGGATTGACCAATTGGTCCCAATCTCCCATCTGCCCACTACTAGTGTGCCTGATTATAGTATCTTTCCAGGGCATCATATGAAGGACTTCCCAGTAATGCTAAATAAAATAACTGAATCTGGGATCTTAATATAAACAAAGGATGTTTACTGTGCACTGAGCAATATCTCCTATCCAATTTATGCTTCTTCTCACCACTGATATGAATATCCCTGTCCTACTCAAGCAACAAAAGATGAGCCGGGCTCCAATTCTTCAATTAAAGGCAAGCCCTGGGACTCGTATGGTGTTACTGTTTACAGCAACAATAGAAGAGTCAAATCTGACTTCTTAACCAGAAGTCATTAATTACCCTTCACTAAAAAACAAAACAAAACAAAAAACTTCAAAACACAAAGATGATATTACTCCTAGGGAAGATAAGCATGTGATTCACAGTGGAACACCATTAGATGTGGCTGCATTTGTAAAACTGGTAAACCATAGAATGATCCTATGAATCGTGCCTTGCTGCTTCTGCGCTGTCATTTCAAAGTATAGGTGTTCACTGTATGTATTAATACTTATTTATTCAGACTGTTTTTAATAACACAGATAGTAACAGCAAAATCAATATAACATCAATAAAGTACATCAATTTACAATAAAAATATTAAAAATTATTAAAAAAGAAAAAAGACAACATACACAAATACAGTAGTTTGTTAGACTATGGTTTCTTTTTTCCTCTGGTTCCCCCTACACATATAGTCCTAAATGTGTGACCATATGTTTGTCAGAACAAAGCTGTTGATAACACTACATTTTTTCAAAAGCTGCTAATGTTGTGAGACTTTCTGTCCAATGGACGGGGTGTATTTTTCTTTCCAGCCTAACCAAAAGGGGACCACCATTAGACATGCCCAGATCAAACGAACCAGTAATGTGTCTGAGGTCATTAAATTTTCCTTCAATAGGCACTGAGGGATGCAATATGTGCAAAATATCAACTTTTGCTAGATTAAATGTAATTTTAAGTCTGGAGACATGTATTGATCAGAAGGTAAAGCCTGCTCCCATTGTCCAGGATGTATCTGACACTCCAGTTCCATGTTCCCCTCTTCCCTAACTGTTCATGTGTCCATTTTATCATATGCCATTAGGGTCTTGTACATCATTATGGTGGATTTGTCGATCCTAATCCTCCTCAATCAAATCCTCCTATCATTTGGAGCTTCTGATGCACTCAGGGCAGATGGACCATGTCTGTCAGGCAGAGTGTGTTTTAATTGGAAGCACTGTCAACGGGTAGTGCTGGTAATTAGTTATTAGCCCTGCAAATTAACTAATAGGAGAAAATCATCGTTATTTCCTATCAACTGATTGAGAGTGAGAGCCCTTTTCTCTGCCCATTGTCTCCGGAGAAAAGGTTTCCCTGCTATTCATAAATTAGAATTGCTCCATAATGTTAACCTTTCATGTGCAAGAGTGTCAAAGCTAAACAATGCCACATCTCCCTACATTCCAGGACTGGAAGTGGAATGATTCCTCCCTTATTTATTTGCATCCCTAGTTTTGTCATTCCTAATTCTACCACACCAGTAAGGAGATATACTTTATGACAGAAATCAGGAAAATTAAAGCCCTGTGCCATGATTGGTAGTTGTAATCTTTAGAGGGAGAAACGTGATAGGCCTCCACTGTATATGTACAAGGCTTACAAAAGAGGGAGAAGACAGACTGACTGTCCATCCGACCAACACACACACACACTGTCCTGTTTGTCCATCTAGCCCAGATACTCTAGATGTTGTTGAAATAGAGCTTTGATTATTCCTGACCACTGACTATGGTGGCTGGAGCTGGTGGAAATTGGGAGTGCAGCTACCTGAACCTTTGCACTGGAGTTGTCAGGGACTGAACTTGGGACCTTCTGCCTTCCAAACATCTTCTGCACCATTGAGTTATGGCCCCTCCCTAATGACGCTGTGCTCACTTTGAACAACTAGTTCCCCCTACGATGACAAACACATAAGGGGGAAGGTCTACCCTTGCTACAGACTCCAATAAAGAAACGCTGGAATGTAACGTGTATGCACAGATCAAATGAGGAGACAGGGAATACCTGACAAAAGAGAAGTTTTTGTCACCTGAAAATTTGACTACATTAAGATTGCAGGGGTGCTTTTCCTTTTTTCTTTTCTTTTTTAAGAAGTCCATTATTAGAAGAAGATGCCTCTTTTTCATTTATCCATGTATCTACATCCTACGCATTCTCATTTGGTCTTTTTGTACCTAAAGACAATGCAGTTTTGAGGTTTCTATCATATTGTTGCTTTTTCAGTAGCTGTACCTAAGGCTCCTTGCTTCTGTTGCTATGCAACTGTGTAGCCTCGTTAAGACAAGTGCCTTTTTACTAGGTTTCCAGCAGGAATACTTTTATGACATCATTATTACATGGATCATTAAAGTTCTTACCACAACAAAGCTCATCCTGAAAATATATGCTTCACTAAAAAAAAAAAAAAACAGACAGAAAAATTAAGGCTGGTTCTCTCCTCTCCTCCTTAACACAATTTCTCTTTTCCATCTTATTTATTTATTACATGTTTATACCACCAAATAGCCGAAGTTCTCTGGGCAGTTCACAAAAAAACCACAATGTGAAACAAAATGTTGCAGTTTTATCTGCATTGCAAACTTAGTTAAATGGGTATAAAATCTGTATTTCATAGCATCCTGCATCCTCCATCCTCAGGAAACCTGGGAATTATAGTTTTGTGGGGATCCAAGCAATGCTTTATTAGGGACCCTTAGCACCAGTTACCAGAGCAAAAACAAGTCTTAAAAATGAGCCTCTACAGAGTTGATAATTATAAATGTTGGCATATAATATAGAGCAAAAAACCCACCTCTCTCTGGGATACTTGCAGCATGGCTAAAACTGAGAAAATTGGCTTCTCTGACAATTTTAAACAGAGCTTTATTTTCCTATCACACAGTAATGGTTTGTCAAAAGTGGCATCTGTGGATGGGCATTTATCGTGTTGCTAAAGTATATACATCACAAAATTGGCGGCTACCCAGCTCTGTAATTGACCAACCTGAAGTTGATTTCTTTTTAGAATGCTCCTCTCACAAGCTCAAAATGGATTGCAATAAGTAATGCAGCCTAGAGCAAATAAAACATTTTTGTTGTAAATGAATACTTAGTTTCTTCACATTCTTCTCTTGAGGCTCGATCTATCTTCCTTAAAATCTTCTTTTAGCAAGTGTGCTATCAGCCTGTTTTGCTTTTTTTCCAAGTGCTTTCAGAGAGACTTCTTTAGACAGCTATCCACAAAGCCCTGGCAATTAAGATGGAAATTCTGCTAGATGGAAGGGGCGGCAGAGATTTAAGGCAGCTGTTGAAACTCTGGAAAGCATACAGAGCCAGGCTGATTACTTCCTTTCCTCCAGTCCTGGACCCTGGCTGCAGAAACTGATGTTTTGGCTCTGAACGAACCTTTGGTATCCTACTTAGAAACCATGGGGATAGTGCTTCCTCCTTCACTCTCAGGAACAATCACATTCTTGCCAGTATCCAGATATCCCATGAAGCAGAAACTGCTCTTCTGGAAATACTGGGTACTGGCCATCTCTCACATAAGATGTTTATGTGCTAAATAATGCCATCCAATTGTCTTCCCAAATTAAATATTTCTTTAGGTAGTTCTGCCTTAAAGAATCCTCCTTCCAAACATTTTGTGTGATCTGTTTCGGGTGTTTAATCATTCAAAACTCTCTCAAATGAACTCTAAATGAACTGAGCTAGAGAACAGTTCCTTACTTAGAAAAGCAGGCTCTCTGGAAGACAAGCAGATTTGTGCCTCTATGTATTTGTGCATCACTGGCTAGAATGTCAGGATACAGTTTTGTACTCTGATATAGTCTAAGCGGTACCACATTTCTTGTTTACAACTCCTTATTCTGATTATTATACACAAACAATTAGCAATTACATGACCTAAGAAGTCTAGCCTATTTGAAAATAGAAAAGTATAATTAGTTGTACAAACGTTGTGCTGTCAAGAGCTGCTGCGTATATGTTCTACTGTGAACAAGAGCATGTCCAAATTACAGATGTTAATATTTTCAATTTCTCAGTGCTACTGGAGCGATGTAAAAATTAAAACATCCAAAAATAAAAATGTTGCTGAGCTAGTACTTTGGGACTTGGACATCTATCTGGGAGAAAGGGAAGATGGCTTACAATACCCACCTCAAGTATGAGGTACGTATTTCAAGTCCCATATTCTTCTTCGCCTCAGATCTTAATCCAAATCAAAGATTTCTTCTTCAGTCCCTCTCCCACGTATCAGCCTCCAGCCCCTATACCCCTCCCCTTTAACCACATTTAGCTGAGTGGTGGTGGCAAGCAACCATAGGGAAAGTGAAGGAGAGAGATACTTTGCCCTTCTCTGGCATCTGATATGACATGCTGTCTAACAATACACCAGGACTTAAGGCTCTGGTAGCCCTTAAGAAATCTAGTTTCCTCCAAGGGCTATTGACATTTCCTTGACATTACCCAGTTATTACCTCATGTATTGTATTTTTTTTTAATCTCCAAGGAGCTCATGATGGCATATATGCTCTAACCCCGCACACCTTTATTGATTAACTCAATTATGATAACTTTAGTTCTGAAATCAAATTAACAATGAACTATGGGTATGAATATGTTCCATTTGGGTAAGACAATTCTATTTATACACTTATAGCTACTTTAGCCCAAAGAATTCAGAAGAGAGGAGAGACAAACATGCCACTTTCAATAAATGCAGATCTTCAGACAAAGATCTGAAGCACAGATTGTCACCTTCTACAACCACTGAGTGGGATAATCACTCAAGTCTGCTCTGTTGGTTGTAGAAAGGAGGAGCTCGATCTTTGAGGTATACTTTAGAATGTGCCTAGCAATTATACCTAAATGCTGCTGTAGTAGCAGCAGTACAAACAACTGTATCCATTGCCACAAGTGAACTTCATAAATTAAGGTGAAGGTATTTGAAGTACGTCTGCATGCTGGAACTAGGGGGCATGGTCTAGACCTGGTGATATCCCGGGGATCATCCCTGTGCCTCCACATGATGCACAGGGGATCCCGGGGACAGGGACGGATGATACCTCCCTTTCCCCAGGATAGCTGGGATGGCTTTAATCCTGGCTTTCCCCACAGTCTCAGGATCGTCCCGAGACCACGGGATGTGCAGGCAGCCATCCCAGTTTCTTCCCGGCTCCTCGTGTGTAAATGTGAGTAGCCAGGAACCAGGCATGGAGCTCTTCAGGAGCTTCATGCCCATCGGGTGGGGTGGGGGGAGAGCGAGGTTTTAGTTTTGTTGGTGTTTTAAAATTACCTTTACAATGGAGTGCTCTTGCGCTCGTCTTCAATTAAAAACAAAAAAACAAACAAAATGGCGGCCGCGATGCCCTCTGTCCTCTCAGGACATTGCACGCCGCGTGTAGACTAAGGGGGAGGATCTCAAGATTACCATATCGTGAGATCCTCCCCGTCAACCCCCCTGGTGTAGACATGCCCCATGTCTAAATGCTCTTAATTTATAATGAATTTACATCTTGCCACTTGTCCCTTCTAGCATCTCATCAGCCGATCATACAAGGAAGGGCCATAGCTCAGTGGTAAAGCACACATAATGCATGCATTAGTATATGGAGAAAAATTATGGTTGAATTGTTTTAGGGCAATCAAGACTGTAGTGTTCAAATGCTGAAGAAAAATCAATGGTTTCTCTTCACTAGAATGCTTCCAACCTCAACCACTGCTGGGCTTTCACAGTACTGCGTGATCAAATTTGGGATTAAGCAAAATTATCTCCACAAATATAGTCTGTAGTATTCACATGAACTACCAAACTAGGCCAACTTGAATTGATTTATATTCTGATGCCCATACGATATCATTTAGATACAAACAAACCAGAGGCTGCAATCCTTGGGTGGGAGTCCCATTGAAATCAGCGGAACATCAGAGTAAACATGCGAAAGATCAGACTGCAAAGATTAAAAAACTATAAGTATAAATGACTAGCAATATATTCCATATACTTATAGAGTATCCTTCCACAAGAAAGTGTTAGGCATTCTCTGTCTTGTATCAGAAAACGATAGGAGTAAACGCATCCATCTGAAAAAGTTCCTCTCTTCCAAGGAAAATACTGACAGCTGAATGGAACCTTGCTTTGCACATATGCGAGAATGTCACTTCCTCACTATGGAACTACTTGAAGAGCAGCTTTGTTTGAAGTGGCACCCATTCAGAAAAGGAAAACAAGCCCACCAAAAAGCCCACACAGATATAACTTCTTAAAAGGCAGCAAATCCTATTGCTGAATTCATTGGCATTTGATATAGCTGGATAGCATACCATGCTGAAAGGCATGCGCCCGCTTTAATCCCTTCATACTATTGCAGTTCATCATATGTACATCATCATGTAGGTATAGTTCCCCATATTGTGGGGTGTGTGGGATGGTAATGGGGGCAACGGTAAGAGAAATCGCACATCTACTTTTGGGTAAAAATTGATGGTCAATGTACAATGGAAATATGCTGTGATATGAACAACACTGTATGACCCAAGAACAGGATGGTTGCTTTCTGAGCATCTTCACAGGGGAAATAGTCCTTCTTTGCCCAGAATCTAAGCCTGTAGGGAAGTGATGACTCATAGCACACTATGTTCTTTAGTTACAATATTTGTATAAAGACACCAATAACATGGTTCTCTGGGCATCTTACAGCCTACAATACAATTAAAAACACACACAATATCATAAAAGAACAATTTGGGACATAAAAAATTCCTGAAATAACAAACAATTCAACTGGTGCCAAAATTACCATAGAGAGGTTGACAGGTGCATCTCTCTAGGGAGGACAATCTATGCCAGAATGACACCAGTAAGGAGGCCCTCTGCCTGGTGGCCATCTATTTATCAACTCATAGAATGACTTCTATGGGGCTTCAGAGAAGATTATTGTTAAAAGTGAGTAAGTTAGATCTTCAGAGCCCTTATGACAGCCAAAAGACTTATATTAGCACATTGGAAAGACAAATGCTCACCTCCTATAATGTAATGGATTGAGGACCTAATAACACCATTAACTTTTGAACAGGTGTTATATAGGCGCAACTTGCAAGTGGATAAATACATGGATATTTGGTCTGCTTTTCTTGAAACTTTTGTATTAGTCTTTCCATACACATGATGGAAAAATGACAATATTGCTATATATGTAATGTGTATTTTTTCTTTTCTTTTTCATAATGTATTTTCTGTTTTGTTGATATTCACAATAAAAAGGGGGAAAGCGAGTAACTTATTTTATATTATTACATTTATACACATTTTTCTTCTATGATGGAACTTGAGGTTCTCAAGCTGGTCTCCCATCTAACCACTCACAAAACAGGGCTGGCCCTAGGATAAATAGTGCCTTTGGTTCCCCCCTCTGGGCTACCCAGAGGACCTATGGAGCTTGATGCAGGTGTGATATCCATGGAGAATGACATTGCTCAAAACCTTGATCTCTCACCCACTGTGCATAAACCAGACTTCAAAAAGCCACATTCTGAGCACTATGCAACACAGATTTTACTTACAATAACAAAGATTCTACTTACAATATTTCTGTTTTGTAGCAGTTCCTATTTTTTGGTAAGCATGCTTTATTTTAGAAGATCTATTATTTTTAATCTTTAAAAATAATAAAGAAAGGTCATAAATAAAAAGGTATCCAGCTGATCTCTTACAGCTTATGGTTTTATTTTATTACTATTTATAAAGGGATTATAGTGTTACCAGCATTTGAAGTGCTAAGTGCTCAGTAACATTGCCTCAAAGTAAAGCTGTGTTCCATCGATTTTTACATTGGTACAGGATATCAAAGTGGAAATTGAAAAAGAAACCTGCTTTAATGCTAACCTTTATGATCTTCCTTTAATGCTGAAGGAAGATCATTTTGTAGTTAGTAGCCAACCAACCTGTAAAACCCTGAAGTAAGGTTATAGACACTAACTTTTGGCTACCCTAGCTCAGCTTGGTGCCACCCTCGGCTTAGCGCTCTGGCGACTACCCAGCTCACTTACCCCTTAGTCCAGCCCGGCTGGCAAGTCTCAGATTTGCTTGGCTTCCGCAAGCCTGTGGCACCATGTGCCTTTAGCTCATATTACAGGGAAACACGGGAGTGTTTCCCTGTGTTATAGGCGATCAGTGAAAAGAGCATTCCACCATGTTAAGGCCGAAATTGGGGGTGGGTCATTTTGACGTTCATAAAATGGAAAATGTTTCACCAATCTTTCTGAAACGGAGACCTGCCAGAAAGAAATGCTGGTTTTACATACCCTGCGCATTTCAAGAAGATTTGTGAAATATTGAGGGCAGGATGGCAGTTCAAAGTACCAAAATGGGGAAAACCTCTCTGGCTCAAAATGTCTTTTCTATTTCCGGGTGGCGACGATTTTTTTGCTCACTAAAAGCTCCGAATTGGGACCCTTACCCTTCAAACCAGTGGTGGGATCTTGTCCCCCTGTCCTTCTAGTTGGTGGAATGGCTTTTCTTTTTTCAAAATTCTCTTCCATTGTTTTTTAATGAACATTTCTTTGCCCCATTAAAGTGAATACAGACTCATAACTCCTAAATGGAGCATGCTCAGTAGCATCGCTCTCCCCCTCCCTCCTGTCTCAAATAGATTGGAATGTTGGAAATAAGATGGCCGCCTGGCTCATTTAGGAGCTATTTCCTTCTGCAGATAAGCCAAGGCCCTGTCTGGGCCCTCTCCTTCCCCACAGTGCTGTGGAGGCCAGGGAGGGAGAGAGAAACTATCTGCCTTGCTTGGAGGGAGGCCCGTCCCTGGCCTCCAAGGAAAAAGAAAACCTGGCTGGCTCAGGTAGGGGTTTGATTGACTTTGTTGTGTGTCTGTGATTGTGAAGAGGGAGGGAGAAGTGTGTGTGTGTGTGTGTGTGTGTGTGTGTGTGTGTGTGTGTGTGTTTGACGTGCTGGTGCATCCTTCTTAATTCAAAGTAAAGAATATATGGCAAACTTTCCTTTAGGGTGGCAGTTCCTCACCCAAGCCTCTTAAAGTTTAAACTTTATGGAAAGAAATATTTTGAGACTAGGAATGAGAGGAGGTTAACCCTAGCCTATCTGCCATGAGTTTAAACTTCTTCAGGTAGTGTGTGTTTTGTTAAAAGGTGCTGAACTACATTTTAAGCTTTCTTTTATATATATTTGTGTGTGTGTGTGTATTTTGAATTTGAACACAGATATAGGTCTCTTTAAAAAAAATTCTTGTGTGAAGGAAGGTGAATAGTTTTGGTTGTACATAGAAAATATTTTCCTTTCTCTGTGTACCTGCTTCTTATAAGCTAAATCTGCTGCTTTATGTTTGTATGAAAGGAAAACGTTTTCTAAAATGTACATCCATGAATCTTATACCCAAAACATTACTTCACACCAGAGAAATGGGTAAGGGACCTAGTTTTTGCTACAACCTGGCACCCTCCAGTTGCTGTAGACTTAGATTCACAGAATCATAGAATTCAATGCCCCTCAGTAGTTGCAGTAGTCCAGGGCATGTAGTCCTCTTCATCCTCCTCTTCATTTCATCCTCACAACGACCCTGTGAGGTAGTGTAGGCTGAGGGAAGGGGGGCATAAGGAATTACATTTATATACCGCCCCATAGCCTGGGTGTATTTATTTATTACATTGATATACCGCCCCGTAGCCAAAGCTCTGCAATAAATACCTAAATGTGTTGTTAACAATGATCTCCAGTTACTGACATAGCAAGAAAATACAAGCAAGGAAGCAACATTTGGTGATGCCTTTCATCTGGAAGTTATGTGATATGTGGGTTATCAAGCAGTTACATGAAAAATGCTAGATACTCTGATCCTTAGTTTAAGTGGATTCTTTAATGTCAATATAGTAAAATTTATAAATTTTAGTGTAATTTTTTAAATAATTACACTATAGTGTCATAATTTAAATTTTTTAAATTGTGTAAATTGGGAAATTATTTTTAAAATATTTTTTTTCTCCCCTGTGTGGGTTCTTTGATGTCTACTCAAGGTCCCACTACAGCTGAAGCTTTCCCCACATCCTATACATTTATATGGCTTCTTTCCTGTGTGGTCATCCATTACACAAAGCCATGAAATTCAATAAACAAAAAACCTACAGTTTTCAAAACAACATTAAAGGCTCTACAGTTTTCAACCAAACTCCAAAAAGCAGGGAAATTGGGAGTTAAGGCTCGCAGGCCTATAACGCCACATCCTCCCTAAGGAGGCAGAAAGTGCCAGTGAAATTCTCATTCTCCCAAAGCAGATATAAACTATGAGGACAGGATGGAGAATAGGATATGCAGAGGTGACTGTGGGGTTGTTGAAAAATGACGACGAACAACTTAGGGCAACCTACTTATCTTTTTTTGTTTATTTATTTATTAATTACATTTCTATACTGCCAAATAGCCGGAGCTCTCTGGGTGGTTTAGAGCAGCCCTTCCCCAACCTGGTGCCCTCCAAAGGTGTTGGACTACAACTCCCATCATAGCAAGTCAGTATGTCCCATGGACAGGAACGCTGTGACTTGTACTCTCAAACATGTGGATAGGGGACTGTGGGGTTCGGGAAAACTGATCAGGGAATGCTGTTCTAGAGCAAGGGCAGGCAAAATGTAGATCTCTAGAAGTTTTGGCATTCAACTCATAAAAGTCTCTGTCAGCATGGACAGTGATCAAGAATGCTGCGAATGCTGTGACTGCAGAGGATTTTTCTTACGAGTTCAGCAGTGTGAGATCAAAGGCAGAGCTACCACCTAATAGATTCATGTATAAGGAAGGATTATTTTAAGGGTTAGGGTTACGGTTAGGGTTTTTTTTGTCCTCACCATAACATGGGAGTTGCAGCGCGGCATATCTGGAGAGTACTAGGCTGGAGTAGGATGGTTTATACTTGGATCCTATACATGTCTTCTCAGAAGCCAGTGCCACTGAGTTTACTAGGGCTTCCCCCCAAGTGGTGTAGGATTGCAAACTAATCTCATCTGAAAGGAGTTCAAGACACCCAAACTAATCCTTTTCTGTTCCTCTGCCACTCTGATGAGATGATGTATTGTGGAGGGATTGTGGGGAGTCAACAGTATATTTTGTATGAACACATTTTAAGAAAAAAACATTGGTTCTTTGAAGGGCAGGGTATTTACCATAAACTGAAAGTGCCAGCCCTTGCTCTGGTTCTACATCTCCAACAAATAGTTCCCCTTCTGTTATCAATCGTGCTGCTCTATGCGAGATGGTGTGAAAAAAAAATATTGCGCAGCCCCTGTATTTGGTAAGGATATAGAACAGCGTTCCCTATCCTGCTGTCCCAGCTTTCCTGACCATGGGACATACTGACTTGCAATGATGGGAGCTGTAGTCCAACACCTTTGGAGGGCACCAGGTTGGGGAAGGGCTGCTCTAAAAAAAAAAAAGAGAAGTAAGTGCCCTAAGTTGTTCGTCATCATTTTTCCACAACCCCACAGTCACCTCTGCATATCCTATTCTCCATTCTGTCCTCATGGTTTATATCTGCTTTGGGAGAATGAGAATTTCACTGACACTTTCTGCCTCCTTAGGGAGGATGTGGCGTTATAGGCCTGTGAGCCTTAACTCCCAATTTCCCTGCTTTTTGGAGTTTGGTTGAAAACTGTAGAGCCTTTAACGTTGTTTTGTAGACCGTAGGTTTTTTGTTTATTGAATATAGTTTATAGCTGGTTAATATTTCGGACTGAATAAACAAACACACCTCCAACACTTCATAATTCAATAAAGATCACACTGCATTTCTTTCCTCTGCCATGTTTTTTTTTTAAAAAGGAGGAAGAATTGATATCAAAAATTAACAATAGAAATCAGTCATCATCTTCTATATGCTACTTTTCCAAAAAAGTGTCCAAAATGGCTAACACCATGGAAATACAAAAACGTAAAAGCATATCAATATGCCAATTACAATAATACATCATTAAAATAACAAACAACCCAAACACTTCATTTTATTAATACTATTATAACATTTCAAATTAAAAAATAGGCAAAATCAGCTATTACAACACAATACAATATGCATTATAATTTATCAGTAATGTGTAAGCCAGAGACAAATATGCAAAACCTCTCCTATACATTGAGGCATTAATAAGAATACAAACTGCAAAGAGTGGATAGTATCGATTTGGGGCCTAGGACGCACGGACAGCCCTGCTGGACCCAATCTGTAGATGGCCACGATGTAGTGCTTCTAGGGGCAAGCCCTAAAATGAGTGAAAATGCTCATTTCTGGAAGGGGCAGGTTGGTGCCCTTCCAGGCATGATTGTTTTCACTTGTTTCAGGGCTGCCCTCAAGAAGCACTACATCATGACTGCAAGGGGTAACGGCTGCACGCACACCGCTACCAGTGGGGCTAGGCACCTGTGGACCAGGGCCCAGTGGGGCTGGCTGTGCATGCAAGGCCCCAATTGAATCCCAGTAGTACAAAGTGCAGAAAACAGCAACCAAATTTCTTACAGCCTGCATCAGCTGATCTCTCTCACACTCCACTCTGATTTTTGTGTTTATTCTGGCTAGACAAGGCAGCCTTCCTCAACCCAATGTGTTGGACTATAACTCCCATCAACTCCAGCAGCATGGCATTGGGTATTCTGGCTGGGGATGATGGGAGTTGTAGTCAACACATCTGGAAAGTTGAGAAAGGCAAGACTACATCCTCTCGGAAATCCAGGAGCAAATTGCTCTCCTTTAAGAAGAAAGACCACTTGTGATGAATAAGGAAATGACAAAAAGCACACAAATGCAGAGTGCCGGAAATTCGGCAGGTAATGAAGGAGAAACAAGTTTGAATTTAGGAATGGGCTGTGATAAAAGAACCCTGTGTGGATCCAAAGGCTGCACGACATTTGTTTCTGGAGACAGTGTTTCAGTTTAAAAGACTAGCACTGTGCATTAGGCTGCCCAACTGCTCCCCAAACTCAACTGGTGTATTTGTAAACATACATACATACATATATGATTCGAGTCCCTGTGTTCTCTCCTCACAAGTTAACAGATCTGTTGAAGATTGTCCCTGGAACTTCCTACTGATAAGAGAAGCTGGGAGCATGAAGCAGTTAGAATACTTCTAAAACCTTGCCTGCATCACACAAGTTCCTTCAACTTCCCATTAATCATTCTTTATAGTAAGAGTGTTGAACCACAGGCCCATGGGTCAAATCCAGCTTGCCTGGATTACAAATCTGGCCCTCCAGGGTTATACAGATGGCCCCACCCCCTTTCCCTTGATAGCTTGGGGTGTTTCATGGCTTTTGCACATTTCTTCTCCATTCTAAAAAGTTGGAATGCCTCTCCTAAGTTACTTGCAATAAGAGCTTTAAGCTAAAAAATGCTGGGGGTTGGGGGAGGCATTTTGGCTCCGCTCTCTTTGCCGTTAGCCATACCCATCACTGAAATGTGGCCCCAGACAACTTCTCCAAAACTGAATTAAGACATAATTAAAACTGAATTATGAAATTATGAATTAAGAAAGAGGCCTGACACCCCTACTAAATAGCATGTTGGAAGAGGCTCCAAGAGTTCAAGCCTCAAATATCCATATTTTTAGTGTGCATTTACTGTGCCCCTCAGAACGACTGAAGGGAGAAGCCAGGCCTTCAAATGGGGTTAGACTCATATGCTAATAGATATGTGATACGTAATTCTAAAACACGGCATTGAGACTGAAGATTAGGCCTTTCCAAAGTTCTGCACTGAGGCTAAATACGAAATCAAAGATGTCTTGTATGACACCTAACTACTCATGTTGCTAAACCTGATCCACTTGGGATGTAGATTTGCCTTTCTGTTTATTCTGGAATGGGAATACATATTTGGTGATGCATAAACAGATTAGTTAACAGCATATGAGCAGAATCTCAAAAGCTCACAATATTTTCTTTTTTCCTCTTTATCTCTATGCCTGGAAAAACATTGTCTGTTTAATTTCTGCCTGCTGGCCTTCTCTTACAGATACAGGGCCAAGGCTAGTGAAAAAGCCGACAACCCTAGGAAAGTCACAAGTGTAGAGGATTGCTGAAGCCTCCAAAAATAATCTAGTCCTGCATAGCTATCTCAGATTGCAAAAAGCTACTGGTGGCTGGTGACTTGTCACCTTAGATTAGAGGACTTAGTTTCTGAGAGGGCCTCAGTTCTAAATTAGCTGGAACAAGGATTTCAAACTTCCTTCAAACCTCACAAAACTGATTAACTGGTGTGGATTTGAAGTAAACTGGGTTTAGTTTGTATGTTTAGCGCCTCATGTATAACTTGCTCATAATATTGCTTTTAAAAAAATTCCTATTGTTAAATTCTTTTTGTTACCAAAAACCCTTGATTTTAATACATTCATCCACTCAATAATGTCACTTATACTGTTTTTACCAGTACAATTGAATTGAAATAGCTAGAGAAGCAAGACTTGGTTTAATTCAAGTCTAAATATATCATGAGAAACAATAATAAAATAAGACACATAAAACTGTCTTGCTTTAAAGCCAGGGAAGACAACTTATGGCCCTCCAAATGTTTTGTCCTACAACTTTCATCAGTCCTGGCTGAGGGATGATGGGAGTTGCAGTCCAAAACAATTGGAGGGCCACAAATTGCTCATTCCTGGTTTAAAGACAAAGTATGAATGTATCCTAAATATGACGTTGTTGTTGTTGTTTTGCTTTCTTTTATAACATACACACATGCACTGCTGCTGTTACCTGACAGGAATATGTTTCTAGCTTCCCCAAGGTCTATTTTAATGTATCACACAAAGAATCAAACCAAACCTGAACCTACAACTGCATCAAGCCTTGCACCCTCCACAAACCAAGCAAAACCTGAACCATTATTTAGAAGTCCCTCTTTAATTTGAACTGGAACAGAACAGAACATTTAAGAGTACATAGTGCCATAAATAAGCTTGCTGCTTCAACCTCCAATTGTCTTTTAGATTAGCATCAGGAGAGATGAAGGCTAAGGAAATTCATCTTAACAATGAAACAAAGCAATACGCATGCATGCATACGCACACACACACGGAGTAGGGTCTCTACAGGCAATATACAGACAATCCACACACCTTTCGGCAAATTCCACCACTCAAGTGAGTGCCAAATGTATTAGTGGCTCCCCTTGCTCTGGATTTAGCCTACAAGATCACAAGGCAGACTCACATCCTGGGCAAGGTTGTTTATCCAGGTCAATGCCCTGGTTTTTGCAACAAACCATGGACAGCACACCTTTCACCCTTCCTTACAAATACAAACTAAGTCAAATGACTCATAATGGATCACTACTGTTCAATACGTGGAGTTAAAATCTCTTTGCTTTCCCCACCCTCCTCCCATCTTAAATGCCCAACTTTCCATTACCATTGGCAGAATTTGGGTGGCTACATAAAACCTCAGAGAAGGGCTTATGAAAACAGAAGGGCCTTGCCACTACGAAACCTCTGTTATATGGTGTGTAAATAAAAGCAAACCCTGCAGCCAAAGGGAGGACATTTTGTCAGAAGCCACATCATCTTTAAAATAGGGAACCCACCACTCATTACTACATCAATTTTCCCTGGTTGCAAAAAGGCTGGAGTGACCAGCAGCTTGAGGCTTTCTCCAATACAGGCAGAGTTCAAATCAATTAGGATTGCCAACTAAAATCAATCTGGGAATCAGTCAGTAAACAGTGAAAATGGCTCACATTCCCCACATCACTTAGGACGGCAAGGGCAGCCAGGCTCTGCAGATATTAGGTTATCAGTTTAATAAAACCCAACACATGTTCAAGCAGTGGTGCCAGAGGGTAAATTTCTGCTTAAAGATCAACATCATGTAGTAGTTTTTGGAAGCCCTCATCACTCCTTTAGCTACAGACTAATGTCACTGATCAAAGACAATAATTTCTGCAGTTTTCTAGAATATATGATAGGTAGGAAATCGTTACAAAGTTGAAGCCTTTCATCACAGATGTGAAAATGCTGTAACTGAAACACTTGTAAAGGTGTTTGGGGATCTTAAAAGACAAAAGCTGTTACATAAAAAGAATAAACCTCTACTATATGAAAACTGGATGGTAAATGATTGCCACTGACCTCCAATGAAAATATTTCTAAATGGAGTGATGCCTGAAGCTTATAGGTGGTCCACTCGTTCTTCAAAGAACCTAACCTAGGCTTGCAGAATCTGTGACCCATCAAGACAAATACAGCCCATTAGCCATGCATTATGGCTTGCCAGGAATATGACTAATCTGTTTTTCTAGTATAAAGCAGATAACTGTCCCAGTATGGATTGGGCTCCCACTGCACTGAATCATGAGTAAAAAACAAAGAGAGGGTCATCAGCACACTATGTATTTAATGTATGTACTTTGACCTTCAAGTGCATAGGATTACAACTCAAAGTGCATCAAGGGAGAGAAAATGGCTGAGGAGCATAGTGGAAGGGGACTCTGAGACAGGGGACATATTGGGCACCAGAGGGTACCAACTGCTCATTTTTGTGGTACACCCACACACTTCCTCAACTGGGGCAGGGAGAGGAAATAGAGGACTCATGTATATCTGGCTGAATGTTTGGAGCAGGGAAAAACTTTGCTTCAGAGACAGACTACTTTGGAGAAAACTGGAGTCTGGACATGTGCAGACAAAAGGGGAAGGAGGACAGCCATGCTGAAAGCAAACGATCCAGGTGTACTGGTTTAACAAGCGCAATGTACATTTTCTGTACACCTACTTCTGCTGCTCATCAAATTTCTGGTGCTCATCAAACTTGAAGCATACCATTTCTTACTATGGATCCATCAAATGCACTAGTATATTTTAAAAAAACAGGTAGCATTCATGATATATTAAAAATAAATAGCAGCATTTTTTATGGAAAATAGTTTTTAGTGTCTGTGGTCAACTGCTCACTACTAGTTACATTGAACTATAGGTGAGCTTGTACATTTCTCAAGCTTAATGTGCGTACACTGGGTGACTCAAAAAGAATAGCATAGGTGAACAATACATCTGTCTTTTGCAAGTGGGTGGTGTGGGCTTGCCAATCAGGGCTAGAACAAGACATTTTGCCTGAGGCAGAACAGCAAATGATGCCCACCACTACCCCCAAGTCATGGTGCATAGTACCTAAAGCTGGCCAAGTTATCTTGGCAAATGAGGCAGAAAATCCCACAAAAGCACATCTCCCTATCCCCTGGCAATAACAATACAACAACAAATTAAGTAACTAACAATTTGCTGCCCTTCATGACAACCAACATATGCTGGCTGAGATGGCCACCTCACCCTGTCTAACAGTAGAACTGGCCTTGTTACCTATAAATTATCTCTGAAAAGGAGATACTAGGATTAGAAGTTCCTGACAGCCACGGGTCCATTTACCTAAGGTTGGAGCTGAAATTGCAAGGAAATGAGAAGACCACAGGATGAAGTGACTTAGCTAGTACATAAGCTGTACATATGGAGCAAGGGTGGTATGAAGCCTGCAACTGAGGCATGTGAAGGTTCATGTTTGTACAACACCTAGAAATCTTAGGTGCTTTATTATTTTTTATTAAATTTCTATGCCACCAAATAGCCAAAGAAGTAATAATAATGAACACCCAGAAAATGTAGAGATTCACTGCCAAAATGTTTAAGCAGACATTATTTTTCTATGTCCCATATTGCAGCAACTCTTTTTTCCTGAATTATTAAATAGTAACAATACGAGAAGAATAACAGAATAACAATAAAAACATTATATAAAACACCTACAGTTTCTAGGCACTGTACAGAAAGTAACTCATACTGGCCCTGACTCCGGGCTCACAATCTAATAGATCTAATTTAATAGATGTTGTACAAGAAGAGAAAAGGGTGGTTAGATTCGGGAAATAAGCAGATTTTGTTGCCCATGCTTACATTATTGCCATAATGAGGAGATGAAATGGTTACCATGGGTACCTTCCCTTCTGGGGAGAGAGGAACTAAACTGCAGCTGGTCTCAGCTGACCCAACAATGCGGGCCTGCAGTCTCACCACTCCATCTGACAAGGTAGTATTTCCAAGTTGCAGGTTTGATACAGCCACTATTTCAGTGTTAGGAGGCATCTCACCTCTTGCATTCATCACTAACAACTCCTAAATAACTCTAGTGTCCTGTTGCTTCTACACAGCTTTGCTTACCACACCACTTCAAGATACAGAATAATGAACACAGTTGATCATGCCACAAAATGTTGACATTACAATGGAGTACATACGTGTCAGAAACAATATGACAACTTCCCTCCCCTATGCATCCTACATGTCCACACTGACAACAGGTTTTATTTTTGAAAAAAAAATTCTTCCGATAAGTTATTGGGAAGCATGAGGCAGAATACCAGATCACTGCATTCTTGTTGGAATTTTCTACTGTTATTCTATTTGTCCATCTAAGCACGTCCAATGCTAGAACTTGCCTGCACAAACAATTACAAAGGGAGGTTACTTAAAATTCTGAGCTTAACCTTGTTGTTACTTCAATTTTCTCCGTGTGTATTCTCAAACACTTTTGAAAGAGAGAGAGAGAGAGAGAGAGAGACTGAAATTTTCACATGCTCCAATTCTTTTATGATTTAATGAGTCTTGCTCTATTTTCTGTCTGACTGTTGCTAAGCTTTAGCCCACAAATTCACCCTCATTCGGCAACTGCCCTAAGACAAGGCTGGAAAGAGGAAAATAACAGCAACACAACAAAGCCCTACACAAAAAGCACAAGGTTCTCAATCTAATCATTTTGTTGCACACTTCACATGTGGTAGAACAAGCCTTACTGAGAATGAATCAGCATGGCTTCTGCAAAGTTGCCGATATTTTAGAATTTCTTGATAGCATAAACAGGTTTGTAAATTGGAAGATTGGTATACTTGGGTTATAAAAATCCTTTAAAAAAATCCTCATCATAGGCTTGTCTTGAGGATGCGTCTGGATAAGAGGATGAATTCTGTTATCAGGGCCAGACTTGCCACAAAGCAGCCTTTCGGACAGAATCCAAAGCATTATTTTCCAGCCTCTGATTTCCATTTTTGTCAGCTGGTCCAGATGCAACACTGCTGAAAAATTAAGAGAGGAGCTGTAGCTCAGTGCTAGAGAACATGCTTTGTCTGCAAAAAGTCCCAGGTTGGGTCCCCAACATCTCCAGGTGGGATAGGAAAAGACGCTTCATGAAACCTTGGATAGCTGCTGCAAGTCAGTGTAGAAACTACTGGACTAGCTGGACTAGACTACTGGACTAGCTGGACTACTGGACTTATTCTGAACTGATTCAGAATAAGGCACCTTCCTATGTTCCAATTCTGTCTCTTTGCACTGGTTTCCCTGCTGGAGCAGAGACAAAACTTAGAATCATAGAGTAGTAGAGTTGAAGGGGGGATATAAGGACATTGAGTCCAACCCCCTGCTCAGTGCAGGAATCCACATTTAAGCATACCTGTCAGATGGTATACCTGCTGCATCTTGAAGGCCTCTAGTGTGAGAGAGCCCACTACCTCCGTAGGCAATTGGTTCCATTGTCGTACTGCTCTTACAGTCAGGATGTTTCTCCTGATGTCCAGCCGGAATCTGGCTTCTTGTAACATGAGGCTTCCTGTAACCTGCACTCTGGGATGATTGAGAAGAGATCCTGGCCCTCCTGTGTGTGACAACCTTTCGAGTACTTACAACCATTCAAGTACTTATGCAAGTCGGTGCAGAAGAAATGCTTAGGCTTAGCTGGCTTCTTTGATTAGGGACATGAGCTAGCTTACTGGAAGAGCACATTCTTTGCATGGAAAAGGTCCCAGGTTCAATCCCCAGCATCTTCAGGTAGGGCTGGAACAATTCCTGTCTGAAACCCAGGAGGGCCGGTGCAAATCAATGTCAACAGTACTGGACTAGCTTTGTACATTCCTAACTATGATTCAGGTAGGCAGAAGACTGCAGGATCACATTCCTGCTGCTCTCTCTAGCTTTATTCAATCATGATTATCCAGTATGCCCACATTAACTAGGGTTTGTTCCTCACCATGTTGATATGTTAGGGTGGAATAAGATGGACCAAAAATGCTGTTAAGCTAATAAAACTAAGTGCCAACTATTGTTGATCATACTACTAAGTACTCAAGACTGGTTTCTCTGAATGAGAGCAAGTAACTATAAAATACTGTGTGTGTGAAACCTAGGAATTATACCTGCTCAGTAATCAGAATTCAGTCATCAGAATATTACTTGTGGCAGTCACAAACAGCAGAAAATTTTGGGTATAATCTCTCTTGTTAATTTTAATAGAGTTGGCTAAATTATTCATTAGTTGGCAATTAAAGACAGGATAAGGATAAGCATGAAGACCTCAACATGACCTTCCCATTCTACTCCCACCAGTAGTTACAGCATCAGTAGAAATGGCGAAGGATCCAATGGTGAGATACCGTTAGAGCTATTAATGTTGTGCTATCAGAAACCAATGCTTATGCAATGTCAACAGCACTTGGTATTGCAATGAATTTCCCATGAAATACATACTAGTAAGTGCTATTGACACTATGGAAGTATTGGTTTCCACTAGCACAATCTTAATACTGCTACTAGTAGTGCACCATTGGATCCTTCCCATGGTACATACATAACTCTGTCGTATCCAACATGCCCTCTCATGAAATGCCCCCTAAAAAAACAACCAGGCCAGATAAATTAAAATTAGTTCTTGAAATTTTACTGATTACTTCCCCAGCAAACCATTATAGTATTTCATTGCAGGAAATAAATATCCTTTGATGTGCACTGAATTGCAACATGAAAAATGTTAACCTCTCAGGAGCTTTAAAAGACTTAGCAAAAAAGAGGTTGTGCTTTCAGTGATTGCTTCTCCCTCCATCGCCTGCCACAGTATCACTACAATATCTCAACTATCTATCTTCCTTCTTCTTGTGAAGCCCCCCTCCAATCCTGGACTGACAAGCATCAGAATGGCTCATTTAAGAAATTAATAAAGTTGGGAGATTTACCAATCATCAGAATGCAATGTTAGGCTACTGTCATTACAGATATTCACACAGTTATCTGTAATACAGCACCAGAAGATATTCCCAGATACTACTCCCTATTGTTATGAAGGCACCTTGGATACTCCAGGATACTCTATATTGTTATGGAGGAGCATGAAGGAACAGATAAGATACATGACAGAATGGAGAAGGGAGGACTGCAAAGAGGGAGGACATTTAAAGCCCTAAATGGTTTGGGGCCAGGTTATTTGAAGGAACGCCTCCTCCCATATGTACCTGCCCGGACCTTAAGATCATCTACAAGGGCCCTTCTCCATGAGCCCCTGCCGAAGGAAGTGAGGCAGGTGGCTACTAGGAGGAGGGCTTTCTCTGCTGTGGCACCCCGGTTGTGGAATGAGCTCCTAAGAGAGGTCCGCCTGGCGCCTACACTGTACTCCTTTCGTCGCCAGCGGAAGACCTTTTTATTCACTCAGTATTTTAACACTTAATTTTAACTTAAATTTAAATTTTACTGTTTTAACTCTGTATTTTAATCTTATATCAATATTGCTGCGTGGTTTTATCCTGGTTGTGCTTTTTATACTGTATTTTGTATTTGTGCTTTTAACCTGTTGGTTGTTTTATGATGGTTTTAATTTTTGTGAACCGCCCAGAGAGCTTTGGCTATTGGGCAGTATAAAAATGTAATAAATAAATACATAAATAAGAGTGCAGGACATGGACTAATGGGCTGAAGTTACAGGAAGCCAGATTCCAGCTGGACATCAGAAAAAACTTCCTGACTGTTAGAGCAGTATGACAATGGAACCAGTTCCCTGGGGAGGTTGTGGGCTCTCCCACACTAGAGGCATTCAAGAGGCAGCTGGACCACCATTTGTCAGATACTGTATGCTTTAAGGTGGATTCCTGCATTGAGCAGGGAGTTGGACTCATTGGCCTTATAGGCCCCTTCCAACTCTACTATTCTATGATTTTATGATTCAAATTCCATACATTGTGATGCAAGTTTTCATCTCCTGAAATTTCTACATATTGGGGGGGGGGGAGCCATGTTTATTCCAAGAAGAAATTACATCTTCTCAACCCAATGGACCAACAGCAAGTGTTAAACACATTTCCAATGTTAATTTTATTTAGAGATAATTTATATTTAATATGTTTTACAGAGCAATCCTACAATTACTGGAAGAGCATTGGATTTGGCCTCCAAAGGCAATAGACACCCCTACAACCCTCAGGAAACTGACATCAGACTGTTTCACCTCCCTGGCTCCAACCCTTCACAGTCATCAAGGAAAGAAATCCACTGTCTACAACAGCAACCTCAGAGAGATGGGGATGTTGCATGAAATGTGGTAGGATGATGGGTTGTGGGAGAGCGGCTGGGAACATACAGTCTCATGATCCCTGTCCTTGCCCTGCCATCAGTTTAGTTAGCTAGACAGGCTCAGAGACTAAGCTTACCAGCGAGGTGAAACTCCCAATTGTCCTTCTGCTCTTCTATACTAGGCTGTTAGAAACCCTGATCTGCAGTTACTCAAATACAAATGCATGCAAGTCAGAGTATGGCTCATGGATAAGTGGTGTCACCTCCTGAGCTGCAATTTTGCATCTGATTCTAGCCCTAAACCTGTCAGCATAGCCAATTGTGAAGGATAATGGGAGTTGCAGTCAAACATCTGGACTGCCACAAATTCCCCATCCCTGCTATAGAGGCTTCTCCTGTGTCCTAACCAGCCTGTAAATGCAGGGCAATGCCTATTCCACATTTATCGATCTGAAATTGGTCTCCAAACTCATTGTAGTTCCAGTTATATTGTATTTTTAAAGTTTTAATCTTTTGTAAACTGCCCAGAGAACTTTGGATATTGGGTGGCATAGAAATATAGTTAAACAAATATAAACCTAATCACTGATATGCATTATAATCACAATGCTATAGTCATTCAGCCAGCTTTTCACCACCACTCTATTTTATTTATTTGTTTATTATTGTAATTCCATGCTGAAGTGGTTTATAAAATATTCAAAACTTTAAAGGTAGTCAAATAAAACATAATAAAACAGTAAAAACCATCACAATGATTTAAAAAGCCAAACAAAAAGGTGTGCCCTGGCCCCTCCGTAAGAGTGAGGACCAGTCACAAGTCCAATGTGAGTTCAGTCCAGAGTTCTGGAGCAAGAGAAAGTCCTTTCTTGTAAGACCAACAAAAATGCAAGGACGTCTTCAAAAGGATGAAGGATGTCTTACTGATCTCCTGCCATGCAGGCTCGTACAGAGATTGGCAGTCCCTCAGACAGCCAGGCCCCAAGCCCTTTGGGGAGCAATCCTATTCAGGTTTAGAGCTCAGCCAGTATTTTTTCTGCCTAAACATAAATAGGATTCTGCCCTTAGAGCTTTAAAGGTTGGCAATCAGATTTTTCAGTTTTGGAAAATTAGGGATAATGGACTTACCCATGCCTGGCTTCATCGGTCACTCGCCAAGCTGCCGCCTGCTTCTGCTCACAGCACCACTTGAGCTTCTCGATTGCTCACTGAGCACCCAACGAAGCCACAAGACAGTCTGTCCTCTTACTGAGCTGCCATTTTGCTAGTGGGGTCTGGAAGGGCAGGCGCGGGGGAGTCCGTCAGACTCCCACCTGCAGACGCCCGCGGGACCTCCAATCATGATATCATGTACCCATTAGCAGCTTAACTGCCACATTTTGCACCAGCTGAAACTTCCGGATGCTCTTCAAGACTAGCCCCATGTAGAGTACATTGCAACTGTCTAGCCATGATGCAACAAAGGCATGGATAACTGTTGCAAGACTGGATTGAGAAACGGCTGCAGATGGTGCACTAGATATAGTTGTGTAAAGGTACTCCTCACCCACTGCTGACACCTGAAGATGCAAGGAGAGCATCTGATCAAGGAGCACTCTCAAGTAGTGAACATGATCTTTCAGGGGGCGCATGAGCGCAGCCTGAATAAGCTGAACCCCAATCCCTAAACTAGGCCTTCTAGGGATCAACAGCACTTCTTGTCTTCCCTGGATTTAATCTCACTTCGTTTACCCTCTGCCAGATCTCTAGTTACTACAAACCTGCATGCAAAAAAGTTAACACTGCAATCCTACACGTGATCACTCAGATGTAAACTCCATTGAGCTCAATGGGGCTCTCTCTTATGTAAAGTCCCACTGAATTCATTGGGACTTACTTCTGAGCATTCATGCATAGAATTACACTATTATCTCCATTAAGAGAACTCCAGTGCAGGCTCCCTCTCCATTGTTGAGAAAAGAAAGTAATGTTTCACTAGCAGACACAAACAGCTCCACTGATTGCACAAATGCTGTATCAGCATCAGCACCTACTTACCCCATCCTACACAATAAATTAAAAAGGAAGGGCATTGCAGCAATGTGTTTTGCTCAGCAGAAAACAAAACAAAATGCACACAATATGTGGAAAGCATGGGAGAAGGAGAGAGAGAGAGAGGTCTTATTCAGACTATCCTTTTTAGCTATCCAGAAAGCATAGGAACAGCTGTAGCTAAGGTTACAAACATCAAAAAACAGGTGAATAGTAAAAGAGAAACTGCAATAGATGTTTAAATTAAAAATGTACTGTATGTTCAAAATTATATGTGTGTTCTTGGGGTGGGTGGGGCAGGAAGTAATGTATTAGTAGATACCTCTGACATTCTGGATTCCGTATAAATGAAGTATCCTAAGAGTAACAAGTGGGCAGTATTCAGCAGAGATAATAACTGGTACTTGTGTAGTTTTTATTTATTTATTACATTTTTATACTGCCCAATAGCAGAGGCTCTCTGGGCAGTGCACAATTAAAACCATAAAAATACAATAAGTATACAAAAAATTAAAATGTTAAAAGTACATTAAATCAAGGTGGGGGGAGGGAGCAAGAATAATAAGTGTTGTGGTTATGATAAACGTGCACTGCTGAGTGCTTAGCAGTTTACAGCCCTGATGATAACCACACCTAAAACTCCTAGGGTTCAGAACTATTGCTTCACATACAGCAATGGGAGCAGAAAATACCTAAAACTCTTGCAAATAGATTTAGGAAATCACTTCCAGCAATTCACATGCCAGACAGAGGGAGCCAGCACTATGACTGGGGAACGTCCCTTCCCCACCCCACTTCCCCAGCTTGCTGTAGCTGTAAATCCACCAAAGTTATACCCAGTGAACTACAACAGGCATTTGCTACAACTATTGCTCTAGTCTTGCTCGCTTTCAGTGCAAGATGGACTCAATGTGACATAATTTCAACACTTATTCACCACTTTAGAGTGTTCAAAGTGCTACAGATACATTATACTAGGAACTACTACATCAATCTGTAAGGTAGACCAGTAGTATTATCCCCATACAGCATAAAAAAGCAATTATCCACACATTGCATAAAAAAAGCAGAAAAATGGCTTGCCTATGGACACCTCCTGAGTCAACGATGCAGACAAGATTGAACAAGTGGCTTCTTATTCACAGCTCATATTCTTAGCTGTTTCTACGGTATGTGAATTATTATTATTATTATTTATTTATATAGCACCATCAATGTACATGGTGCTGTACAGCGTAAAACAGTAAATAGCAAGACCCTGCCGCAACATGCAAGTGCATTATAGGATGGCCACTTACGCATCACCAAAACAGAAGACAAAAGTTGGCACAGATTTGCATAAAATGTCCACACATTACTTTGTATGTACAGATAGAAATTTAGAAATTACTACCATTAAAATAGAAGTACAATGTCTACCAGGAAGAGGGTCTTTTCTGCTGTGGCACCCCAGCTGTGCAGCTCCCTAGAGTTGTGCCTGGTAACTACATTGCACTCCTTTTGGCGCCAGATGAAGACCTTCTTATTTTCCCAGCATTTTGGCATTCTAGTCTTTTAGCTCTGCTGTTTTAAATCTATATTTTAAATCTCTGCATTGCTGCTAGGTTTTACTCTGGCTGTACTTTTATACTGTAGTTTTAAGCTTTTCTGTTTTATATTGTTTTGCGCTGTACCTTGAGGTTTTAATTTTTGTGAACCACCCAGAGAGCTTTGGCTATGGGGCAGTATAGGTATGTAATAAATTATTTAATAAAAAAATAAATCTCACCATAGTGGCAAAGACCTGTGTGCCTGCCAAGTCTACTGTTCAACTGCTCACTGGTGATGAGCAACTTCAAGGTTCCTCCTCTCCCTCCTTATGGTTCTTCAGCTTTAAACACAACTTTGACTGGACAACTCTTCAAGGAGAGGATGACTTCAAAGAGAGGACTGTCCTCTGAAAAGAAGGACACGTGGCCACTCTAAAAGGCAAGAAAGCAAGGAGCTCTGGATCCTGCAGCAGCTCAATGTGTTGGGATCCCCCATCTTTCAGGCCAGCCACTCAAAGTTCATCCACAATTTTGTGGTTTATGCCTGAACCACAAGCACAACTTAGTCTGAAGCCCTTTCCAGTTGGCCACATTGGCAGAAGTAGTCAAGTCATAATGGGAATCACCCCCTAGATCAAATCCCATCTCCTCTCTGGACCAAAAACGAAGGGGATAATGAAGGGGGAACCTTCTGCTAGATTCACATGACAAAATTTGCCAGGTCAGGGGAAGGGAGAGAAAGAAGTAGCGTAGGTGGATAGTTGATGACAATACAGGGAAGCAGAGAACGAAGGCCACAGCCTCTGTCCAGGATGTGTTACTGAGCCAGACTGCCTTTTTGGTTCAACATTAACAAAAGCAGACATACAGTAGTCGCTGAAGGCTTATATTGCTATCTTCCAGCACTAATTAATGCTGCTTTCTTTCACTGCAAGATGACTTTGCCTCTTTGTCCTCCCACAAACACCTCCATTCCTTTCTCTTCCTGATTGTGCGAAGTAGCTTCTCTATAGTGTCTATAATTGCCTCCCACACTAACATCTGCTTCAAAGAGACACCCCTACCCTCTGAGGCATTCCAAGTTACAGAAGCATTTTTAGACAGCTCAGAATTTAAATATTAATATCCCCAATGGATTCTTCCATTTACTTTTAGAGAGAGACTCCCCATCCTGCTGCATAAGGGTCCAATTACATACAACGCTTGGGCACATACAGTTTGACACCAAGCCCTTTGCTGTTTCTTTTACAAAACACAGTTGAAGAGGCTGCAATCTAAAGCAGAAGACCTGCATTGAGTGGGTGGATGGGTGGACTACTTAACCTTCCCCTCTGCTAGTTTTCCCACTAAAGACTGCCACCCCAGGCTGATTGCTAGCTAGTATATCAGCAACATAACCATTTTGGGTTGTGTATTTTTCTCCCTCACTTCCATTACAAACAAGCAATGGAAATAATTTAGAGGCAAATGGTAAATACAATAAAAAGTAGTAAATATACTAAAACCTCAGTGTATTCCTCCTCCTCATTCATATGAATCTTAGCCACTCTCCCCACTACACTGCATTTCAAACAGGGTAGCTACACAACAGCTGTATATAAAACCCATGCTGTTTGGGTGAAGTCATCTGGAGTTTTGGAGTGCGTTGTCATCAGTACGCTAATGACATGCAACTTTATTTCTCCTTTTCATCTTCAATAGGTGAGGTTGGCCATGACAATGGACTGGATGAGGGCTAATAAACTGTAACTCAATCCAGACAAGACTGAGATGCTGTTAGTGGGTGGTTCATCTGACTGGATGGTGGGTGTGCAACCTGTTCTGGATGGGGTTGCACTCCCTCTGAAAGAGCAGGTTCGTAGCTTGTGGGTTCTCCAAGTACCATCTCTGTCACTTGAGGCTCAGGTGGCTTCGGTGGCATGGAGTGTCTTCTACCAACTTTGGCTGGTGGCCCAGCTACGTTCCTATCTGGAATTGGATAACTTGGCTTCAGTTGTCTATGCTCTGGTAACCTCCAAGTTAGATTACTGCAATACGCTCTACGTGGGCTGCCTTTGAAGACTGTTTGGAAGCTGCAGCTTGTGCAAAATGCACCAGCCAAATTGATAACTGGAACCAGAAGGTTCAAACTCATTAAGACCTACTCTGGCCCACTTGTATTGGTTGCCTGTACGTTTCCGAGCCCAATTCAAGGGACCACAATATCTGACGGAACACATCTACTGACATGAACCTACCCATACACTATGCTTAACATCTAAGCTCTTCCTCTAGGTTCCTACTCTGAGGGAAGCTCAGAGGATGGCAACAAGGAAGGGCCTTTTCAGTGGTGACCCCCCCAATTATGGAACTATCTCCCCAACGAGGCTTGCCTGGCGCCAACATTGTTATCTTTCCAGCACCAGGTCAAGACTTTTCTCTTCTCCCAGGCATTTAACAGCATATGTTGAGTTTTTAACTGACCCAGAATAGATGGATATTATATATAATCTCTTTTTATTATTTTTACGGTTTTAAATTTTGTATATTTGTTTTCAATGTTCTATGTTTTAATCTTTGTAAACCACTCAAAGAGTTCAGCTATGGGGCAGTATATAAATGTAATTAATAATTAATAATAATAATCTCTACCAACAACATAGTGCCATAAAAAGGCACTATTTGTGGCCAAATGCTATACAACCACATTTGGCACAGTCTCTCCAACAAATCACAATGAACATACAACTGGAGTGGCCACCTTTTTGTCTGGGAGGGCTTCTGTGCCCACAAGAGTTAAATGACAGGTAGGAAATTCAACAGATAGCATAAAGACACATATTGTCTGGGTTTGGACAACCCGAAAACCAACAGTGAGTTTAATAGTCAACTGTGGGTTAAATAGTCAATGGTTGGTTATTGTATCATCTGTTGGGACTTCTTCACCTCACTGATGGTTATTTGGCTGAAATAACCAACACTAATAACCAATGCTGTGCAAAGTTGTCTATGTGAACAACTGTTGGTTATCGTTTGTCAGGCACCGTTGACTATTTCATCACACACAGTTATTTTCAACAACTACGAAGTCTCCTGGCAAGAGTGACCAAAGTGGCGGCTGTCATTCTAGTCCAGCCAGCAGAACTTGCAGTGGTTGATGGGATACCAAGGGGAGGACTAGGGGGGTGGGGAGAGGGCAGGGGATGAGTCAATCAAACACACCATTGACTAATAATCAACTTGACACTGGCCCTAATCCACACCATGATTTATTATAACCTTGTCATGTGGGGAATACCCCCTTGATAATCAACTGCAAAGCTGACTATTAACCTATCACTATTGTGCTGTCCGAACGGAGCCAATGAAAAGCTTCCTATTTCCACTCTGGCAAAACTATTATTGGATTTAGAAGTGTAACCCAGCCTTTTCCAACTTAGTGACTTCCAGACAAGTTGGGTTACAACTCCCATCATCACAGCCATTGGTCATGCTAGTTGGAGATGGGAGTTGCGACCCAGCACACCTGGAGAGTACCAGGTTGGTGAAGTCTAGCATAAATTACACTATCAAGCAATGGCTCACCCACATGACCACCTGAAGTTGACTTAGGCCAAACAAACTATCCGTATACTGGATAATGAATGCACAAGCCATTGCAGTCTCCATCACTACATCTTTGGCAGTAGAGTTTCCATATTTTAGTAAAATAATTTCAACAAATGAGCACATTGAATAGGTGAAGAACTGAAGTTAGTTAATAAAACTAATTGTGTTCCTAAGGGTCTAAAGTTAGATAACGTGCATAGGAATGCACCTTAAGTTTAGTCTGAAAAAAGGCTAACAACTCCCAGCATGCCCCAGCCAGTTATGCTAACAAACTTGTATAGAACTGCACCCTTATAAGAATAAAATAGCCCCACTTGGTTGTTATATTCATGATCCCTTTTGTGCTTCAGCAATGAAAGTATGTTTTGTAGTCCCATTCTCTAAATTTTACCCTGTTATCTTGGTTTATCTATCACTTTTTAAAATTTATGTGTTTCTATAGTACAAAATATTTGAGCATACTTTAATAACTGACTGGGTACTGAAACTTTTAGGATAATATCAAACCACATGCTAAGCCATGGTTAGGCCGCTAACCCTTTTGCAGCAAATGGTTAGTGAGCATGTTTAAAACATGGTTATGTAGCCACCCTAGTTAGGAATGGTTCACACAACACACTAAGTCATGGTTTACACAATACACTAAGCCATAATGTTTAACACCAAATGCTTAGAGTGTTGTGTGAACAGGATCATTCTCTTTTTCTAGGAATAACCTCATCTCACCAATGAAGCTGCAGAGATTTCTGCAAGGATAATAAGCACAGGTTCTCTTTCAGAAAATTGGCAATCCTACACACTGTGATTCTTTGGTTTGTAGATGTCTATCTTTGTGGTAAAACTCCTCAGTAAACCTCCAGCAATTTGAGTGACAATTATCCCAAGTTCACCATCAACCAAATTCATTATGTATTCTTATCTCCTTTCTAAATGCAATCCCTTGTGGAAAATTCCTGTGCTAACAAAATTTTGATTATCTAAATATTGTGGCTATCATCTAACCATTCTGATAATGGAGACACAGTACATATTCAAGAACGGTGGGTAATTAGGTACTTAATCCAGATTCATGCCTGTCAAATATAGATTCTCACAGTTCTAGCCTTTCTAAAAAAATTTTTTAAAAAAACTTCTCACTTGTTCAGAAAATGGAGACATATGACAAGAAAAATAAAATCCTTTGTAGTAAGATTTCTAGTTGAAACACTCTACAAATGCTACTATACAGGGCTCAGAAAATGCATGTTTGTGGCACCAAAAGGAAGATAAGACATTTTGAGCCCATTTCTATGGGTATGGACCACTGTGATACACGTTACTGCCCATTTTAATCGAAACAAGGTTAAGTGGCTTTAGTACTTTGACTCTTGAACAAGAGGGGTTGAAAACAGTGATGAAAGGCAACTTTTATTAATCACCTGAATTAGCAGAGTGTGGGGGCAGAATTAGGAATGGCCCCCAGTAAGCACGTCCCTCTTTTTCACATTTCCTAAATAGAACAAATGCCCACTATTTATTCCCAGTGATTCGCTTTTAACAAACACAAAGGAAGCTTACTCGATGTTCAGCAGACTATTGGCATAACACATTGCACATTCTGGCACAAAATCCATGTTTCAGGCAGGAAGGATTTTCCATTACTGGAGGGAAATGATAAGATTACTAGACAACCACCAGTTTGCAGGTTTTAAGCCAAATGCTTCAAACACTAAAGGCATCCAACAGCAAAATATAGAAACTGCTGCCTGGCACCTCTTCTGGGGTTGAAGAACACATTTTAGAATCAGGGCCCCATAAACATACACTAAGAAGAAGACAGTAGCAAAATCTATCCTTTAAACCACACTGAATAAAAAGGCAAATAGGTGGTTAATAACACAACAGAAGAGAAAAGCATGTCTTCAGCTAAGATCTAAATAGGCCGAAATTAGACCAGTTGTTGTCTAGGGCAGCAATGTCATCAGGGTAAATCTTTGAGGCCAAAGTTCCAGTCACCAGAATGAGAAGGAGGGACCCCAAATGCAGCAAGAATAGCTTACCACATTTTGGAGTTAGTGAAGTAATACACATTACTGTCTTAAAAGCCTTCACCCCAAATACAACCATTCAGTCCACAGTCTAAAATTACCCAACTGCACCATTGGTCTCAGGTCCAAATTTGTCCATTCATTTCCAGAAAGAGTCCTAGAATGTAGAGCGCCCACACACCATCACCTACTTCCAGGGGCCTTAGTGGTTGCTACCGACATTCTTTCAACTACTAGCACCATGTGCACAAGGGTGCAGTATGCTAAAATGGCTCCTTGTGCAGAAAGTACTACAACAAAACATGGCAGCACACATGAAAAATCAACTCTCAATATTGTGGCAGCAGAAATGGTAAAGGCCAGGTGAAGGGTGGGTGGGACAACCGTACTGTATAGACAGGATCCAGGCACAGTAGGCATCTCCCCCCACCTCAAAACCCCTAACCTGACCCCAATAGTACTTAGCCTACCTTTAAGTAAACTGAAGTGGAATGGTCACAGGTCCCATATTTTAAGCGTCATCCCTTAGTCAACCACGTTGGAGTTTGGGTCTGTCTTATATTCCATCACGCCGGAGCACCATAGAACACAATGGAGGCCCTGGGTTTAAAGAACACGCAACACCACCACAAAGATGTTCTGGGGAGGAAGAAGAAGAAGAAGAAAGGCCACCGTCACACTGACCTTCCTCTTGATCAGAGGCTTGCCTTCTCATGAGGAAGGCAAGAGATAAGCAGCCCCCCTCCCCTCCCCTCCCCTCCCTTCTGACTCTAGGCTATTTTTAGGAAGCCGAGAAAACAACCGCGGTCCCTTGAGAGGGCGGCGAGGCATCTCTGAGCAGCGCAGCCAGGGCTTGGGAAGAACAAGGGAGCAGAGACACGCTCTGCCCGCTGACCCCCTTGCATTTCAAGTATCAACTTACAGCCACCTACGACAGCCAAGGAGGAACCGAGGGGAGAGAGGCGAGGGGGGGGGGCGAGACTGACGGGGATCCCTGCTTGGATTCCAGCAGAGGAGCCCTCCCGATCGAAGCGGCAAACCACAGCCGCAGCAGCAGCCCCGCGTCCGCGAGCGAATCCACGATTCACACGCGCGCGCGTACCCCGCTGCTCTTGCACGTGTTGCGTCGGCGTCCTTGCCCCTCCCGCTCTCCTTCCCGGCGGGGAAGTCCGCTGCCTTCTTGTACCCAATGCTGAATGGCGGGACAGGGGCGATGCACGGGGTGGGGGGCGGGCGTCTTGCAAAGCTGCTCACTCACCTTCCCCAGGGCCAGCTATTCAACGCCAACGCCTCCCGCGCACTGCGGCCGAGCCTCCTCTGCCGTTCGCCTACCCTCCGACCCAGCAAGCCCCGCCGGCGGTTTTTAAGAATGACGCTGCGGGTGGGGTGGGGGGAGAGGGCGCGCTGGGCAAATGCCCGGGTGTCGACGGCCCCACTGTCATTCACCCCGCCAGCATCCAGCTGCAGCTGCTGATCCCAAATTCGCAGCGCTCCGGCTGCATGAAGTCATCCTGCTGCTGCTCCTCCTCCAACTCCCCGGATCACCGCATTCCGCTCCTACACACGGGGAGGAGGAGGAAGAGCAGGGGGGCGGCGGCGGCGAACAGGTTTGTGCTCCCCCGGGAAGGGCTGCGCGGGCCACGGAGGCTCTTCCCGCGCTTGTAAGAGGCCGGGGAGCGCCATGTTTTCCCCCGACGAGTCGCGTTGGTGAAAAGGGCTTTCTCTCTGGAAAGAGGGGCTGCTTGGAAATTCCCGGCCTCTTCTTGCTCCGACCCCGGATTTTGGATGTATAATGGGCTCTTCCACGCTTTTCTTTTCAACTTCTCTCGGGGCCTTACTAGACGTGACGTTAAACACGCGTTTGAAAAGGGCTGCTTAATGTATTTACTTATTACATTTCTATTCCGCCCCGTAGCTGACGCTCTCTGGGCGGTTCACAAACGTTTAAGAACGTCCACGTTGGGTTTTTGAAGGAAAAAGCCGCCAGTTGGTGAGGGAAAGGAAGCCTCTGGTCTTCCTTGCCCTGTAGCAGACGACATGGAAAAGAGCAGTGGGGAGGGAGATCTGCTTCTGTAGGGGTGGAAAGAGTGCAAGCAAGAGAAGGCAGCTGTGGCGGTGGCTTCTGTTTCCTCTCAATTGCTCACCCTTTCTGGGCAACATGGGGCTCATCTACACCAAGCAGGATATTGCACTATGAAAGCAATATATAAAAGACAGGAGCCACACTACTGCTTTATAGTGGTACTGACAACTGTTGGGGGCCATGACACATCTACACCAAGCAGGATATAACACTGTGAAAATGGTATGAAAGCAGTATATGGTATGTGTCATAGGCCCCAACAGTTGTCAATAGTGTGGCTCCTGCCTTTTATTTTTATTTATTTATTTATTTATTACATTTTTATACCGCCCAATAGCCGAAGCTCTCTGGGCGGTTCACATACCGCTTTTATATACCGCTTTCATACCACTATCATAGTGCAATATCCTGCTTGGTATAGATGAGCCCATAGCAGGGAGAATTGGCCCCACAGTCCTGCTAGCTTTCCCCATCCCTGCCCCTCTGGGTGGTTCAGCTTGGAGCAGGGTTGCAGAAAGTAGATCTCTAGATGTTTTGCACTTCCAGATGTCTCCCAGCGTTCCTGACCATTGAGCGTGCTGCAGATCCTTCTGGGAGTTGGAAGTCCTAAACCTTCAGCCCTCCCCTGGCTTAGGAGCCTGGTGATTGTAGGAGCAGCACCCCCCCCCCCCAATCACTCACCTGTGCTTTCCTTCCCAGTGGTGAGGATAGGGCCCAACTAGCTCAATTGATGCAAATCAGAATAGATTGGGCCCATGGTTCTGCCGAGAGAGAGAGAGAGAGGAAATTAAGCAGCTGCCTTTACCTGCTTGGTGTGAAAGGAGACATAACTTTAAATCTGAATCCACCCCTCCTTTTTTCATTTTTATTCTAGAGTAGGAGCAGAAGGACTAATCTAGATCAGGACCCAGTGTGATCTTTTAAGATCTGGATTGGGCTTCTTACACCTACTCTAGAGGGAAAAAGATGTAGTTGCTGGACACTAATCTAAAGTACTGTTTGGTTGGCCCTTTCTCCTTCCCCCACACCCGAATCTTGGCAGTTCAGCATACAGAAGTGATCATGAAAGGAGGAGCAACTTCATATTCTAACTTGCTATTAATTCCTCTTTGAGGTAAGACAGAAGTGGAGATTCTGCCCTGTCAACCAAATCCTCCAGAGAGAGAAAGAGAGAGGGTAACTGAGTGGAGGCGACAGAGGGGCTCTTGCCTCCACATGATTGCTCAGCCTCTCACTCAGCAGCAAGGATTGGGCATGTAATGGGTGTTAGTGTCTTTAAAAGCTCACCTTCTTTCTCCCTGTGCAAAATGCTTACCTACATAGAATCACAGAATAGGAGAGTTGGAAGGGCCTTATAAAGCTATCGAGGCCAACCCCTTGCTCAATGCAGGGAATCCACCCTAAAGCATTCCTGACAGATGGCTTTCCGGCTGCCTCTAGTGTGGGAGAACCCACAACCTCCCTAGATAACTGGTTCCATTGCCGTACTGCTCTAACAGTCAGGATTTTCCCCCCTGATGTCCAGCCGAAATCTCGCTTCCTGTAGCTTGAGCCCATTATTCTGTGTCCTGCACTCTGGGATGATCGAGAATAGATCCTGGCCCTCCTCTGTGGGACAACCTTTCAAGTATTTGAACAATGCTATCATCTCCCCTCAGCCTTCTCTTCTCAAGGCTAAACATGCCCAGTCCTTTCAGTCTCTCCTCATAGGGCTTTGTTTCCAGACCCCTTGTTGCCCTCCTCTGAATCCCCTCTAGCTTGTCTGCCTCCTTCATGAAGTGTGGTGTCCAGAACTGGACACAATACTCTAGATGAGGCCTAACCAGTGCCGAATAGAAGGGAACCAGTACTTTGCGCGATTTGGAAGCTATACTTCTATTAATGCAGCCCAAAATAGCATTTGCTTTTTTTGCAGCTACATCACACTGTTGCCTCATATTCAGCTTGTGATCTACAACAATTCCAAAACCCTTCTCGCTTGTATTGCTGAGCCACATATCCCCCATCTTGTAACTGTGCATTTGGTTTCTTTTTCCTAGGTGGAGAACTTGGCATTTATCTCTATTAAATTTCATTCTGTTGTTTTCAGTCCAGTGCTCCAGCCTATCAATATCACTTTAAAGTTTGCTTCTGTCTTCCAGGGTATTAGCTATCTCACCCAATTTTGTGTCATCTGCAAATTTGATAAGCATTCCCTGCACCTCCTCATCCAAGTCATTAATAAAAATGTTGAAGAGCACTGGGCCCAGGACTGAGCCCTGCGGTACCCCACTCATTACCTCACCCCAGTTTGAGAAGGTACCATTGATAAGCACTCTTTGAGTCCGATTCTGTAGCCAACTGTGGATCCACCTAATAGTTGTTACATCTAGCCCATTTTTAGCTAGTTCGCTGATCAGAATGTCATGGGGTACTTTGTCAAAAGCTTTGCTGAAGTCAAGATATATTATGTCCTCAGCATTCCCACAGTCCACAAGGGAGGTTACTTGATCAAAGAATGAGATCAGATTAGTTTGACAGGATTTGTTATGCACTTCCTATCTCTTTAGGCCTAGGGTCAGGGATGGGGAACCTGTAGCTCTCCAAATGTTGGACTACAGCTCTTAGCATCCCTGACCCCTTGTCAGGTTGGCTAGGGCTTCTGGGAGTTTGAGTCCAACAACACCTGGAGGGCCTCAGGTTTCTCAACCCTGTTTTAGGGTGCAATCCTATTATGTTTAGACAGAAGAAAAGTCCTACAACTCCCAGCATGCCCCAGCCAGCACTGGCCAGGGAATGATGGCAGTTGTAGGATTTTTGTTTGTCTAAACATAGCTAGGATTGCACCCTTAGTAAATACAGCAGGAAGCATTCAGCTTGTGGGAATCATTCAGAGTGAATGAGCAAACCACCAAAATTAGGTAGTGCCCTACTTTTTCATATACTCTTTGGGTGATGTGATGGAGATGGAGAAATAGCACAGTGGTAGAGGACATAGTTTTCATGCAGAAGGTCCCAGGTTCAGTCCTTGACATCTCCAGTTAAAACCATCTGGTAGTAAATGATGTGAAAGACATGTGCTGGAGAGAGTCACTGCCAACCAGAATAGGCTGGTCAGGAATGCTGGGAAATGTAGTTCAAAACAAACACCTGGAGGGCAACAGGTTGAGGAGGGCTAGAATGGATCATACTGGGCTATGTGGACAATATCTGATCAGGCAGAAAACAGTTTCCTCCTACCTTCTGCTTTTGTGAACAATCCTTGTCAGATTTTAAGTGCCACAAACATGCAAATTTTTATTGTCAATATTATTACTGGGTCAATATACAAAATAAAGTTCCTGCTGAAAGGGGTTTATGGATTTCCTCTGCTACATGCTGCAGCTGTGCCTGGAAAGGCTGTTCAATCAAAATGGGGTGGAGTCGGGGACAGCATATACAGAAACCAGTAACAGGCTGTTCTTTTCATATTCAGGAGTCTCATGCTTTTGCTCACATTTCACAAATGGAATAGTTCATATCTGGTTAGTAACTGATTGGTAGAAATTTGTTGGAAAACCCAGATCCAATGCACATTTCAGCTATTGGCTACTTCACTAACACAGTAACCTTGGTTTGCATGTCACAACTAACTATGGGTTAAATAACCCATAGTTAGCCAAGGCTGCACCCTTGCTTTGTTGTTGGGTTAAAACTCTGGGTTGTTTAACCCTAAACAACCCAGAGTACCAGATTTGCATATCATGACAACAACCCAGGAACTGCTTGCTCACTCCTGCTGCTCCTCTTGCCCTGCATAGGATCTTTGTAAGCCTCCGAGTTCTGGGACTTACAATCATTGCGGATGCAGCCCATAGGATTGCACCCTTAGTGCCTTATGGGTGCAATCCTATGCACTGTTAGACAAAAGTCCTACAACTCCCAACATTCCCCAGCCAGCATAGGATTGTGCAGTTAAGCCTATTATTTACTGGTTAGAGCATACAGGATTTACTGGTTGGAGCATTCAGGATTCTGAGGACAGCCCGACATTGGCTCAGTTCAGACAACACATTTCTCAACGGTGGTTTTAGAATGCCACAGTGGAGATTTTACACCACTGTTGAGAAATGTGTTGTCTGGAAAGAAAACTCCATCCCATGGTGGAGTTGTGTTTTTTTTTAGAAAACACTCAGCACACAATGTCCATGCTGTGCAGAGCAGACTTCCTGCGCAAGCATTGTATTGTGTGTTGTGTGGACGGTTCCGTGGAGTTTTCCGCTGAGTTGAGTTGACTTTTCCACTGGCTATAGAGTTCCCCGGCAAGAGCGGAAAAAGGAGAAAGTGCTTCTCTAGGAGAGCTGCTGTAATTTGTTTTTTCCAGCTATGGCTGTTAGGATACCATCAGGAGGACTGGGGGCGGAGAGAGAGTGGAGGAACTGTCAATCAAACATCGTGTTGCCTTTTACTCAACTCTGCAGGAGACCACAGTCACACAAAGGTGTAGTTAGAATATGTTGTGTTGTGAGTACCTCCTAAAAGCTCAACCGTTGAGTGGAGTTTTCCCACTGTGTAGAGAAACATATTGTCTGAACTGAGCCACTGTCTAGATAAGTCTGAACTAACCCTGTAACTTTCTGAGAGTATGCAAAAGCTGAAAGGGGGAAATATAATTTTAGTGGGCATTTGCCTCTGGACAGACCTCTTTTTGATTAATTGTGTTCCCTATAGTGCTGAGCTATGCATATATTTCCTCCAGCGGATATATATTACTTAACATTTTCACTACTACTTTACTTTGCTATACATCATCCATAAGTGCTGTCAACCTTTTCATAGAAATTGCTTTCATTGATTTTACCTTCCCCTGAACGAGATGCATACATTTCTCATTCAGATGGTACACCTCAGGCATGAAAAGTAGATGTATAGATTACTTGTGCATCCCTTTTTTCTGCTTCTTCATAATGTCTCAGAGTACTTTTAGTTTAGCTCAGTGATTCCCAAACCATGTGCTTGGGCATGTGCTGCAAAAAGGAGAAGTGTGGTTTGAAAAGTTAAGCAGTAGTATTGGATAATTCTAACACATTATGCCTATGAAAGCAGAAGGGCCCTGCACAGGAATATATATGATCAGTGATAGCATCATCAGACGGAGTAAAAACACACCAGAGTTGTGCTTAGGGAAGTATGAGAAGTTTGTTTTTGATCAGGATTTATCCATTTTGCACCTTCTGGATTGAACTTAGATGCAATCCGTGCTTGAAGTTTGTACTAGGGCTGTGCTCCGCTCCATTATGGATCCCCGGATCCAAAGCGGAGCGGGCCAGTCTGGACCTCCGAAGCCCGGTTCCGGATCGGATCGGGGGAGGTCTGGATCGGCGCAGATCGGAACGGTCTGAAGTGATTTGGACTGTTCCAAAGCTCTGGAACCAGGTAAGGGGGGGAGGGGGGCTTACCTGGCACCTCCGCTGCAGTCTGTGTGGCGACAGTGGTGGAGCCAGGTAAGGGGACAGGGAGAAGGGGGCCTTACCTGGCTTTGTCGCGGTCTGGGCCCCAGTTGAAGCCACCGCCCGGACCGCGACGGAGCCAGGTAAGTGGGGGGGAGGGGGGCTTACCTGCTGCTGCTGCCACCGCAGTCCATACAGCAACAGCGGCAGAGCCAGGTAAGGGAAAGGGGGGCTTACCTGGCTACGTTGCAGTCCAGGTGACAGCTTCAACTGAGGCCCAGGCCTCAGGCTGTAAGCAGGCCGTGGCCTGTTTCTGGCCTGAGGCCTGGGCCGTAGTCGAAGCTGCCACCTGGACCATATTGGACGAAGGAGTCAGGTAAGTGTGTGGGGGAGGGGGCTTACCTGGCTCCGCTGTCTGCTGTGGTCTGTATGGTGGCGACGGCAGAGCCAGCTAGGGGGCTTATTCGGGCCCCATTTTGTCCCCACTTACCTGCCTCCGCCGTCCGCTGCAGAGGCAAGTAAGTGGGGAAGGGGGGCGCAAAATGGGGCCCGAATATCGATCCAGACCTCCAGATCTCGCTTCGGATCCAGTTCCAAAGCAGATCAGGGGAGGTCCAGATTGACCTGGTCCAGATCAGGATCTGAATCAGTTTGGGGAGGGGGTGCACAGCTGTAGTTTGTACATTTCCAAGTTTGCAGTGCCATTTGCGGACAACAACCAAAATGTGTTTGACAGTATGGGTACGTTTGAAAAATGCACACAAACATGCTTTAATCAATGGGAGAAGAACGGACACATTTCAAAGATGCATACAACTGATGCCTACATTTAGGAAAATATGCATGAAAATATGCATGAATTTTCACGTAAAAAACAACAACAGTTCACAAGCTGATACAGAACTGAGTCAGAACAACTTTTGAGATGGAATTCAGAGAATCTTCGTGAACTCAAGTTTTGCTGCTCTGCAAACCCCTAGTTGTGCTACAGCTAATAGGAGAGGGGGAAACCAAGGAACACCACAATTGCCTAAAAAGCACAGTCCTTTTCCTGCCTGGGCAAAGGCAAAGATAGGACACTAGGAATCAATATTATTTGGCCTATCCCACAGTTGCAGGAGGATGCTTGCTGCCTGTTGTTTTTGCTCTGCCTTCCCCAAACTGGTGTCTTCCAGATTGTTTTGATCTGCAATTCTGAATTGTAAAACCCCTGTATTAAAAGGTGCCTAATAATTTAATTAATGCATAAATAAATAAATAAATAAATAGTAAATATAATGAACACTTGCATCATGAGTTCCATTGAAATCCACCAGGCCTGGAACACCCTTTCTGATCAGATACCAGAGGGATTCCTTAAACCCTTTTAGTCTCCAGTCAGTGGGGAGGGAGCCCAAAGATCTGTGGGCTGGATGAGGAGCCTCTCCAGGCTGGAGGTTCCCCATCCCTGCTCCAGGGGGTAAAACCCTGACTAACAGTTACAAATGATAAGGATGGGGATTATGACTCAACATTAGGAAGCCTGTCCCAATGATACAAGCTGTCCCAACAATGGAGCAGACTGCTTTGGAAAGTGGGTTGTCTCTCCTTTGTCAGAGGTTTTTAAGTGGAGGCTGGATGACCAATCCTCAAGGATGCTACATTGGAAGGGGGTTGGATGAGATGACCTTTGAGATCACCTCCAACACTATGTTTTCAGGATCCAGTAATGTTGTTAGCTTCGGGGATGGAAAAGGTTATCTTATTATTATTATTTATTAATTTATATAGCACCATCAATGTACATGGTGCTGTATTCCCTTGAAGCCGCACCACATTTTAAAGCAGCTCTGCGACCACACGCTTACCCTAGTTAGGAATATTTTACTTCCTGACGTATTCCTGTTGTGCTTCCTATAATAAATCTTTTTTGAATACAGAATCACTTTTGCAGTTGGGTATGTTTACTGTACTTTTTCTTTTTTAATAACCACCTGACGTTTTCTGGCTTATTTGATTTTATTTATTTACAACATTTGTACACTGCCCCACATGTAAACAGTTTGTGTAGGGCTAGCTGGTTGGGCGTGACCCTTGACAACAGGGGTGGGGAACCTCTTTCAGGCTGAGGGCCAAATTCAGTTTAGGAGAAGCTCTCAGGGGCTGCATTCCAGTGGTGGGAGGGACCAAAGGCAAAGGAACCAAATACACACACACACACACACACACACACACACACAGAGAGAGAGAGAGAGAGAGAGAGAGAGAGAGAATATTGGAGGTTAAAACACTGCTAATAATTAAGCCTCAGGAGGGCATTTCACCCTTTTAAAACAGTACAAAAACTGCACAAAAGCCGAGAAACTGCCAAAAAGATATTTGAGGGAAAGAGGGTGGGGCTTTCTGGGAACCCCAGAGCCAGATTTGGCTCCCGGGCCTGAGGTTCCCCACCCCTGCCTGAGAACAAAGATACCCCAAGGATCTGCTAGGAATTTCAGGTTTCCAAAATGCCTGCTTACAAAGTAAGCAGATAATAGGGCAGCTAAAAACAATTAGGACCTGGCTTTTCTTCTTTCTAGTATCCTTGCTTGCCTTCAGATCAAGTTTATAATGTGTTTAGCCTTGCATGCGTCTAGCAGGGCCATGCGGAAACCATATCATGTTGCTTAGGCATTTCCTTTAGAATAGATTTCTGGGCTCTATTTCTTTTCTCTCTTGTTTTCTTCACAATGTGTTTATTGTTAGCACACTGACAATATAATGAATGCCCAGACAGTCCTGGTATTGTCTGGAGCTTTGTTGCTCCACTGTGTACCACTATAAATGATTTGTGCTAGAATATATGTTTTGCGTTACTGGTTCATTGTGGCAAACCTAATTAAAACGGGGGATTGAGGTTTGAAAATAAAAGCCTAGATGCAAAAGGCCACTAGTGTCATGCAGATTTGACAGGACGGTTTCACAAAAGGATTTGATAATATCTTTAAGAATGTGTTTTAATTTTTTAATCTTTTAAAAAGAAAAACAGGGTCTATGGGGCTAGACCAAGTTTTTGTGGCAGAAAATGGCTGCATTGTCTAATTCAAGAGCGGTGTATTGGGATCACTTGCAAAGTTGCAGATGGTTTTGGGGGAAAGTCTCAGGATGAGCACTGCCTCAAAGGCATTCCCCCCAAAATAAAAAATATTACTGACCCAAGGGACCACCTGGGCTGATTGTGTAGTGTGGTCAGCCCCGGTACGGTCAGCAGCGCTCTTCTTAAATGTCTTAAACTTATAGATAAGACTATCTTGGAGATTCTAGAGCCTAGAGGTAATTCACCACAGAAAGACAGAGACATGTATTCTAGAAATATAAAAGGGGTTGCTGTTACAACATGTCCACTCACTTTATGATGCTGTTGGTCTCACAGCCTTATTCTCTGGTTGAGATCAAGAGGATTCAAACAGCTGGGTCAAAATGGATACTCATTAGCTGTTCTTCATGGTGAGGGCTAATAGATGTGAGGAAAATACTTTGGACAATGGAGAACTGTTTGAAGGCTTACTGTTACTGCATGTCCTCATATAGAGATGTATAAGCTTTCTCTCACACATGTATCTGACGACAGGTGTAGGGATCTGTAACTAAAAGCCATGATGTGGTGTAGGAGGAATAGAGGTACCCAGGTGGGGAAAATGCAGTAGACAGGCAAAAATTAAAAATATCCAAATCTATAGTTTATTACAGAATTATATTTCTGCAACATTTGAATGGGACCAACAGGTATTTTGGTTATTCCGTAGAGAACTACAGGCGTGGAGAGAGAGAGAACACACTTTGGAAGGGTGAGGATAGAGAGATTGATACCTAATAAGGAAATAGGAGGGAGATAGAAACCCAATAATATGAGGGGCCTTAATCAGTCACAGATATAGACCTGACTTTCTAAAGCCAGAAAGACCACAACAGGGATGCATAACCTTCAGACCCCTAAGGCTTTTTCCTATGCATCCTGTGGGAGCCCTGATGCCCCAAATCCCTCCAACCCCTGTATGCTCTATTCTCTCCCCCAGAGATGCTCATATAGACCAGGCTTTACCACCACCACCCCACTAGCTGTAACGAAAGAGCAATCCGTATCAGGGTCATTGGGATGTCTGTGTGCCTCTGTGTGTGGCTAGGGAGACATTTTCCTCCCTCTTTCATGATAACGAATCCAGGGTTATTCCACGAGGCTGATTGGTGGGAAATTCAGGAAAGATAAAAGGAAGAATTTCTTCACACAGCACATAGTCAAACCATGGATTTTACTACCACAAGAGGTGGTGATGGCCACCAATTTGGATGGTTTTAAAAGGGGGCTGGACAAATACCTTGAGAAGGTATCATTGGCTACTAGTTGTGATGGCTATGTGCTACCTCCAGGATCAGAGGCAGTAAGCCGTATACACCTGTTGATGGGGAACATGGGTGAGAGGGTGTTGTTGCACCATGTCTTGCTTGTGGGTCCCTGGTCAACAGCTGGTTGTCCACTGTGTGAACAGAGTGCTGGACTAGATGGAGCCTTGGTGTGATCCAGCATGGCTCTTCTTACGGCCTTATGTGTGCAGCCCCAGAGCACATGCAGCCCTCAAGGCAGAAAAAGTTGTGCACTTCTGGTGCCCTACAGAGAGAAAGGCAGAATTAGAAAAGAAAGAATGGAGTACAGGTATTGTCTATTCTAAAGGGAAGGAGGCAGGAGAGGTCTCTTCAGGGGTCTGCTGTGATTGGAGCACTGGGGTTTGTGTAGGTTGTTCTTTCGAAGTATGGATGGATTCTGTTATATTGTATAACATAACAGAATAATTTCAATATAACAGAATAATTTCAATTACTATAATTTAAATAGAAATACAATACATGGGGGAAATTGTCACCAGGGGGTGCTTCCAGGGGAGGCTTTTATAGCACTATCACCCTACCACGTTCACAGAATTTTGCAGGAATTCCAGACAATGACATCCCCATCTTGTAACCCTCCCATGTTTACCCAGCGCTTCTTCCATCTTTTTTGTTACTGTAGAAAATCTGTTAAGTATAGCTGCACAGTGCCTTCTGGCTGTTAGTGCTAGGAAGCACCCATCATCTGGAACCATTCTAGTTGGCCTATGTGTGTTTGCTCAGTCAGTCTGCTGTCCAGATGCTAACTGTTGATGGAGAACTTCAACCCATCCCCTGGTCTCCCTTTCTTAGGGTGCAATCCTATGCATGTTCAGCCACAAAAGTCCTACAACTCCCAGCATTCCCCAGCCAGCATGGGGAATGCTGGGAATTGTATGAGTTTTTTCTGTCTAAAGATTGCGCTGTTCTTTCTCTTTAAACCAGTTCTTTCTCTTTAAACCAGACTTTAACTTTTCAAATAGAGGATACCTTCAAACAGAGAACTTCTGACAACCATTCAATTTGAGGACTACCTTCTGTGAAGTAGCATACGGTGGCCACCTTACTTTGGATTAAGGCTAGGTTTTGTTCAAAGTATCATTCGTTAAGGCAAATGCAATTGTCTCACAATCTGCTCCTCTCGCCTCCTTCATTCCCTTCTCCCAATGCCATGTCCTTATCGCAAGCCTGGTTGATTTTCATTAAGTTATGTTAACATTGCATTTTAAAATTTCAGTAACAATTATTCAACATTCATTTTCTCTCACATAAAAGCTAATCATCCTTAGAAGCCAGCATAACAAGGGAACTTATCTCACTTATGAGTAGGAATGTTGGAGGAATCCACCTGGGAGGTGAAGTTTGTCAAGCTTTCTGACTTACCTGGGAACTGGCCTGACTTGATCTTTACCAAGTCAGGTCAGCTTGCAGATTTTTGGGTCCCCTCCCCTTAAATTGTCTTTTATGCAAAATTGCAGCCTCTGTTTGTCTAATTTCCACAAATTGTGGCCATAATTTGCTTAATTTTGCAAATGTCAGCCATAATGTGCAAAATAAGCATATTTTAGCTGCAGTTTGCACAAATTAAACAAATTACGGCCTTGCAGCCGCAGTTTGTGTAAATGGCGATTTCAGGGAAGAAAAACACAAAGTTCCTGGATATCATGAGAAACCTGTGGCTCAGTTCGCAAATGCAAGCTAAGCCAGGAGCTCAGGGGAAATCTGGTGAGCCCCAAAAGGGCCGGATTTCCCTGTGGCAGCCACCCCTACTTTTAAGTAATTTGGCTTCTGTTATAAAATGACTGCAGTTCCATCGATTTCACTGGATTGACCCTAGGTATGATTAAATCTGTATCCAACCCAACACATCCATGGGCATGCACGCACGCTTGCACACACACACACACACACACACACACACTTAAAAGAACTACAAAATAACCATGATACCAACAGCAAAATACCGACTTAAACAGTCAATGGAAGTACTCCCCACTCCCACGGCTTAAAGTCAAGATAATTTTGCAGTATGAATTTCAGTGTCATTTTGGCCATTTTTCTTATGTTGAATCGCTCGTATTAACTTGACAAATAAAAACAAAATACCTTCAGAAATATTTTATTTAGTTTTTTCCAGTGGTCTTTAAAATGAACGTGTCCTATTTGAAGACGTTCAAAGGCTGCCCTCATGTGGTGAAATGCTATCATTAAAATGGGGGGTATGTGTGTTATATAATGGTTTTATGATCAGAAACATCGTCTACAGAAAATTAAAATTAAATATGGTATAGAAGTGAGAGGCTGTAGATCTATATTTTTGGTTGTAAGATCTAGTACATCATTTGTTGTTCTGCCCCTGTACCTGGACCCTGGGGGAGGGGGGGGAATCCTGTTACATATTATTTAGCAATATACTGATCAAAATCCTCATGATCTGGTGGCAAAATTATTGGCTGACAATCAACTGTATTACTTATATGGTAGCCCTGTTTGACAATGCGAGGTAGGCCCCAGGCGGAGCGGCGGCAATCGGCTCCTTAGGACCACTGTTTTGCAAGGTTTCTTTTCTAATTAAAATGTCTCATGGTTATGAAGATCACAGGGCTGAAAACTGCTGGGATGCTATTGGTAGGACAAACTTAATTGTTAACTACCTTCCTCAGAACATGACCCAGGATGAGTTGCGAAGCCTGTTCAGCAGCATTGGGGAGGTTGAATCTGCCAAGCTTATTTGAGACAAAGTTGCAGAACACACCTTGGGATACGTCTTTGTGAACGACGTGACTGCTAAAGATGCTGAAAGAGCAATAAATACACTCAATGGCTTGATCCAAAACCATCAAGGTGTCATATGGCCGCCCAAGCTCTGAGGTTATCAAAGACGCAAACTTGTGCATTAGTGGGCTGCCACGGACAATGACTCAGAAAGATGTCGAAGACATGTTTTCATGATTTGGACTCATTATCAACTCGTGTGTGCTGGTTGACCAAACTACAGGTTTGTCACGAGGGGTTGCATTTATACGGTTTGACAAAAGGTCAGAAGCTGAAGAGGCCATTTTGAACTTCAACAGTCACAAGCCCCCTGGCTCCTTTGAACTGATCATGGTAAAATTTGCCACCAACCCCAACCAGAACAAAAACGTGGTACTGCTCTCACAGCTGTACCACTTGCCAGCTAGACGGTTTGGCGGGCCTGTCCATCACCAGGCACAGAGATTCAGGTTCTCTGCTATGGGTGTAGATCACATGAGTGGGCTTTCTGGTGTAAATGTCCCAGGAAACTCCTCTTCGGGCTGGTGTATCTTCATCTACAACCTCAGCCAAGATGCCGATGAGGGAATCTTCTGGTAGCCCTGTTTGCTGTGGTAGCCAAGAAGATATGTTCAAATTTTATATATAAAAAAGTCAGTAGCTCTGATTCATAAATACAGAGCTGCTTTTTCTTCTGCCTTGAGAACATAGACTATGGCAATATGACCTATGACTGAAGGCAATCCTGTAACATAATGATATTGGGCAGTATCCCAACTTGCTGTTCCTCTTACTCTACTGACGTACCGCTGACATACCCCTCATCACCTTTTGTAAACCTGGTCTCTGTGCTGTAGTGAAAGATTTGGTTTTGGAAAGGTGAAGACAAAAGGGGTTAAGGTCCAAAATGTTAGCATATTGTAGCCTAATGCTCTTACTGCCAGGGACTAAGCCTCAGGAGAGGCATTTCAAACTTATAGAGTTGGGTGGGGGACTTCACAAAAACTGGGACACTACCAAACAATTTGTAGTTGGGGGAAAAGGGGCTGGGACTACAGGAAGTGGCGTAACCATCTAGATAAGTTTGGAGGGCCAGATTTGGACCCCAAGAGTGCCAGATTTGGCACCTGGACCTGAAGTGTCCCCCCTCCACACACACACACACGCACGGTCACATACTCCCATCCAGTCCTTGTCATACATTTTCCACCCATGCCTTTAGTTGTGATTACCAAGAAATGAAATGTATGTATGAATTACACTTCATCCTGATAGAGATTACTTCAGAACTAAGTGGGAAGTGATTTGGCTGGTGTGGCAATTATATACATTGGAGAAATTTTAAATGTATCAGTGAAACTACCTATTTGCAGCTGGTTCTAATATTCTTGATCTTTATGAGGTCCACCTCATACAAAAAACTTCCTGTGAGATTCAGCTCCTACATCATTCAGGGCATTGACATCAACCACACAGTGCAGGCAAAATAACAATTGGGTTCAAAACGACAATTACATGGGTTGAAATCCTGGACTGGGGAATCTTTGGCCCTCCAGATGTTGTTAGACTCAACCACAATCTGCTCTAGCCAGATGGTTAATAGTCAGAGATTATGGGAGTTGAAGTTCAGCAACATCTGGAAGACCACAGAATCCTCCCTCAGTTTAGGGGCTGAGAAATGGAGATACACTTAATGTTGGTTACTGATGGTTAGGTGTAGCATATCATTCCTTAATAGACAACCTTTAATAAGATTAGGGATGAGCAGACTTCCCTCATTCACTTTCTTTATTGTTATGTGGGTTCACCTTGTCCTGCATTCCACTCCTACCGAATTCTGGTTTAACTAAGAGAATTTAAAAAAATAATTCTAATTCAGAATTGGAGTGTGCACACTTTGTAGGAACAGTAAGTCCTATCAGCTTATTTGCTAACCCTAACCCTACCCCATCCCTATGTTAAAGAAAGCAATTATGATGCTATTTATTTACATGCTATTGCTTACACATTTCAGCACAATTATTTATTTATTTATTACATTTTTATACCGTCCAATAGCCGAAGCTCTTTGGGCGGTTCACAAAAATTAAAACCATAATAAAACAACCAACAGGTTAAAAGCACAAATACAAAATACGGTATAAAAAGCACAACCAGGATAAAACCATGCAGCAAAATTGATATAAGTTTAAAACACAGAGTTAGAACAGTAAAATTTAAATTTAAGTTAAAATTAAGTGTTAAAATACTGAGAGAATAAAAAGGTCTTCAGTTGGTGACGAAAAGAGTACAGTGTAGGCGCCAGGCGGACCTCTCTGGGGAGCTCATTCCACAACCGGGGTGCCACAGCGGAGAAAACCCTCCTCCTAGTAGCCACCTGACTCACTTCCTTTGGCAGGGGCTCACGGAGAAGGGCTCCTGTAGATGATCTTAAGATCTGGACAGGTACAATTCGGGATAGACTGTCTGGTCCATATCATAAATATTCAGTTGTAAGCCCATCCTGTTCAATTTTTACATCAGTCTGCATCTCTATATTGCCCTTTCTCAAATCAGATTCCATTATCTACATGGTATATAGAACCATGTAGATATATTATTTAAAACCTCTTACAAACCTCATACAATACAGTACAATAAACAATACCATCAGGCAACCTTAATAAAAGGGAGAAAATATAAATTATGATTATACAAATGAAAATGACTGGGATAAAAAAAAATGCCTGGCACCATCTTGATTTGAAATAGACAAGAGATGTAACATTTCCTTTTATTTATTTATTTATTTATTACACTTATATACCGCCCCCATAGCCAGAGCTCTCTGGGCGGTTTACAGAAATTCTAAAATTGAGATAAAAACAAGTATACAAAATTTAAAATTTTAAAACACAGAACATACACACATAAAGCATTAAAAAACGGCTATACATTCAAATCAGGCAGCAAGACATAAGGACCTTTAAAAAAGAAAACTAAAGAAGAAAAAGAAGTAACAGCTGGTTGCTGAAGTGTCATGCACAATGGATTATGCAAGCGTAATACACAGCCACTTGCACAAATGTAACTTTTGTTGGATTCTGTTCTTGTGTATAGTTAGGAACTAGTTTCAGCTAGCACAATGTTATTTGTGTTTGTGGAATGACAGTTAGATATTTCCCAGAGTTCAATCAAATGCAAATAAATGCGTGAGCAGATAATTTAAAATAATAATAATAATAATCTGAGTTTTATCAAATTGTTTTTATCTGATGCCAAACCACCAGTAAAAGAGATGTTTGATGGGTCAGTTTCAGAAGGAAGTTCTGTAAATGGGATACCACCATTCAGAAGGTCCTGTCACAGTTATGCCCCAACCTCACTTGGGGATACTCAGAGCAGACCATCTGTTGAAGGGCTTAATAAACTGAAAGTTTCCTAAGGGAGCATACGGTCCCTCAGAGATGGGCAGGCTTCAGCAAATACACTTGGCAGGGTGAGTGTATGATGAGTGCCAGCCATCCTCCCAACAAGCTGAAGGAGTGTGGGCAGGATTATTCAAGCAATTGTGTGGTAAGTCCTGCCATTTTCCCCAGTTCCAAATTTGAGAGAGAGGCTGGGGGTTGTTTGGCAGTTGTGTGGTGAAAGTACCTGAAGAGCTTAAGCCACAGAGGATCTAATCGGCAACCCTTCCCCCACCCCATGCCAGTTTTTGAGGACTCTTCAACAAGACAACTTCAATAGGTCCCCTCCCCCAGAGACTACCTTCTCACTGCTGTCGTCACCAGCTGCTATTGCTCATCATCCTTTTCCCACTAATTGCTACCACATGCTTGTTTGACAAGCAAGGAGCCAGTAAGCAAATAGGCAGCGGTATCACGGCGCCTCCTTCTTACCACCATCTTTGTTGGCACAGGAGTGAGAGGCAGGTGAACAAGAGGGGGAGAAACCCCAGGGGGCTCTTGACTGTGGGCCTCTTGCTCAATATGGGTCCTTGACAGGAGCCCAACCATGGCTACCCTTTACACCAGCCCTGCTTGCCCCTGCTCTGGCACAAGGGAGGTGAAGAGGAAGGGAATCCTTTGTACCTTCAAGAAATGGCAGCAACAGTGTACACTTCTCCCAACACAGTCTTTCCCTCTGGAAAGACCAGATGGGAAAACTTTCAGTGCTGCTGCACGAAGGCATTCTATGCAGCTTTAGGAGTGGTGCCCAACAACACATGTGTTCCCTTGGCCTTTCTGTCAAGAGATGCTGGGTGGGGGTGGGGAAATTGGCAATTGCTCTCTTTTAACTTGGCCAGCCAAAATGGCTGACCCCTGGAGATGAGTAAGCACCTTGAAAATGAATTGAGCATTCCAGATTAGGGATGGATAAATCCAGCAGTTTCACTTTCCCTGGCATTCCATTTAAAACACACACACACTTTTCTCCATGCCAGATATGAAGACACGTGTGAATTTTGATAAATTCTCACCAAAACTTAACTGAAATTCGCACCCATCTATGCCAGCCAAATCCAATTGGCATAGCTATTTGCAGCATGGGGAGTACCATGTTGTATCTGCCTGCCATATAGCTGTTAAAGATGAGGAGCCAGTCAGAAACCAGAAGTGACAACCCTGGTTCAGCACCACAAACATTGCTGAATACACAGGGACTAGAAACCTTGACTTTTAAGAGCTAAGAACTCAAAGCCCTGGATCTGGATGGACAAATCTGTCCCTGTCGGTTTCTCCCGTATTCATTAAAAAGACAAAACCCATCAAGTTCTTTCCATCCAAAATATGAAGAAATGGGTGAATGTCACAAAACTGCCACAAATTATTTGACAGCAAATCTATTGGATGGCACTGGGGGCTACTTCCAAGTAAGTAGACTCAGTCTGTAATCCTATACCCATTTACTTGGGAGTAAGCCCCATTGAATTCACTGGCACTTGTAGACGTGTGTAGGGTTGCAACTTGTTAATGGAGTTTTAAGATGACAAAACCCATACTTAGTTGCAACTTTGGTCTAAAATGCATGTATATATAATCATTGTTTGAATTAGACATTACAATTTTTTGGGGGGGGAGTGAAAAACAGAACTTTCCATGGAATCCATTGATTTTTAATTCATGTTGTTGATTTGTTTTTGGGACAGAAAAACAGAATTAAGGATGGGTGTCATGTATCACTAAACTGACAGGCATTTTGTGAGGTTACACAAAGTTTGGAGTTCAACACTTCAGTACATTGAAAAGTACTATTATAATGTGAAGAAGGAAAAAAAGCCTCAGTTGGCCATGATATCCCTGACTGGAATCCCTGAGAAATCTTATTTGGGTATCAGATCCCCAAATCTGTTCTGCATATGTTTCATTGTTTACCGCATTTACAGATGTGTCAAAGATTCAGGATTAGTCAACAAAAATACTCTGAACATCCTTATGCACTTTAGAGTCTAGCCTCATGGTGGCAGAGCAGGCTAAGATATCAATTTCACATTGTTCATGTTCTTCAAGGCTGAATATCAAAATGCATCATGTGAGGAGACAGACATAGGAAAGTATTCTACTGGCAGTTCCTTTGTCTGCAGTTCAGCTTTCCTGTTTTTTGTTGTTGTTTTTTGATGCTGTGAATTTCAGCTTTTCATGGGAAACAATGGAGAAATCAAAGGATTTGTTATTGCAGTGATTTGGAAGCAGCACCAAAAAGTAGAAACAAAGACAGAACTTTATACTCTTTCATACTCATGCATTGTTATGCAGGAAAAGCAAATGTTTGTTGTTGTTTTAAAAAATCTCTGTGAAAATGCTTCCTGTGCTAGGAGGATAAAAAGAAATTGTCCAGTATTTATTGCCGTCATGTTACAGATGGGTGAGAGATTAGGCTGAATGATATTATGCCGGTATTATATGGGGTAATGAGCTAAGGCAGGGAGAAAGTGGCTTACGATGTCCCTGAATTGTTGTCTAGTGTTATTATCCCCATATTGTGGGTTGGGAGGGGGAGGAATGTGTCTGAGAGACTTATGACAACCCTGTCACGGAATGGAACGTAGTCCACTCTTAGCATCGCCATATTGGGTTACAGCCACCCTGCATTTCAGGTGGAGACCAAAGTTTGCAGATAGTAGCTTAGAACAATTCTCTAAAAAAAGGTGGAGAGGGTGGGGAGAAAGCTGTAGGAATTGTCAGCAACTCTGTCTTTATTGGTGAAATACAACATCACTAATACAGATCTTCCGTGGAAAACCATGCACAGCACTACATAGATGCTTATCTAGATGCACAAATGATCATCAAGGTGTTACTATACTTACCTGGCAGGGGAGACACCATGATCACGAAGGTGGTTTTCACAGGGTGAGGCTCATCCATTGCACTCCAGGTGTGCTGTGATTTCCCCAAATACAGGAAACTCGACTGCGTAATTCGACTTCTCTTCTGCTGCTCCCAGACTGTGGAATGGCCTGCCGGAGGAGATTCGTCAACTTGACAGTCTTTTAGCATTTAAAAAAGCAATAAAGACTAATCTATTCTGGCAAGCCTATCCAGTGAAATTTTAGAATGTTTTTAAGATGTTTTGAGGATGTTTTAATCATGTATACTATGTTTTTAATCAGTTTTTAATGTGTTTTATATTCACTGTTGTTCCCCGCCTCGATCCAAGTGGAGAGACAGGTAAGAAATAAATTATTATTATTATGTGTCCTTGTCTACACATGTTTTTCATGTATGTATACCTGGACAGATGCATGTCAACATGAGTGTTGCCACCGAATTTCATAATTAGTTGGTTTGTTGGTTGAAATGGATGTATTTGGAATGTTTACCTTTGTAGTGAGGCTAGATCACCATCTTACAAATTTGTTATTCATTTCACAATTGATTGTAAGGTTCGCAGCGTGTGCAGGCTGCATCTAAACTATTTCCAACTGAGATGGTTGGTTGAAGCTTTTTCTTTCTTAAAGATGTCATTTTAACCTTTGGTGATAGGCCTTTTTTTTTGTACTTTAGTGGGTGCTGTTGAGTGGCATGAAGTCTGTCTGTGAGAGGGATACTGGAAAGGGAACCCAAGGGGGAGGTCTCCATGGAGCAGGCTGGTTGGCATGGTGGAGTACAGGGCTGTACTCCATGGAGCAGGCTGGTTGGCTATATGAAAACAACCAACAAGGAAGGGATATGTAACATGGTGACACATGACACAATTCCAAACTACAGCCCCCAAGATGCAGTTTGATATTGCACAACACAACCCCCCCCCCCGTTTACTCAGAATGAGCTCTTGAATTAAAGGAAAGGTGTCATCCGAGATTACCCAGATGAATTCATTGCTTCTTGAGGAAATAACAAATTCACTTGGGTTTGGTCTGCCCATCACTAGCCAAACTCTTTAACCAAGACGATAGAGGGGGTGTTCTTCCTATTGTATTCGGGGAGTTTGTCTTCAGGAGCTGAGCAGCATGGTTACGTGGATTGCTCTTTAGGAGTTATGGAAAGAGCTGTGCACCACAGCTCTTAAATGAGACACTCACGCCCAAGGGCAGGCTGTGCCCTGTTATGTTTGCTTGAGATCCACATGGTATGGAATACAAACAAAAACCTGGCTGCTCCTTGTACCTTCCAAAGAAAGTAAATTCATCAAATGTATGGCAAAAATAGGAAGTGTCTAGTGACGAATTCATTTATAACTTTGAATAATTTCTTTTTAAAACTTTAGTTTTGGGAAGGTATTTTTCCTAATATCAAAAGAAAGAGTGGGAGGGCAGAAGACACTGATGGGGCTTGGTTTTCTCACCATGGGTGTCCAGTACAGTGCAACCTTGTCAAGAGCCTCTCTGGGACTCTAGATAAACCAATCAGCGGGTGTGCCTGGATTACTTCATTGCATTAGGAGCCAAGTAGGAACTAAGACTTTTGAACATGCTGGAGGAGGACTTAGTCGTGGTGGGCAGAAGGTGGGAACCACTGTCATGTTCTTAGCAACTGGAGGACAAACAGTATATATTTTGCTATTTCTTGCTTGGTATGATATCTTCACAGACCAAGTGGAGTTTTCGGAGCCAAGTACTAGGAAAGACTTAAAATGACAGGCAAGAATTACCTAGAAGAATTAAATAGGATGCATAGATATTTCAAGTGAACTAATTTCACTAACAGCCCCTATCTGTCCAAATGATCTGACATTACCAAATAATTTTTTTTTTAAATGATGAAAATACATTAAAGAAACAGCAAATTGGCATCCCATGCAAATTGTATCTCATGCTGGTTGTAGGAAAGGTAAATCTAGTTTAATGAGCCTTTCCATTGCTCCCGATCCAAAGCCAGCATTCAACTGAATGCAGATATATTGTGCTCTTACTATGCTAACAGTGCTGTCTATTCACATTTACTCAGAAGTCAGTCCCACTGTGCTTATTTCCAAGTAACTACTGTATGCATCGGATTTCAGCCTAGTACAAAATGGATATCTCAAATAAAACAGGAAAGGAGGAGGCAAGAATTACTCTAGTCTTAGCAGTCTTGCCAATTTCCCTTTTGTTTGCATACATGAAAATATTCCAGAATTTGTTGGTTTTGTTTTGAGATGGTTTTAGCTTTTATAACAGAGTAAATGTCCTGACCAAAGTAAATTCACTGGCTCTGTTTTTTATTACAAAGAAATGGTCATGACAGGGATAACTTATGCTTTGGGTGGAGCTAATGAAAGGAAAGGTTGATGTTTGAACCAAATATAGAGAACCGAAACTGCTTTGCTTCTCTACCATATAAGAATTTGATTCATGAGACATGCTAGATGATTGATATGTTAGCTGGTACATACATAAAGTGTTCCTTTTACTGAGAGCTATTTCATTTCAGCTTGCAAGCTTCAATATGGGCCTGGCCCAAAAGAAAATGAGTACATTCTTGTCTTATTGAAGTCAAAGGCAAGCACTTAAATTGATTCTTTTTTCTTTTGGCTCTATTGTATGAAATGAAGGCAGCACCCTATGCTGACTTAATTGGGAGTAAGCCCAGTTGAACTCTGTGTAAACAAAAGTAACATGACTCGGATCTGGCTACAATCCTAGACATTCTTAGGAATTAATGAGACATCCTCCTGAGCAAACATCATTAGGATCACATTATAAATGTGTGTCTGTATGTTTCATAGTTTAGGCCAGCAGCAGAGTATGTACTTTGTATGTGCGAGATTTTGTGTTCAGTAGTTCTACTCAAAGGTCTGAGTAAGACTTCTGCCAAAAATCTAGTACTGAGACCTAGGAAATCTACTAGGAGGTATAGATTATTTATGTAAGCTACTAAATCAGGCATTCCCAACATTTTCAGAGCACACTGGCATTTTAAAGAAAATGGCACACAAAATGGCTGCTATGGGGGAAGGCATGTCTACTCACATAATGGCTGCCATGTGGTGGGCCAGCCACAAAATGTTGTGGGTGTCCGTCCATCCGTTCCCCCCCCCCTCTCTCTCTCTCACACACACACATGAATTGACACAGAGAAGACACACACCACATTTTTGTTATGCCAGTGAATAGCAAGCTGCTTGATAGCACAGCAGGCACAGCCAGCTCCCAGGCTATTTGACAACCTTAAAGTGCCATTTCACTTCAAGAAACTCAGCCACACAGAGGTGGAAAATACAGTGAGCCAAAAGATCTTACCAGTAGCAGCACATTTCTAAAGGCCATGTATGCAAAGCTTCATCCAACAAAGCCATTCCAATCCCATAGCATTTAATCAGAGCCCCCTGTTTGAGTGGGCAGTAATTGGATTTACAATATGCAAGGATATTGCAGTGCTAGGGTGGTCTCCCCCAGGCATGGTTGAGTTGCAGACACGGAATTTCCCAATTTTTAGAGGTGTGAATCTTTTGTTGGTAACTCCAGGCTACATGGTCAAGCCTTATCAAGGAAGGGTAAACCCACAGATGCAAGGAGTGCCACCCCTTATTATTATTATTATTATTATTATTATTATTATTATTATTATTTATATAGCACCATCAATGTACATGGTGCTGTACAGAGTAAAACAGTAAATAGCAAGACCCTGCCGCATAGGCTTACATTGTAATAAAATCATAATAAAACAATAAGGAGGGGAAGAGAATGCAAACAGGCACAGGGTAGGGTAAACAGGCACTGGGTAGGGTAAAACTAACAGTATAAACCTTCCACATTGGCAACTCCACACTGCTTGAGTCTAGGCAGAGGAAAGTCCAAAAGTCGCAGAACAAACCTAGTCTGCTGGTACACTGAGCTTATGACAAACAAAGACAAACAACCCACAGCAAACAAGAGTTCAAGTCTATGAAAAGCCTCACAGTAATTTTCATGGCAAGTCTTTAGCAATCCAAAGTTCCAGTTAAGAGAGTCCATTTGCAGAGTGCCTCCAGAGGCTCAAACAGTGATGGATCCAAACAGAGAGGGCTTTGGGCAATGCAGGTAAGATGTACCTTACAAACAAACCTAAATTATGTAAATAGTTGTGTACTTTCCCACAGAATTATTTGCATATTTGTCTGCATAACAGAAACAAAGTTTGAATCCATCTGTGAATGGATGGTGGAATGAATGGCACCGCACAATCCATGAAACATGGATGGAACAGTTTTCACAAAATCCGGACATCTCTACCGTCACACTCTTTACTTTGCATTTGTGTTTAATGTTCTATTCTGCTTATTTTTAATGTAATCTATGAACTGATCACCAATATTTTAGAATTCTGTAACAATCCCTTTGCCAGCTGATTTTCCTTAAAAAATCATTGTACATTTTTAAATTCTTGTATGCTTAATAAAATTCTCCCTATCTTTCTAAGAAACCCGTGTTCATGTGTGTATCAATCATTGGGTTATTCCTTATATGATGCACTATTGCTACAGTTAAAAGGTCCCTTAATGGGTCTTATCTCTGAACACATATATTCTTGTACACCTGTCCAGAGAGGACATTTGGTAACAGTTTTTTCAATACATTTGCATGGGAGGTGGGGTGGGAAACTGCGTTGCTGAAAAACATCTGGACAGTGTGGGGAAGGAAGCCCACCCACCCTAGCAAGGACCCTGTTGTTCCAAGGGGCTTTGGTGAGTGGAGAGCTCAACATTAAAAACAACACCAGGATACAATGATTTGACAAAGATGTCATCTGGATTCTCCATAGTAAGTCAGAGAATATATGTCAGTCCCAAGGAGAGTGGTTAGTGTGGAAGCACCCAATGTTAGCTTTGGAGTTGAGTGACCAAGGACATGTCTAGACCAGGGGATGGAGGGGGAGGACCTTGCAATATTCTGCTCTCAAGATCCTCCCCTTTGTCCACATGTGAGCACGATATCCCGGGAGGAAGAAGGAATGTCTCGCCATTTTCTTTTTTCCAAAAGATGAGCATATGTGCGCTCCAACAAAAAAGTAAGTGTTTTTTTTAAAAAAAAACGCACCCACCCTACTCCCACCCTCATTCCTGATGGGCATGGAGCACCCGTGCGCTGTGTCCAGTTTCCGCCTCCTCGCGTTTACTCATGAGGAGGTGGGACAAAGCCAGGACAGGCAGCCTTGGGCTGCAAGTGGTCCCAGTTATTACGGGAAAATGGAGTGATCATCCCTCACTGTTTCTGGGATCCCCTGTGCATCAGCATAAACACTGGTCTAGACATGCCCCAAGTTTCAAGATCTAGTACATTGTAACCTTTGGTAAAATTCCTCTCCTCCTCCCTCCTCCCCCACTCCCAACACTTGATTATTGTATTACTTCCTGATTAACTGAACAAAAATCGTGACTGTAAAAAAATACATGTTTTTAAACTTTTAATATTTTAAATTTATCTGACACTGTTGTATTTTATGGTTTTAATTGTGCACTCCCCAGAGGGCCTCTGCTAATGGGCAGTATAAAAATGTAATAAATAAATAAATAAATAAATTATTATGGTGAATGACTTCATGATGGACTTACCTTTTCAGAAATAACAGGAAAATCAGGCTTCAGTTCCCATCTGTAAAATATAACCTACCAAAGAGGGATATGGGAACAAAATGATAAAAATAAAGCTGACATTCATTAAAATGTTACAAAAACATAAAGATATAATAATTATGAAGTGCACAGTAATAGCATAACAGCAACAATTTTTCAAAGAAGTGACCATTGGAAACCACAGCCCCCATTTATCTCAGCTGTGTTCCTGAATGGGCAAACTGCACATTATTTGTTCATTATTAGATGTGCACAATATGTATGCGTTGGTTCATTTTAAAACAGAGCAATTAACCATATTGAATAGAATTGCTCTCATCTAGAGGACTGCTAAGCATTATAAGCTAGTCAACATCTAGCTCATTTTGCCAGTGTAATTAATTCTTTATTCAGGGATTCTGGGAATACATTCATGTTCCAATGTGATGTTACAGCAATATTTAATTAAAAGAAACTTTCAAACAAGTGTTGCTGTCTTTCAGTGAAATAAAACAAAAATGTAACGTATGTTGCTTGCTTGGCAGGAGGGATATAACCCAAATTTAGGTTTGTGAGGACCTGTATGAGAAGTAATAAAATAAATTGTTTTCTTTATCGTTTGCTTTCTCATTCCAGGTGGCCAAAAGGTCCCATGTCATTATATTGTAAAATGTGTGTGTGTGTGTGTGTGTGTGTGTGTGTGTGTGTGTGTGTTTATCTATCTATCTATCTATCTATCTATCTATCTATCTATCTATCTATCTATCCAGTTCCATTACATCCCTAGGCATTAATGCACAAATGACAGCAAAGGACATGTCTATTGGTCCATTTTTATACAAACTTTGAATATCAACACTGTATCGGCTGATATACACTCAACACGTATAAAACTCTTTCATAATAGGATAGCGAATGTGAAATGTTCAATCAAAACATGTATAGAGTATTGCTTCTAATGTGCATCCCCTCCCCTCCCCAAGTCATTACTTCTCCGTTATTTGAATCTGAAAACAGAAGGGAGCACCCTGGAAAACACACATTTCAGTCTAAGTATCAGAAGGAAAATGCAGGTAAAGATACAATGGACAAGTAAGGGTGGGAGGAAAGAAAACCACCTCCTCCTGCTTCAAGAAGAAAAGCGTCCTGTAATTCATTCTATTTCAATTTTGCATCGGTGCCTTTTCTTTAACCAAATTAATTTCTTCGTGCTATTGCAAGGAAATAATGTCACACTGAAATCCAGGCAGTCCCTCCTTATCAGTCAACAACTGTCCCCAGACAGAGCATTTTAATTTTGAAGGGGTGGGTGGGTGGCGATGGAGTAGCAATACATTTTCATTGACAGCTAGGCAGCAAACAGCCTCCATGCTATAATAACTTTTCCAGGGTTGATTTCGCACCCCCCCCCGCCTTTCAGTTTTGTTTATAGATGTTCCTTTCTTGTCTTATATAGCTGAATTTCTATATTCTTTTTTGGGGGGCCTTTGTTTGAAGAGGGTTGTTGTCAGTCTCTATGATAATTTAAAACTCATTATTTTTGCAGGCTCCTTGTCCTGATGGAACTGCTCCTTGTTTGCCGTGTTCCTGTTGTCCAAACAGCAGGAATGCCATTGTAACCAGACGGGTGTGCTCTGCTTCCCTGCCGTTTCCCTCTTTAATTGCCTTTATTAAGTTTGTCCCTCAAGCTGGATAACTGCTAAGTGAGGGAAGTCTCCAGGTAGAGATTGTGTGCACCCTCATGTTTGAACGAATTTTTTTATAATGTGCAATAATAAGTCTATTTAGAAGACTCTTTTTTTCCCCTTTTCTTTTTTATGAAGCCATAAAATTCACCAGAACTGATTTTTACTTACCTGTTAACATTCAGAATAAGCAGGATTACTCAAATGGTTCCAGTGAAAATTACCTCCAGCAAATTACTTCATCTAGATTAATATAAATGGAATTGGTTTTGCAAGAGAGAGGGAGGGAGGGAGGGAGGGAGATTCACATGTTAAACCTAAAGTTGCCTGCCTTCTTTGTATGCAAGAATGGATGCATTGAATATATTTGATTCTTTAAAAAAAAAACTAGTTCACAAGAAGCTATTTTGCAATGAGGCGATTTTCTTACTGGCTAAGCTTGAATGTGCTGTTTTAGAACATGTATAATTGTTGTTGTGCTGAAACTAAAATAAATGTTTCATGTGTAATCAAATACTAAGGCATGGAATATTGTGTTGGATTTCAAAGTAAAGCAATGGCACAGTGGTAAACTGGGGATCATAAGAATGTGAAGAACACTTTTCTTGAGTTAGTCCAAAGATACATCTAGTTTAGGGTGCAATCCTATACATGTTTAAACAGAAAATGTCAAGAAATCCCAGCATGCCCCAGCCACCATGGCAGGCTGAGGCAGGCTAGGAGATGTAGGACTTCTTTCTGTCTAAACATGCATAAGATTGCATCCTTTATATCCTATTGCTGGTAGAGGCTACTTCCCACTGCAGAGACATCGCCCACCAGAATATTTTACTACTCCAAAATACACCAGTGCCCAATCTAATGATTACATATCCTGACCCCTTGAAAATATATAAACCTATGAAACTAAATCAAGGATTCCACATTTCTTCATTGCCATCCCAAATGACTATGTGGGCTGGCCTACTTCCATCACTTCTTTTCACCTACAGAGTGAAAATGGGAACAGTCACTAGTTATGTTATTAGGTACAAACAGTGTACTAGGAAGAACTCTGTGTACTTTAACACAGAAGTGTCACAATCTTTGTCGAAGAGCATTCAGTTTACATAAACACACAATTCAAGAAAGAGAATTCACCAGCCTTCACCAACCTGATGTCCTCCAGGTGTTTTGGACTTCAATTCTCATTACCCAACCACCATGCCCAATGGTCAGGAATCCCGAGAGTTGTAGTCCAAAATGTTTGGAGGACACCAGGTTGATATACTCAATTCACATACAGAGAGATTTATTATACACACAAACATCAGCCCCACCTTCCTCTCATGTAATCCCACACCCAGTATGGACCTTGATGGCTTCATTCAAAGTTCTCTGCTTCCAGGTAAAGGGCCAATAAAACCTTTACAGATGGTCCTCTAATCAAGCGCCCGAAGCCCAGCCATTTCCACTTCTCCATTCCTTTTCTGTCACTCGGAGCAGAAGCTGGAGTAAAACAGAGGCAATGCATCAGTTGGAGATAGAAAGGAGAAGCAACTGAGTAGAGAAGATGTTTGCTGTCCTTTTTATAATTAACAATTAACTATATGTTCTATTGTATGTTTAATTATGACATTTATATCCTGCCTTTTTCCCCTCACAAGGAGCCCAAGGGGGCTCATGTAGTCCACCTCCTCTCGATATTATCTTCACAACAATCATGTGAGGTAAGTCAGGCTGAGAGTCAGAGGCCATAGCTAGATGGGGCTTTATCCCCGGGCGATCCCTGGGATCGCCCCTGTGTGTTCACATGACACACATGGGATCCTGGGATCAGGGAGAGATGATCCCTCCCTTGCCCCAGGATATCACCCTCCCCTTTAGGCCCGCTTTTTCCACGGTCTCGGGCTGAGCCCGGGCATCGCGGTTTGTCCTGGCTCCTCGCGATTCCTCATGAGGAGCCGGGAACCGCACATAGGGAACAGTGCTCCTCAGGAGCACAGCGCCCATCGGGGGTGGGGTGGGAGGAGTGGGGGAAGTAATTATTTTTTAAAGATCACTTACCTTTTGCGCACTAGCGTTTGTGTGCTGCTATCCCTTTAAGAAAAAAGAGGTCTAGCTAAGGCTAGAGACTGGTCCAAAGTCACCCAGAGAGCTTCATGGCTGAGTGGATACTAGAATAGGGTGACCATATGGAAAGGAGGTCAAGGCTCCTGTATTTTTAACAGTTGTATAGAAAAGGGAATTTCAGCAGGAGTCATTGGTATACATGCAGCACCTGGTGAAATATCCCTCTTCATCACAACAGTGAAAGCTGCTGGAGCCCTGCCCCTTGACCAGATACAAAAGCTGGATCTCCCACTACACAGCACTGGCAATGAACAGGTCTAGATGCCTTGGAGAAACAACAGGAAATGCTCCATGCTGTAGTGTCCACAAACATCTTCTAGTGCTGTAGGGCTTGTTTTCACTTCCTGCTTGTCAATGCAGCTCTCAGAGGTGAGCCAGGAGCCAAGGGACCAAACCAAGGAGTCAGGGCCAAGCACCATACAAAATACTTGTCACTCAAAGTCCCAGCGCAGACAGGAAGCATTTTATTGTCTTTCCTGTCCAGAAGGGCTTAATGGCCAGCTGGTGTGGGCAGGGCCAGTCCAGAGGCTTCACTGCATGCGGGATGTTCCACACTGCAGTTCTGACATTTCGCCACATGAGTCTGCCAAGTACAATTGTTTTACCATGGCAGCAGGCAAGGAAAGGGGCCATAGAAAGGAATGCCACTGTTCAGAGAACGACTGAGTCAAAGTTGTTCTGTTGTCGTCCCTGACCCTGAGTGCAGATGGCAGCAACCCGGGGCATGTCTACACAAAGGGTTTGCTCCAGGATAGTTTTGCAGTAGTGGCATGTCATCTACATGACACAGCTGCCATTGCGCATTTGGGGGCAAACCCTGGAAACGTCACTCCAAAAAAGTCAGGCGCGTACTCTGACTTTTTCGGCAGCGGAGCCCATGGCACCCCCTGATTGGTTTCCATGGGCAGCCCTGCACCTGTAAAAGTAAAAAAAAGTAAAAAATAAAATAAAATGGGGGTGGGTGGGAGAGAGGAACAGGGCCGTTCCTCCACCTTCTATTTTTTTATTATTATCTGCACAGATACAGATAATAAAAATAAAACAATGAGGGGTGAGGAATGGGCAGCCAGAGGGAGGAGAGGAGAGGTGGTTTGCCTCGAGTCCCTGCCCCCTCTCCTTGCGTCCCTCCCCTCATTTCTTTTTATTTTATCTGTATCTGTATTTTACTTCTTAAAACTGGGAAAGTTTGCACTTGTGTTCCTTCCCGTGCAGATATCAGGAAGGAAAGCAAGTGTGGGCGCGGGGCGCCAAAGCGCCACTGTAAAGACAGCCCCCCCCCCCCAGTGAAATTATTGTTTTAGAAGAAGCTGTTTGACTCATTCTGTCCAACCGTGCCACTGGTGCGAACACAGGAGGATTCCCTGTGAATTCCCTGGGTGGGAGGGCAGGGCAGTGACCATTAGAAAACTGCGTCAGGTGGAAATCCCCTTAGAGGGCCGCATGTAATGCTGGCTTCAATGCTGAGGAGCGCATGCTAAAACATAGGCACATACGCACATAAGCACATGTACAAGTACGCACACTCTCACCCCATCAATCCTCGTTCAGCGTTGTTAGCAGTGGCAGAGAAAGTAGTGATCAGTATGAGGATCTCTGGGGAAGGAAGTAGGGAGTACTGGCGGGTGGGGGTCAGGGTTCAGCAGCAATGGGAGAGTCAGGGCAACCTTGGGGAGCAAACTCAAGGCCTTTATGTTTGGGTGCAATCCCCAGGAAGCAGGTTTTGCAGCCCTGACTGCAGTCAGCACAAAGACATTCATACACACCCTGATCCTTTCTGTTATAGTCACTGATATTTATCTTCTACAACCTTATCTAGCCCTTTGTAGTTTTCTGATCCCATGTTATTCGATTTAAAATCATTGTAAAATGTCCATTTGGTTCAAATATTATAGTTGTTAAAACAGCAATGGAGCCAAGAGATCTTAGATTCTACATAGCGATGCAATTACAGAATACTAAATATTACAGTTCGGCGAACTAATTCAATAAATTCCTGTGATTCAGTGAATTCCTGTGATTATCAGATTCCCACTAATCTGATAGTTCCCTCCTCAAAGAGGAAGGAATAGTTGAGAGGAAACTATTCAGATGTGCACCCGTTGAGGGTTTCCCTGTGAACTTTAAATTTGGAAGGCTGAACTCGAGCTATACAGAATCAAGAACTGACTCGAGCCAAAACAAGCCCTTTGCCAAAAAGCCAAACAAACGATGTACAGGCTGTGTTCTTATCTAATTCTTGGCATGAGCTCCCAACCCAAAAACATCTAAATAGAAACCAACAGGGCAACTTGGAAAGCAATTCTTCCTCACTAGCAGCACCGCCGTGTAGGTAAAATACATACTGAGGACTCAGTCTTGCGTTCAGGAGTGGGAAAAGTAAAGACAGCGACTGAGATCTGGAAAATCTTCCAATACAAGGAACGACAGGAGTATCAAACATACTAGCGCGTGCTGCAACAAAGCAGAGCCATAAATGCAGCATACACATCTCAGAAATGTACAAAACCCTGCATGCCAAATCTCTGGCCCCTAGTAATGTAGTTTGGTGATTTTGAACTCTGACCTAATAGCCTTAGAGGGCCCCCCTCCTTAAGTGGTGATGTGTATTAGAGAGCAATCCTACGGCCCCTAGACAGCATTGGTAATGGTGGGGAGCATAAGATAGCTTGGATTCCTGGACCCGAAGTTAGAGACCTGCTCTGAACTCCAACCCAGGGATCTGAGCTCCCCGCATTGACTGCCTCTCTGAGCTCACAAAAGCAATTTCGAAGAGGACAGAAAGGGGAAGGGGAGAGGAGGGGACTTGGAAAGTGGGGATATGAGCTATCGCCAGCCCTCCCTGGCCTCCTTCCCTCCCCCTCTGCAGAGCCCTAGCTAGACGGGCAAAACACCCATCTAGCAAAAATGCAGGGCCAGAGAAGCACAGAGGCAGTGATTGTCTCCACGCTCCTCCTGCTCTGCATAGGATGCTCATCAGTTCAGATAGGATTGGCTGATGGTCATCTGGATAGGATTGTGCCCTTCCTTAATGTATTTCAAAATGTGGCAGGACCTGGCCTGCTGCATTTAGGAGCCCTCCTGCTCGGCCTCTGGACTTAGGGCTGCCACTTAGGCATTGCAAAAAAAGAAGAGGAAATGCACACACACACCACAAAAGGAGGGTGAAAGAAGGCATGGATTTGCATCAGGTATGTATGTGCTAATTTATAGCTGCACATTTAGAAATAATAGTAATGTAAACAAAAATTGAAATACAATACATCTCATCGTAGTGGAGAAGATGGTGACCAGGTGACCTTTTGCCTGCTCAATCTGCTGTCTAGGGGCTACCAGCTGATGGACAATATTAAGGCCCGCATTCTCCCATTTTACAGTTCTTTAAATTTAATCCAGACATGGACTGCACAGCCCTTCAAAAGGAAGGTGCTTACAAATAGAGGACAGTCCTCTGATAGCACTTTACATGACGACCACCCTGCCAGGCTTTCTGCCTCAAAATCCTGCTCTGACAGCACCACTGTTGACCTCATACCAAGGAAACTTCCAAAAATTATTCTATGTACGTGTGGTGGTGGTGGCGGGGAGCATCTAATTCCTCCATAGCCATGCCATGTTTATTCTGCATTGTGATGTGGAATAGTCGTAGGGTGACCATATGGAAAGGAGGACAGGGCTCCTGTATCTTTAACAGTGGTATTGAAAAGGGACTTTCAGCAGGTGTCATTTGTATCACAACAGTTAAAGCTGCAGGACTAGATACAAAAGAAGGCAGGGCTCCTGCAGCTTTAACTGTTGTGATGAAGAGGGAATTTCACCATGCATACAAATGACACTGCCAAAATTCCCTTTCAATACTACTGTTAAAGATACAGGAGCCCTATCCTCCTTTCCATATGGCCACCCTAGAAGAGTGTGCTGAGCTTCCTATGACATCACATGGAGACCAGCAGAATTTGTATGCCTCTGCCATTTCTTTTCCTTCTGTCTTACCTGAAAGCAGCAGTCTTGTTGTCTCCCTCCTTGTCTCTCCAAATGCTGTAACAGTCATGACCCAGGCACTGTGGGAAATGTGCCTTAATATGAATGTCAGGTACCCTGGAAACCACATGTCCCAGGGGTCCTGGCAACTTGGATGCTATTATATTATTTAAGGCACAAGGCAGGAAAGTGCTTGGGCTTGGTTTTAATGTGAGCGCCCAGTCACATTAAAAACAAGGGACATGATGCTCATTTTATAATTCAGTAGAACCCTATGAGCTGGACAGGTTTGCATTATGAGTGAGGTATTTACAAACTTTGGTGACATTATTCAACGAAAGCCTCTTATCCCTGAAGCATTGGCAGGGGATCCATGATAGAGTCTGCTCTTCTTTTGAAGTCTAGTGATTGACTTAACATTCAACACTGCATTTGGTGTTACAGGGGGGAGGTATTTCTTTATAGGAATTAACACATAACAAGTATTTAGGTTGTAATATGTTACCACCCTAACAGTTGTAGATAGTGATTTTACATGTGTAAAAATATTGCATAAGATCTCTTCTTGATCTTCCCATAGAGCAGAACATGGAACAATTGGGTCAAGTTACAGGAAGCCAGATTCCGGCTGGACATCAGGAAAAACTTCCTGGCTGTTAGAGCAGTACGACAATGGAACCAATTACCTAGGGAGGTGGTGGGTTCTCCCACACTGGAGGCCTTCAAGAGGCAGCTGGACAGCCATCTGTCAGGGATGCTTTAAGGTGGATTCCTGCAATGAACAGGGGCTTGGACTCAATGGTCTTGCAGGCCGCTTCCAACTCTACTATTCTATAATTCTATCTATGACTTCCATGTAGTAATTTCGTAATGTGCAAAGTAGGCTTAATGTCTGACCCAGCCTCAAATTGTAAGTCAGGGAGGCCACACCCAGATCTACACCAAGCAGGATATGACACTTCAAAAACTCTATCTGGAGTGTGTCCTGGGCCCCAACAGTTGTCACTACTGTTACAAACTGTTTTAAAGCAGCAGTGTAGATCCTGCCTAGGTATAAATCAATTCCCATAGATTCGATAGTACAAGAAGTGTCACAGTTTGCAATTTGCTCAATTCTCCAGCAGGTGGCAGTAACTCCCAATGTACCAAACCCTACCTTCTCATAAGGGAAGAATAATTTTCTCCTGGCTTCCTTCCCTTATCTGGTGGCAAACATGGACCAGATACATAATATTTTTAAGACCAGGGTACCAGAGACCATCTGCAGACTAGCCACCAAAGACTCCAAATTAATATTATAGAAAGGACGTTGGATTACGTAGATGAAGTGGAGAGAATCTCAGTCGATGAACGCCCTCCTTGTCTGCCAATAGGTGGCAAAACCTAAAGAGCTACAGTAGTCAATTTTAATTGGACCTAATTTTCAGAGAATAAAGATTCTAGGAAAACACAAGAGCTGTTGCTCTCTCACGTACAAAATCCCTACCCCAAGTTACTCAACCACAGTCTCACATACATTTATTATTGTTTTCTAGAGATTTTTGGAGTGTATTTCATCATCTCTAATTTCTTTATGCACAGAACAATAGTTGTGTAGAACAGGGAATTTCTTGCACAAGTACCTGCACATGCTAAAATCCCTCCTTCCGCCCAACTATTGTCAGGGCAGGAACCCTGCGCTCTTATTTCTCATGGAAGCCATCCTATCCAAGCCTTCACCTTTGCCATGGTCTTACTTTATGGCCTTGGGCATGTTACTCTCTCTGAGCCTCAAATCCCAACCTGTAAAATGAAATGAATATGATCAAAATGTTTACTTTGCTGGGTTGCTGGGAAAGCAGTGACGTTTGTATAGCATTTGGCCAATTAAACGGCTCTGTACACGATAAATAAAATGTTTCACATTCAGAGCACAATCCTATGCATGTGCAGACAGAAAAAAGTCCTACAACTCCCAGCATTCCCTAGCCAGTATGGGTTGGCAGAACCAGAACAATTAACCCATATGCTTTTGTGAACCGCCCAGAGAGCTTCGGCTATTGGGCGGTATAAAAATGTAATAAATAAATAAATAAATGCTCTGGGTTAAGTACACTGTAGCCAGCATAGAGCCATCTACGCTGGGACACCCCCTACTTCCCTGATGCGGCACGTTTCAATCGGTTCAATGGGATTGCAAATGGCAAGCTGAACAGCCTGGCTGGCTTGTGCAGTTATCCTGCACTATTATACTAATGCTATTGCTGCATTGCCCAAGCCACTTGGTATGCCAGTGGGGCTTAGGATGGCCATGTATCACCCAACTTTAACATTCGCATGTATAATTATTTGGGCAGTCAGACTGAGGGTCAAACTACAACTGACGCAAAATGTGTTTTGTTTGTTTTTGTTTATTACATGTCTATATCGCCCAATAGCTGAAGCACTCTGTTGTTAGGAATGACAACAACTAAGAAGCACTGATTTTGGGAATTACTTCAGTTCGTTTTCGTTAGTTTGATAACGGGGGAGGCTTTTTAATCAGGACTGCACGGAGGGGAAGTTTGGCCTCATCTACACCAAGCAGGATATTGCACTATGAAAGGGGTATATAAAAGGCAGGAGCCTCTCTCTCTCTCTCTCTCTCTCTCTCTCTCTCTCTCTCTCTCTCTCTCTCTCTCTCTCTCTCTCTCTCTTCCCCGCCCCCCTAGAATTCTTAGACAATTTAGCAATTTGTGGTGATTTTATTGCCCAGAAAGATGGTAATAGTAACGTTCCACCACTGGCATGCTGTGTCTGGGTATTAATATGCACCCTGCATCAGAACAATTGCTCACAGTTCTGCTCTTATTGCTCACTTTGAAATTCAGTCAACAGCCTGCGATACCAAAAACAAGAAAAATATGTACACTTATCTTCAGGCCATTAAAATCTTACAGCTGTGTTTACTTTCTTTCCTGTGCAAGGAATGAGTAAAATGGTTTCAGACACCGAGCTGTATTTGGGGTTGGATCAGAGAAAGAAAGGAAAGGAAAGGAGCATGAGAGCAGGGGTGGAGATAGATCACCGCTTCTAGTGGTTGTTTCAGAATGGTAATATCTCATCTAATTTTAGCTTCTCTTTTGAAAGAGCAGAGATTCCAGCACCCCAATACATAATGGGTAGGGACCCATGGGTACACTTCAGCAATCTAATCATTCCAGGTAATTTGCTGTATGGATGATTGCATTAAGGCACTGTGGTCTAGAGACTTCAATTCATTTCCACCCCCCACTCAGAGTCACAAGTGAACTGGAATGAGATTCATGCTTTAATCTCAGATTTTCAGCCACCATTTACGCTAATGTTTTTAACCCTGCAATTCAAAGGAAAATGTATGCATTTTATTGTCTTTAGATTCACTTCCCTTGCTGAAGGCAGATGCTTGCATCTAAGCAGTTGATAGAAAGGGGGCAGAGAAACCAATCAAGGTGTTCCTTGGAATTAATGACAGCAGTGGGCCCCAAAACAGTATTCCCTGACTAAAAAAGGTCATCTTTTTGAGATAGCTGTGCTGGTTTTTCTCATGGCGGAAGAAGGCAATTTCTCTTTGTTCACAAAAAAATGTCACCCGTGTAACGAAATTCTACCCAAATGCATTGAAAAGGTTTGATCTTTTTTTTAAAAAATCATCATCTGGGGAGCTCTTTGGAAGCATTTCTTTTCCCAGTTAAATAAAGGAACAGTCTAAATACTTGTTCATGTCCATTGCTGAAATCTTATCACTCCTCAATTGATGCTTCATAACCTAAAGCTGGTTCACGCATGCATGCTCATGACATAATGTCTGCAACAGTTATTAATCTATTAGATTTATTTTCCACCCCTCTGCCAAAATTAGCACCACAGGTGGCTTGCCCCAGGAGAATTCAAATAAAGACAGAAATTTGGTTAAAACATAAAAACAGATTAAAAACACAATTGAAACTCTTAAATTAAAATCAAGGAAAATGTCTTTGCCTGCCAATGGAAGAATAACAGAGTAGGGGCTTGTCTAGATGGGTGCTTTCCCCCGCAGTAGCTTCGGAGTGGTGGCAGGTGATCTACATGATGCAGCCGCTACTCCGAAGCGATCCAGGGGCAAAGCCCCGAAGCTCCGCTCTAAAAATGTCAGGCACTTACCCTGACTTGTTTAGCTTGGAGTGAGGCACCGGGCCTCTGTGGACCCTAGTTAAGAAAAAAAAGTTAAAATTAAAGTTTTTTTGTGTGTGTGGATATTCTACCAGGAAGGGAGCACCCCATTTCTCCCCCCTTATCCCCCACATTTAGCTGTAAATGTGATCCTTTGCATTTACATTTTTTTTTAAAAAAAGAACAAGTCAATCCAATTTTTTTTAAAAAATAAAAACCAACCCTAACCTTAGAAGAGGGTGTGTGGATGCTCCCAGGTACCCTGGACCTGCCGTGTGTGTGCTCAGGTGGGCGGGTGCTGTGGCACCTGGAAAGCCTGCAACTGTGCTCCTTCTGATATAGATGGTCAGAAGGAGCGTCAATGTGACGGTGTACTGCCCTGCCCCGCACTGCATTCCCGATGTCGTCAAGTCGAGGGTTAGGAGCCAGCTTGACCTCCCTTTCCAGGGAAGTTTTCTTGTTTGTTTATTACATTTCTATACTACCGAATCCTCAAATTTTAGAACCATAAAATTCATCATCATCATCTTCATTTATAGACTGCCCCATAGCCAAAACTTTTGGGTGGTTTACAACATAAAAATAAAATATAATATAAACTATTGAAATTTTAAAATAGCAGAAAAAACTAAAGTAAACACCATAGTAAAATCAAGCATCAGTATAACGCTCCTGCAGCTTTAACTGTTGTGATGAAGAGGGAATTTCACCAGGTGCTGCATGCATACAAATGACACCTGCTGAAGTTTCCTTTTCTTTAAAACTGTTAAAGATACAGGAGCCCTGTCCTCCCTTCCACATGGTCAGCCTACATTATGTAATGTTAGGCCTCAGTACATATACTACATTTCTCAAGGTTTAACAATGAACACTTCTAGTAAATTTGATTTCCTGGTCTGTGCGTGAACAGAGGGAAGCATTCCAAGCTGGAAAAGAACTTTGGGGTGAAATGGCCACACATTTATATCAACTGAGCCTTTTGAGCTGGCTAAATGGGTATCTATGAAAGGATGGAGGAGAGCCTGATGTCAATATTTAAAAGGCAAATATGCTGAGTAGCTACAAATAATGGCTTCATTAAGAAAGGAAGTTATAAGCATGCAACGATGTTATGAGTTGGTTGCTGTTGCTGTTTTACAGATGGGCTTTTAAAAAGCTGTAGATGAAATCTAAACCTCTGCTATGAATAATTCTCTTCATGGCAGCCCCAGCCTTATTCCTATAGGGAAATGGTCTCTTTCTTTCTTTAGAATTTGATAGCTGGAAGTAAATAGATAGAGAACAATAAGACAATGTTGAGAAAAGAAAACAAAATGCAAAGTTAGCCACACATTTCCATACCAAGGAAGTCAACCACAATGTGATTGGGGGAACAGCCAGTCACTTTCTCTCTTGGTTATCTCTAAGCTGGGTGGACTGGAGAAAAATATATTTCTAACTGATCCTAAGACTTGGCATTCTAGCACAGCAGGGCTTAGGAAGCAAATGCCAACAACAAAGCACCAAAATAGGCATTCCTTTAAATGTGTCTAGCAGTTATGTATTTTTGTGTGTGAATTGTTTTACTCTAGAGTAGTTGCAGGGGCCCTGATCCAGATCTTAAAAGCAAAAATGCAAAATAGCAAAAATGAGAACAAGATGCAACTGCTGGGGGCTGTCTGAACATCATCTTTGCCCCGCAGTGGCTGCAAATCAGGGCTGCGTTGGTTATATGATGCAGCCATCGATTTGCAGCCACAGTGTGGCCAATAGACGCAGCTGTGATTTGAAAAAGTCAGGACTTACCCTGATTTTTCCCATTGAAGCGAAGTCACTACACCTCTTCTGCCATCTGATCCCGCTCCAGTGTCAAGTTAGGGGACATTCTTGGGAGGAAGGCAACCTCTGCCAGAAGCTGGGCAAGGGGCAGGCCTGGTGAGCTGCATGACCACTGGAAATCCCACACTGCCTTCTTCATCGGGATTATCTGCTACCACCCCACAGCAGCGAAAGCGTGGAGTTTAGTGGCAGCACCATGCCAAAGCGGTGCGTTGAAGGCAGACCCCCAGACACACAAATAGAACTGTGGACAAATGGCCTCTCTAAATTCTCCATCCTATTCATGGGCAGAGAAATTCGGGGGACAATTTCACTGAATTTCTCCAGGAGAAGTAGAAATTCCTCAATTGTTTCTCATAGTAGGATTCACCACTAGCATGGCTGTAGCAAAGTTTCTTCCTTATCTGTTAAGGGTTTATTTATTTATTTTGCATTTTCACTGCAAGTGACAACAGCAGCAATTTATTAGCATCTTCGTCCATATTTTGTATCCTCCACCACAACCCATACTTAGCTTTGTTCTGGGGCATTGTGGGGAGTGGGGGAGACAGAAGGCAATCACCACCAGCACCACCAGCACCACCCAAAAAAAGAGGTGGAGAAAGTTTGGAGATGATTCTGTAGTGGCATTTTATTTCTAGGATGTGGGAGATAAGATAAGAAAAATCTCAGAGCTGACTGATGTGAATGGGTGTAAGTCCTACTCAGGTTGGCCATTTCTCACAGCTGACTTACCACACCTACTTCAAGAATATCCTGGGTCAGCATTTCTTCTTCAGAGCTTAAAAAGCCACCATCTGAGTGAGCATTAAATGATCAACCATTGAGTCCAGGGTTGGTAAACTTCCTCTAGATGTTTTGGTCACCAACTCCCATAACCCCTCACCATTGACAATGATGGCTGATGGGAGTTGTAGGAAGGTCACATGTTTCCCACTTGTGACATGAAGGCAGAGCTTGGTTGAAACAAGACAAAAGCCCCCTGCCAGTTTCTTCCACCTAGGTTGGGACCACTACTGTTACACTTTGTGGGTCGGGGCAAATCTTATATAAGATACAAACAATGCTTTACTGAGGCCCACATCACACTGATTTACCATAGTCAGCTCCCACACCAAACCAATAATGTACAGATGATTTGATCACATGACCAGTTCACATGAGCTTCCCTCTTCCATGAAACACCTGAAAGACCCCCTTCTCCCTTATGAGCCACCCAGTTCTTAAGATTTGCGGGAGAGTCCCTCCTTTCGAGGCTGTCATCTTCAAAGGCAATGCAAAAGAGGGCCTTCTCAGTGGTTGCTCCCTAGCTGTGGAACTCTACTGTCCTTCTGCCGGCAGGGCCTGCAAGGGGATCTGTTGAGCTGAAAGCTGTTTTTACTCTTTTGTTGTTGTGTTTTACATTGTTTTTTTAATTGTGTTATAGGGGACAATCCTGTGGCTTCTAGACAGCATCTGGGAGGCCATCAGATAGTGCGGATTCCCCACTTCCGACCTCAGAGCTGGGAATCAGAACTCCAACCTCTCTCCCCCTCGCAGGTAGCACTGGCCTCCGCTGCTCCTCCCAGCCTGCATAGGATGATCACAAGTCTCCAAGTTCAGGGGCTTACAATCTTGCACCCTTAATATATTTGCTTGATGTTTTTTTCAGTGATAGCAAGCTGGCTTGAGTGCCATTTTTGGTCAAACGGTGGGGGTACCAATCAAATAAATAAATAAATGAGGATGACTGCCAGAGGCACAGAAAATATTTATGTGATTTGGGTTATCCTCATCATCTGAAATGTCCTTATTTTCCTGATGTAGCATGAGACTCAAACCATAACAAGAACAGATGGACAACCATCTGTCAGGGATGCTTTAGGGTGGATTCCTGCATTGAGCAGGGGGTTGGACTCGATGGCCTTATAGTTCCCTTCCAACTCTACTATTCTATGGTTCTATGTACAGGGGAAGTTTCGTGGCAGCAACAAAGAGGTATATCATGGGAATGAATCAAACAGTGATCAGCCTAGCTGCCCAAGCTCTCCAGCAGAGATGTTTCCTGTCCTTGCAACCTGAGATGGAAGGAAGTTCTATCTTTATATGTGCAAAGCACACACTATACAATGGAACGATACCTTCTCTCCTTAACTCAGAAAAAAATTATTCAGAAAAAAAAATACACATGTGCTGGTTATAACAGAGGAGTGTCCTTGTTTCTACTTGTTTTTACTATCATATAGCTCCTTTTGACCTTTCCCCATTTTTCAGGGGCGGGGGGAGGAGTTAATTATGGATTTTTGTTGAACGTACAAGACTTGAAAATATGAATGCTATTTCCCCGTGGTTCTCAGTGATCTGCAGGAGTCTGAACATACCCTAATCTCACTGACTCAAAATGGATCAGAAAGCCATGTTTATTCATAATGACTAAATCATCTGCACAATTGGCCTGGGTGATTGTTAACATTTAGGAATGCAAGTTGTGCATGTATGCTGCAGTAGATGTTTGGGACTTTAAAAGCGCACATAGTTTATTAAATAAGGTTAGGCCATTGATCTGTTTTGGCGGATTCAGTAATTCTATTTTATTGCTTGCTGATTGAAGCAAAACAGAAATTGCATTTTAAATCCCAGTTTGGAAAGAGGACGTTTCTGCATGAGGTGCTTCTGCCCTGATTCTCTTGCAAAAAGTTTTGTTTTTGAACCTTCAGTGCTTACTTAGCTGTGCTTCATGAAATCCAGCAAAGCAAGAAGCTTCCATTATTAATTTTTACAGCTCATCTTGTTAATAGACGTGGATTCAGGGTGGCAGGCACATAAGACAATAGAGCAGGGAGGTGGGGCGCATGGCCCTCCAGAGGTTCTTCAACTCCCAAATCCATTATCCCTGGCCATCATCCAGGCTGGCTGGGGTTGATAGGCATTGGAGACCAACAACATCTGGAGGCATCCTGAAATAGACTCTGTTCTGAGGTTTATGCCTGAAAGGAACCTTAATGATCATAAAGTTCAACCTTGCAGAGCTATTTCTGGATTAGACTGAGGCCATTCATGACCACTGGCCAACTTGTCCTTCAAAATCTCAAATGACAAAAATATCAACACATACTATTCCAGTAGCCTGTGGTAATTCTTCTCAAGTTAGGCTCCAATTTTTTCTTGGGGGGGACCCCAGATTAGGGAGTGCTGTAGGATTGCTCCCCCCAAAAACACACCCATCATCCCTTCCTTCTTCAGAGGTCCTTATGGGGGAGCGCACTGCAGCGGTGTCAACCACTTTTAGTTTCATGAAGGGGAAACCACTGCCCCTCTCCATTTGCATATTCTCTGTGTAATTACTTCTTATTTCAAACAGTGCTGGCTCCAGCTTTTGGAGGGCACATGGGCAGGACACCCTCAGTGCTACTCCCACTCAATGAGTTGAGCTTCTTAGCAGAAACTGCTGTTTCTCTTCCTCATCATTCATTGCTTCCACCTGCTTGCCTGTCAGGCAGAGAGCAGTGCGTGAAGAGGCCATGGCTCCTTCTACTCCTCCTTCACAATGCCACCATTATCTGGGCCAGAATGGGAGGAGAGTGAACAAGCAGGTTGCAATGAAGAGGAGGACCAGGACCAGGGGATCTTGTCAGTGCACAACATTCTCTCCCCCCCCCCTTTATCCTCACAGTACTTTTTTGAGGTACATTAGTTTGTGAGACGGGGATTGGCCCAGGGATACCCAAGGCGTTCCATGGCCGAAGGGGATTTGAACCAGGTTTTACCAACCCAAATTTGACATTCCAACCATTGTACCACACTGCCTCTCTCAGTCATGTTACATATTATTTCCTTGTTCTCTCGCTCAGCATCTTCTAACAAGAGGTGCTTAGACCTGAAAAACCATCCTATCAGTGGGGAGTCTGTGGCAGTAGGGTGGAGTTAGGAAAGGGAACATGTAGGCAGATACAAATGCAACTCATCAGGGATTTTTCCCCCTCCCTCTGTGTTGTTCAAGATCTTTCTCCAGCATAAATTGCCTATTTATTTTCTTTTGGATATAATATAATTCCATAAGAACATAAAAATGCTTTTGAGTATCTGACAAGAAATATGATTCAGCCTTAGTGCTTCTCTAACATACAGTCATTTTTCCCAGATAGGTGACATTCTAGCATTGAATTTCATTTACACAAAGACTATGATATTAGGAAACAATTTAGTGTAATCACTTGTTTCATTGCAAAGAAGAACCCAAACATTATTCTCTGGAATGAATTTTTCCTGCAGTGTTGTAGATAATAACAATGGTTTCCCAGATGTTGATGCTGAGATTTTTTTATTTATTTATTGGTGACCTTTTTCACTCTCACTTCTACTACTGCTTGAGCCAAGGTAGCTGGCTACTGTCACAACTGGGGTATTACATTTTAAAGTGCCCAGGTTTGCTATAGCATTTAGGGTGGGTGGGTGGGTTACATCTGCTGCTTTTCCTGATAGACTTCACAGCACATATTGGAACCAGCTTGTGCCATTCAATTTCAACACAGGAGACATCCCTTGCATGTACTTTGCTTATGAGTTGTGTCATGGGAAAGTTAGGGCCTAATTGAAGAGGTAAACACTTTCCTGCAATGGTCCTCCCAGTATCTGGACAGACATCACAAAAACTGTGGTTTACCTTGACCGTTGGCTACAGCAAGCCACCGTGCCTGTCTTAAATCCTGCATGGATCCAAGCAGGACCTGGAACTCACCCACACCCACACCTGTTTGCAGGTAGGCACCCTAACTTCTATTTGAAACAGCAAATTGGTGAATCTGGTTACAAATACATTGTTTTGATCCCCTTGCCCCCCCCCCCTCGGTCTCACCACCACCCCGGTCATCTTCTATGCTACATTGCCCTTTTTCTTTGTCCCAGTTTAGTTTCTAGTATACAGAAACAAAAAGATGAAGCATTTAAAGGATCTGTGCAGGTGTGCACGTGTTCTATTTCAGTGATGGAGCACATTCTTTGCATGCAAAAAGTCCCGGGTTCAATCCCCAGCATCCCCATTTAGGGCTGTTTGGAAGCATGGAGAGTCACAGCTGGGCAGTGTAGACAATACTGAGACAGGTGGACCAGTGGTCTGACTCATAAGACTGCCATGTACTTTACAGAAGACAGTCCTCCCCTTGAAGGGCAATCAGGGGTCATTCCTCTGTTTAAAGGCATCCTCTGTTTGAGGGCTGTCCAGCCCAAGTCCAGTTTAAAGTGAAGAACTGTAAGAAAGGAGAGCAGCAGGGGGCTAGAAGTTGCCCGTCAACATTTAGCACCTGGACACCAGACTGAGCAGCAGGCACATGGGTCACTTGGTTACAGTCAGCTCCACTACGGGGAGATGTCTTGTATTTCTATTTAAATCAGAGTCACTATTTCTACATTTGCATCCATACATATATTTGAGCATAATAAAATGTTATGCAAACCTCTGTCCTGTTGTTGTTGTTGTTGTTGTTGTTTTAGAAATGCATTTCCTTTTCTTTGGTGATGCATAAGGGGCCCTCCTACTGACTAGTATAAGGCAGCTTTCTGTGTAACAGCCCAATAACATCCCCATGGAAATTTGTTGTGATATTTAGAAAGAAACAATGTGTAATCCATGGCCTACTGGAAGTCAACAAACTCCCATTGGTTCGAATGGATCTGTGAGCATTGATGCTGTTTTAACACTACCCAAACTCCACTGGGTATGACTGTAAGACAAGCATGTCTGTGCATAAATACCCAGGGTGTTTAGATGAAGTGAAGCAACTGGAAGTATTAATGGAATGGTAATGCAAATTGAACTGGTTGAAAATTGGATCAACAGACAAATCTGCCATGGAAATCCACTACTAGAAGAAAGGGAACTAAAAATGAAGTTCTACCAAGAGGTTTCTCAGATGCCTAAAACCAGTCACATGTTTTCCTGCCCCACCACTTGGCAGGTCATTGTCTTTCCTCTCTGTTGCCCTGAGTATAGGGCAGGAGTCTGCATCCTGGTACCCTCCGGATGTGTTGGACTACAATTCCCACCATGCCTTGGGAGGGTAACCAAGTTGGGAGAGGCTGGGAGAGGGTAGCATCAGACCCTAGCTCATATTTAGACTGATTTGCATGAAGGCAGTTCATCATTTATTCCAGAAACTCCCTTTTCCATTTTCTTTCCCTCCTTTCTTGAGTGGTATTTTTGTAGAGAATTATAGCAATATTATTTTTAACAATATTATTTTAACAGGATTATAAAAACCAGCTGCCCTTTTGTTCTCTCTTGACTGGTAATCTTTTATTTATATAGTACATCCTGCCAGAATAATACCGTTGGTGCGCAATTATAATGCGGCTGATGTTAGAGCCCAGCCTATAAAACTGAGACAGCAAAGGGAATCATTTATATCCCGAATGGAGAGAGAGAGAGAGAGAGAGAATGTTCCTTTTATTTTATGCAGAGCAGGCCATGTATTTATTAAACATATTTATTAAATGTGTTTGTTTTGTATTCCCCCTCTCCTTTTCTTTTGGGCATAAAGGGAAACCACAGCTCTGTTCAATAGCATCAAGACTTGTGGTTTTGGTTTGAGGAGAATATTTTTCATGTGATGTTTCCTTATTTTCCTGCTTGTACTGCTTTTTACAACTTAGCATAGAGCAGGGAGGAAGGAATAAATTCTGTGGCTGATAATGGGCTCCTTGTCCACTGAATCATGAAAAACTACCATTACTGCATTTTATTTTACCAGTGATTGGATTCTGCAGGACCTAATTTGTAAGCAACGGACGGCATGGCTTACAACAGCTCTACTAACTCTCTCCTGAGCGTAGAAGCCGGCCGCCAAATGTATCATGAAACCTCGGGGCTTTGTACACATAACTTCTGACCTAATTAGTCAAAAACATCATTATTAAAATTATTTTAACTTCTTTTATTGCTGTACGATTATCCCTAGTCCCTTTTAGCTCCTCTTGTTATTAAAGTTTAATTAAGCTTCACTGCCCTCAAGTGGTGCATGTCATGAACGACGCTTCAAGAACAGCAAGCAGCTGGATGATGTAGGGAAGAAAGGAACTCTATACAATGTAAACTATGAGAGAGAGAGAGAGAGAGAGAGAGAGAGAGAGAGAGAGAGAGAGAGCAAGTAGAACAAAATTCTGCTAAGAAAAAAAAAATCCAATTCCACCAATGATGACGGAAAGAAAGAAAATGGATTGAAGCTGCAATCCAGTACACATTTACTCGGGTGTAAGTCTCACTTGAATTTAGTGGGGCTTACTCTTTAGTAGGCATGTATACGGTTGCACTGTAAATCTTATTTGGCCTTCTAGACAATCTACTGTAGTGAAATAGTGGACAGAGTGTTAGACTTGGATTATGGAGTCCTGGGCAGGATCTACACTACTGCATTATAACAGCTTATAGCAACTATTGGGGCTCAAGATACATTCCATATACCGTCTTCAAACCACTTTCAAAGTGTTATATTCTGCTTGGTGTAGATCTGGCCCTGGGTTCAACTCCCTGCTTGGCTAGAAGATTTACTGGCTGATCTTGGTCCCGTCACCATCTCTACTCCTAAACTACCACACAGGATTGTTGTGAGAATAAAATGAATGACACCCTGCCCTATAGCTAATACAAATGTAGTAGCAATAGACCAATGTTATGTTCTAATTTGTATTTCCCATTAGTGACTCAATTCATTTACCATTTTGCTTTTGTGTTTATTTTCTTGTAGGTCTGCTTTTATATCCTTTTTTGGGTGTGTGTGTGTTTGGGAACCACCTTTTTTCTTCTAAGATGTGTTTTGCTCTGGGTTTTGTGGTGAAGAACTCTGGGCTAAATCCAGATCAGCCTCAATCCACTTGGTTTCTCTGCTTTGTGGTTATGGTATTATTATAAAACTAGTTAGTTGATTCCTGCTATTGTGTGTTTTAAATATCACCCTTGGGTCTGAGTGTCAGAAATGTGTTAGCTCAACTAGACGAGCCAGTGGATCCAAGACAGTTATCAGTCTGGTTTGTTGCACATCAGTAAGTCAGGCGGGGTCTATCAGGCAGCTTTTAAAGCTAAGAAAGCTCACATGCTGTAACCAACAGATGTGACTTCAATAAAAGGTATCTCATTACCTGCTTTACACCTCTCATTCTTTGGGACCATGACAATATGAACACTCTTTGCTGAAAGGTAATAACAGCCATGAGTTTTATAGCGCCACTATTGGTAATTCTGATTTTCTATGTCAAAAATGAATGCTGATTGCTGATTTCGCGATCATTTGCTATTCATTACCGTGCTATTGATCTGCCTCTGAAGTATACAAAATTACCAGATGTGTCCCATCCAATTAATGGCAAATGTATATAGCTGCATTTGCAATATCGTTAAAGTAAGTGATGTCATTTTGTCTGACAAGTCCAAAGTCCAAAATGTGAGCTAGTGGGTTTGCGTATCTTGCTCCGTGCAAATCTGCAGGGAAATGTTTTATTTCTGTGCCAACTGTCTTATACTTCTGATTTAATCTGTTTTATAGGCAGTTCACATGCAAAGACACTATTTTCACTTATTTTTAAAAGAATGCATGGTGGAAGTAATGCACGGTGCTGTAGGATCATTCCCACTGCCTCTACCCCTAGCCATACCTGCTGTCCAAACCCCTGACCCCATACTCATTGTTCCTTTGTGATCTGTGCCTAGGCATGTACAAGTTGTATGCATGAATTGGAACCCAGAAAAATGCAAAATCCTGAATGGATGCATGAATGTGTACACAAATAGGTTTTGTTGGCAAAGGAACAATGAAAACCAGGAAGCCTGGGACCAAGGAAGTGAACTTGATCCCACTCTGTCCTCAATGGGATGATGATGATGATGATGATGATGATGATGATGATGATGATGAGGATCTTTATTTGTATTCTGCCTTTTGCCCAATGCATAAGAAAATGTGAGAAGGGCTACAGCCCATGTACTGTGAATATTTCTAGAGCTTTTCAAGGAACTTGTGCCCTGCACATGCAACTGTTAATTGATTGATCTTGCATTTCCCCGTCTGTTAAACTTCTAACAGAAACATAATGTGGGTAAATAGTGGTAGATCATTAATAATTGTTTATTAAAATTTAAGCCTAAAGTCTTCCTCCCCTGCTTTAACTGTTAGGGCCGGAATCTGTATTGCATTGTTAAGCACTATCCCACTTCTCTAAACAGTCATCAGAACTGTTTGGAAAAGTGGGATAGTGCTTAACGTATACAATACAGGGGAAAGTTTAGGGGTGTTTTGTGAGTGTGTGTGTGTGTAGTAAAGGGAGCACTGGAAATGTACTCTATTTCCAGTCTAGCCAAAGACACCTCTCCATCTCCCATCCTTCCAAAATTCCTAACAACCGTTCTTTTGTCCCTCCCACTTGTTGGAGAGTGGAGGAGTCTACACCAGCCATTTATTGCAGGACTGTATCGCAGTCATCACTAACAGGGCACAAGACGTTCACCTGCTTCTGCAGTGATCTCGGCTTCACCTCTCCGTTTTCCTGGAATATCCTTGACTGCTTTTGTCATGGCTTTTCCATCTCTATCGCTTCCATTCTGAAGAACGTTTGTGGTGTGCCCCTCCCCCTTTGCGAGGTCATTGCTGTTTGCCGTGAGTTCCGGGCTCAGCAAACATCCAATCAGCTGTGAGAGGTGTGTGCATGGGTATCGGAGGTGTGTGGGAGTGGGCCTGTCTGCCATTGCCACACATTTTGGATGTGTATTGGTGTGTTTTACTGCCGTGTGTGTGTGTGTGTGTGTGCGCTTTTAATTTTTTTTAAAAAAATACAACCATATCTCTGCGCATGAGCGCATAATTGACAGAGTTCCTATCTCTACCATGTGTTGCTGCGCATCTGCCTCATGCCTCATGAGACATTAAAAAAATCTCTGTCCTGTAGCCACAACATCTGCCAAGCACCGCCCACTTTTGCCAATCCACACGCGCAAGCGGCAACAACACTCCTGAAATTGCGGTACACATCAGTGTCATGTGCCCCATGAGTGCCAATCATAGAAGTGGGGAACATTCAGAAGCATCCTCTTCCATGCCGAAATGCCTGCAGGTGTAGATTAGCCCAGTGTCACCTTCCAATGGCAGGGAAGAGAGATTTCTAGCCATCAAGGACCATGAATGTTCTTCTTTTAGGTTCCCTAATGATTAGTTGGCTAGGAGACCTCTATTAAGTCAGCCAAATTGCTCACAGCAATAGATGATTTGCTACTCTTCAGTAAAAACCCACTGCATCTCCCCACCCCTCCCAGCACTTTATCCAGATACAGCTGTTGTGGATTTCTGATGAATTTGGTTTGGGAAGGTTGTCATTTTTGTCACATCGAAGGCGTTACACACTCATCAGATTTGTTTCTCATAAACATAAGCGAAGCACAGGATAGGTTTAGCAACAACAGAGTTGCAGAGGTGCGTATAAAGGCAATTGGAAGAAGAATAAACACAGTGAAGCAGTGTCAGGTACATCCTATAATGTGAGCATAAATTATAAACCTTGGAGTGGAAAACATCTATCTAAGCTGCACCACTTCAGACTGCCGAGGGGGCTCACATGACTGAATGCTCCTCCATCCAAAGGCATTCCCTCCACATAGAAAATTTGATGCTGGAAAAGGGGTTCTGGCCTAGCCCTTTCTCTAACTTCTGCATTGTAGAAGTGTTCTCTCTATGGTTGAGCATTACATCATGGGAATGAGCAGGTCCAAACTACATGTTACTTAAAGTGTTTCTTTTGTTTTAAAACATTGTATTTCTTTTAAATTGTTCCTTCCCCTCTCCCCCCCCCACCCCAAGAAAGAACATCTATAAGAAAGTTGAAACCAAGAACCGGTGCCCCTCCTCCCTCAAACTCCCTTTTCCTTTTATGCCGTGTCTTTTAGATTGTAAGCCTGAGAGCAGGGACTGTCTCATTATTAATTTTTGTAAGCCCTTCTGGGAGCCTTTTTCTTGGCTGAAGAGCTGGGTAAAGAATACTGTAAATAATAAATACATCAATAAGTAAGATGTAGCTAGCAGCTATTTCTTTTTTGGTTCTCTCTCAAAAGTGTGGGGGAATCCAAGCCAGATCAGAATGGCCTGTAAGGGAGCAGTAACGTCTTGCCCTCCACTGTGCTTCCAATCTGGATTGGACCCTTGCTCTGGAAATGTGCATTGTCACAAAAGGATCCATTCATTTCCATGGATGAATCATGGTGACACATATTGGAGGCAGTGGGAGGGGGGAGTTCTGAATTGCAGCGGAGAAGGAAAGTGTTAAAGCCCCCTATCCTCAATGCTAGGATCTCTGATCTGGATTCAAGTCCCCTGTGCTCCAGTGGAGGCTGGTGATTCTGATGTCAGTGGGGCCGTGAATCTGCTCCAGGTTTCAGTGAGAACTTTAAAGGAGATATTCAAGGTGCTGAACCTATTTGGGAGGTCGGGAACAACATCTTGGATAGCTCCTTTAGTGTCCTGAGTGGTTTTGATGAAACCTGGAGAGAATTCACTGACCCACTGACATCGGAGCCACCAGGCTCCAATGCCATGCTCACTTTTAAGCAAGGGAAAAACTAATGTGTAGTTTAACCCAGCAGTCTGAAAATAGAACTGATGCAGGAAGAGAAGGGAAACCCCGTGAGGGCGTGAGAAAACAAGCCGAAGGCAAGGGTGGGACCAAGGATAATCTTGCAAAAATATTATTTGTATAGAAAAGGATTTAATGAAGGTAGCCTACACGTTTCGGACAAAAAACGTCCTTCCTCAGGGTCAAAAAGGTTTTTACAGTTGACTGCTCAATGAAATCATAGGCTTGATGATTTCATTGCCTGGCCACACACAGGCAATGGTATAACGGTAATCTTTGAAATGCAGGAGCTCTTCATGACAGCCTCTAGCCCCCACGCCCACCCCAAGAGAATCCATACTCATGTCCCCAGATAGATATATTTCTGTTATTCATATTCAAAGGATCCAAGACTCTGGTTAAAAACCTCATTATACACATCTATAAAAAACGACCAATAAAATCTTACAGTTACCTGGGAGTAAGTAAGCTGAATCCAGAGAAGACGGAGGTGATTACTGTCAGGGGCCCTAACCTGGGTTTGAAGGTGTGTCAACCAGTTCTGGATGGGGTTACACTCCCCCTGAAAGACTGTGTTCACAGCTTGGGGGTACTTCTAGATCCATCGCTCCAAATGACAGCCCAGATAGATGCGACGGATGGGAGTGCCTACTATCAGCTTTGGCTGATACGCCAGCTGTGCCCCTTCCTAGAGTTAGAAGACCTAAAAGCGGGAGTGTTAACTTAGAGACTCAACTTCTGCAATGCTCTGTACATAGGGCTACCTTTGTATGTAGTCTGGAAACTTCAACTAGTTCAAAATATAGCAGCCAGGTTAACCTAGGGGTGACCATATTACACCAACTTTAAAATCACTTCACTGGCTGCCAATTAGTTTCCTGGCAAAATATAATTGGTTGGTTATTACCTACAAAGCCCTACATGGTTTGGGTCCAGGTTAACTGCAGGATCGCCTTCTCCCATACAATCCGCCCTGCACACTCAGGTCCTCTGGGAAGGGTTTACTCCAGTCAGCCACAACTAGGCTGACAACTGTTACCCAGAGGACCTTTTCTTCTGCCACCCCCAGACTGTGGAATGGCCTGCCGGAGGAGATTTGTTGTCTTAATACTCTTTCTGAGTTTAAGCCAGCCATAAAGACTAGTCTCCTCCGGCAGGCCTAACCAGATAAATTTTAAACCTAAGAATTTTAATATGTTGGGATTGTTATTTTAATAATGTAAGCTCTTTTAACTAGTTTTATGTACTATATTGCATTTAATGTTGTTCTCCACCTTGATCCAGAGAGAGAGGTAGTAAGAAATTATCATCATCATCATCATCATAATTATTCCTGTTAAACATTTCCCAAATTTACTTCTTACCATAGGCTTGTTAGTGTTTCCACCCCGCCCCCCTGCCCCAAGCACTTATGGCATATCCACATATTTCCAGATAGGCAAGCTCCTGCTTTGCTAGGATATTATTACACTTTAAATTCTCTTAGAATGCCACGATAACAAGGGCCTTTCTTGAGATTCTTTTCTCTCTCTTTTTTTTGTGTGTGCTAACATTGTCAATGTGACACTGATAACCCTCACACCTTCCCGATGTCAGCCTGCCTTTTCAGTGACAATTAAAGAACTTCAACTGAGCTGATCTCGGAGAGAGTAGTTCATGTCATACCAAAAAGCATGATTGGATCATCATACTCATACTTTACCCAGGAGAGGGAGTCCATTGTATTGCAGAGAAGTCCCTTTTCACAAATTTTCTTTCTCTTTTAGAGCTTAAGTCTACAAGGAAGTTTGCTGCATGGAGGGCAGGACTGGTGCGGTCTCCATTGTTAACATTTGTAATAATGCAGTTCTTGGTTCTGGCTATCTTTTTGTACCTAACAGGCCTTATAGTCTCTGTGTTGTTCATTGTTATCTTCAGCCATTTTAAGTCATTTTCCTCCCCACCCTGTAGCTTAAGCCTTCTATCAACAATATCAGGGCAGGTTAAAAAAGGAGTCGAAGAAGTAAATCAAATACATCTCCATCTTATTTCTTCTCACAAAATTGGTACCTATTATTAGTTTATTGTTGGTTGGTAAGGTTCCAAAAAAGAAAGAGGTGATCAAAGAATGAATGGAATTCTTGGACTAGCAACATTTGAGGGTTTTTTTTTTTTTTTGACCTGTGAGATCCTCCAGTAACACAGAAGACAGCTTTATAAATCCACAAACTGAAAGTAAAGTGAGGCCACAGAGATCTTACATTCCAAATATGCAGGAAATGGTTGAGAATTTAAAAATACTAGGAAGATCTGCCATTATTTGATAATAGGATTTTGAATTCCATCTCAGCCTTATTTAAGAGGTTTTACTAAGCATGGCAGTAGAAAAGTATTGGATTTCAGGAATGCTGTATTAGAATTTAGCAATCAAGATACACAGAGCCAGATGCTGAAAAAGTCTGCTTATGTTTTCCCTTTGAGTGCCACCAGCAGGAGCTGCATAAGGATATCAGGATTTACCTTCTATAATAATGTAATAAAAAGAAATATTAAAAGTGAAGCACTGTGAAAAAGGCTTGTGTTTCCCGAGAGAAAACTTAAATTAAGACCCAGCTCACTACACAATGTAAGTAGAAATATGCAGACAACAAAATATATTTAGTTGTTGTTGTTGCTGCTGTTGTTGTTTAAAAAACAAACAAACAGACCACACATGAGAATTTGCTCATAGGTAAAACTCAAAAGAAAAACATAACAAAATGCACAAGGAATGTATATACTAGAACTCACTTTGTGAACAATGAAGAAAAAGGGGCATCTAAGCATCAGGGATATTTTGCCAAGGAACTCTGAGGAACAATTGGAATTTTAAAATCTGCTAGGCGGATATACTATGAAGAACAATAGGACTTTATCCTTTCTTTACCACAGCTGTTATTAAGGCGTCAGGAGAATGGGAAAGGTACCAGGTAACTGGATTTAATCTTGATCGTCAAAGAGATGAAAAAGAGCGACTGCAACAATTAAATATCCATCAGTCTGTGTTGTGTTCTTTGTAAAATAATGGGCAAGGCCCAGAGGGAATGGGCATCATGGAATAGGTTTCTTATAACAGATTGCAGGTTTCCATATAGCCAGAAAGATTCTGCAAGATCTGAGTCATTTCCCAGGGTTCACTAATATTGCTCTGATGAAGCCCAAAGATAATCTAAGGCCACGTATCAATACTAAGCAAGTCTGATGGTTGCTTGAGCCCCTTCAGGTGAAGCTATAATTTTACAGGGTAGCATTCTGCTGCTGCCTTGGAGCTGTATATTGTACTGGGATCCGAATAGCTTCCAAATAGCACCTTTACCTTCTTTAATAGTCAGGTGGACCAAATGCTCTTGACTTGGAGGTGGACTGATTCAGGCTTAATGGATTGTATGCAATGTTATGCTAGCAGGAATATATACATATATCTGAGGTAAATTAGCACTTACCCCATGTGCATTTGTAAAACTCAGTGCAATGTATGCAAGTGCAATGTATGGTCAAACCTCATACATTCCCAAGCTCGTGATACTGTTTGTGGGGAAGGGGAGAATGCACTGGAAAATGTGTACATTAGAAAAATATGCATGAAAAAATGCATACTTTTAAAAGAACTGTGCACAAAGAGACTTTAATAAATGGAAGATTACATCCTTTTGAAAGTGCATTCAAATACGTACCCAAGTATGCACTCAAGCACTTTGTGATTTTCACACGAAAAGAAAGGAAAAAAGCTCATAATCTCATATGGATTTTGTGAATATGGAATGTGTGAACAAGACGTCAGTTTAGGCTCTGGGATGAATATTGGGCTCTCTACAAGGCCACAGTTAGGAACGCTTCAGGAATTCAGCTATGAATTTTCCTAATCCACATCTCCCAGATGTATCAGAACATAGCTGTCTGTCAGATTTTACATTTTTCCAAACATTGCTATCTATCTATATCTTTCTATCAATCATCTATCTAAAATTATTCAAAGGCAACCTTTAAAAGCAACATGGTTTTCAGCTAAAAACATATCAAAATGTATTTAAAGTAATATTTTGAGAGAATTTACATTGAATTACATATTTAAATATGTATTTAAATGAAAAAATGTGCTTCTTTTTTCTTTTTCTTTTTTTTTAAAAACCCAGTAATGAGAAAAGGGGACAGAACAGACTTATGAGTCAACACATATGAAAGTGACATGGACTTGTGCAACCTTGGACTAGAAATACACTACTGTCCATCCCTAACCACAATATGAAATGGTTCTGAGGGGATAATGATTGCATACTGTGGTCTTGTTGAAGGCCCAATAGTGATTGCACAGCCTCTAGTCCCACAACTGTATTTTTCACTAATAGTATTGCTGGGGTCACTGGAAACCTCAGTTTTTGTCAGTGAAGATCCATTCTCCTGCCAGCCCAGGCTCTAAAACAAGGGTGCACAATCTCAAATTCTGGGGATATGGTGCTGGTCTTAACCTATAAAGCCCTACATGGCTTGGGACCACAATACCTGATGGAACGCCTCTCCCGACATGAACCTACCCATACACTGCGCTCAACATCTAAGGTCCTCCTCCGAGTGCCTACTCCAAGGGAAGCTCGGAGGATGGCAACAAGGGAGAGGGCCTTTTCAGTGGTGGCCCCCCGACTGTGGAATGATCTCCCCGATGAGGCTCGCCTGGCGCCAACATTGTTATCTTTTCGGCGCCAGGTCAAGACTTTTCTCTTCTCCCAGGCATTTTTAACAGCATTTTAACAGCATTTAACAACGTTAAGTTTGTTTTTAATGGACCCCACAATTGTTGTTTTTAAATGGATACTGTTGTTTTTATACTGTTTTTATGTGTGTGTGTGTGTGTGTGTGTTTTTAAATTGTATACTTTTTAATGTTTACTATTTTAAAATGTTGTAAACTGCCCAGAGAGCTTCGGCTGTGGGGCGGTATATAAATGTAATTAAATAAATAAATAAATAAATAAATATCAATCTTGCCCTCTGGGGTTCCCTAGAGTGCCACACCCCCTTCCCCAGGCTCCACCCCTTCCCCTTCCCCTGACCACTGATCGTTCAGTGGTTTTCTGACTTTTGTGCCGTTTTTACTCCATTTGAAAGTTTGAAATGCTTCTCCTTGGTCTTAGTTACTGGCAATACGAGCTTTGAGGTACAATATGTTGGTATTTTGGCCCTGCCACTTTTGATTTTGGCCCCTCCCACCACTGGAATGACATCCCTGAAGGCTTATCTGAAATGAATTATGGCCTTCAGACTGAAAGCAGGTCAACAACCCTTCTCTAAAAGCCTGTTCTCAATAGCATAGTTATAAAATTGGCATGGGGTGACATGTCTGCTCTGACTGGGTTGAACAGAGGGGCCTTTTTAAAGAAAAATGTAATCCCCTCTTGGAATTGTATAGTGTGGAAGCACTAATGTTAACAAAATGGCTCAGGAAGAGGGCTTGCCTTTTGTCACAACACAAGCATTGCCCAATAGATACCTTTGACATTCCCTCAGCCTCAGATTCACACAGCAGTAACATGAGAAATAATCTGCACTCTTATCTTCTGTGAAAGTTGTATTGCCTTGTGTCAACACATTTAAGGCCAGGGTGGGGTGATCTCCACATGTGGCTGGACTTCAATTCCGATCTGCCCCAGCCGGCATTGACAATGTTGAGCAATGATGAGCATTGCAGTCCAACAACATCTGGAAGGCCACACATTCCTTGTCCCTGGTTTAGGAGATTTATACCCTAGCCTTCAGCACCTCTGCAAAACAGCTGACCCATCTCATGGTTGGGTGCAGAAAATGCAGTTTCCCAGTGACAGAAGCTTTTCAGAATCTTGTACCTGAAAAAGTCTGGATCGTCAGCAACAAATGCATGGCTGTACACTGATTGGATGACAAAAATAATAAAATGAAGTAACATTTGTCCCATAGTGTATCTGGAATTCTGATGCATGAATTATTGCTCCTAGCTTGGCCCCAGGCAGAAGGTTCTAATCCCAGCAGACCGAGTTCACTCTCCTAGCAGGTGAAATAAAATTGTAGCTGTTCCTTTTCAATTGAGACACAAATGTGTTGGAAGACATGGCCTCGTCCCTCCATCTTAATTCAGTGGTTACTTGTGTTCTTGAACAAAGCTTAATATGTGCAGCCTATCCTTATCCCATGTATATCTGGTAGGAAAATATGTTAGAAATATTATTCCAGGCTGCTTTTTTCCAGAACAGGGGTGGGCAACTTCTGCCCCTCCAGAGGCTTTGGCCTATAACTCCCATCAGCTCTAGCCAGCATAGCCAATGGTGAGAGATGAATGTAAGCCAAAACATCTGGAGGGCCACAAGTTGCCCACTCCTGCTCTAGAATTACTCAGGCAGGGAGAGCCTTTGGTGGAAAAACTACCCGCAGCCCTGTTCCTCAACTAGACAGGGCAGAAGCTGGGGTGGTAGCTTTTTCCCTCTCCCATCCCTGGAATGCTCTTCCAGAACACCTGAGAACTACCAACTCAATCACAGCTTTTAAAACACAGCTAAAAACTTTTCTTTTCCCTATAGCTTTTAAACTTTGAGTTTGTTCTGACTCTATACTGTTAGCTTCACCCTTCCCGGTGCCTGTTTACACTTCCCTGTGCCTGTTTGCATTCTCTTTCCCTCCTTATTGTTTACTACAACTTTATTAGATTGTAAGCCTATGCGGCAGGGTCTTGCTATTTACTGTGTTATCTGTACAGCACCATGTACATCGATGGTGCTATATAAATAAATAATAATAATAAATAATAATAAATAGCTCTCCCATTGATTCCAATGGGAGTGAAAATATAACTACATTAGCCAAGGTGTAGATTTTCTCCCTTTTCAGAGGACGTGTTAGGGGACAGGAGAGTTTTGGATTGAGTGGATCCAAGGCCTCCCCCAATCTCCCACCATCATACACCTTTTCATCCCCTACCACCACCAGAGCAGCAATGGTGAAGGAGCATTGGTGGCAGAGTTTGCTGCATTGAAGAGGACTCTGGCAATGGACCTTTTGTAGGCCAAGAGGGAGTTCCACAAAATCCAAAGGCCCCTCAGATGGCCTCTCTAGGTTCTTTGGACTGCTGTCTTATGGTAGCACCTGTTTTTGAAAGGATCTGTTATTAAAATTTCTTACTTATAAAACTATTACCGCTTCGAAGGTTAGAAGCAAATTTGCCTGATGGGTCATTGTTCCCTGTCATGGACACCGATTACATTAACAATATGTCCTGGAAGGGTTTGCACATACCCTGAAGGATCAGGTTCATAATATTAAGGTACTCATCAAACCATTCTTGTCACTGGAGTTTCAGGTGAACTCAGTGACTAGGAGTGCCTTGTAGCAGCTTTGATTGATAAGCCAGCTATGGCTGTTCCTAGACAGGGATATCTGGCCACAGTGATCAATGCACTGGGAACTCAATACTGGATTACTGCAATATGCTCTGTGTGGAGCTTCACTTAAGACTGGTCCAGAAGTTGCCACTAGGGTAGAATTTAGCAGTGAGGTTACTGAGGAGGGTAAGCTGTATATTACCAGGCCAGATTCAAGGTAAAGTTATTGACATATAAGTTCCTAAACCACTTGGGAACAGGCTATCTGAGGGACAGCCTTCTCCAAGTTCAACCTGACCATTCACTAAGCTTTACAGATCAGGGCCTCCTAGTTGTTCTGACACCTACACAGATACATCTGACAGCAACCAGGGAGAGGGACCACGCCTTTGGACTTCTACCCCGCTCCTCTCACCTCCCCCATGGTACTTTGATGGTGCTTAGCCGCCTGCTGAAAACTGGGGCAGTAGCAGTATACCCAAGAAATGTACTGATCTCAATACCTAGCTTGGTAGGTGGTGGTGGTAGTTACCTTTGTATTTTACTTTAATTGCTGTGTGAATGCATTTTGTATACCACCCTGTGATTTAATTATGAATGGCAGTAGAGAAATATTTTACAAAAATACTACATACGTACAATAATTGAGATCATGTCCTCTGATTGTGTACCTGGTGCTGTGTTAAATATCCTAACACAGCAACCCCATGCCCCCTAAACAGTGTCTGGGGAACCATAGGATGCTGTGGATCCCCTGATCTCAGGCCGAATACTGGGCTCCAGCCTCAGAGGTAGAACTCCAATCCTGGATCTTCCCCACTCCCTGCCCAGCCCCTCCCAGCTGCTGGAGAAAGCTCCATGGTGGCTCCTCACCTGAGGCTGGGGAAGGTGGGAGGGGGCAGTGGGCAGCATAAGGAGGTAAAGGAGAAACCAGGGCAGGATCTACACTACTGCTTTAAAATGCTTTAAAGCGCTTCATAATAGTTTTGACAACTGTTGGGGCCCAGGACACACTACATATACAGTTTTCAAAACATTTACATTGTGCTTTAAAGCGCTTTAAAGCAGTAGTGTAGATCCCCCCCAAGGATCCAATGGATTCAAAGACCTTTCAGGCCCCAGCCCCACCCTTTGCACTGTGGGCAGCTAGATGGAAAAAGGAGGATGACATGACAAGGCTGTAAAAGCCTCTGCTGTTCCTCCTGCCCTGCATGGCTCTCCCAGCAGGCCTTAGGATGGATGGAGGGCTCCAAAATCAGAGCCCTCCATCCATCGTGTGTCAGTGCCATAGGATTGCACCCTAACAATGATCGTAGTCTTGGCAGTAATAACCATTTTACCATTACAGCTTTCACTTTGTTCCACCCCCCAACCACATGGATTACTTTTATGTGTGATGTCCTTTGTTTATAACCAAAGTTTATTCCTTTATAACTGAACTGTGAAACTTGCCAGTGCTTAAGAGAGTAATTCCTATTTCCATAACTTCATCTGAACTGTGAGCACATCAGTAGGACTGGGAATAGAAAGAGTGGCGATCTTGCAGTTCTGTGGACCCGCATAAAAGGAAGGGTGGGATTGCAGAAAAAGAGGGTCGGTGATACACTAAAAGTGGAATAGAGGTTCATTAGCGTTCCCTGAAGGTACACTGAAAGCAGGGTGAGCGGGGGGGGGGGATGTCTCCAAACAAAACACCACCTTGCCCACACGTTCTTTGAAAACAAAGAGGCAACGAACTTATGAAAATAGGAAAGCCATTATAAAGTGCTGACTGTATCATTTATTTTGAGGCTGAAAAATACTGAGTGTAATTTTAAAAAATGTATAGAATAAGAAGCAGCTAATTTAAAAATAATTCAAAACACATGTATATGTGTGTGATAAATAATTGGGTTGTGTGAAATATGGAAAATATGTGCAATTGTAAGGAAATAACACTCATAACTCATGAGATTACAAGCAGCCAAAACAGTATTATAGAGCCAGAAAAACCACTTACAAAAGGGAATAAAGAAATTCCACCAGTTATGGTTAAATAGTGTGCTTTATTTGATACACACACACACACACACACACACACACACACACACACACACATGCCTTAAAGACAAAAAGTTAAATAAAGCTATCTGCATCCAGGCAAAATTCATAATACTGAATAAAAAGGAAAATAGGGCAAGGGAGCAATATTATCCTTTGTAAAGAAAAGCTGGAATGTCTTCTCTGTAGTCGAAACAAGATAAGCTGGAAACAAACTCTCCTACCACCCCTCAAACAAAGCAGTACATTTTTCATTCCACTTTGCAGCAGAAGGATATGTTCATCTCTCAAGAGAAAGTGGCATGGTATTTTTGAAGCTAACGCCATGTAAAGAATTATCTGTGTGACATTGTGTACGTGTGTCTAAATTATGCAAGTAGATCTTTTTCCTGTAGCACTGTGTATTTGTTGAAAAGACTATGATGAAGAATCTGAAATGAGCAAATTTGCAACCTTTGTGACTGATGAGCATAAGATGGTGCAGACTCATCTGTGGGGTCAATGCTCAGTATTAACTGCCATTCTGGAGGCATATTGCTCAGCATGTGCTTGGAGATTGTCAGCGTTTTCTCCAAAGAGTCCAGGATAATGTACCTAAACTTTAAGAACATCTTTGATGAGGCATCTGACATCTCCCAGGCCTTGATGCAAATTTCAAATATAGATATATTCACTTGTATTACTTCCTTTAAAAACAACTATGTTATTCAGGCTTGATCATTTTTCAAAAGAATTCATTGCCACCTTATTTCTCCTTTGTTTCCCCCAAGTTTTCTTGAAGGATTCTTGCCATTGTGCAAATCCATGTTCTAGACAGACTGTTATGACTTACCTTCCATGGAACCTTTCTCCCAGTAAGATTGTTAATAAAGGCCCCAGGAGTTAGGAAGAAATAATAATAATAAAAAATGAACCCTTATTAGCCAATAATGGGTTATTGAAATTTAACAAACCATACAGTTTAGGTCCACAATGCACTAGAACATGTTACAATGCAGAAAGCAAACATGGCCATTTTCTGATTGCAAAGCCCAATTCAATGTACTATAATGTGCCATAGCCTGTGACTCTGCTGTAATTTTATTTCTGAATCCTTTTCGGAGGTGGGCAACTTGTGCCTTCCAGATGTTCTGGCCTACAACTCCCTCACTGTTGGATATGCTGGCCAGGGCTGATGGGAGTTGCAGGTCAAGACATTTGTAGAGTCACAAGGTGCCTATCCCTGATTTACATAAAAGCATTTCAAGTGTGATTCCATTGTTCTCTAAATGCTGATGCCTGTGTTTGTGTGTGTTTGTGATGATATTCAAAGGCTTGACTTAGTGAAATGAATGAACAAATCTTCCTCCCCCTCTTTCTTTCTCCTTAACAAAAAATAAGCTTATTTATATAGCATAATCAATCAATGTGCACGACATATTCCAGGTTACTTGCAAAAGCAAGCACCCCTAGCCCCACTAGAAGAGTTTTCTTCTCCTTTGATCCCCACCCCCACCCAATGAAAGCAATCTCTTCTCAATCAAACTGAGGCTGTAGCTAGACCTAAGGTTTATCCCAGGTTCATCCCAGGTTTGTCCCTGCCTGAGCACTGGATGCCCTGTGTGGCACTTAGGCCACAGCTAGACCTAAGGTTTATCCTGGGATCATCCAGGATTCACCCCTGCCTGAGCACTGAATCCCCTGTGTGTCACCTAGATGAACAGGTTTGACCCCTGGACGATCCAGGAATAAACCTTAGGTCTAGCTATGGCCCTAGATGAACAGGTTTGACCCAGGACAACCCTGGGATAAACCTTAGGTCTAGCTATGGCCTCAATGAGAGTGGTTGGGGAAATGTGGGGGAATTGCTCTTTGGCCAGTCAATCTCTTGTAGCCTATGTCCACCTCACAGGTGGGATGAAATAGGTGGGAGGCAACCATGAGCACCACCCAGAGCTTCGGGGAGGAAGGGCTGGACAAAAATGTAAAAAAATAAATAAGTGTACATATGGGGGGTAGTGTTTCTAAGACATCTTGCTGCCTGGGACGAAGGACAAGATGGTGCCTGTCATGGGCTGGGCCCATGATCCCTTTAAGAGAACATCTTTGCTTCATCCTGGGGAGAGGGAAAGGGGTTTCTTTGTGTTCGAAAAGGGAGTAGCAAGTAAAATGCCAAGGCCGCACTGTGCAAGAAGTGCCTGGCATCTGATAACGCCTCCCCGGGCTGGTATCGGGGGGAGAGTAACAAGTTGCAGCTGTGCAATGTCTGGGAGCATTCCCCCTCCCTCTGGGTGAGGTGCGGGTTGCTAAGGGGTTTCTATTGGTCAGGGTGGGTCTGGTGACAAGGGGGTCCCAGAAAGAGATAAAAAGCTTGGGCACATAAGGGTCCAGCCTCTTTCCTATGGGTGTTAGGAGTCCGGTGAGTGCATGGTGAGTAAGAGCATCCAGGCCAGGCCAGCTGGATGGCAGAAGTCCCACATGGTTGCTGAGGGAAAGAGTCAGTTCGAGTGGTGTGAAGCTGAGTTGACGTGAGCAACAGAGGTTGAGTTGCAGTGTTAAGTGTTTGTTTTGTTTTAGATTAGGTTTGGGTACAAGTGGGCAAGGGACCTTGCCAGAGTTATGCCTGGTGGGTGGTTAGTGGGGAGTGAGTGTGAATCCAATTGGTCTGAGCGTGTAAAAGGGTGAGGGTGAGGTATTAGTCCCTGCTGTCTGAAGTGTGTCATTCCTTTGTCTGTGTTTTCCCCCAAAACCTCTTACGTGTTTACCTTAATGTGTGGACCCTTATGGAAGTGTGTTGTGTGAAGAATAAAAGTGTTTGGTTCCTATCTCCTGCATGGTGTCGTTCCTTGAGAACCTAGACTCCTAAAGCAGCTGTCCCCAACGTTTTTGGCACCAGGGACCAGTTTCGTGGAAGACAATTTTTCCATGGACCAGGGGACGGGGCAGTGTTGAGGGGATGGTTTTGGGATGATTCAAGCACATTACATTTATTGTGCACTTTATTTCTATTATTATTACATTGCAATATATAATGAAATAATTATACAACTCACCATAATGCAGAATCAGTGGGAGCCCTGAGCTTGTTTTCCTGCAACTAGACTGTCCCATCTGGGGGTGATGGGAGACAGTGACACCCGAAGTGTGTTGCTTATGTCCAGTCTACTCTGTTATCTTGTTTTGGTTGTTGTCAATGCAGAAATTGCATTGTTGTCAATGAGAACATGGCCCAGTTCCTAACAGGTCACGGACCGGGACTGGTCCATGGCCCGGGGGTTGGGGACCCCTGTCCTAAAGGGTTAAAAGCGGCAATGAAGGGGCGTGTGTCTGAGCTGGTCGAGCCAGACCCCCCTTTCCCATCCGGGAAATCGCTGAGTCAAGCCAAGCGGTTCCATCACATGGTTGGCAGCGGTGAGGTCTAGTCAAAAGTTCTCAAGGAACAGGTGTGAGTGGGGGGAGAGAAGGATTACTTTGGCCAAACAGCTTAGGACCAGGCAGTAAGATGCAGGCGGGGGCAGGGGTACCAGAACGTGAGCTGGTTTTGCTGCTGGACGGTGGACAAGGGAGTCGAGTGTCATCATCAGTGGCAGTTAACGCTCGGGCGGGGAGTAGCAGAAAATCATCTGGACGCTCACCGCGGAGAGCGAGTTGGGAAGAAGCAGAAAGTGAAAGTGATCAAGAAGAGCAGATCACAGAAGAACAAGAAAGGCAGCGGGTGTGAATAATGATGAAAAGCACCTAGTGCATACAGAAAAAGCAATTAGAAGCCCTTGAGTTGCAGGTCAGGGACATGCAAGTCCAACTGCAGAGCCCAGTGGGACTGCAAGGGCGTCCCGTTTTTGACCGAAAGCTAATTCCGGTGTACAGAGATCAACAGGATATTATGAACTATCTAGCATTGTTCGAGACGGCTTGTGAAGATCAAGGGGTTCCACAGTTGCAGTGGATGCTGGTGTTGCGGGTGCAGGTGGGAGGAGACCTGGCTGATTTGCTGGGGATGGTCCCCTGCGCCGAAGCAAATGACTATGAAAAGTTCAAACAAACAGTGCGGCAGCAGTTTATGTTGTCTGCTGAGAACTGCTGGCAGACGTACCAGGACCTGAAATGTGGAAACAATGAAAGCTGCATGGCCTTTGCATCGCAGGTGGAGAAAGCGCTTGGAGGGTGGACCGATGCTGAGGAGTTTGACACCTATGCCAAGTTGGTGGAGGCTCTGAATTTGGAGCAGTTCTACACAGGCCTTCCAGAAGGCCGGGCAGCCCTGGTGAATGACCACCGTCCAAAGACTCTGCATGAAGCAGCGCTGCTGGCCGACCTAATGGGGGTGTACCGGCGCCAAGAGGCGGCAAGTCAGAGTCAGCCAAAGTGTCTGGGAGCTGGATTAACAGCAGTTGCAGTGGTGGGCGCATTTCGAAGTCCCCCTGTGTCATGTGCAACCTGGCCAAGTCGGCAGGAGCAGAAGGAGGAGAGTTTGAATGAGCGAGCCGCATCGGCGGTGTGGACTTGCTACTTTTGTCAAGAACCGGGACACATGAAATGTGAGTGCCCAAAGTTACTGGCCCAGAGGCAGGGCAATGGAAGTGTAGGACCCAAAGAGGGCCAACTTCAAGCCGGCCGAGTGCAAAAGGAGGAGGAAGATTGGGAGAAGGACGAGCAAGAAGGTGGTGGTGGTGAAGGACAATCAGCTCTGACCTCTGAGGGGGAAGCAACCCAGGCAGGGGCTCCCCGAGGGCATTGAGGGGCTTGTCTGGCAAAAGGCAGTCCCCCCATGGTGTTTATCCGAGCTGAGAATGTGAACCTGAAGCGGCGACGTCGTTTGGGAGCCATGGACTGGAGTCAAATGGAGTGGTGAACTTTGGGGTTGTCAAAGCCGCAGCCCAAGATTGTTGTTCCTCTAGGGGTGGTTGCAGAGCTCTGGAGGGAGGGAGAGATGTCGCCCGGTGCCCCGGTGGACTGGAGGTGGGGCCTTTTCCTGCTGTTGCTATGGCAGAGTGTGGAGGGGGAAGTCTTTCCCCCCAAAACCTCTTACGTGTTTACCTTAATGTGTGGACCCTTATGGAAGTGTGTTGTGTGAAGAACAAAACTGTTTCGTCTCTATCTCCTGTGTGGTGTTGTTCCTTGAGAACCTAGACTCCTAAGGGATTAAAAGTGGCAGTGAAGGGGCGTGTGTCTGGGCTGGTTGAGCCAGACCCCCCTTTCCCGGCCGGGGAATCGCTGAGTCAAGCCGAGTGGTTCCATCACAGTGCCCACTCCCATTCCATGTAGAAAAGCCAACTGGACTGGCAACTGCAATTTTATTCAACACTGGAAATGGAACAGCACCCTTCACCACACTTGAAGGCAGCAAGCTAGCTTAGGGAGTGCATGGCAGGTTATGAGGCACACAGCTCTATTTCTTCCAACACTTCCAACACCTTGCTGCTGCCTCCCAGAATCTGCTGCCTGAAGCAACCACCTCACTCTGCTTAATGATAGGGCCCATCCTGGTATAAGGTGACACTAGGGTGGGATAGCTGTGCGTGTGTGCGTGTGTGTGTATGGCACCTTGCAAAGTACCAACTCAAATTTGGTGACAGCCCCTTAGCTAGTATCTACAGAGGTCCATCGCCCACGTCTTGTGCCTGCCTAGAAGTACTAAGAAGCCTCCACAGTGAAACCACTTACTTACACATGTTCCTCCAACTTCACTCGGTCCATTGTGTATTTCACGACAGAGCAGAGTTTTACATTGTCAAGAGACTTTCAATAATAAGGATTCCTGTGGGCCTCATGTTTCACAAATGCCAGTGGCCATGCCCATGTTAGGTGCAGTTACTCTCCAATCTCCCTACTTCCCCTATGTGTAAGTGCCTGAGGTGTAAGGGTATTTTGGCAGCGTAAAGCTTTGTTGTGTCATAGATGTATCATAAATTTGGGACATAGTTGTCATAATTGAAGGTTTCTGCTATGGAAAGATTCAAGCCAACCTAGCAGCGGAATTAATTATTGCCCCAGGAGAAAATCACCTGCCATATCAAGATCAAGATCTTTAGGAAAGATAAATTCTAGAGCCTTACTCACTTGCTATAGTTCGTCACTGTGTTCAGAATTCCAGCCTTGTTAAAGTGTTTCATTTTGCTCTGATTTGAATAATATGCTTGAGGGCTTTTGTATATTTGTCCTATGTAAATTGCCTCCTTCATGGAATTTACATGCATGTCATATTCTTCTGTTCAAGAAGCAACTGTTTCCAAACTGATCCATAGGCCCATGTTTACATAAAGTAAACAGCACATCCAGATGTATTACAAAAGATGCTAGGGGTACGTGAATATGAAAATTCTCACAGAAAGAAGATGTGATAAAATGACAGCTGACAAATGGAAGTGGAAAATTTCCATTCGAAGAAAAAGGACTGCTTCATATATTCATATACATCACTTGATTACTCAACACAGGGATGGCAAAATATATTAGTTTTGCTTTCTCCCACATTCAAATGTTTAAATCGCAAGTTCTTTCCATCTTGTATATCAGGAAATTTGTGATTTTTTGTAAATTCATTTCAGAGAAGGAAAAAAAATTAAATTCTCACCCAGCTGCACACCAGGATAAGGCCTGTACTCCCTAATTTGGGGGTCTGGGTTTTGGAACTTGAATCAGACTCGGAGGCTGAAGGGGAATAAGCAGATGGACGCCAGTCTAGACAGGAAATGGAGGAGAAAATTCTCCAAGACTCTTCAGGAGTCAAGGAGGAATCTTCCCAGGAGCTTATTGTACAGGAAACCCAGGCTCAGAGATCCCCCTCTCCTCTGGGAACTCATTCTCTGTTGTAGGGGAAGATAACATTGGAGTTGACAGACACCAGAGTCTACCACGAGGTCAAACAGGTGGAGTTGAGAAGGAGGTGTGAGGTGCTCTGCTAGGTTGGCCACTTAAGGACCCTCCCTGAAGGAGGGATTCAGGAAAAAGCCTGTTGGGCACTGCGGGGAAACTGTCCAGTCAGTTGATAGGCAACTGCCTTGTTGTCACACTATTTAAGCTTAGAAGATAGTTCTTAATATTCACATTCTCTTCAGGTGTGAAGAGATGTCTATTTACTAAATAAAGCTTTGTGGATTGTATGGCAAATCTCTTTATTGTCTCACATCTCAGCGGGAGGGCTTGGAATCACAACAAATTTAATAGGTACAGCTAACCCAAGCATGGAGTGGACCATATTATCTCTGCCCACCACATTAAGATTAAAGATGAGGAGCCTTTTAGAAAAAACAAGGTAGCAACTCTAATTTAGCATTACAAACATGGCTGAAAACATAGAAATTCAAACACAGGCTTTAACTAGCTCAATATTCAAAGGCCTGGATCAATGAATATGACAATTTCGGTTTGTCCCACATGTGATCCCCTCCCCATTTCAAGTTCTTTCCATCCTGTTTAGGAAGAAATTTGTGAATTTTGGTAAGTGCTTATCAAAACAAATGAACCAAACAAAATCCTCACCTTTCCCTACTGACATTTTTGGCCAGAACATACATCATATGTTCATAATTTTACTACGAACAGAAAAAGAAAAGAGCAGTATTGAGGGGATCGGAAGCCAATAAAAAAAGAGGCAGCGCCTCAAAATGTTATTTGAGAGTGAGAAGATATATTAGAAGATATAATATGTGGAATGTATTTGAGGTGTCGCCTTCTTCAGGAGCAAATAGGTTTGTTCCACTTATTAGCCCTCTTTAGTACTGAACATGTGAAAAGTCTGTATACAACAGGGGTGGGCAGAAGGTAGAGCTGGATCTACTGGCAGAACTCTGGGTGGTTTGCAAGGATTTTGTTTAACAATAACAGCTGCAACTCCCCTCCCACCTCAGATTATACTGCTTAAATGGAGCATGCTTTGGTTGACCAAGATTGAATTGTTATGTAGAAGGCTCATGGTAGAGAACATGTTTTTGTAGGCGGAAGGTCCCAGTTTCAATCTCTAGTATCCTCAGGTAGAGCTGGAAGAATTCCTTCTTGAAACTCTGGAGAGTCACAGCCAGTCAGTGTTGACAATACTGGGCTAGAGGGACCAATGGTCTGACTCAGTATATGGCAGCTGTCTCAGTGTATTGAAGCTGCCATATACTGAGTCATTCCTATGACTATGATCTCCATGTAGTTCTGGTATTCAAACCAATGTTCAGGGTTCAGAATTCTAAGTGTATGGCTTTTGCACTATACCCCCCCCCCCAAAAAAGTAGATCCTGCAAGCCTGAAGTCTGCTGGTTCTTTCTCTAGGACATGCCCGGTGACACCCCCAGCCAACGTCTGGCCAGCATCAACCTGAAGGGGGGCCACGCCTCTTCAAATGCAAGTGTGAAGGACTTCCCACACAGGTGGATCAGCATTCTATTCCCATGGGGTGAGGGCAGCCCTATATGCACACATCTGTAAGTGTGCTTCCCCCACCCCTCAGACTGTCACTGATTTTGTGTTGCCCGGTGGGGAGCTGGGTGCATTCTAGAGGATTGCTTCATGCTCTTGAGAACCTTCAGGGTTACTGCAGCATTTCATTCAAGAAACATTTTGAGACTTTACCTACTTCTTTTGGCTTCTCTCCCTTGACTATAGCAGTTGAACAGTGTTGACCTCAAGAGCACATCCCAGAATCCTTTGGACAGACAAGGGTTTTTGTGGTTCACGCTTAAGACTTCCTCAGCAGAAAAGTGGATGTGGAAAGGCTTCACTGAGGCAACATTTTTAGAATCTTCCACTAAAACAGAAATTGGGGGCAAATATACTACATTCTATAACTTTGCTCCACATCTGGGCAAAACATTATTGGTTTTCTTTAAGTGGCTAAACAGATTTATTTCTTTGGCCCTTCTCAGTGTTCAGTCACAAACTTTGCTAAAGATCCTAGGTTAAAAAGATGTTTATTCATCACCTCCAAACACACACACACAACCCTTCACCCTTGCCCTGGTAGCACAGAATATATTCTGCCTGCTCAGGTAGCATAGATGTCATCCTTATTAACTTCTGATGTTACTTCAGGAAAAAAAAATCGCTCTGTACTGTCAGCAGGAAAATTGAAACTTTGTAAAAAGAGATTTTTCTCTACCAAAGGGAACTTTATCAGATGTTAAGCTCATTAGGAAACCAGAATAAAATTCAGCCGAACTTTTAAGTTTTAAAAAAAAAACCTGGAGTTATTAAGAAAGTGAAAAGGGGCTTAGCTTTTTGAGAGCTTAGGGGGAAAGCCAAAGAGGGTAAAGAATGATGAGGTCACATAACTACACTTGTTAACAGTTTGCACCATTCAAGCAGAGATAGTTAAGGGCTGTCAGCACTTTCACGAGAAACCATCTTTTAAAAAGTTTTTTCTTCTAAATTATTTTTGTTAAATAAATGGAGTCTATAAAGTTTAGCGTGCAAGGCTTTATCAGAGGAGAAAATAGTTTGGGGGTTATTGGATCATGGATATTGGAGCTTCTTCCAGATACACCTCTGAATTTACATGGCAGCCCAGCCCATATCTTTATTTATTTAAAATATTTCTATTGGTGCCTTTCAGGGCAGAACCCCTGATATTTGGACTAGTATCTGTTTAATATATTCAGAGTGTATTAAGTGCCTGATTAAGGTTATTGTCTTACTTTAGACAAGACGGGCCTCTGTTTGAAGGTGTCCTGATTTGAAAGCTGTCTGTCTGCTCCAAGTCTTGTTTCAAGCTAAACCATAAGATGGGAGAGCATGGTGGAGCCTTTGGGGATGTCCCTCGAGAGTCATCACCTGGACAGCCGACTGAGCAGGCACACAGTCATGGTCTAACCCATCATTTGTATACATGGGGAACCTGGTGAAATTCCCTCTTCATCACAACAGTTAAAGCTGCACGAGCCCTTCCCTGTTTTGTATCTGGTCACTCCAGTATAGCTCCTGCACCTTTAAATGTTGTGATGAAGAGGGAATTTCACCAGGTGCTGCATGCATACAAATGACACCTGCTGAAATTCCCTTTTCAATACAACTGTTAAAGATACAGGAGCCCTGTCTTCCTTTCCATATGGTCAGCCTATTATACGGTGCCCTTCCCCACATGGGCTAGCCTCAGTTTGAGGGTGGCCATTTCCATGAAGTGGCCAGACAGGTAGTGTAGCCGTGTGGATGTGGGAATTTGGAGCTCTGAATCTTTTAAATAACTAGCAGGACCCCTCCAGCAAGACCAGAGTTAGGTCACAGAGCAAAGCCTGGTTGGTCTATTTGTGAGCATTAAATGACAATCTCAGAACAGCTCTCAAAGTGATGGGTGGACCATCTAGACCAGGCCTGTAATATGCTGTTTTCATTCAGAAATCCTTCTATAATCATGGCAAGATCAATATGCTTCTACTGGCTAGGAGGCAGTGTAGCAGATCTTCTACTTCTTCAGGTCCACAAGGACACATTAGCAGAGAATTTTCAAGTGCCCCTACACTGCTTTCCTTGAAGAATAGACTCAAAGATTTGGAAATGCAGAGCCACAAAATATCTTCTCAAGCTGACGCAATTCAGAAGTTCAAGTCACTCTTTCAAACCAATATTCTGCCTTCACAAAAGGGTATGAAAGTAACATCTTGCAGTCATAAATTGCTACTAGGTCAAATTGTTTAGCAATATCTTCTATTCTAAGCTTGATTTTTTGGAACATCACATTCTTATATAAAATAAATGGATTCTCTTAGTGAACCCTGAGAATCCTGGAGAATGCACAAAAAGTATACTTGTTTATTTGAATCAATCATGCTTTGACGGGAGCAATCTCAAATTGCTCTTCAACACAAAGTTTTTGAAGTTGTTTCAAGGTGTATTCGATACTTCATAGTAACAATTAATTGCCTGTTTATGATTCTTGGTTGCATTTTTAAAAAAATCCCTCTATTGCTCCTTGTACAGTTGAAAACTGAAAATAGTTCATGCTTGAAAAATGCACCAGTCCTAATTTAAGTGTATGCATATTCACAACCCTATTTAACAAGCAATAATCATGCCAGGCATGTGTTTTGTGAGTAACAGTATGGCCTTAGCTAGACCTAAGGTTTATCCCGGGATCATCCTGGGGTCATCCCTGTTCATGTAAATGACACACAGGATATCCTGGGAGCAGGCAGGGACAATCCCGGGATAAACCTTAGGTCTAGCTAAGGCCTAAGTGAAGCAGGGCCTACATCCATCCCTGCTCCCCATCTCAAACAAATGATTGGTGTTGTCTGGTGTAAGGGACCATTAAGAGGTGAAGCAGATGGAAATTCAAAAGGAGAAGGCTATGTATTATTTATTACGTTTATATACTGCCCCATAGTCGAAGCTCTCTGGGCGGTTTACAAAAGTTAAAACAGTAAACATTAAAAAGTATACAAAATTTAAAAACCATCAGAAACATAGCAAGGCTGGATCTACACTACTGATTTAAAGCGCTTTATAACAGTTTTATAAAGCGCTTTAAAGCAGTAGTGTAGATCCGGCCCAGGAATTGGCTTGTGAATAGATGCATGAAGCATCACATCACCAACAGCAAGTAGTGCAGAACAGTTTGCTGTCTCTCCTGAGCTTTGCTGTCAAGCCCCCTGACCAGAAGCCAATCTTACTCTTGCCAATAATACAGAAACCTCAGCCCCTACCAGAAATGCTAAAAGATGCCATCGTTGGGATTAAAAAGGAGAAACCAAAAACCTCCTTTGTGTGTACATACTGCAGCAAAGCCTTCAGGGACAGCTACCATTTGAGGTGCCACGAATCCTGCCACATAGGGATAAAGTTAGTGTCACGGCCAAAGATAGCTCCTGCCACAATGGTAACCCTAATCTCGACCACTGCAGGTGACAACTGCTGGACATCGCTGGTTTCGACCATTGCGCTTCCTGTTGACAGTCACTACGTCTTCATCCGGCACCATTCCAAGCAGCAGCTCTGGTGCCATGACCATGTCGGTGACACAGATGGTGAAGAAGCCCAGCAAGCCCTTCAAAAAGAACCATGCTTGTGAGATGTGTGGCAAGACCTTCTGTGATGTCTACCACCTCTACAGGCACAAGCTGTCCCACTCAGATGAGAAGCCTTTTGAATGCCCAATTTGCAATCAGCGTATCAAACGGAAGGACTGCATAACCTGTCATGTGAGGGTGGCATCATTAAACCCTACACGTGTGGTGTTTGTGGAAAAGGCTTTTCGAGGCCTGATCACTTAAGCTGTCATGTTGGTGTTATTTACTGCTAGGAATTAGATACATAAGTAAAGAAATGATACATCCAGTGTCTTAAGTAGGAATGGAATAGGGAACTGAATTGTTCAATTTTGCCTAATCAATGTTGTCATTTTAGTGTCTGTATCTGAAACATATATGGATCTCACGTTACTCTTTATTCAACAAAAAATCTTGTTTCATGTCTATTGGACACCACCACATCTCTTTAATAAGAATTTGTTAAAAAGCCTTTCCACAAACAGCTTTTATTGTGCACTTATGATTGCTCACTCACGGTACTTTGTGAGTCCTTTACACAATGTCATCATCCTTAAAGGGCTCTTCCATGCTTTGTCTCCATTATCAGATTTTTTTCTTAATAGGTATGGTCACCTAGTGGTTATATAATGTACTATCTAGAAAATCAGAGAATGAAAAACCTGTGTGGAGGGTGGCATGTAAAGGAGCTGCTCTTCATTCTGCAAAGAATCTGAAAGCCTCGGTAAAGGTGCGGTTTAAAAGCTTCATGTAGAAAAGCCACAAGTCAGCTAATTGTTGGAGCTGTAATGCAGCTCCAACTATGTTTTGGCAGTGTCCAGTAATTGCCTCTTTGTGGGAGGTGGTTATTATATGGATAAATCTTGTATTGGAACACACTTGAATATTTACCAATGTGCATATCCTCTTAAATTATCTACCTGCTTCCTGGAAGTTAACATAGGGTCAGTAGCAGTGTAAACCATTCTCCATTACCTTTTGCCAGCTAAAAGACTGATATTACAACACTGGAAGGATAAACACTCACCTCCTATAAGGAAATGGATTGAAGACCTAGCAACATTTTCAACATTTGAAAAGGTGATATATAGATGCCACTTGTGAATGGATAGTTAGTCTGCTTTTATTGAAGTTTATGTAAAATATTTAGAAAGTTATATTTTCATATGCATACACTGAAATTGATAGAACAAAACCATATGTATGGCTTCTTCACTGCACAGAGTATTAGATACACAAGAAAATAAATAATACCTTTGAGTGATGTTTTTAGACACTGCATTTTCTGTACACCTTGATGGTCGTCTCCCTTGTGGAAAACATATTTGCTGTCTTTGTTAACTCTGGCAGCCGGCAGTCAATATTGCTGGTTCTGCTGAATGAAGCATTACTTTACTTAATTTTAATGGGAGTTAGGATACCATTGATTTGGATATGGGAATATGCAAAATAAGTACTCTGAAGTAAGCAGTTTGCAGCTTTTCTCTTGTCAATTGTCTTTTAGCTACAATTCAGTGTAGTTGGGGTCAGAAGAAAGAACAAAACAGAATGGAATTAAATTGAAAGAAGAGATTTATGCAAGGCGGTGATTAACACATGTTTACACATTGCTTTGCTTGAGTTCCACAGAGAGATTGTAAAAAACAGAAGATTAAGTAGTAAGTGTAATTAATCAACTAGAATGGTAGAAGCACGGAAGATGACAGACTAACACAAGCAACCAAATCAACCAAGATATGATGTTAGAAATTAGCATAGAGTACAATCTTTCACTTTTCTTTAGTATTTTTTATCAGTTCACCTCAGGCACAGAGAAAAAGAGTCACACACAACATGTACTTCCAGTATTGAACTGAAAAGTAGGGGACAACCTATCTCTCAACTGTCATTTCCATTCAGGAATCCTTAATATGTTTTCAAAGAACCCAGGATTATCTAGAAGATAGCCTAAAATTCACTGATATAGCATATTTGTCAGTATTTGATGTCTGGTATGCAGTAGTATTTAACACTGCTTAGTATTTGATAGTTGACATGTAACTGTAGTTTAAAATAAAAATAAAAATCTGATAGCATTAAATAGATAACATACAATGACCAGGGGGCTGTCTAAATGTCTGGAAAGCCCCAGGGTGACAGTGTGGTGTCTATTATGTGACACTGCTGCAATTGCATACCCACCCTAGGGCTTTCTGCCAAAGCTGTCCAAAAAAAAGTTGGGGACTTACCTCGATTTTTTTCTCTGGAGCGAGGTGAAGATGCACAAGATGGTGTCAAGTCAGCCCCAAAGCCTTGCTCTGGACTCACAGTGGAGGTGTGCCCTGGTGGAAGGCAATCTGTGATTGGTCATCTTCCATCAGGAAGTGGGCAGGGGTGGCTCTGGTCCCTGGATGGCTGCCCAGAAGCTCCACACTCCCTCTTCAGCATTGGGATTACTTGACATCACCACGGGGGAGGGAAAGCACAGGGTTTCCAACCCAGCACCGTGAAGACAGCCCTTGGTTTGGACAGTCACCGCTGTGGCTTATTTAAGCCACTGTGGCTTATTTAAGCTATGGTGGGTTGCCATGGCTATGGTGCCAGACCCTGCCATGGCTTTTCCTGTCATCCAAACCCAGTAAGGATGTCTTGTTTAGATGGTTAAAAACCCACCCCACAACAGACCATGAGTTCTGGGTAATTAACTACCCCAACAAGCCACCCCTACCAGGTCTGGGTGACACAAGAAGCCATTCCTTGTAATTAGTAAATTCGGTCCACACATGAGTTGCGCATGCAGGCTTATTAGCAACTCTTTTGTCGTGCGAATTGGCCCAATGAATATATACAAAGGAGCTTGATCCAGTTGACAGTGGACATATGAAGGCTCCCTCACAGGTCCATAGAGCCTTCTTTTTCCTGTCTTCCTACCAAATGTTTCCACACTTGCTCAGGATATGTGTTTCTTTGTACATTTGAACCTATTTTCAGTGTTTGGGAAGTAAACCCCTCAGAAACAGCTGATTGGCAAATTTAGCCTGGTCTTTCCTCTTTGACCATTGGCTCTGTTTCTTACAGGAAACAGACTGATGTCAGTCCAGTAAATGAACATGGCCAAAACATGAACATGATTTGCCAAATTAAAAGGAGCACAGCAGGGTACCTTTGGGTCTGGATAGTAGAACATCCTTGTAAGATTCCCAGAAGAGGAAATAGAGTAAAAAACTCACATCAGGACTTAAAACAAAAATGAGATTTATTAAAAAGCAATAAGATACAAACAACACAGTCAAGTTGCTGAAGGCCATCCCAGAAGGGAAAGGCAAAACAGAATAATGGCAGTGAGCTAAAGGCAGCTGACTGCCTGTGTCTGGAAGATAGAGACAGCAAAGGAGTTGGCATCTCTTAACTATTTTGATATTTGTAGGGTTCAAATATAAAATGTTGAAAGCTGTCAGATATTAATTATCATTTCACACTGTTCTATCAAAGCTGACAAATACTAGATAGCATTTGGCTTGGTTCAGCTGAGTCTGGATGCAAGGCTTATGCATTATCAGTAGAAGCCTCTTTCCTTCTTTCCTTGCCAATGGAACAACATGGACATGCAGGTACGCTGTGCATGGAAATATCACAGAGAATGGGAGGCGACACATCATGCATATACGACTTGTTCTCCAGTGTGTCTGCTTGCAGCACTGCTTTCAGAAAGTGCATTAAAATTCAGAAAAGAGGAACCAGGAGCACCTAGGCAGCAGTTATGATTCTACTGGGCAGATATGGAGAGAGGCTGGGGATGCAAGACAGGATTCCAGCTGGGACCTTTGAGAGAGAGAGAGAGAGAGAGAAAGATGGTCAACATGGCTGCCAGCAAAGTCACCATCAAAAAGCACACTTAGGCCAGATCTACACCTTTTGTCAATTCATTGCGATCCCATCGTGGTGATGCTACATCCCTCTTGCGCATTTATACCTCGAAGGTCACAGAATAGCATTTGTTGCAGTATTTTGGATAAGTTGGAATAAAAAGCAGGAAACAACACTATGGCCATTTCTACACCAGCCTGGTGTAGAGGGAGGGAGGGGGGAGGATCTCGCAACATCCTGATCATGAGATCCTCCCCTTAGTCCACATGCGGGCGTGACATCTCGGGAGGAAGGACGGTGTTGCACCTGCCATTTTTTTTTTAAAGGAACTGAGCGCACGTGTGCTCCAACGAAATGTGAGTTGTTGTTGTTGTTAAAAAATGGCCTGACCCCTCTACTGCTCCCTGCTACTTGTGGAGTGGATGGAAGAAGCCGGGATGGGTGGTCACACCTCCCGCAGTCTTGGGACAATCCCAAGACCGCGGGAAGAATTGGATTTTCCCAGGGATTATTTATCCCTGGGAAAACTCACACTCGTCTCCCTGCCCCCAGGAGTCCCTGTGCGTCATTTGGATGCACAGGGACTTGGCCGTGACCAGCCCACATTTTTGAGCTGGTGTAGAAACGGCCTATGAGAGCAGTTTATGGAATGTGTAATGTGCCCCAACAGTTATCACAGCACTTCAATACCGCTATAAAGCAGAAGTGTAGATTTAGCCTTCGTTCAGGGGCCTAAAAGCAGCAAACACATCAGAAAACAAACAATAACAGCAGGGTATCTGTTGAAATGGGTTTTCTGCAGGGGCAAAACTGGTGGAGATGCCAAGCCTGCTTTCTGAAAAGCGGGTAAAAGAATCTGGATGGGTGTATTCAATACTAGGTTGGCGGTAACAAAGATACTCAAAGCACTTTGGTATTGTTAATTAATGAGTAGCACTGATTGCACTAGGATGCAGGGTAGATTGTCTTTTGTACATCTAAGAGTTCCATAGCTCAGGGCACTTAGGGGTTAGGACATTTTCTTTTCCACTTCAAAGGAGGGCAGAGGTTAGTTCAATTATCCTCTTCTTAGTTGCCAACTTCAGAACTATAAACAGACAATATGGAAGCTGAGAGACAAAATGAAGCTGTGGGAAGAAAAGTGACCTAGCAACAGCACAGATGCAGGCAATGCATAGGGGGTATTTCTGGGAATGTGAGACCTCCACCTCTGTACGATGAAAATTAGTCATGTTCAGGAACTTCAGCCCCACTGATCTGAATGGCTGTACTCTTGAGTGTGACTAAGGCCGTTTCTACACTTGCCTTTTCCCCCCAGGATCGTCCCGGGATCATCCCTGTGCTTGCAAATGACACACGGGATCCCAGGAGATTTTCCTGGGATAAGCCTTAGGTGTAGAAAGGGCCTAAGTCTGGGTCCAACCCATATTTTTTTAATGGAGCCATTCTTATTTCCAGCTAACTGGGTTATAATTGTTTATAATGCGCTTCCTGCTTTTCAAAAAAATTAAATAAATCATGATTTCTATATATTTTTTTATCCTTCTGAGAAACAAAATAATGCTCAATAACCTCTTCAGTTCTGCCAACCAGTGGACAATATCAAGAATGAATCACAGTTTATGCTTTGATATTTCCTGTGATTTCTGTATTTCAGCTTAGGTTCATTATTCCTGGAGCTAAAATGCTAAAGTTTACCATTCATTTTGCCTTTAGAATTCAGAGTATAATATGCAAAAAAATCTGTTTGTAATAAAGAGATGAGCAGACTGCACATGCCACAGTTTTCTAGTTTTAAAACAAATGCAATTTAGGAAGGGAAAGTTGAAATGTAAAAGTCTCTTGAGCAGTGAAACCACAAAGTGGTTTATTTTTACAGAAAGTATTTTTGCAAAATACCACCCCTCCCATTGACATTCCTCATGCTAATGTTCGTTAAACACCCATGGCTGGATTAATCATTATGCTAAGTACAACTATGGTTTAGAATTCCAGCCAATTTTGGGGCCCTGGTGGAAGTTATGCCCATCCTGCTTTTTTAAATCAGGCCTTATATAAAACTAGAGAAGACAGTTACTGCACACACACACCCCAAAAAACCCAACAATGCACTGAAGCAAAGAAAGGAGTGCAAGCCTGGAAGGCAGAGCAACACTTGATCGCATCTGAGTTGGCACATACTTTTACTTTGCTTAGGGATCCCTAGATGTGGAAGGAACCATGTGGTATCCCAGACAAGCTGTGAGCATGCCCCACTAAGCAAGTTACAGAGGGCATCCAGATAAAAAAATGTTTTGCTCACCTTCTAACTTTCTGTTCAGCTGGGACGCTGAAGTGTAATTAAATAATGAAAACGCACAAGTTTCACACAAGTGAAAACACACAGTATTCCTATACTGTCTCAGTTATCGAATTATGGAGGAGAAGACAGAGGGAACCTTAATGGAAGTCCTATCTCTGACCTCCACCAAATTTAGGCAAATCATTACCGCAAACCCTTCTAAAAATAATATATAATGGGCCCATCACAAAAGATAGGTGCCAGGGTAGCATAACAATGGACTAATCTGTCAATTTTGCTTTCTCCTGCATTTGAATTTTTCAAACCTTAAGTTCTTTCTGTCCCAAATATGAAGGAATTTGAGGATTTTGGTTAATTCTTGTCAAAACTAAACCGAAACAAAATTTTCATCCATTTGTACTGATCAAATTCAATAGGTACAGTTATAGCCAGTATGGTGAGGACTATTATCTATGAAGCTGTTAAAGAAGAGGAGCCTGCCAGAAAGAAGAGGTGGTAATCTTTTTAATGTTTACCATTTTTAACTGTTGTAAACCACCCAGAGAGCTTCAGCTATGGGGCGGTATATAAATGTAATAAATAAATAAATCTTAATTCACCACCAATAACATGGTTGAATAAATAAGATTTAAATTAGGGCTGTGCACAGGGCCCCCGATCCACATCGGATCCTGATCCGGACCTTCTGGATCAGGCCCAAACCGGTTTGGGTCGATCTGGACTTCCCCTGATCCGCTCTGGAACCAGAGCGAGATCTGGAGGTCCAGATCGATATTCGGCCCCCATTTTGCACCCCGGTCCCCACTTACTTGCCTCCATGGTGGAAATGGAGGCAGGTAAGTGTGGAAAAGCAGACAAAATAGAGGTTGAATAAGCAACCTCCCCTTACCTGGCTCTGCTGTCCACTGCCACATGGACCGCTGCTGTGGCGGAGCTAGGTAAGCCCCCTCCCCCACTTACCTGGCTCCATTGTGGTCCAGGCGGTGGCTTCAATTGATGCCCAGCCCTAAGACCAGAAACAGGCCTGTTTCTGGTCTTAAGCCTGGGCATCAGTTGAAGCCGCCGCCCAGACCACGACGGAGGCAGGTAAGCCCCCCTCCCCTCTCCACTTACCTGGCTCCGGAGATTTGGAGCGCTCTGAACCGCTTCAGGCCGATCCGGACCTCCCCCGATCCGCTCCAGAATTGGATTTCAGAGGTCCGGATTGGCCCACTCTGCTTCAGACCCGGGGATCCGTAACGGAGTGGAGCACGCCCCTAATTTAAATCCAGGCTTTTAAAAGCTAAGCACAAAAAGGCCTGGGGTTCAATGGATGCTTATATATCCCACATTTAAATGCTTTGAATTTCAATTTCATTCCAACCTGGATATGACGAAATTGTGAATTTTGGCAAATTCTTATCAAAAATAAATTGAAATGATGATCTCATTCATCCCTACCCCTAGGTATCCCATCTTAGCTCAGTTGAGGACATCTACCTTAGGGTGATGTGTAGCAGGCACAGTAAGAAGGAAAACTCAGTTTCTATCCACTACTTATTCTTCAAGTGTGTTTTATTACTTCACCGTAGGGCAGAGGACCACCGACAATGTTCACATCGATGTTCACATAGCTTGTACAGCATGAAGAATTGAAAACTGAGGCTTAAATTATAGGCCAACCTCCTGTGCATTCAGTGAATCCAGGTTCTTATGCATGAAGAAGAATGGTACAACCACAGTCCTTTCTCACTAACAGAAAACATGCAGGCTGAAAAAGTTGAAAATGTGTGGATAGCATTTAATCAAAAAAATTTCACAACCCAGGATGGTGTTGAGCAGGATTTCCAGGGGCCAGAAGGTAGACCCGCAAGACTCTGCCCAACTCCTCATTTCATCCTGTCACTGTTATTATTTTATTATTATTATTTATTTATATAGCACCATCAATGTACATGGTGCAGTGTTCTCAGATGCAGTGTGGATTATGCGAAACATATCCACATTGTGTAATGTATCTATTTCACAGAATATGGCTTGTTTTTGAGGCAGAATTTGAATGACCTTAATGCAGAATTTGTAATACACGGTCTTGGTGATAGAGAGAAAAATAAAAACGTTTCAATGACTAAAAATAGTCAGGGTGCTTCCAGATGAGGTTTTTATTTTGCCATAGCCCTGCCTCAAATATGAAATTTTACAGGCAGGTCCAGATGCCATTGTCCACCATATGTAACCCTCTCATGTTTTATCACCACTTCTTCCATCTTTTTTCTTAGCACCAAAAAAAAAAAAAAAAAAATCCATTAAGGAGGGAAAGACGGAATAGCTGCACAATGCCTATTGATTGGTAGTTCTATGAACCATCTATCTGGAAGCACCCATAGGGAAGAAATGGGGGTGTGGGAGGGAGGGGAGATACAGACCTCCAGCCCTTTAAACTGAACCTATAAACCACCATTCACTCATTTTCTTAATTAAGCAATGTCCTTCACGACCTTTATGATCATTTCAACTTCTGTAGAAACAGTACTGAAGTGCTGGTGTGTGTCTGTGTGTTTGTGTGTGTGTGTGTGTGTTTTCTTCCTTTCCAGAATTAGCTCCAACTTTGCTGCAACCATCTATTTATTTTATCACATGATTGTCTTAGTGTTATTTGAAGCACTATTTTGGAGCCAGACATAATCACATTATTCCGTTCCCCACCTTATTAACTGGCAGAGAACCATTCCCCATTAGACAATTGATCCTGGGAAGATGAAGCCATTAAAACAGCACTAATTAGCTGAAGATAGGAGACAGAAATACGGGCTGTATCCTTTCCTTTCATGCTCTGGGAAGTTCATGTTCCAGACAAATAATAATTGATATGTAGTCTTCCTTAATTGTGGATGTTAACAGCCAGCAGTATAATGACAGGCTGACAATTCCTGTCTAGCCTATTGTATGTTTAACTTTGAATCCGTGAATCACTGAGGAATATTTCTGGTTCAAACTTGCATTTCAGGGAATGCACATATAACATTGTCATAATCAGAGTCGGGAAGCTTACCTCAATTTCTGAGTTATACATTATATGTGTCCAGGAAGATTGGATGCTTATAATAAGGGACTGGTGAATTAAAATAGATGGGCTGAATGGAAATCTCAAAGCATGATCTCTTGGATCCATAGGCATAAACAAAAGTTATCAGTCTTAACTTCACACACTGTTTGTAGTCTATAGGACTATTAAGCAATACTGTGGTCCACAATAAAACCAAACAATTCTTCTTCTTTTTTTTAATGGTAGAGTTTCCACTCCTTCATGGCTCATCCCATTCTGCTCCAGTAATATAAGGACATATATGTGGTAAACATCCAGGACTTTTGATTGCAGAATTTTTGACTATAGCACAGAAATATAACTAATATAACAAGCTAATTGAACAAACTTCCAAGTCCCCCTCTTGTGCACCCATTCCTTTTTTGTTCCTGCACTCAAGGCAACACTAAAAGTACTTCTGTTAATGAGTAAGGAAACATCTTCGGAGCTATTTTTCAGGGCCAGATGTTCCTCTGGTATTCATTAAGTTGCTGCAATGTACATTGTACCTGTTCTTATTTTACACCAATTTCTACCTGCAAATTGAGTTAGAAATAATTTGGACCCTGCAGTCCCATCACAATCCACATGAACTTTCCTTAGTATGGAATTCACCTACCATGTACTTTTGGACATAAAGAACACTCTGCACTCATTTTCTAGCACTAAAAACCAAAATAGAAGAATTAGAAGCTCATTCCTAAGTGTGCATTTTAACCAGCCATTGTGTGTTTCTGCACTTAATTTTTCAGAGTTTCTTCTATGGTTCAGTTATGACTAAAGCATACTCACATTTGCTTAACAAGCTAGGTATTGTACAGAACACAGACATTGCCGGCCATACCATTAGGCAGAATGAGACAGCAGATTTTGGGGGGGCGGGCGGGCGGGGGGGGGGGCTTAAAAGAGCAGCAAATTGTTAGTTATTTAATGTTTTATTATTGTATTTTAACTGCCGGGGTGGTGGTGAGAAGCACTTGTGGGGTTTTCTTCCTTAGGTGCCAAAGTAACATGGATTGGCTTTGGATATTATGCACCTTGACTGTGGGGTGGCGGAAGAGATATTTGGTGCTCTGCTTCATGTAAAAAAATTGTCTTCAGCCAGCCCTAGATAAAGATTTTACGTGTCCCTGCCCAGAGAGTTATAATCTATATTGCCTAAAGGTGGGTCATTTGGCACCAAGGGGAACTCTGGTGATGATTTAACAATTGGATTTCTGAATAACTGAGATTAAAATAAATTTCTAAGCAATGTACAAAATGGTACAGCATAAAATCACAATAACATACTATATATTATCACTGTATACTGAAGACAAGGTTATCCTTCTGGGAATGCTTGTTAAAGCACATATGTGTTTAGTAGGGATGAATGAGAATTTTGATTTGATTTGGTTTTAACTCAAATTTGCCTCATTTGCAATCCCGAAAGCAAATGGGAGCAATTCTTTTGGGAAAAGGTCACTCATTCCTGAATTTGCGATCAGTTTCCACAAAAAAATGTGCACTTTTAAAATGCACATTTTAATAAATAAATAAATATGAATTTCCACTCTCTAGTCTATTAGGGGAAACTGCACATTTGGATGCCTGCTTTCAAAATGTGCATACTAAAATGTGCACTTTTCTCATTCAAATGACAAGGAAAACAGATCACAATTGAAAATAGTGAACTTCAAGGGGAAGCTCAGAGCATCACTGATTCTCCCATCCCTAGTTCTTAGTACAGGCCAAAACCCCAGAAGGATCAATGCCTGTCTCATTGGGAGTTCCAGAAATGATCACTATAATACTAAACACCCTATAGTGAGTCATCATGGACCAGCTCTCCAGAATCTTAGGCACTGCTAGGGGGTGGTTGGGAATCTTCTGATAATCACAGCAACTGAACAGGCAAGTTGGGAGTGGTGGAGGTCAAGTGGCTTCTTGGATATCTTTATAGTTGCATCAGCACATACACATTTCCTCTGAGTCCAGTTTGGAATGACAATAAATTGGGAAAGGCAAGAAAGAAAGCCTGAAAGAAGAAAGTACCAGGTGATATGGAGTTTCATGTGTAGATGAAACTCACATGTGTCTATTTCTTTAAGAATTATGGACTAGATGACATTTCTACACTTGCCCCGAGGCACCCACTATTATGGGCAGGGAGTGAGGAGTAAAAAGAAAAGTAAATTCCACCCTCAGTGCAATTAAGGGCTCATCTACACCAAGCAAGATATTCCACTATGAAAGCAGTATAAAAACAGTATATAAAAGGCAGTAGCCACACTACTGCTTTATAGTGGTATTGAAGTGCACTGACAACTGTTGGGGTACAACCCCAAGGTCTACCAACCATAGGCAACATTTGTCGCTTTCCCCATGAGCCAGCATATGCCAGTGCAGTCATTGATTTGAACACAAACCCTTTAAACTGCCCATCAGAGTCACAAAAAGCCCTAGTCAGAGGCAAACTGTTTTACAGGTGAGGAACACTGAGGCTGAGAGATAAGTGATTAACCTTGGCAGAGGTTTCTGGTTTGTTTTTTTTAACTTGCTATTGTCAGATGACTGTGAATCAGCAATCCTTGCAATCTACTGCAAATCAACCCATCCCTGCTCTAAAACTGTATAGAACAGACAGCCCCTAAATATGCAATTTAGGAGTGAGGAAAAGAAAGGGAAGGAAGAGATGTGTGCATCTATGTGTGAATATGTGGGGTACTTCGTGAGATAAATGGAATGTTGTATATCTGGACTGGCATTAAGAGAATTCTTCTGTTTTATTTATGCTGTGTTATTTGGAACTATTCATTATCAGAGAAAACAGCATGCAACAGATACTCTGCTTGACTGATGGCACCTTTGAAGAAGCATCAGATTAATACAACCTGCATAAGGGCTGAGGCACAAGGACATTATGATTCAAAGAAATAGGAGATAATTGGAATCTGTCCTGATGTACGTCCAAATCTGAAAAGCCTGATAGCTATTAACGAAACAGGAAATTTAACGTCAAATATCAGCATCCAGCAAACTCTTCAGAACTAATGAGTTAAGCTGTTAAGATAAGATGCTTCTCCATTTATAAATGGGTAAGAAATAAAACCACCAAAGGGGAGATGCTCAGTGAAATAAGAGGAAAAAGGCCTAGAATCCTAAGAAATATTTTATTTCATAATCCTACACCTGTCTCATTGAACTCACTGGTGCTTACTCCCAGGAAAGTGAGTACAGGACTGAAGCATTAATAATTAAATTAAAGATGGTTTTACAGCAAGATTATTCTCCAGTGAGGAGCAGAGGGATCACTGGGGTAGTAGACATGAACACTAACTGAATGGAAGACCATTGGGAATCTCAGATAACCCACTTGAGTTTTCTAAAGGAAACATAAGATAGAAGTCTATTAAAAATACATTCATCTGAGATCTTGTATTAATAGGAAACGGAGCTACAGGTATCTCAGATCTTACTCTTGTAGAAAGAGTTAAGTAGTGAGTAATGTGCTATCATCAGATCAGATATAAAAATGGCCCAGCTACTTTTGGAACCTCAGTCTCTGTGTGTTTCAGTTAGATGTGGCTTAGCTATTTCTGTATTACAAGTCTCTTGACATGATTTAGACAGGAGAGGTCCATTACTTTATATATGCTGCTCGGCAACAAAGTTAAATTGACCATTGACTGAGCAACTGACCAGGTAATCCCAAGACTTTGACAAATATACCTACATGCTCAAACATGTGTTTGTTTGTCCCATTCACACTTTATATTTTTAGGCATACACATATTGAATTTCAAGAAGGGTCTAGCACCAAAGTCAAGTTTACCATTGCTTGGGCAACTAAAAGGAAGGGGGGAGTAATGGGCACAAATCCTTCCTTGTGTGAGTAGAGTAGCCATATGCAGAACGATCCTTCAAAAGTGTTCCTTTTCTTCTCATTGCCTTTGCCTGTGGGTATGTGTGCAAGTAGCATAGGAACATGGGAATCTGCCTGATATTGAGTCAGACCATTGGTCCATCTAGCTCAGTGTTTTCTATGCTGACTGGCAGCAGCATTTCAGGCAGGGATCTTTCCAGGGATACCTGGAAATGTCAGAGATCAATGGCATGCAAAGCATGCGCTCTATCATTGCAATGGACCGCAACAGGGACTGGGGAAGGGGTCTGAGTACAACTCCCATATCCCCTTCCAGCCCTTCCTTCCAAGCACACAAGCTCTGGAAGATGAATAAGGGAGGTATATACCAACCACTCATTCCCCAGACTGTCCTAGTACTCTGCTTCCATGAATCCATGTACATGTGCCAAGCAGGTGGGAGAGGCAAAACAGGGCTCTGTTGGGTCCTAGGAGTATCTTGCAAAGGCATTGTTCCTGGACACGGAAGGATTATGCCCTAATCAAATCTGAGAAGAAGTTCTCTTGATTAGCATATTTAAATGACAAGTAAGAAAAAAACAATTTCTTCTGAAAGGAAGTCAAGAGACAACATGCAGGAGTGGACAGTGGACACTCCAGGAAAGAGAAAGGAGATGAGAATCTGTGTTTCTATTCCCCCCCTCCCCTTGAGTGTCCACTTTTGCATGCTGTCTCTCAGCTTCCATTTACAGGAGCTTATTTCTCTTACTTGTCATTCAAATACACCCACTAAGAGAACGAATAAATGCCACGAAAACTAGCAAGATGACATAATGAATGAGTTACTGTAAATGCCTCCAGCATAAAACAATTATGTACCTGCTATTGTCAAAAACATTCAACATTTTCTTTTGTTGAAAGGGAAGCAGCTATAAATTATTCACAGGGGCACTGAAAGTACTTCTTTTTTTCTTTTTGGTTGCTACCAATTAATTCTTCCCTGAACATCCCTAGATATTTAGTTAAGGACAGAAAATTTACATGCAGAGTTTTGATTTTAGCATGGGGTTATCTAAACTAACATCCATTCGAAATACCAGCTTTGCTACTACAAACTGGGGTCTGTTATATGGGATAATTTAGGCTCTGTTTGGTAAGAGCAATGCAAAGGCAAGCAAGAAAAGTGTTAAATCACTATGGGTTGGATTCAGACTTAGTCATGTTTAAAGTAGACCCATTGAAATCAAGTGGATATTATTTCAATGGGCCTATCCTAACTATGACTAACAATCCTATACATATCTATTCAGAAGTAAGTCCCATCGAGTTTAAGGAGGCTTACTTCTAGGTAAGTGGGTACAGGATAGTGGCCTGGGACCCAATGTATTTTGGTGTTCATGTTGGCCTTGTTTCCTAAAAAGTTAAGAAAAACTAGAGAAATTGAACTAAATTATAAAGATAAATGTTACAATTGAGTTTTAATTTCATGTTTGAATGGAGCCATGGAATGTAGAATATGCTATGTCATATAAACCTAGATAGGATTTTGTTTTGTTGTTGTTTTTATCTATAGTGTAAAAAGGCGCCTGGCAACTCTCCCTATGTTCTTAATGTACATTAAGAACATAACTCCTGCATTAAGGACTCGGGTTCTTAATGTACATACATTAAGATTTTCTCTAATAAATTGGAGAACGATTACTTAAATGTATCCAACACCCTAGCCTAAGAAAGGTCTCTTTCTCTGTGGCATTTTCCTCCTTGGAAGAGACCCGTTTCTGTCACTACTGCCAACCCACAGCAGGGCATGAAGTCAACAGTTCTCTCTTGCTCTTTGGCCCTCCTTTCTAGAAACTTCTTTTTTTCTGAGTGCAGCATTCCCATTTAGCTACTATTTCTAGTACCCATCGACAGATCCATCCTAAATACATTTGTTTAATCCCTTTGCCTCTCCTCTATTGGAATGAAGACATGGCACCATATTTGGCTATGATCCACTATGAAAATAATATGTAAAGATTATGTATGGGCACTAGGATAGACAACAAAATTGTGGGAGAGCCTACAACAGCCTCAAACTGGGCAATAGCACCCTAGCATGAGGTGCCAGGTCAAATATTTGCTGATCCACGTCTGTCAGCAAGTGACCGACTTAAAGGTAAACTGAAGGGGTCCCTGACTGCTCACCTCTACAAGGCAGCATTTGATTGGTTAAGGCCTGTCCTTCCTTCCTATCAACTTGAGCTGGCTGGCAATGAGGTGTAGGTCAAGCAAGTGTCCTTCACCTTCCAGATGTCCCAGGGTGCTCACCAGGGTATCCTATTTCAGTTCCTTGGGTGCTCACATTTCCTTCCAGTTGTGACCAATTACTATGAATATGTTGATCAGCCAAATCCATAATAAGACTACACCCAAAGTACCAGACAGTAAGGAAAAAGGATAGTAGGTGAAAAGGTGACTCACAGCAAATAAGGGAGACCCTATAAAAAACTCACTCAATCCCTGAATAGGTGGTACAGGCTAGCTAGTTTCTTAGTATTCTATCAAAAGAGGTGAGCGGGATGCTGTGCTGGTCCAAAAGAGACTATTCTGTGGGTGGGCAGATCCCTCCTGCCCCTCATTGGCTGTGCACTTGGTCTTGCTCCCAGCAATGGGAATGAGGGGCAATCCCACTTCACCACCACACCTTGCAACAGCATATTCAGTAAGTTCATTGTGTGTTTCATGAAGAAGCACTTTCTTTTGTCTGTCCTGAATCTATTGTCAGTCAATTTAAATGGATGACTAGAAGTTGTAGAGCTATGAAAGAGGGTATACACGCACATGCGCCCGCGCGTGCGCACACACACACACTCACATTATTCACTTTTTCCACACTGTGCATAAATGTGCAAACTTCTATTACAGCCTTCCCCAATGTGTTACCTTCCACAATTGCTGGGTGTATAACTTCCATCATCCCCAGGCAGCAAGGCACTGGCTGTGCTGACTGAGGATGGTAAGATTACTCCAACAAATCTGGAGGCCACCAAATTAGGAAGATTGTTCTATTATAAACATCCTTTAGATATCCCTTTTCTAAGAGAAGTAGTCCCAAACATTTTAGCCTCTTCTCATAGGGAGGATGCTCCTTTTCTATACCTTATTGTCATGTGCTTATATCGGCCAACTTTGCTCTCTCCCTCTCTTTTCTAGGATCTGCTTCTTCCTACCTTGGGAGAAGAAAGAACCTTGTCTCTTATGCTTTCTCTCCATAAAGTCAGGGAGAAACTCTGTTTGTTTGAACAGGCTCTTTCTAAGAGAATTCAAGAACCCGATCTTAGACATAATTATTCATACACAGAAGAACTCTGTATATAAATTAATAACAATCTAAGCTGAGATGTTGCTTAAAATAATTCTGGGAATGTGCTTAATTATTAGGTTCTTAAGCCAATGCCCATGGCGTGCAATATGATACCATAATGACTTCCCAGAAAACAATGGAGAAAATGAACACTTCATCAGCATAAGCTATTTAGAAGAGCCTGTCTAATATTAGTCTATGACTACTTAGCAAAATGAGAAAACAAACTGTAAAATCCTAACAGAAGAAACCCACTTCCTTTCTGAGTCTCAAGAGGGAGGGTTGGGTTGTAATAAAGCTTTGTTGTCAATTAAGCATATTTTTCATACCCTCATTAGTACAAACTTCTATTTTAGGAACAGTTTCTTGTCAGTGTTCAGCTGTAATGTTTAGGCTTATGTTGGCTTCCAGAGTCCCTGCTTTTTTAAAAAAAATGGAGGAGAAATGGGGGAAAAAATCCTTCCTTGGGACGTGTGCGTGTGAGTCCTGTAACTGTTAAGTGTAATTAATAGCAGCACATTGGTAGAAAGTCAGACATAATAATTGATTTCTTCTTTTTACTGTGCTAAAGATCAAGGGAACATATCCTTCATCCTCCATTATGCACGCACAGCAATAGCAGAATAGATCCTTTGGGAGAGTTTGAATATCCGGTGCTTTGCTGCCCGCAAGATCCTTATTATAAAAGGTGTTGTAAGCCAGCCAAGATGGAGAAAAGCTGCTTCTGCTGCTAGAATTACTGAAAAATGCTTAGCTCTTATTCCTCATTGCACAAGGAAGTGTGTGTGTGTGTGTGTGTGTGTTGGGGAACAGCACCCCAATAAATGAGGTTGTTAATAAATGGGAAGAAAATCAAGCCCTTCTGGACAGTCAGAGAGCAAAATCAATCTTTAAAAGTCCATATGTTGTGGCATTTCTATAATGTGTCACTTTAAAGTGTCACCTAATCCTAACCATATTTACTCAGGAGTAAATACATCTGATTTCATTGGTAGACTTATGACTGCAGCCTCGGGCATTCTCAATAATTGCCCTTCAAACATGGAATACTTTTTGTGTGTGTGTGCCAAAATCTGAATCAAGAGGGTGCATAAAGATGATCGTATAATAAATCTGCACACAATGTGTACTAAAATTTGCCTTGCCACTTGCAGGCTGATACAGATGGTCAAGACGCCTTGGACTAAGAGAGAGAGCCCATGGTCATCTGTATAAACTCTGGGTGTCTTTTGTAAGCTGTGTCCTAAATTGAACAACTTTTGGTGACCAAGGCCAGGAAAGGATCAGTTGAAGGTAACAGTGGTTAATAATAGTAACCGAGTTTGAATTAATTGAAATCTTTGGGACCTTACCTGATCCCTGGGACTGGAATAGGGTGGGGTACAAATAAATAAATAAATAAATAAATAAATACACAAATGCATACTGTATGTATCCAATACTAGTTGAAGAGGTTGTTTAGATGTATCTGCCCAAAAAAGAAAAAAGTGAAGGACATAAATCTGGTACGGTAGCTATTTTCTTAGATCTTCCCCCCCGAAAAAAAGTTGATGTTCTGCCCATAGGTAACACAAAGTATTTTCCTCTGTGTTCTGGGTCTGTGGAAGATGCTGAGCTGCCAACTTCTAATTCCACCTCCTCCAATTGCTATCTTTCTATCCATGGAAGCCTTGGCCAGGCAAGCTACTACTTCAGCAGGAAGAAAGGGAAAAAATAAATAGGGCTGGATCCTAGGACCCATTATGGTTCTTTTGTCCAAGTCCATATCCACTCATTTCACTACGATCAAGGAGGCCAAACTTACAACAATATACCTCTTAGGCCATTAAATACACACTGGATATTTCAAACTTTAATATATATTTTTAGAAGAATGATAGAGATAAAGGCTGACAGAACATCATTACATTGTATAATTTTTGTGGTTTTGCAGCTACTTATGATAAATCTAACCCAACAGATAATGCGAAGCAGGATATATCTATCTATATAGCAGATACAATGAGGCTAAACAGCTGAGCAAGTGGTTGATTATTTCCACCCATCCACCCCCATTTCATAATGAGCACTGTTCCTAGATATTGTGGTTACTTGTTCTGAGATTTATCTAGGAAGGATATAAAATTTACCAGAAGCAGAAATATCTAAGGCTATAGTGTTACAAAACCTATTTCCTCTCCCCATTATACTTCATGGGTGTGTTGACATGGGCATAAGCAAACAATTAGGTACTTAGGGGTTATTCAGAAGTGTGGCCTTTTCATATTTTTGAAGAACATAAATATCTCCCTCTACATCTCCACTAGAGGGATCACGTTCAGAAATGTCATGGTGGCTAGCTCAGATTCTTCATTCTGTTTTTTACAGCAGAAGTAAAGAAAGGCACGGAGCATGAAGGCTACTGGCCTTTATTCCTACATTGTTCTTCCTGAAAGAGGAGTAGGAGTTGGAGTAGGCGTGATTACTTCTGTTTCTTTCCCACTCCCAGTGTGAACAATACAATAATCTAACACGTCAAATGCTAAAGTGTAAGTGTTCATGGAATTAACTTTGAATTCTTGGTAGGTTGCAGAAAAAGAAGACATTTGCTTCCTCTTAAGTTTGATTCACATGTGTCATCTCTGTATTACAGGCCCATTTTATCTACAATTAAATTAAAGGCAAGGATTAATTAATTTGAGCATTAAGCATTAGAGCAGGGGTATACAACCTTTTTAAGCTATAGGACACATTTAGTGATTTAAGAAATTGTCCTGGGAACCTCTACAAAATGGCTGCCATGGGAGGCACAAAGGACGGATAACCTGCCTAAAAGACTGAGTATAAGATAGAGGTGAGTCTGAGCCTAACACAGTAAACTGACAGTTTTAAGCACAAACAGAGACCTATTTCACAGAAGGCAACCCTATCTTTTCCTCCTCACTCCCAGTCAGTAGGTCCCCCTCATCCTTTTCTTTTTCTGGATCCCCAGCTATACAGTTTTTCACTTTCCCTTCCCCCCTTTCTCATACACACTCAGAGGCATTCATGGGAAATGAAGATGGCACCAGCTAGAGGACTTCCATTTGCTTTGAAGGGATTCCAGCTGCTTGTAAGAAAAAGCATTTAAAAATATTATATTTAAAAAGTGGGTGGGCTAAAGAGCCTTGATGGGCCCAAAGACAGGTGTTCACGGGTGCATTACAGGGGTGCCTGTCCCTCCATTAGAGTATAATGCCTATCATTAGACAGAGTAAAGCAGTCTCCTCAGGAAGTATATGCTGCCAGCTTACCTTTATAGGCTTGCTGGTAGTCAGAACAGCTTTCTAACCTCTCCTCTCTCAGTCCCACAATATGCGTAGGACCTGTAGTCTCAGGAGCTGCATCTCTGTTGCCATGGCAATACTGCCACATCTTCTGAATGATCACTCATTGGATGCTTTCTCTGGCGGTGTTGCTTGGGCAAATGGGCCACCAGGGTGACTCCCCTCATGAGTTTGTTGTGGTGCTGCTACAGTTCCTGAAAGCACATTCTAGCTTGCCTTGTTTCAGGGGGCCCACAGCCAGAAAAGATCCCTAGATACATGGCATGATCACAGACTGTACGAAGTATCTCCCCCCTTTTTTACTTTCCTTTCTTCGTATGTACATTTGTAAACAAACACAAGTTTACATGGAATAGTATGTGCTCTACACTCCAACAGAGAACTCAGGTTGCTCTCAATGGCTCACCACTCAGAGAAGAAGTAGCAAATGTTAGAATAGGACGTCTGGTTCATCACTGTTAGGAACAAATACTTCTATAATTGTTCTGTCACAGCTAGCAACTCCATATTCTTTGTCTCTTCCCTCTTCCTCTAGATTGAGAAAACAAAGTTCTGTGACTGTGAGGACACATCAAGTTTGAAATTAAAATTTGCTCTGAGGAAAATGCTGCCAGCCATGCAGGCAGGAAAAAAAAAGCGCCTCTGATCAAAGATAATCCCACAATATTAATTTATTGGATAACCCCATGTTAGTTCTTTATGAATAGCTGGATTTCTATCCAACCTGATGCCTGGTATCTGATGTTCAATAATGTGCATTACCCTTTGAAATGTAACCATTATTCAGTGTTATCATCATATTTATATGGGGGTCATGTTGTACACTGATGTAATACAGGCTAATATAAACGAACACACATTGTATGCAGGAACATATATTCTTAGTTCTGACCTTGAGAAAATAGCAATTTGATAGCATTATCTGATCTAAATGATTGTTTCAATTTTAGAAGGCCAGAGCTTCTAGGAAGGGTGTGTATGTGTTGGAGTTTTAATTCCACTAATAGTTCACAAACACATCATATTAAATACACAGCTCTGTATAAAATAATTGACAATAAACCTCTAGGAGAATTCAAGATGTACATATTTTTGGCATAATGGTATTATAAAACCCATTTTCCTGAGTATATGAAGTGGGTTCTATTTTTGCCTAAAATTTGAAGAGAAAAGAAAACCTATGCAGAAATGAGAGGCTACAGAGGTGACTAGAATATGTTAATAAAGGTGTCTAAGTACTATTCCAAGCATTTTGTTATTATAGGTTGCTAGATATAGTCAACCACTTTTGACCTTTTTTCTTCTTCTTCTTTTTTGCCATGGGATGATTCTCAAAACAAAAACTCAGGTGAAAGAGGCTGGATAGGTGAGAATTTTGGAGAATGTTCTCCTTGGGGAGGGTCACGATTTCCACGTACCTGTTTAAATGTAGCCAGTTGTTGAGGGGGTCTTTCTTTCTTTCTTTCTTTCTTTCTTTCTTTCTTTCTTTCTTTCTTTCTTTCTCTCTCCCCCCCCCCCCCCCAAATACCCCTGGGCACTTGCAGGAGCCAGGGAGTTCTTCCTGATTGCTTTTCGGAGAGTGTGAGGTCACATGGTCTCAAATAGCATTAACTTAAAACTGCTGGGCTCCTCCAAAATGCTGAGTTAAACGGGGATGTTATTTTAAATAAAAATAAAAATAAAAATAAGAAGCCCCCTCAGCAACTGGCTACATTTTAAAAAGATATGTTGAAACTCTGGGGCCCTCCCCAAGGAGAAAATTCTCTGATTCCCCCCCTCCCTGCGAAAGAGGTAGAAAAAACAATGCCTCTTTCGCAGGGAGAGAAAAAGTTCCCAGGGAAAAGGGGGCAGGATTCAGCCCAACACTAGTTTTAAGTGCTCCTGGCATTTTTATTGTTGATTGTTTTGAGGTTTTTTTGTATATAAATGTTTTTTATATTGTGTTATTAAGGTTGAAATGTTCTGTAAACTGCCCAGACAACTTTGCATATTAGGTGGTGTAGAAATGTATAATCAATCATCAGCATGGTTATTCCGTTGCTACTGGGGACAACCATGAGGGCAGCCAGCTTTCCCCCCATGACTATATACTGTTAGTCCTAGGGGCATTTGCCCCCCCCCCCCCGCTCCCCATTTTAGTTGCTTGGAGCAGCTCTTTCCTTTTTTAAAAAAGAAGGCAAGTGTTTCCTCTCACCACTCCAAAGGCAGACTTTGGACCACTTTGTAAATGTACACTTTCTAAATAGGACTGGGAAACTGGTAGCTCATGGCTGTATGTGGTCCTCAGACACTGCCTGTATGGCTCTCTGTGTGTGCCCAGTGCCATCGTCTTCCCTCCAAATCCCCATACCATCACTACTGAGGCTACAGGTGCACAGGGATAATTCCTGCTTGGAAAAAAGGTGCATGAAGATGATTCTCCTCACACACCCTCTGTCGTGCGTTCTGTCTTTTGGGGAGACGATGATGACGCCTGCTAAGTAATCTGCAAAGTTTTATTTAAGCAATAAACATCTCTTCCCACCTGAAGAAAGTCTAATCTCTTGGAACCTTCCCCCTAGGCAAGACTATGCAAACTAAGCGAGACAATTGTTCTTTTAAGGAGAACGGAAAGCCTTTTCCCAAGACTCCCTAACTTCAGAGAGGCTAGTTCTCAGGCATCTTCTGACACAATGCAAGCCGGGCCAACTTTCTCTCGCCTTCCTTTCACTCCACCCATTTTAGCCTGCAGTGCACCCTAGGATCAGCTAGCCTGTCAGTGCTCTCTCTTTCTGAAGAATGTTGGTTTCCCATTGAGTGTGTATGATTTGCCCTTGAAGAGATAAACTCTGAAGAGAGTTCACCACCAGCTGGAGAAGAAACCACGAGAGCTATCTGCCCCACTAGCACAGGCTAGCTTGTGTCTGGTACCAACTCCTCTACTTCATAGTCTGATTCTGATGGATTACTTGAAACACCTTCTTCCAAAACAGGGAGAGCAAAGCTAGACATGACACCCTCTTTCCTAGCAGGGTTGGGTTGTCAAGAGCCTAGGGTGCTTGGAAAATGAATGCACAAGGGAAGTCATGCACCTTTTCCCCCAGAGCTATTCAACTCCTGATAGCCAGCCAATCAGCTGTTAGTCCACCATCTAGCACCCTTTTTTTAAAAGGAACCCTCCATTAACCTTCAGTCCCCCCTCACCCAATTATCCACTCTCCCTCTTGATCTTGGGGACCCCTCCCCCTACAAAGCACAAATTCAAATATTTGACTGTATTCATTGGATGGCCACCCCCAATGTGTGGGTAATGGGAGAAGGAGCTGACAGGGAAGGTGATGTTGGTGGGCAGGGGTGGTGTGCCGTCCACTGATGCCATCCTGCTGAGGAAATGGTAATTGTCTGGATGTAAATATCTGAATTGGCTTTTGGCAAATGATAAACTCTCATCCATTATTCCACAAAAACCCTGTGACTCTGGTTCAAGGGCTTTAGAGAGATGGAACAAAAGTGGATCTGCAATTGCATGGCTCCCCTGGTCAGTGAGGGCTGGTTCACACAACTGCTTGGCTCATGGCTGTGGTTTGTGTGTCCTGTCTACAGAACCTTGCTACTTTTGATAAGTAAATCATCTGAGGTATTTGCCTTGAACTGGCAACACCCACACCATCTCTCGTGAGCCTTCCAAGCCTCTAGATATAACAGAGGACACTGTCGTGTTGCTGGTGTTGGAATCAGCTTTAGCTGCTGGATTCTGTATGTGGAATGATGGGGGTGGCACCTTTCTTTCTTTCTTTCTTTCTTTCTTTCTTTCTTTCTTTCTTTCTTTCTTTCTTTCTCTTTCCTATTTATTATTACATTTATTCTCTTGCAAGGAACCCCAGGCAACTTGCATAGTCTTCTTAGGCCATAGCTAGACCTAAGGTTTATCCCAGGATTGTCCTGGGGTCAAACCTGTTCATCTGCCACACAGGGCATCCAGTGCTCAGGCAGGGACGAACCTGGGATGATCCTGGGATAAACCTTAGGTCTAGCTATGGCCTTACTCTCCATTTCATCTTCACAACAACTCCATGAGGTAGGTTAGGGCAAAAGTCTTTGACTGGCCCAAAGTCACCCAATGCACTTCATAGATGAGTGGGGACAAGAACAATGATCTCCTGAGTCCCAGTCCAACGTTTTAACCCCTACACCAGAATGGCTTTCTTGTCCAACTTACCCTTAGGTTGACCTTGGCGAAACATGTACAACTGAGGATAAATTCCCAATACAAGTTATCTAATGAATGTAGCACATGGCCCAGCTCTAGGATTAAGACCATTTCTTACATTAGTCAGGATAAGATAGTAGATTGAGGTAATAGCAGCCTGGACTGGACCTCTTAGGAACATAGACATCTGCCTTATATTATACCAAGTCAAACTATTAATTCATCTAGTTCTGCATTGACTACACAAGGGGTAAGGAACAGAAGGCTCACAAGCTGCATGCAGTGCCCATAGCTGTTTTTGCGCCCCCTTGCTGTCACTGAATTTGCTGCTGCTACTGCTACAGCAGTAATAACAACAGACCCCACCCACAGACCCCTACAGTTTTGCAGGGCAACAAGGTGCATGGGGAGCAGACACTTCATTTGGAAGCAGAACCCTGCTCCGTCTGGAACACGTTTCCTTCCCAAATTGTGGAGGTTTTTGCTGCCACCGTTTTGGCAATGGGGGTAGGGGTGCACCCCACAGTGGGTTCAAAGGTGGGCAATACAGCCTCCCCAACTTCCAGATGATGCCTACCCCTTGTCTACACTGACAGGTTACAGCAGGTGGAGAACATCGTATTTTTGAATGCTCCCCTATGGTGTGAAGAAGTTTAGAATAGTGAGTGGAGAGAATCGAAAACCCAAAGGGGTAGATAGATCTTCTGTTGCTTTAGAAACACATTTTAAGACAGAATTCTTGATGTGTTTGCAAATCCCACTGTCCAGCATGTTCTGTGCGATCTACACAGATGGCTTCTTGCAGGGACTGGGATAACTTCTTGGAGGGCAACAGTACCTGTTTTTCCACCCTCTAAGCTCCTGGCCCAACTGAAACAGTGGGGAGTATCTGGCCATGCCCTGAGGCTGCAGTTCTAAAGAGCTGCTTTCCAAGGAAATGTGTTAGGATCCTGTTGTGTTTTGTCTTCTTATACCTCTCTTTTAATAATGCATGAAAAGGAGAGCAAAAGAAAGAAAGGAAAAATAAAATGTATGTGTTATCTGTGGTCAAAATCCTGCTTCATATTACACAAGTATACATTTAAGAGTGCTTAGAAGTTAATAATTACACATATGATTTAAAGAAGGGACAAATCTGGATTTATAAAACTAATTTATCAGAATAAAATAATACTATGCCAACTTTCATATACAACAAGAAAGACAATCTCTCTTTCTCTCTCTCTCTCTCAGCTAGGTGACTGCTAGTATACTGGGGACGCAATATACGTGATACACATTATGGAATCTGCATATGGAATTTGCATTCATAAATAACAGATCAGTATACAGAAGAATAGATGCCCTTAATATCTCTGATTAAAAACAGAAGAAGAATGAAATTAAGAATCAGGACATCTAACCATTTTAGTTCATTCAAGGGTTATCGCAATTAGATTAAACCCCAGATTTATAAATCCCTGCTGAACAAAACACTGCTCTGAGCACATTGTTCCCCTGAGGAAAGGACAAGAACATGAATGAAGTACATATATCAGATGCTTTTCATGTTCTTCAAGGGCTTATTATTGGAAGAGACTTGAAAACAACAGCACTGAGAGCTATGGAAGGGCCTCGGTAAAATTACAGCTTTTAGAAAGAAATCCAGAAAATTCAGACTGGCAGCCCAATTCTATTCATATTTACTTAGAAATGTCATTAATTTCAATGGAATCTCCACCCAAGTAAGGATGTGTAGTATTATAACCCAAGGATTTTTTTTACAAAAAATCAAAACGAAACAAAAAAGCAATACCTTTTAGTCCGGAATGCATCTCTTGTGGGTTCTGTTAATTCAAAATACAGTAGAATATGGAAAAGATGTATTGTTAAATCAGACAAGCACTCTAGTCAATGTGGGATTGCATTTTGTTTGTATGGGCAGATAATGAAAAACAAAGATCACAGGGTTTGCTGGGTTAGTGCTAGTTTAAGGAATTCAAACATCTCAAGTTATGGTAAGATCAATGCTCTAATCTGTGCCACCTTTCAAACTCTACCTCATACCCTCTACGAGCAGAGCATAGGAGACCAACGGCACAAAATAGAAGTGATATCTTCACTTATCAAGTCACCCTGAGGAAGGACCCGAAGGGTCTGAAATGCGCTGGATTTTGTTTTTTAAGTAAACGACATCCTTTGTTCTACCCCTTTGCCATTCCTTTTTTGGCATCACTATTGGGGTTTCCTTTTTTTGGCTTTTGCTAACAGTTGATGGGCAACGGTTCTTAGGGTCCTAACTGGACAGCTTTTCAAACAGAGGATGCCTTCAGATCAAAGATAGTCCTTTGGCAGTGCTTCAAATAAACAACTATCCTCAGTAAAAGAAGACACATGGCCAGTCTAATATACGGATGTACGTGCATAAGTCTCACTCCATGGTGACGTGAACCCTGATTGACCTGACTGAACCCTGAGAGCTCCTTTGCACATTCATACTAAATGTCTAAGGAGGACTCTAGTACACCCAGGTTTTAAACAGAAGGTAGAAGCTTTAGCTGACTTCCAGGTAGGTTATCTAGATCTGCCAAACCTTTTTCGGAGCAAGTCGTTCTTCTACCTACTTCTAATATTCTCTTCTCGATAGTCTTTCTTTTCTTTTTTTTTGTACAAACATCCTTCCTCAGTCGGCCTTCTTATGATGTGAATTAGCATGATCTTTCTGCTTTCAACTTCCATTTCCAAATGGGCTTTAATTTAGACTGAAGGTAGTGTTCTGATTTTTCACTTCATGATGTATGACTGACACTGATCCCAAATGATATATAGTTGGTCTGGGGATAGTTTGCTGAAACTGGTAGTAGCAGATATAACTCAGGCATTAGTGGACTTGGGCAACTAGAAGGCCACAAACAAATGCAGGTAACAACAGGTGTGACAACAGATATGGTGTACATGCCAACAGCCTTATGAAATGTTTGGTATAGCTAGTTTTTACTAGGCTTTGGGGGGGATAGTTCCATTCACATTTTAATGCTATTTTACTTAATTTTGCATTTTTGAATCAATATGTGAACCAAAACACAGCTACTGTTCGAAATTCCCACTTCTACAAATTTTGTAATTTTATACAACGTATAAAAATGCATTATATTAGGAAAATGGCTTGCTCCCCCCCCCAAAAAAAGGTATATTAGGCAAAACTACATACTAAAATACATGTGAGGGAAAATGGGCACAAAAATGTGTAAATTATTTCATGAAAATGTAAAAACAACAACCAACTACCCTATTTCAGGGTTCAAGATGAACCAAACCTGAGATTGGAAAATTCTCCAAGTCCAGTATCAACCAAACAAGCCTGGAAAAACAAGAAACGGAGAGTTGTCCATCCCTAGCTTATACACAGTCCTGGAGTCCTATTTATTTAAGAGTATTAACCCGAAGTTTTTATTTATGTTCATATTTTGGTATTAAAGGACGCCCCTCTTTGTACTGATTCTAACCATGATATGTGAAACAGACATTAAAAACAGAGAAAAGATTTCCAAATTGGCTATGTGAGTAATTTCACAGTCCTTTTCACTCCCAATTTGCACTCTCAGCAATGTTTTGCAGGTGTTTTATATGACCCTCTCATGTTTGGAAATATAACGTAGCAGCACTATGTTGATAATATTCCAAAGTCATTTGTTTCATCCGTTGCTAGATTATTAAAAGTGAAAAGATCATTCCAAGCAATTTACTTGCTCCCACCTCACACCCTCACTGAAAATTGTAATTAAAATGATACATCAGGGGACTGGGTGGATTAAGGGTTGGAAAAATGATACAGGGACTTTCCTCCCCCCACACTTCCTCCCCTCCCCTGAGTTGCTGGCTGAAGCTTTGTCCAGGACAATAATGTGAAAAAGCGTAATTAGTTCATTGTGTTGCTCATAAAACTGTAAGATGATTTATTAAAAAGCTCAGGACCAGATTCTCATTGCTGTTGTCAGGATGTCCATTTTTGAAGTACAATCTTATGAAGCACAATCCAACATAAGTTGTGCCAGCAACAGAGACTCCTGGATGGTTGAATTTTAGTCACTCTGTTGTACCTCAAAGGAAAGATGATTATTCTGTAGAAAAAGTGGAATATAAGAACATAAGAAGAGCCATGCTGGATGTGACCAAGGGTCCATCTATCCCAGCATTCTGTTCACACAGTGGCCAACCAGCTGCCCATGAGAAACTCACATAAGCAGGATATGAGTGCAACAGCACCCTCCAACCCATGTTCCCCAGCAACTGATGTATATAGCCCTACTGTCTCTAATACTGGAGGTAGCATATAGCCATCAGGACTAGCAGCCATTGATAGCCTGTGGAACAAAATATGGAAGAAAATGTGGAATCTGCAACAAAATGTTGCAGTGTGTGTTCAGGATTACACCCAGCCAGCCAGGCCCTTTTCTAGGATACTCCTTTCCACACAACTCTGAGTTTTCATTCTCCTCCCCCAACAGAAGCCCCCTTCAGGTTATCAAAGTGGGGGGAATGGGACCATGTACTTTGGCCCCAGCTCCAGTTTTCCTGGCCCCATCAGAGCTGTGCACTGCCTTATCAGGGTCCCAATAATGTGAGAAGATTCTAAGACCATTCTGAAAAACTTGTTTATAATCACATTCTCTCTCTACATGAAGCTTTTAAACTGCCACTTTGCCAAGCTTCTGCTTCTGGATTATTTACGGAATTAAGATTGTCTCCTTTACATGCCCCCCTGGGGGTTTCTTTCTCTGCCTTTCTGTATGTTCCATTATACAGCCACTAGGTGGCAGTGTAGTCTAGAGGAATTATGCAGTTACCCGGGATTTCTCTATAGTGTTACAGAGGCCATTGAGAAAATAATACTAAGTTTTCATCATTAAGGAAAAAAAAATGCCATAATGGTTGCAAAGCATAGGAAAGGCCCTGGAGGAAGACAACATTGTATAAAGGAGCCACAAAATATGATGAGTGAGCAATGACAAGTACACAAAAAGGCTTTGTGTAGAAAAGCTCTTACTTCAGACTTTTGTGCTAAACATATGAAGGTCAGAAACACAGAACATGTATCCCATGATAAACTGGGAAGCTGGTGGATGGAAGGTTTTCAGCAGAGGTTCAAGAGGGCAGTCACGGAGTTCCTTACAGCCCTATGCTGCTATGGCCATAATCCAAGGAGCTGTACATGACAAGCCTTTCCTTCTTGCCACTTTCCCTTTCCAGTAAACAATCTTCATCAACACTGGAGAACCTTCTGGAGCGGCATTTAGCATTGCACAAGGGCCTGGACTGGGGAAGAGAAGTTGGCAAACAATAGGAGAGGCGGTGGTAAAAGTGGGAATCACATTGCAAATTTGATCGTGATAGAAGTGCCACTCAGATTTTGTAGTGTTACTCATACCATGGTCCAGTGCATTGGGGTGGTGAGATCATTTGAAACGAGGGTGCCGCGCATACATGCCATTCAAGCAGCCCTGCCATGCAACACCCCTGCTTAGTTTCTTGTGAGCAGAGCCCCCTTAAATTATGTTTTTATTTATTTATTTTATTACATTTATATACTGCTCCATAGCCAAAGCTCTCTGGGAGGCTTGCAAAAGTTAAAAACAGTGAACAGATATACAAAATTTAAAACCACTAGAAGTATAAAAACAATATCCATTTAAAACAACTATTCTCACATTCTCGTGAGCAGAGCCCCTTGCCTCAGTTCTACTCACACACCTGATGCCCTTTTACACTTGTTCCTCCATCTTTTTCCTTCAAAGGAAAAGAAACCTTCATCTTGGGGAAAGCAGATGACAGAAGTTCCTCCTGAAGACAGGAAAGGCATGGAGGGCCCCCTCTCTTTCTAGCAAGTAGCAAGAAAGGGACATGAGTATAGAAGGGACATTGCCATTGTCTCTTTCCTCAGAAGGTCATGGTGACTGAACTACAATCCCCACAATCTTCTGTCAAAAATGATGCTACCAGCATGGTTTACAGCCAATGAGAGGCTTCACAGATCTGCACAAAGTTTTTTGAGTGTTAGAACAGAATATCATAGAATCATGGAATTGTGGAGTTGGAAAGGATCACAAGGATCATCTAGTCTAACCCTCTGCAGGGTTGATCAAATTGCACAGTATTTATTTATTTATTTAAAACTTTTATATCCAGCCCTATATAAATAAGATCTCAGGGTGGTGTACAGATAAAAGCATACAGTATAAAACAGTAAATATACACAGCTAAAAACAAATTAAACCATAAACCAAGTTAAAACAATATATAATTTAAAAGCAGTAAAACTATCAAAACAGTTAAAACAATGTACCAACTTAGTGAATTCAACCATTAAAAGCTTTGTTAAAAAGCCATGTTTTCACTTGGCGCTGGAATAAAATCAGCGTTGGCGCAAGTCGGGCCTCCAAGGGGAGGGCATTCCACAGTCGGGGTGCCACAACAGAGAAAGCCCTCTCCCTTGTCCCATCATAGCAAATGTGTTGTGCTGGTGGGATGCGGAGAAGGGCTCCTCCAACAGATCTCAAGTCTCGGGCAGGCATATATAAGGAGAGGCACTCCATCGAGCATCGAGGTCCCAAGCCATTTAGGGCTTTAAACGTCATTACTAACACTTTGAATTCCGACCGGAAGTGTATAGGCAGCCAGTGCAATTCCTTTAAGACCAGTATGTTAAATATGCAGCATGTAGCCAACCCTTTATTTGTTTTTTACTCACAAGTAAGTGTGTGTGTGGGGGGGGGGGACTGATCCAACTTGGGAACACCGTGTACAGGCAGGGAAGATTTAAGCCTCTTCTCCTTGTAGCCAGCCACTTCTTTTATGACATCAGCTCTAGTGGAAGCTTTTTTTAACCTGCACATGCAGGAAGTTGGGAGGGGGGGGAAGAAAGGTTTTTTGTAAAACAAGCAGAAAGAGGTAAATTTTAAACCTATCCTACTTATGTGTGGTGGTCCTAATTGGGGCCCCACAAACTGGTGAGTAAAAACAACAAGAGGTTCAGCTGCATGCTACATATTTAATGTGCCATGTAGTTTGACCCTCAAAGATAAGAATCAAGCTGTTTACCCGTCTCTAATGTGCAGCACCACGTATAGTGTGGCCATCTAAACATCACCCAAGAAATACTTCACCTCAAACGAGGACAACAGTTTCCATCACATTTGCATATGAAAATTTGTATGTATAGGTGCAGATGTATAAATAATAACTATGATTTAAATAGAAATATATATCTCACTATAGTGCTGAAGACTGACAAGGTGATCTGTGTGCCTTGTTCAGCCTGCTATCCAGATGCTAACGGTTGACGGGCAACTTCAAGGTCCCTCCTGCTCTCCTTCCCTGACTTGGACTGGACAAGCCTGACAAAGAGAGGGCTGTCATCTGCCAGTTCTCCAAAATAAAGGATTGCCCTCTGTAAAGTAGACCACCTGGTCACTGTAGCACCTATAGAATTTAGATTTTAGCCTTTCCACCAAGATGTGAGAACAAAGAGGTCGCCTGTGCAATCCACAAAACCTTTATTCAAGGGGGGAGGGAAACAAAACAAAACAAAACACCTCCTCTTTACACATGAAGGGAATGTGAATGCTAGGAGCTATCCTCTAAGCTTAATTAGCCTAACAAAGAAGGCAGTTGCCAATCAACTAAATGGATGGTTTCCTGCTGTGCCCCACAGGCTTTTACCAGACTCCTCCTTCAGGGAAGGTGTTCATAATGTGACTTTTGTTGTGTAGCTAGTTTGGCAGACTGTCTCCCATCTCCTCTCAACTCCGCCCACTTGTCCCTGGGTGGACGCTGGGATCTGTCAATTCCAGTGCTTCCTCCCGCTCTGACAAGGAGGGAGGGGGAAAGACAATTTCTGAGCCTGGGTCTCCTGTTCGATAAACTCCTGGGAAGATTCCTCCCTGATTCCTGGAGCATTTTGGAGAATTTCCTCCCCTGCTTCTTGCCTCGACTGGTCGCCTTCTACTTCAGCCTCTGAGTCCTATTCAAAATCCAAAGCAGGGAGCTCAGACCTCATCCTGACAACCACTTGGCATGATCAGGCAAATGCCAGGGCTCAGGGGTCTCAATAAGGTGCACTGAGGCTGAAATAGGTTGCCTAACAACCTCCTTTCTTACTAAAACCAAAACCAAAGCCATTTTCCCCAGGGCAGTGGCATACTGTGAAGTGGTGGTCAAGGCTGCAGCCACGTGCCATCTTTGTTTCCCCAGATTGGTCAGAGGCATTCTGAGGAAAACAAGATGGTGGGCCTCAGCTTCAACAACTCAGCTTTTAAGTATTCTTAAAAAGAAAGAAAAAGGGACCTCTACTTGGTAAATTTACTGGGAGAGGACCAGGATGATGAATGCCCCCCTAAAGGGATATTGCCCAGGGCCTGGGCAGCATTGTGCGTACCCTGCATTCCAGGGGATCATACACATACGCAGTTGCTGGTCACACTTGTGTGGGATCCAGGGGTCCTCCTTCAAGGAAGCTGTTCTGTTCTTCCCAGTGCTGAGATTGCAAAACATTCTTGTTGGGAAAACTGTGGGTCATTGTGACTGGAGGTCCTGTCAGGAATGTGGTTACAACCACCACTGGTACCAGAGAGTGGAGGGACTGGCATGAGAAGTAACTGTGTCCTTGTCCTCCACCCTCTACCACACACACACAGACATGACCTTGCTTTGCTAATGTTGCCAAATTTAACGTGGGAAATAAATGCAAAAGAGAACAGCAATTATTCTGTTCCTATAACAAGCAAAATACCCAATGACTGGGACACATCAGCACATTCAGATGAATGATCAACACTCGGGCCTCACATCTCTGTTTGTCTATTGTCTGACTCCATCTTGTATTTCACACCCACTCAGTTTAAATTGCTGTAAATTTTTGCATCCTTAAAACTAAGGATTTCTACGGGAATGTGAACATGTTCTTGCAGCAACAAAAGACAAAACACCCCTGGAAATAATTTGTTTCCAGGAGTTTGGATATGCAAATAAAACGTGTGGGCATATTCATGCGTGTCATAAGCGACTGCACTTCTAACCGAATGACATCAGTACTACTTCCACTGGTTCTGCGTTGGTCCAGCACATCCACACACATGTCACCAAAATGAGATTATATGTGCAGAAGCTTGAACTAAGGTACGGCATTCACAGTTCATCAGTTTCTGCCATTTGTGTTAGACAGTATCAATTGCTAGATTCCACCAAACCCTAAGCTCATTTCTGTAATATTTATATTGTCAATTTGTCCACAACACTGGGGCACTAGAGCAGAACTCCCAGCACTAGATGTTACTATATACTGAAAATTGCATATATATTTTTTATTTTTCGCTTAACTGGCAATACCATTACACACAAAAGCCAGAACATTTTCATAAGCAAGGGCTCTAAACGTAAATGCTGTGCTAAGAATAAAAACTTGATGAAACATTTTTCATTGGAAAAGATTTTAAATCCTGGTTTCCTACTGAAATAAGATCAGTATTAAAGGCAAGGGATTATTACAGTTTTATTTCGTAAAGAAGGGCCAGCCACAAGATGGCCTTGCAATGTGGAATAGAAAATTCAGGAAAATATTATAGGTCAAATTTATATATTGTTTTGCCCAAGGCATTATAAAAAAAGAGTTATATTGAAGCACACTTAGTCTTTTTTATATTTTTTATTTTTTTAAAATTAGGTCTTGTTTTGTATAGGTCATTTTTTTCATTTAGCAAAAACCATACTTTACTCAAAAATTTGTGTGATTAATGCATTGATTTAGTTTCCCAATGTGCACTGCTGCTAGGCAGATTCCAATATTATTTATTTTTATTAGTTTATAATATGTCAATTTTTCTTGCTTATCTGTCAGCTCCCACTAAAATGCATAAATCAAAAATATAGCAATGTGGACACTAACAAGGCATAATTATTGTAGGGTCTGTCCCCTTTTAAAGAAAAATACAATTACCTACCAGTATGTTGCTTAGATTAGGTCAGAATTTGCATAATACTGACTCATATTTCCCTTAACAATTTTAACATCAGACAATGGGTTTTGCAAATCTATATTCCTTTCTCCTTTCCCCAGTTTTATTTTTCACATTAAAAATAAGAGATCAGTCAAAAGAGGATAATTATTGTGGTCTATCCCCACTGAAAACTTCAATTACTCCATGGTACATTTCTAGTATTAGGTCAGACTTTTAGAAGACTGAACCTTTTTTTAACAAATAATAATAATAATAATAATGATAATAATAATAATTTTTTTTAAAAAACCACAATGGCCAATTAACCCGGCTAAGCTATTATTTATTAAAGTGGAATGTGTTCAGTTTTTCCACAGATTAATATTTAACAGAAAATAACTCCATCACTGCAGGAGATTAAAGAAGAATTCGACTCCAATGTAACCTTTATAAAACAGTGTATATAGTTCTTGGCTGTATGTCCAAATAGGAAATGATGAGATGAAAACAGTGGAAAGTTTTTAACTCCACACAATCATAGCATGTAAAGCAGAGTCCTCTGAAATCTCAAGTAGCTGAATACGTAATGAATGATCTTCCCTGAAATAAGGCAAAACTAGGACTGAGATCTAGGGTTAAATAACTGTGATATATTTATAGAGGGCAAGGGATCATCATAAAATAAAGCAGCAAATAGTAAAGAAGTCAATGTAAAAGAGAGGCCAGGGATTTAGGGTATAGAGATCATAAATTTTCATCGATATAAACAGTCCATGTACCTCAGGAGCTGAGGTTTAGCTATAATTTCAGGGCTGACCTATAGGCTTCTGGTGTTCACAGTGCTTGCACGATCAAGATGCCATATGAGGAGGAGGAGGAGGAGGAGGAGGGGGAGGTGGGTGGGGGGAAATGTTGCAGATCTGTGTGATTTACTCATTTAATCATCTCCAAATCCACCCCAAACACAACGGCGCTGTGCTGAATATCAGTACTTGAGAGGATTTTATTGTCCCAGTAAATTACATTTAATTCTTACTACAGCGTCACATATAAACAAGAATGGTGAAGGATTTCTTCCCCTGAGCGTTCCGATGAAGGAAAAGAGGAAGAAACAGTTACAAGGAACGCATAGATCTGTCGCCTTGCTCACCATCTCGGCATTCTTCAGAGCACCGAAATATACCAGCCGGCTTTTAGTGGAAATTGATGTGTTTCCCCCCCCCATGCACACCCTCTGTGCTCACCTGCTTGCTTGCATGCATGCACATATACGTGCACAGCCTGCTTTTCTGAGATACCATTTTCTTATTAATAATAATTAATAGCAATAATGATAATAAAGGATGATGGCATCCACAGGAACCACTGATGCTTTTAGCTTGGTCCTAATTGCCTTTAAAGAGAATTCTAAATGCTTTCCAAATGACTCAAATGATCTGGCTAAACAGCTTGCTTGCTGCTTTCTATTAGTTTGAGTTGGAAAACATCGTGTCAGCACTAAGTGAGCTTTTTGTTCTCATCTCCACCCTAATGGACAATCAGTTGGTGGAAGACACCTCACCCACGTACTTATCTAAGAGGGGATAGTTGACGGTCAGGCGTGTGTGTATGAGAGTGAGAATGTTAAGAGTCCCAGTAAATCAAGATGTTGAAGGGGGAAGCGTGCATTGGGATCATAATATGGACAAGAGAGGCTAAAATGTGTAGTTACCCCATTGGCATACCCTCTTTGCCGTCTGCGGTCTCTCATAAGACATTTTCAGCATTTCAAAGCAAGTTTCTACATTGGTTGTTGTGTCTCTGGGAAGCTTTACTGGCTGCATGTGATAGAGAAGTGCTCGTTGAGGACTTTGGGGGCCTGGTGCTATAACCCCTGTCCAAGAGAGTAATTCTTGCTCATATTAGTCCTATTGATTTCACCAAGCCCACTCAAGTAAATAAGAACTGGCCTCCTGAGAAGATGCTGTGAGGGAATAATTCAAGCAAGCACCCACGGATGCTAACAATCCCTCAAGCCATGCTTAACATTCTGCAAGCTTTTCTGAACTATTAATGCAGAAATACACATGTGATACTCTGTAGATTCCTATGAGATAATTGACTTTAAAAAGAAAGAAAGAAAGAAAATGAAGAAAGGAGGGGGGAAGCAATTGTGCAAGTGCTTGTTTTCAAATGAGATATCTGGACGAAGTAGCAAAAGCTGTCTGTCCCTGAGCTTGTGTCAGAACGGCCTTCAGTCTGGATCCACTAGGTTGTGCTGTTGTATAGAGAACAGGACTTCTGCTTCTTCTTTTGGCATACTGCATAAGAATGGTTTCACGCTGTGCAGAATCTTGTAAATACTGTTTTACAGTTTTCACTAACAACAGAAGTATACAAGATCAAGAGAGAGAAACTGTCATTTGCTTTCTCCTCAAAGCCAGGTCCTGGACCTGGTTTTAGTTAGTCATTTTTGTGTTCAGCATAAGGTGCCCTGAAGATACCTACGTTGTCATAGAGAAAATGTTTTGTTTTGTTTTTAATGTGCCACTAAGACTGAGTACTTCCTCTTAACAAAGCCTCAGCTTGACGTGTTTGTTCTGAGAGGTCTTTCCAAAGCTCTTATGGGCTTTCTAAAGTCCTTAAACTCAAACTTCACCATCCTTCCCTGATGTGACACCCGTCTGTGGCCTATACAAAAGACCAGCTTTTCCTAACCTGGTGCCAGCCAGATGTTTTGGTCTACAACTCCCAGGATTCTTAACCATTGGCCATGCTGGCTGAGGCTGATGGAAACGGACCTCCATGACATGTGGAGGATACCAGACTGGGAAGCGTACATGAGGCTTTCCCATTGACCACTGTGGTGTATGATGTTTTAGAATTCTTGTTTCATTTATCATAAGAACACTGTGTGGTAGCTTGCAGTGAGAAGCAGTGAGTTGCCCAATGCCATAGTTGCCACTCAGTGACCTTTGAAGTGAGGCCTCCTCCCACCTCCATACCCAAACCACTCACCCAAACTGGCATTCTTAGTATAAAATGTTACTAAACACATTTGTTTTTGTACAAGTGCAGACCTATCAGATGTCAAGGGCAGAGCATTCGTCAAGAATTTCTACTGCTTTATGGGTGAAAGTTTAATTGTGTTTCTCCTTACTCCTCCCCCCCCCATTCCCACCATCCAACAAAAGAATTCCTTTCAAAACAATATGGTTTCAATTTGGACAACATGGCGACGTAACCTATTTGACATCATTCTACAAACTCTCCTGGAAGAGATTTCATTCTGTCCATTCCCACTTGGTTTTCTAATCTAGTTCTCCCAATATGAACTGTGTTTTATTAAACAAACGACTTACAGGATAGTGCGTGTGTGTGTGTGTGTGTGTGTGTGTGTGTTTTAAAAAGGCTGAGGGTTCATTTCTTTCCATATATTTACTCAGCTTTGGTGTAAATCTCTCTGTATTTTGCTCCGTGGATTAACACCTTTCTCATCCTTCCTACTCTTCAGTAAGTTGAGACAGTCATAATGAGGAGCAGAGCTAGTGGCTCTTTCCATACCAAAGCTGTAGGAGGGAATAAGGTCATCCCAAAAGACCTGAGTCTGCAATTGGTTAGCTTAGTTGGCCTGGTATAAGCCTTACATTTGGGAACTATCAGCCCCAGGTTTTGACTCTTTCAGTAACAAATTCTCTGCCTGTTAATTAATTTCTGACTGCTGCTGCACTGTAGAAGACAGGGAACCTTTCCCCCAAAGGGTACACAGATAAAAACAAACAAACTGTACTGATTATATGAACACAAATTGCATACAATTAACCTACAACAGACTACTGATATCAACAGCAATGCCATCTAAGAAACAAGAGATGTAAAGATGAGGAGGACTCCAGGTGTTTTTAATCACCCAGTTACTCTGATTTGGCTTTAAACTTTAAGGGAACTATAAATCACTGAGTAAATCCAGGTGTTTTCTCTACTAATGGTTAGAGCACGCCAGAGAGTCACCTTCCTTTCTAACTATGAAATCTCCTTTGGGAATATCTATATCTGAACAATGCATGGGCCTAACTGATGCAAGGACCCCTAAGTATCACAAGGACCCCTGGAGCACTAACTGTGCAATCTTCACTCAGCAACTACAATTGTGAATGCCGCACTAGATGCTGATGTATTGGAAACTCTTGCCCTTTCACATGTGTTTTGTTCCCAATCCTTGCTGTATAGCACATATGTCTAATTTTCTTTTTTTTAAAGAAAATGTCTGTTTACAGTGGTGGTTCATACGATGCTTCACTGAAGACTTTACTGGAGACCTCCTATGATCTGGATGGTTCAGGTATATCAACAGCTGAGCTTCATTGGATAGGGAAGGGCATCCACCACTCTTACATTACAAGGAGTGCTGTGAGGTGATGGAGAAAGCATAGGGACTGTTAACTCAGTACATGGCATCTGAGAGGCTAGCAGTGCCCAGCATGGGTCACTGACACCATTGCCCACACTAGGCATGATGCTGAGTTATAACCCCCCATGCCTTACTGACACTCACAGCACCCCACGTTGCAGCCCTCAGGTGTGGATGTTGCTAGTTTCCAGCACATTGCCTCCTGGGTTGCTGTGTATTTACAAACAAACGAACAGCAACCTTGGATCTGAAAGGCTCAGGTATATTTACACATTAACCAGTAGTTTGGATTGGCAACCATACATTTATACACTGCAGGTTGGATCCAGATTTCATAGAATCATAGAATCAAAGAATAGCAGAGTTGGAAGGGGCCTACAAGGCCATCAAGTCCAACCCCCTGCTCAATGCAGGAATCCACCCTAAAGCATCCCTGACAGATGCTTGTCCAGCTGCCTCTTGAATGCCTCTAGTGTGGGAGAGCCCACAACTTCCCTAGGTAACTGATTCCATTGTTGTACTGCTCTAACAGTCAGGAAGTTTTTCCTGATGTCCACCTGGAATCTGGCTTCCTTTAACTACAGCCCATTATTCCGTGTCCTGCACTCTGGGAGGATCGAGAAGACATCCTGGCCCTCCTCTGTGTGACAACCTTTTGATTATTTGAAGAGTGCTATCATGTCTCCCCTCAATCTTCTCTTCTCCAGGCTAAACATGCCCAGTTCTTTCAGTCTCTCTTCATAGGGCTTTGTTACCAGACCCCTGATCATCCTGGTTGCCCTCCTCTGAACACGCTCCAGCTTGTCTGCATTAGGGGTGTGCACAGACCGCGCCGCTCCACCCATACTCGGCTCCTCTTTGCCGCGGAGCTCCGGCTCCGAATTGGAGCTCCGCAGTGGAGGGGAGTGGTGCCAGGTAAGGCCGGGAGAGGAGGGCGGGGGGGGGGGTTTACCGGGCCCTGCCGCCGTCGCCGCCCGTGCGGCGACGGCGGCAGAGCCCGGTAAGGGACCAAGGGGGAGGGGGGCCTTACCTGCCTCCGTCTGCGGTCCATCGACTTCTTCAATTGAGCCCGCGGTTCAGCCAGGAAGTCTGGGCCGCAAGTGCAGCCTAGACTTTCTGGTTGAACCGCGGGCTCAATTGAAGAAGCCGAGGGACCGCGGAAGGAGGCAGGTAAGGGAGAGGAGGGGGGGTTTTACCGGGCCCTGCCACTGCCGCTGCATGGGCGACAGCGACAGCGGCAGGGCCCAGTAAACCCCACTTACCTTTCCGGCGGAGCTCCGGATCGAGGCGAAGGATCTGCCTTCACCTTGATCCTCTTCGCCACCCTCTGCCAGCCCCCCAATCCTCTTCGCCTCCACCTTAAGGGGAGGCGAAGCACCCCGCTCTGCTTCTAATTCGCCGTTCCGATTAGAAGCGGAGCACATCCCTAGTCTGCGTCCTTCTTGAATTGTGGAGCCCAGAACTGGATGCAATACTCTAGATGAGGCCTAACCAGGGCCGAATAGAGGAACCGGTACCTCAAGTGATTTGGAAGCTGTACTTCTATTAATGCAGCCCAAAATAGTGTTTGCCTTTCTTGCAGCCATATCGCACTGTTGGCTCATATTCAGCTTGCGATCTACAACAATTCCAAGATCCTTCTCGTTTGAAGTATTGCTGAGCCAAGTATCCCCCATCTTGTAACTGTGCATTTGGTTTCTATTTTCTAAATGTAGAACTTGGCATTTATCCCTATTAAATTTCATCCTGTTGTTTTCAGTTCAGCACTCCAGCCTATCAAGATCACTTTGAAGTTTGTTTATGTCTTCCAGGGTATTAGCTATCCCACCCAATTTTGTGTCATCTGCAAATTTGATAAGCGTTCCCTGCACCTCCTCATCCAAATCATTAAGAGAGCTTCGGCTATTGGGCGGTATAAAAATGTAATAAATAAATAAATAAATAAATAAATAAATAAAAATGTTGAAGAGCACTGGGCCCAGGGCTGAGCCCTGTGGTACCCCACTCGTTGCCTCTCCCCAGTTTGAGAAGGTTCCATTGATAAGTACTCTTTGAGTCCGATTCTGTAGCCAACTGTGAATCCACCTAATAGTTGTTCCATCTAGCCCACTTTTAGCTAGTTTGTTAATCAAAATATCATGGGGCACTTTGTCAAAAGCTTTGCTGAAGTCAAGATATTTGACGTCCACAGCATTCCCACGGTCCACAAGGGAGGTTACCTTATCAAAAAATGAGATCAAATTTGTCTGACAGGACTTGTTCTTGACAAATCCATGTCGGCTTCTAGTGATCACCGCATTGATGTCAAGATGTTTACAGATTGACTTCTTTATAATCTGCTCCAGAATTTTCCCAGGGATGGATGTCAGACTGACTGGTCTGTAGTTCCCAGGTTCCTCCTTTTTGCCCTTTTTGAAGATAGGGACAACGTTAGCCCTCTTCCAGTCGTCCGGCACCTCACCTGTCTTCCATGATTTTGCAAAGATAATAGACAAAGGTTCTGAGAGTTCTTCCGCTAGCTCTTTCATTACTCTAGGATGCAGTTCATCGGGCCCTGGAGATTTGAACTCATTCAAGGAAATTAGGTGTTCTTTGACCATTTGTTTATCAATCTCAAACTGTAATCCTGCCCCCTCAACTTCTGCTTCACTTTTTCCAGGGGGGTCATAGACTCCGCTTTTGGGAGAAGACTAAGGCAAAGTAGGAATTGAGCACTTCAGCCATTTCTTTGTCATCTGTTATCAATTTGCCATCCTCATTAAGCAGTTGAACCACCATTTCTTTCCTCTGTCTTTTACTACTCACATATCTGAAGAAAGAATTTTTATTGCTTTTAGCATCCCTTGCTAATCTCAGCTCATTCACAGCTTTAGCCTTCCTGACGCCATTTCGGCACTTCTGCGCCACTTGTCTGTACTCTTCTTTTGTATCCTGGCCTTCCTTCCACTTCCTATATGTATCCCTTTTTGTTTCCAGGTCATCTCTAAGCTTTTTGTGGAGCCACATTGGTTTCCTCTGTTGTCTTCTATCTTTTCTCCTTGTTGGAATTGTTTGTAACTGTGCCTTTAAAATTTCCTTTTTTAAATACTTCCACCCATCCTGCACTCCTTTTCTCATTAGGCTTATTTGCCATGGGACCTTACTTATGCTGGATCCATTGGGATCAGGGACGGTGCCAGACTATTTTGCACCCTAGGCAATGTGAGCTACTTTCACACACACACACACACACACACACACACACACACACACACACACGCAAACTTTGATTTTTAAGAACATATGTTTCCTGGAAAAAATAAGAAGCACAAAATTTTAAACTGCTAAATTTATTTTAAAGTGCAAGAAATACGTCATGCCAATTATAGCAAACAAACACACGCATGAACACATGCATTCACTCAAAGACCCCATGCACTCCATTCACCCATATATTCTCTCTCTCTCTCACACACACACCTCAGTCTTACCTTACTCGCTTCTTCTCTTTCTTCTTCTCCACCTCCTGGTGCTTGCTGCTTGCTTCTTCTTGCTTCTTCTTCTTCCCCCTCTTCTTCAGCGCTGGGTGGTGGTGCTGGAGGCCCAGCCACTCGCGACAGTGAGCAAACTGAACCCCGACCCCTACCATGCGTCGCCCTCATGCTGATGAGATGGCGCCCAATGCCCAGTCAGCCGAAGCAAAGCCAGGGACACTGGGGTGGGGATGGCGGCTCCAGGTTTGGGCTTCCGGGCGCATTCCGGAAGTCCGAACGTGGAGCCGCCCCACCCCCACCCCAGCATCCCTGGCTTTGCTTCGGCTGGCCGGGCGCCATCTCGCCCGTCCAGGCCCAGCTGAATCCTCATGCCAGCCCGGCTCACAGCCAACATGCATGAGTGCTGCACTGCGCCCGGTGCCCCTCTTAGCTTGGCGCTCTAGGCGGCAGGTTTTTGCCCGGCAGTAGACATAAATACCAACCATTAAACATTCAACTGACAGTTGTCTACTGAAACAACTGCTGGTTATTGTGTTGCCTGAACTGAGCCAGAGAGTCAGGACAGCCTGCTAAAGGAGCTGAGCTATGGTTTCTCTGTGTGTAGGCTGCCCAGACCCTCTGGAAAATTCAGGAAACCTCCTGGGAGATCTGGGGGTCCGGAGGAACCAGAGTTAGGGCCCAAAATACCGGGGTTGTGGTTACTGGGCCCACAGCAACCACAACCCTAACTTACCAGGCCTAAGTTTCTCTGGCAAGTGGCGGCGGCCATCTTGAATCTCGCCTGAACTCATGCAAGATCTCGGCAGGTGGCTGGGAACTCTCCCGAGACTCAGCCAACAGCCGAGATCTCACGTGAGTTCAGGTGAGATTCAAGATGGCCGCTGCGAGGGGTGGGCAGTGAGAGCGAGGTGAGTGGTTGGGGGCTGCATGCAGGAACTTCCAGCAACGCAGCCTATAGCACCCCACCCCCCAGCACTGAAGAAGAAGCAGCAAGAAGCAAAAAGAAGCAAGCAGCAGCAGGAGAAGAAGAAGAAAGAGAAGAAGCGAGTAGGAGGTAAGACTGAGGTTTGTGTGTGTGTGAGAGAGAGAATGAATGTATGGGTAAATGGGGTGCATGGAGACTTTGAGTGAATGCACGTGTGCATGTGTGTTTTTGGAGTGAGTGATGCTGAGTCTGTGTGTGTGCGCACGCACATGTGTTCTGGCAGTGTGAGTGTATTGATGTCTGAATGGGATGCCTGGTTGTTTGACTGAATGAATGCATGTGCATGTTTGTAGTGGGGGTCGCTGTAGTTTTCTGTGAGTTGGGGGGACGATTTGGAGGTGATGTTCCTAATAAATAATGCATTTTAGACTCATAGACCTTTCTTTCCAGTTTGTTTGCTATAATTGGCATGATGTATATTTTGTAACAGTGGCTGGCAATTGTACATCCTTCTTAAAGAAACTTAAAAAAAATTAACAGGGTTACTATCATCATCATCATCATCATCATCATCATCTCTCTCTTGCTTGTGGTGGTTTTTCTAGATGAACATGATGGGCTTTGCCAAGTCATGCTGTCTTTTACTGATTCAGAAATATCCTGACTATTGAACATGTTTTAAGTATGACTGCTTTCTGGATGTTGGCGTGCATGTATTTTGGTAGGCCCGATTTCTGAACGTTTTCTGTAAAAACAACAATGATGTCATGCTGGTGACTGATGTGACTAACAAATAATTGTAAGATTTTCCTGTTGCCATAGTTCTTTAACTTCCATAGCCAGTGGTGTATATTTTTCTCTCTTTTCCTCTTCCTTTTCTGCAACATTTTTGTCATTAGGTATTGCAATTTCAATGTAGGTGTGTTTTTCTCGGTTGTTTTTGACTGTTATGTTTGGTTGAAGTTGAAACAAGCTAAGAGGTGGTAGCCTTTAGTCCATTTTGTTCCATGGCTAACGTTTGCAGGCTAATAGTAGTTTATACTCTTTCTGAAGGCTTGGTTGTTTGGTTGTTGTATACTTGTCAACTGCTTCCTTTGTTCAGTGGTAGCAGTATGCAGTAAGGTGATGGGGAAACAGTGTTAAATGTTAGGAAAGGTTAGACTATGGTCATCCAGTGAAGGATTTGCAGTCGGAAAAAATATTTGAGGGAAGGGAAGTCTGTATCCCACACAGGGCTCATCTACATCAAGCAGGATATTCCACTTTGAAAGCGGTATAGAAAAGCCAGGAGCCACACTACTGCTTTATAGCAGTATTGAAGTGTACTGACAACTGTTGGGGCCCATGTCACATACCATATACCACTTTCATAACACTTTCATAGTGTTATATCCTGCTTGGTGTAGATGTGTCATGGGCCCCAACAGTTGTCAGTGCTCTTCAGTACCACTATAAAGCAGTAGTGTAGCTCCTGCAGTGCAGCTGAATACCTCTATAAAGTAATAGTGTGGCTCCTGCCTTTTATATACCGCTTTCATAGTGGAATACCCTGCTTGGTGTAGCTGAGCACACAATATAGCAAAAACTTCAACGTACAGCAAAAGCTACAAAAGTAGGAATGAGTGAAGTTTATTTCAGATACATTGAATGTCTCACTTATACTTTATTCCAGTGATTTTAACATTAAGATGTTATGTAGAACAGGTTTGTCTTAATTGTGTGCTGTGAAATCAGACCTGTGACCAAGGCCATGTTTGGGTGGGCACGCCCCTTTGGGGGCTGGACATGTTGGTGGGTGCGCCCCCTTGAGGGCTAGACATGTTGGTGGGTGCGCCCCCTTGAGGGCTGGACATGTTGGTGGGCACGCTCCTTTTGGGGCTGGACATGTTGGTGGGCACGCCCCCTTGAGGGCTGGACATGTTGGTGGGCACGCCCCCTTGAGGGCTGGACATGTTGGTGGGCACGCCCCCTTGGGGGCTGGACATGTTGGTGGGCACCCCCCCATGGGGCGGCCATGTTGTCCTCCTTTTCGGTTTTCAAAATATGGTCACCCTATATGTATGGCCCTGTTCACTGTGGTTAAAGGTGTCTTCTGAACAGGGCCTGTGAGTGTGAGTGTGTGTGTGTGTGTGTGTGTGTGTGTGTGTGTGTGAGAGAGAGAGAGAGAGAGAGAGAGAGAGGAATCCTCACCCCAACGGCTCAGATGAACCTCTTAAGTGGAGTCCTTCTTCTTGCAGAAAGTAGATCCTAGATCTAGCCCTGCTACAAAGCAAAAGAGGTATGACACAGAAGTCTTTAGGTATTTGTGGTAACACGGATGGGAATTTATCATGTCTTATGCGCCATTTGAAAGCTTTTGCACATTTATTCAATGACTTGTAATGTATTTAACAGATTGTTCAATCAAACACTGTTACATCAAGCACTGTTACTCAATAACAATATATTATCCAAAGGGATATTTTGCCAAACTGTTCAGTTGCAGGAATATTATGTTTAAAATAATGGCAATAATAGCAGCATATCTAAAACCAAGAAATTGGGGGCCAGGAAATTAGGGGCATATAAAGGGGTCCCACTTAAGAAGCATCCAGTGCAGCAGCCAAAAAGCCAGGCCTGGATTCTCCCGCATACGTTCAGACGCTCAATACACACAGTCACAAAACAAACACAATTTAACCAAGTATGAAACTATGTGAGTGTGTATAAGCTCGCCTCTTGTTTGCCAGAAGTCACAAATGAGAATTTTTCTGTGGAAGACTGGCTCATTCTACACTGACTAAGCTAAGACAGAATCCTTCTCTGACCTTTAAAAGCAAATACATCACTAACAATGTATGAGGAAAAACATCTCTGCTAAGCATGTAATTGCTATTAGTTTGGATAACAAGTATGTTCAATGCCAAATCTTTTCTTTCCCCTTTTTGAAAGTGTATAGGTTTAAAAAAACAAACCCCCCCCAAAACAAAACAACAAACCGAGTATTTGTGTGAAGTGGACAACAGATATACACATGACTAATTATGCTGCAATTATCAAAAGGGAGCGTTTGTCTCCTCAGCTTTATCACAGCCCTTGCATAATTCCTTCTAGCTGAAACTGGTCAGTATAATAATCATCATGTTCACTTTCTCGATTTCTATTTAGCAGGGACAATGAGGGAATGGATGGGAAGAAAATTAGCCCAGGGAACTTTAAAAAAATATATTAAAAAAATTCAAATGCGCACACATACATATTACTTGTTAGACAGCTGAGGAAATTTAACCTGTGACTTTTCCTCACACGCATCCTTAGAGAAGCTTATTTCATTCTCATTTTTCCTCCACATTGTTCATCGGATGTGGCCACCGTTTCTCATTAGAATTCAAGGGGTGGAGGGTGGGGATGAGGCTCTATAGAGACTGCTGCGTATATTATGCATACAAAGCCATTGTTCAAAAAGATTTCTGCTGTCTATTCCCTTGCAACACCTCTAGACTTGAAATGTGGTGCTGTAGTGTGCCTGTACCTATCAGAAAATGGAGTGATCATCACCTCTTTGCTTGCACTGAAAGATTAAAAAAAAAAAAACTCAACTGTCGCGTCAGTGGACTAAAAACCCCTCTTTACTGACTAGACTCAAAATATTTTTTAAAATGATAAATACTAACAATTATATGTGAGTTATGTAAGTTTGGCAAAGCTTTAAAGGTTTGGTGGTTGGAGGGGGGTGGAGGGACTTCAGCAACTTGAGTTTCTAAGACAGACAAAAGAATGGCTGGAATAAATATGTGGAGAAGTTCATATATTTTTTAAATGCCAGATTATTCCAATGAAATGCTGCGACATTCTTAAGGGTACCTCTACTGGCACAAAGGGACGTCTCTTCCTTGTTCTGGTGATAGATGCTAAATCTACCACTGTTTCAGTAGCTATTGGCATTGTTTTTGTTCCAGTATGATGCCTTTTTATATGGCAGCCTTAGAATAGGCAAATAATTTTTATTATGCCCACCTCATGTTGTGGATGTGATACAATGAACCACCTTTTATAAGGGGAATGGAGACTGAGAGGGCCTGTTCAGATGACACGCTAAGCCATGGTTAGGCTGCTAAACCTTTTGTAGCTTTATTTATTTATTTATTTATTTATTTATATAGCACCATCAATAAATGCTTAATCATCACCGTGGCTTAGAATGTCGTCTGAAGAGGGTCAGACTGAAGACCTTACCTAGAGCCATGCAATTTAAATTTTTTACAATGATGAGCAATGCAATTTTATACATGCCTGTTCTATTGGGTTCAGTGGGGCTTACTCCCAAGTAAGTGGGTATGGAATTGCAGCCTTAAATATTTATATTAGTCTTCCACAATTGGGTGCCCTTCAGATGTTTTGGAATTCAAGTCCCATCAGCTCCAGCCAGTATGGCCAATGATTAGGAGTACTGGGAGTTGTATTTCTAGAGGGCAGCAGGCTGGGAAAGGCTAATAACATACATAGTATAAAGAATGTACCACACTGAAAAGGTCTTAAAACAACATGAAAAGAATTCATTTCATTTTCATTTATTGCATTTATATACCGCCCAATAGCCGAAGCTCTCTGGGCGGTTTACAAAAATTAAAAACTACAACAATATTTAACAATGTACAAATCAACAATATCACAATAGTATTAAAAATATACTAAATACACGTGTACAGCAAAACAAATAATTAAATTCTTTCAAAGGTTGCTGTATGTTGTTTACCTTCTTTCAGATGGACACTTCCAAATGGACAGTTGTCAAGGAGCACAGGCTGCAGACAGGGCTCAGCGTGTGTCGGGACATCAGTCCTTGTGCTTGTCTAGCCCACCATCCACTGCATTATCTGGCAGCAGATTTCCAGAGTTACAGAAAGGGGTCTTTTCCAGTCCTACCTGGAGATGCTTGCTGCAGATGCCTGAGACTGAACCTAGCATCTTCTATATGCCTAGCAGGTGTTCAGCTACTGAGCCGAACAACACATCACACAGAAAATCTATGGTTGGATCTAGAGTGGGTCTACATTAAGGGAAATCACATTGTTTACCCGGGGCTTTGTGCTTCTTGCTTCTTTTGTGAGATTGTTATGGGTTGCATTACATGGGCAGAGAGGAGTAACCACATAGTTAGAATTGAATGCTTCCCCACTGTTCACTTCTATTGAGGTAGTGCCATCTAGTGGAGGAAGATCCCGTTTCCCCCCAGATATTACCACATTAAAGGTGGATCTTTTTAATGGCGGGCTTTCCAAGGTATAGAGCGGGAGACATCCTTGTTGTTGATGACGTTGTGTAACGTTGTGTAATGGACCCACAAACTTCCCTTAGTGGCCAATTACAAGCATGCAATAAATCGCTCAATTAGAGGAACCCCTAGTCACAACTCTCTCTCTCTTTTCCCCTCTCTTTCTCTCTCTCTCTTAAATGAGCAATGGAGTTACTGTTAGCCCCACAGGGTATCTGTAATTGCCACCAGCATACTAAGATTCTGTAATGACTCCAGAAAGCCCTCAGCACTGGCAAAACTGCCCATTCTAGGTTTTATACTAAGTTAGAAGGATAATAGTCAACTCTGGGAGGGAGTGCCAGGCTCGTGGTTCCTAGTCCCGGCTCCCCAGGTGTTAAACATGCCTGGATCCTGATCAAGCTGAGAGCCCTCTCCCTCCTGCTACCAACTGTCACTGCTGAGGCCATCAGAGGGAAAGGAAGCAGCAGCCAGGCATCCCTCCATTGTACCTGGATCAGTATGAGGCTGTTAGAGGGAGAGGAAGCAGCAGCCCTTCCACTGTGTTCATGACCTTCTGAACTTTGCAACGAAATACCTAGTGCCTAAATTTTCTTTCCCCCCTCCTCCCTCCCAATCCCCTTTCCTTTTATGTCATGTTTTAGATTGTAAGCTTGTGGTGAGTATCTCCTCCACAGACGATGGAAGCTGTAGTACCCTCAAAATATTTGGGGGCACACTATTGGAAGCCACTGTACGACAGAGTGCTGTCTGGAATTTCAGAAGCTAAAACTCTACAGCCTTTGTAAGATTTGTGCCTATAATTTCTAAGGTGTCCAGTGCCCAAGAACATGACCGAAGGCTCATCTCAAGAAAGTCCAATCTAGAACTTTTCTTTTTGAATGTAGTAGCTGAGAGATGAATTTGGGGAGATCTAAGCGGTATCAGAAGATGGTTACTTTAAACAGATATAGAATAACTAGCTGCCTACACAACCACTACTGAATAATCACAACTAGCTCTAAATGGGGAACTCAAACATTTAAAGATTTTTTTCTTTAAAAAAATGTATCAATTATCTGACTTTTATGTTATCAAATTTAACTCATGTTGCCTTTTACTACAAACCCCAAAATAGGGCACCTTGTGACACTATTGTAGGAATTCTGTTAAAATGGAGAACTTCCAAATTAATAATCAGAATTGCCAATTTTTGTTTAAAGAAAAAAATGCTAATATTTTTTTTTCATAAATGTTGGTATCTGTAATTTAGCATATTCCTTAAACAATCAATTAATTATTTTAATAAAAGGTGCTTCTTGACATCCCAGGACTTCCAAGTGGCTCACATAAAAATGCATACAATACAGTATAAAAACAAACTTAAAAACCAGTATAAAACAATAAATACCTTGGGGAGGGAGAGCAATCCTATGGCCCTAGTGTCTGGATGGGGGGAGGGCATAAAATATTTTGGATTCTTGGATCTGAGGCCAGAGGCAATGCTCCAACCTCAGATCCAGGAATCTATGCTCCCTGACCCCTACCCCTACCCATCGGAGCTGCTGCAGAGAGAACCATGACCATTGCTTCTCTGAGGTCACAAAAGTGATCCCAGAGAAGAGGTAAAGAGTATGTTTCTGTGGACAGGGAGAGGTGAAGAGTCCAATTTATGCAGTATCCCCAAGCCTCCTCCCCTTCCCTCCACAGCACCCCATCTAGATGGGTGAAAAAGCCTGTCTAGCTAAAATACAGAGCAGGTGTTGTGGCGGAGGTGATGATTGCCTCCACTGTACCTCCTGCTCTGCACTGGATGCTCGTAAGGTGCTGGGTTCAGAGACTTATGAGAATCAGGGGTTGATCTCACAGGGTTGTGCCCTAAAAACATGATAAGAAAAGCAGTTAAACAGAACAGTGTCATAACTGATGACAAGTCAGGGAAAGCCTGAGTGAACAAATGTGTTTTCAAGAAGCATATGAAACTCACCAGTTTGAACTACTTGTGGGAGAGTGTTCCAGAGGGCAGGTGCCATTACCATGAAGGCCTGTTATGTACCATTACCTGATGACACACGGTTGGTTGTGGCATGACCAATAAGGCCTCCTCACAAGATCTCAAGGTCAATCTGGTGTGTACAGGGAAAGGCGGTAATGCAGTTACAACAGAATGTGTCCAATATCAGCTTAAGTTGTCCGTCATTCACATAGGCAGAAGAAAGCCAATTTAATTTCATCCTGAAAAATGCAATGTATCGGCTAACTACATAAATTAGTTTATCAAATGTAGGACAAGTGAGCTGCCCAAATGCCAAACACCCTGTTTAATCCCTGGTACCTCCAAATAGTCCTGGGAAAGACTCCCATCTGAAACCCTGGAGATCATTTGCCAGCCAGTGCAGATAACACTAAGAGAGCAGTCGTAACCTCTCAGGTGGAGAGTTCTGATATTGGATGCTCCAATCTATCCTAAGCCTTGCTGGGCTCTTTCCAGCAGCAAATGTTTTCCCCCCCACTCTCACTCCCCGCAACAGCATTTTCCTGCCAAAACATTAAACCACCTTTACAGCCGGTCTAAATGTTCCTCCATATTGGTGGTGTGGTTGGTATCTGGTCGGGCTGTGGATTCTGGTGAACCATCACCACTCCCTCCCCTCCCACTAGCACATCCCCAGTAGACCTCTTTCCTACCCTTTCTAAGGTCAGAGTTTTCACCTTGGGGAAAAAGCCACCACAGAGATTTCCACAGAGACTGGGGGCTTTGCTAGACCTGCCGGGATAAGCCGGCAGGGAGGCGGGGCCAAGGCGCGCTAACGTTAGTGCGTGCCGCCTCAGCTTCCAGACGCCGGATGCGCAGGGATGACGCAAGCCCTGCAGCGTCCGCCATTTTTTTTTTTTAGTTTAAAGGGGCCACGTGTGGCCCGAAGACTCCGGAGAAGGTAAGTTTTTTTTTTAGTTAACCCCCCCATCCGTCCTCCCTCGCCATCTCCTGTTTGTCGCCCCCCACCCTCCCTCGCCATCTCCTGTTCGTCGCCCTCCGTCCCCCCTCACCATCTCCTGTTCGTCGCCCCCCGCCCTCCCTCGCCATCTCCTGTTCGTCGCCCTCCGTCCCCCTTCGCCATCTCCTGTTCGTCGCCCCCTGCCCTCCCTCGCCATCTCCTGTTCGTCGCCCTCTGTCTCCCCTCGCCATCTCCTGTTTGTCGCCCCCCGCCCTCCCTCGCCATCTCCCGTTCATCGCCCTCCGCCATCCCCTCTCCTGCCGGTCTGGCCTTCCCTCCCCCATCTGCCCTCCTGGATCACCCCCCCGGCACAATGGGCACAGCGCTCGTATGAGCGCTGTGCAAGGTCCGTGGCTTTTCGCGGCTACTCGCGAGTAAGTGAGTAGCCGCAAAAAGCCACGGACCTTCCTAGACGTTTCTCAGCCCCGGCTTGAGACCGGGGCTGTGAAAAAGGCGCGCCATAAGCGACTTCGCTTATGGCGCATTAGAAGAGGCCTCAGTGTGGCCTGGCGCCGGATTCCCCTGTGCGTCATCTGGACGCACAGCAGGGAAACCGGCCCACAAAGCGTGCTAAGGCCTCGTCTAGCAAGGCCCTGGGAGGGAGATCTGTGGTCAGATCTCCTCCAGTGCAGGTGGACCTATTGGAAATAAAGAATGGCCCCAGTGATGGGATGATAGTTGGAATAATGATAAATGGCAACATTTCCTATATTTCTACATCAGTTCACTTGATACCAGTCAATGAGAGCATGTGAATCGACATAAAATAACCAATCAGACTTTGCCATATTGTGGTGGTGGTGATGATGATGATAAAAACACTGATGGCAATTAAGAATGAGGGCAAGTGAGAGCAATTTAAACCAATAACTAGTGATGTATGACAAAATTGTTTCAATTTGTTTCTGATCAGGTTTTACCCAGTTCACACCTTCTGGACTGAAGCCAGATTTGGAGGCAATCTGCAGTTGACATCTGTGCATTTCCAAGCCTGCACTATGATTCACAGACAAAAACAAGTGTTCAAAAGTGTGTGCACATTTGAAAAATGTGCATGAAAAAATGCAGGGGCACCACAAAATTGTTGAAAGAACAAGGTTTTTCTTTGTTACTGCAAAAACAAACAAACAATAACAAAACCCAGCTGATACAAACAAAGAAAAGCTTAATAGAGTTCAGAAGGCTTCAAGTGTAACGTAAAGACAGATTTGAACCTGGGCATATTACAACTCCATCCTAAGCATAGGTCCATCTCGCCTGGGATCATCAACACTGACTGGCAGATGCTTTTCAGGGTTTCAGGAGGATTGTTTCCAGCCCTTCCCAGAGATGCCAGGGACTGAACCTGGGACCTTCTACATTCCAAGCCTGTGCTCTGCTACAGAGCCATGGCGCTTTCCTGCCCTTGCTGTTGAACAATCAACCCAAGGAAAGCAAATATAATACTAATCATGTTCAGCCTCTTCTTCTTCTTCTTCTTCTTCTTCTTCTTCTTCTTCTTCTTCTTCTTCTTCTTCTTCTTCTTCTTCTTCTTCTTCTTCTTCTTCTTCTCCTCCTCCTCCTCCTCCTCCTCCTCCTCCTCCTCCTCCTCCTCCTCCTCCTAATATTTACTTGGAGATAAATTATCTAGACATGCTTTCAGGTACATATATTTAGGACTTGACTGTTGGGGGGGGGAATCCATGATTTGGAGGCGAGGGGGTGATGGAGGCATGAAGAGTATGGAAGAGCTTAGCATGAACTCCAAAGTATGAGAAGACGTGATGTACTCCTGTGTTTTCACTTCCCAGTGATGATGGACACTTCTTTTATTAATAGTTACATGTGAGTTAACAGCATCCCCCTTGCAGATGCCCCTTACCCACTCTAACATTCTCTACCAATGAATATAAATGACTAATCTAATCAGTTTCCCTCAACCACCTCACCATCTCTTATCCTGAAATTGAAATGCCTCCAGCAAAATTTATTTCCGTGCTGACCCCTACCCATTCTGACATACCTTATTTTGAATTCTAATACCACTTCTCTCGGTGGCTCTTATTTATAGGCTTCCCCCCCCCCATTGTGCTTATCACCATAATGTCTCAGCTCTTCACATAACTTAATGAACTTTCTCTCAAAACCAGTATGAGGGAGGGAAGCACTATTACCCGATTTTATGGTTGGGGTTCCAAGGCACACAGACGCAGTACTTTGGACAATTTGCACAGGAAGCCTTCAGCAAAGCCACTAGCATACCTAGTTGTATTATGTGCTGCATTCCAGTGTCCTGACAACAGAACGGCCCTGTTCAGAAGACACCTTAAACCATGGCTTTTACCACAGTGAATAAGGCAAGAAGCGTTATTCACCGTGGTTAAAGCTGTGGTTTGAAGTGTCTTCTGAACAGGGTCAGCATGTTGCAATCCACATATAAGGCAGTATCCAATGTTCCCATGTGCCAGTGCAATGGGGAGCTAGTGGTTCTTAAAGCAATTGGAAACAAACAGAAATGCTCATTTCTGCTGATAGCACTCTTCAAATACTTAAAAGGTTGTCACATAGAGGAGGGCCAGGATCTCTTCTCGATCCTCCCAGAGTGCAGGACACAGAATAATGGGCTGAAGTTACAGGAAGCCAGATTCTGACTGGACATCAGGAAAAACTTCCTGACTGTTAGAGCAGTATGACAATGGAACCAGTTACCTAGGGAGGTTGTGGTCTCTCCCACACTAGAGGCATTCAAGAGGCAGCTGGACAACCATCTGTCAGGTATGCTTTAGGGTGGATTCCTGCATTGAGCTGGGGGTTGGACTCGATGGCCTTTTAGGCCCCTTCCAACTCTACTATTCTATGATTCTATAATTCTATGATTTCTAGAAAGGGGATCTCCAAGCACTTATTGTATTCGTACACAGGAGATACTTGGGGCTCAAGCAGTAAGATTTCTTTCTGGATAAGCATGCATAGAATTGTGCTCTCCCTCACTCTTTACTCTTGGAAATATCAACAAAGGGGATTTCTACAACAGAAAGAAACTTGCTGTTCAGTACACATGTAGTCTAAAGCATGGAAGCTCCCTACTCCCTGCCCCCATCAAAAATATATTGATGAATATTTGAGTGCCAAGTCCTCTTTCTTGTTCCTGGACCTGCCAGAGATCAGCTATTCAGCAGGCAGGAAGAGAAGGAAAGAGTTGCCTCCTGGCCTCACCCAATCTTCTTCTGTCCACACAGACATTTCCCCTTTGCTCTCTCTCTCTCTCCCCACTCCCAGCTTCTAGCCTTGCTATTTCTCTCCACCCAAGCCTTTTCCTTGCTATTTCTCTCCCTTCTCCTTCCTTAGCTTTCTTTCTCTCCCATCCTGGCCCCCTAGCCATCTTCTTTCTGCCCACGGACCCCTTTATCTTATCATTTCTCTCCGGTCTCCGCTTCTAGCCTTTCTATTTCTCTCCCCACCTTTTACTGCATAGTTTCTCTCCCCTTTATCCCTTTGCCTTGCTATTTTCCCCTGCATCCCAGCCTTTAGCCTTGTTATTTCTTCCCCCCACCCTCTTTTGACTAGACAGTTCCCCATGGCAGCCATTATGTGTCTAGCCACATCCTCCAAGGCAGCCATTTTCAGGTTGGGGACCCCTGAAAAGGGACATATTCATTGCCTGAATCATGAAAGACAACAACTACCTCAAAATAACAGCAATAGTCCAGCATTCATTTTAATTTCATTTGCAGACAGCAAGCCAAGCCAAATCTCCTCCAGAATAGGGTGACCATATTTGGGAAACCAAAAAAGAGGACACCTAGTGTGTGTGTGGGGAAGCAGCTTTCTGAGTCCTGCAGAAAGTACGTTATTCCCCCGCCACCTTAAAGAACCCGATTGGAGTGGAGGAGGGGAAAGGATTTCATTCTGCACCACCACCATCCACTCCAATTGGGGCCTTTTCTATAACGTCCACGAATGACCCACTTTCCCCTTTAAGACCTCAATTGGAGCTCGGGATGGGGGAATGATGTGCCTCAAGAAAGCATGTCATTCCCTCCTGCCATGCTAATGGCAGCCTTAAAGGGGAAGGTGTGTCATTCCAGGACATTATTGAAAATTATAGAAAATCCCCCGACACCATGGAAAGAACAAAAACCAGGACAAATCCGGGGAAATCCTGACAGTTGGTCACCCTACTCCAGAACAATGCAAGGGTAAAGGACTTCCCACTTTTCACACTTTAACAATGCTCAGATTGGTTGAGGAGGGATTTGCATCTGCACCCATGAGCAAAAGCCTTGCACATCACACAAAGGAGGGTGTGGCGTGTTCTCCTTCACATAAATTAAGAAGCCTCAAATTAGGGGAAGTAATGTAATGTACATAGATACATTACATAAATTTTCAGCTTATTCACTATTACATGCTTAATACCCAGAACATTAGGTATGCCCTCTTGAAAATGCCATACATATGTACAACTAAGGCTAACTGATGGCAGAGATTTCTTGGGTGGTGTTTGCAATATGCCCACATGTCCTATTTTACGAGGATAGTCCTCTGTTTGAAGGCATCCTCTATTTGAAGGACTGTCTGGCCCAATTCCAGTTTAAATATAAAGACTCATAACAAGGACAAACAGGAACCTTGACGTTGCCCTTCAAGAATTAGCACCTGAACAGGATACAGACTGAACAAACTGTGCGGACTGACTTATTTATTTATTTTTTATTAATTACATTTCTATACCGCCCAATAGCCGGAGCTCTCTGGGCGGTTAGCACTTAAACTGCAGACTGGGCTGGTCAGTATTCCCCATTTCAGTGAATGTTTTGAATTTCTACTATATATATGCGATTTTATGTAAATTCTGTCTCTTGCCCTCCCTTTGGGTGATTCATAAGTCTCTGTCCTACTTCCAACCATGGGATTTCCTGACTCTGCACCTACCTTATGGTCCCAACTACCTAAAACATAGCCCTGGCTACTTAAAACAAGCATCTGCAATAATATACTCTTGATGGTGGTGATGATGGATTGATTTAGATTTATTCTGTACTCGATCCTGAGGGCTCAGTTCTTTGTTCATTTTACCCAGTGATGGGTGAACTTTGTTCTGTGTATATGAGTTTTTCCACCTGCATAGTATCAGTATGCAACTTGGGAGCTGTAGTTTGGGAGCTGTACTTTGGACATGTGTCACCACTTTCTGGTTGGTTGTTCTCATGTGGCCTGCTTGGATGATGATGTCACATGATGTTTACTTACCATTGCCAGTCACCAGTGTGAAGACGGATCTGCAGACTCTTCCTCCTCATTGTAGCCAGAGCTGCAGCTTCAGAAAGGATGATGGAAGCAATTATTGAGAGTGTTTCAAGTATGTTTTTTGGGCAGGGGGTTTGAGGTAGTAGGATGCTTGGAACTTTAGTGGAGGGAATTTGTGTACTGGTTTACTGTTCATGCTGTGACATTCGCAATCAATCCCGAATTTAATAATGAATTTGTAACACATCGATCCAGGCTCAATACAAAGTTGAGCATTACGAACGGTTGAGTTTCAACCAACAATAATATAAGGCTAATATCTTAAACAGAGACATAGTTATCAATGCACTAGGTGAATCCTCCACACCTTAACATGAAAGGCCTCTCTCCATTTGAGAGAAAGAGAGAGAGGAACAGAGAGAGAGGAGAAAAGTTTTACTTTTGAATCTGTTATCCATGCAGTCCTGTTAATGATAATCTCATTTCTAATGACCTGGAAGATGACAAAAATACAAAAAGCTACTACACTGTGCTTTTCAGCACATGGCCATTTTTTCAATTGCATATTCAGAAAACTCTTTTCAGGAAGAATGCACTTATAACATCATTGTGGTGGAGCCTTGGCAATAATAACATCTCAATAGCCAGAATCACTCACAATGGGAGGGTGGCTGGATAGGTAGCTCTGGCCCTGAACACTCAATTAAGTGGAGTTTCTCTCCCCCCCCCCCGCCCCGCTTAACACACTCCCTGTGGTACATTAAATTTTACTGATATCTAATAGCTTCACCATCTCTGGCCTTGGTTTTATTAACCTAAAGGACTAAAGAACAAAAGACATATATTGCTGACAGGTTAAAAATTCCCTAACAAAGGTATCATTAACAGTTCCTCAGAATATGCAGTGAAGCGACCTGCAATACTCATTCCAGGAGACATTTATTATTTTGGACTCAGTAATTTTCCATGAGGGATGTTTTGATGGGGTTTATGCCTTTACGTGAAAGTCTTCAAAAGAAAGCTGCTTCCTGCATTAAAACATCTCTCTCTCTCTCTCTCTCTCTCTCTCTCTCTCTCTCTCTCTCTCTCTCTCTCTCTCTCTTTCTTTCTTTCTTTCTTTCTTTCTTTCTTTCTCTGTCTTCCCTGCCCCCTGCCTTGCTCTGTCTCAGAACAACTAATAGCAATGAAGTAGCATATAGCGATACAGATGTGATAACTAGCAACTTCGGCCTAAATGCTTATCTGTAAATGATGTCAAATGCTATCTGATAATCAATATCTTGGCTTGTGGGTTATGGGTATGTGTTTCTAAATGTGTAACAGTTTACACTGCAGACAAATGCTCTGTTTTCTATCCTTCTCCCTGTCTCTATTTTAGGACCAAACTAAATATTCATCCAATCATACACAGTAGACCTATGCATGATAGGAATATTTACTTTAGTCTAAGCACATACAGCTCCAATCTGGATCAGGGCCATCATGCTTCAGCAAATGTGTGGGGGATTTAAGCTTCCCTCCTCCAGGCTTTGTCCTGAAATTCCACCATCAACCTGGGAATTTAAAAATGGAAAAAAAAAAGTCTCCATTGATTCCAGTGAAGACATTTTCTCTCTCTCTTTTTTAAACCTCTCCCCCTGCCCATGGAGGTGGGTAAAATTTAAGCATTAAAATGGGAGGGGAAAGCTTAAATCCCCCTTCCCAAATCATCATGTTTCTAATATAAATGGGAGCCCTGCGCATTTACACTAACATAAACAAACAATCCGCTCATGCATAGTGGAACTATATGTGATTGGATGAAAGTTTCATTTCGTTCTTAGTGCTTTGGGGGCAGGATGGTAGACGTATTTAGGTGCTGATGTGGCAACTTTTTAAAGGAACATGACAAAAAGCTCCATCCGACTAGCGTTTTATTGCATGCTCATTATTGGGCACTCACGGATTCCTAGGAGGTAGCTCACATGACATCGTCTACCTCTTGCGCCCCTTCCACCCCTTTTGATCTTCCTTGCACCGCAAGAAAAATCAGAAAAACTCTGAAATACTTTTTAAACCAAAGTTGCTGCTCTCTCCTGCTGTGTGTGGGAGGAGCAGCATGTTAACAATGAGGGACTGAATGGCCCTCGTGCACCTTGTTTACTTCTTGTTTGAAAACAGGAAGTAACTGAGTGTCCACAGAGAAGCGACGGTAGCCAGCGTTGGCCAGCGTTTCTTCCAAGGTGTGATGGAGCTTTGTGTGACAGAGAATTAACTCTGGGGTCAAGTGCAAACTGCTTAATTTGAGATGGAGCTCCAGGCCTCCATGGAAGACATATCTTATGAATTGGAAATTTTCCATATCTAACCCCTTGGCTAGAATCTGGATTTTGTCTTGATTTCAGTCCTAACTGAGGGGCAGCCTTCGTAAGGTGATGCTGAAGGACTACTATTCTGCTCCATGGCCATTTGTGTATGGAGCGCCACGGAGTTCCTCTTGTTCTCCGTACAGTTTAATTTCTTTATGAAGTCTGACCATTTCACTGATTCATTAGTAGATTTACTTGTGAGTAAGTCCCACTGAGCTCAATAAGGTCTGCTTCTGATTACTTTCAGGAAGGCCCTGAAAACCTACTACTTTACTCTGACCTAGAGGGGATCTACACTAGTCAAGTTAGAACGTGTCTTACCGTTTTTAAGTGTGCGTTTGGTAGTATTTCGCCAGTGCTCTTCAACATTTTTATTAATGATTTGGACAAGGAGGTGCAGGGAACGCTGATCAAATTTGCAGATGACACAAAATTGGGTGGGATAGCTAATACCCTGGAAGACAGAAACGAACTTCAAAGTGATCTTGATAGGCTGGAGTGCTGGGCTGAAAACAACAGAATGAAATTTAATAGGGATAAATGCCAAGTTCTACATTTAGGGAATAGAAACCAAATGCACAGTTACAAGATGGGGGACACTTGGCTCAGCAATACTACAAACGAGAAGGATCTTGGAATTGTTGTAGATTGCGAGCTGAATGTGAGCCAACAGTGTGATATGGCTGCAAGAAAGGCAAATGCTATTTTGGGCTGCATTAATAGAAATATAGCTTCCAAATCACGTGAGGTACTGGTTCCTCTCTATTCGGCCCTGGTTAGGCCTCATCTGGAGTATTGCATCCAGTTCTGGGCTCCACAATTCAAGAAGGATGCAGACAAGCTGGAGCGTGTTCAGAAGAGGGCAACCAGGATGATCAGGGGTCTAGAAACAAATCCCTATGAAGAGAGACTGAAAGAACTGGGCATGTTTAGCCTGGAGAAGAGAAGATTGAGGGGAGACATGATAGCACTCTTCAAATACTTAAAAGGTTGTCACACAGAGGAGGGCCAGGATCTCTTCTCGATCCTCCCAGAGTGCAGGACACGGAATAACGGGCTCAAGTTAAAGGAAGCCAGATTCCAGCTGGACATCAGGAAAAACTTCCTGACTGTTAGAGCAGTGCGACGGTGGAACCAGTTACCTAGGGAGGTTGTGGGCTCTCCCACATTAAAGGCATTCAAGAGGCAGCTGGACAAGCATCTGTCAGGGATGCTTTAGGGTGGATTCCTGCATTGAGCAGGGGGTTGGACTAGATGGCCCTTCCAACTCTGCTATTCTATGATTCTATGATTCTATGGTGTTCAGTTTGTGACGTTTTATTGTTGTCTGTTCTCTGGTTTTTATTTTGAACTTCACTGAAAAAAGTCGTTCTATTTGTTATGATGTGGCCGATTTCATCATATTAAATGGGTTTCCTGTAGTTCTTAATTAGCCAATCGCATTCCTGGGGGGCATGTTTATGTAATTTCTGTGCTCAAAGTTGGAGCCGTTTTTTTCTTTCAAGACTCTTTTTTTGCAGCCACTTTTAGTTTCACTTTTGGGAGGCTGCTGGCTGGATCGTTTGTAAGTGGAGGATTCTCGGAGAGAAGAGGAAGTGGGAGGGGAAATTGGCAGGTGGGGAAAAAGAACAAATGGATTTCTTTTCTTAGTGTGGCCAGAAGGAATGCATTCCCATGGAAAGATAAAAGTAAGTAAAAGTTTTAAAACCTGCTACGCTTTAAATCGTTCAAAAACAAAATCTTCAATGACTGTAAAAACAACGTTTCATATACTAGTATAGATCCCCTTCTACCACATATGAGATGCACTGATTTCCCCCCCCCCTCCCCATAGGGGAAAAATGGAATGTGATGCCTTTTAAACCCTTGGCTCTGCATCTTTGGGTTTTTGCAAGACATTTTTATTTATTTTGCCATTTTGATGTTTCACTGAAAAATTTATGAAATGTCCCATTTTCAGGTGAATGAAATGGCTTCAAAATGATAATTATCCCTTCTAGCTAGCCTTACCTGGGAGTTAACTCTGTTAAAACCATTGAGACTTTATTATGAGTAACATGTATATAATTGCACAGCTAGAAGTTGAAAAGCCTGCACATAAAATATCATCTATGACACAAAGATAACACTAACTTCTTACAGACACACTGGCATGATTAGCAGAACATGTAGTTTAGCCTAAGGTTCATGTGGACGGAGAGACATCATACTGGCAGGCTCTGATCCAACCTACACATATTATTCTGGCTTTGAGATGGAACGATTAGGTTAGCAATGAGGCAAAAATTCACCTGAGCCAAAGGGGGAGCAAGCCTGGTAGAACTCAGTCATTAACGCAGCAGGAGGGGGAATATGTTGTGGGGGACATATAGAAGGATTTGGGGAAGAAGATGCGAGGGAGACTGGAGCAGGCAGGCACCATCGGGGCCTGCTTCAGTTGGACACCCCTCCCCCAGGGCTAACTGCCATCTTCACCCTGTGGGGAAGAAGATGCGAGGGAGACTGGAGCAGGCAGGCACCATCGGGGCCTGCTTCAGTTGCCCCCCCCCCCACAGGGCTAACTGACATCTTCACCCTGTGGGGAAGAAGATGCGAGGGAGACTGGAGCAGGCAGGCACCATCGGAGCCTGCTTCAGTTGGACCCCCCCCCCCAGGGCTAACATCTTCACCTTGTGGGGAAGAAGGAGCTGTTGGTTTGCCCCTCCATTGGGAGATGAGAGGACGGAGCAGGGCCTTCCCACCAGCCTAAACAGTCTCCTTAATTTCTTTTTATTTTCTCCCTCTTCCCTCCCCATCCACTTTTCCTTGTGTGTCACGTCTTTTTTTAGAATATAAGCCTGAGGGTAGGGACTGTCTTCTTTATTGATACATTGTAAGCCGCTCCGAGAGCCTTTTGGCTGAGGTGCGGGATAAAAATACTCTAAATAAATAAATAAATAAATAATATGTAATTTCCCCCAATTATGAAATTTCCTGGGCGAAATTATGTTTGCCCCCTGCCCCCATGCTGATCGTGGCCTTAAGGGACCTCTTAAAACCTTGGATTAAGAGGACCTTTTAGGCCATGATTGGTGTAGGGAAGGGGGAGAAGCAAAGCATGCTTTCCGGGGCATCCGGAATGTGCGTAATTCCCCTGGACACACCATTAGCTCACTCCACAAGTTCTTTATCCCCTAGATCAGGCTCCTACTTCGCCATCCAGCTAGCAATAAGACAATTTAAATTCATGTGTTCCCCTACATATTCAGGGGATGCTCAATTTGCAGCCATGTGAATTGGTCTTAACATGGGTTGGGGGCACAGCAGGATGTCTGAAGGACAAAAATGTAGCTTGAGGGCCCTAAGTTGACCATCTCATACTAGAGATTTTATGAGTTTAGGACTGCAGAGGCAGGTGGTTTTTTTCTCTTTTGTCCAGAAAGATTCATTGTAAATAAATCAACGTCGGGATGCACTAATTCCTGTGATTAGTGTAGCCTTTAAACACTGACCTCTATTTAGTTCTTAGCTTGACATTTCCATCTTTAGTGAGACATGCAAGTTAATTTTGGAATCAACTCATTAACCTGTATATTTTAATTCACTTTATCTACTTTTACTGAACTTGATTTGACTGCAGCTAATGTTAATTTTGTCATTGATTTGTGTAAGCAGAATTGCATCCACTTTATATAGCCTGTACACCTTCAGCAGTACGATCTGCTGAAAGGGCTGTTCAGCAATGGGATCTTTGCATGCCTGGAAAGCTAGTTGGCACGAAAGGTGCATAAATTGTCATCTCCAGCAGGAATGGCCAGATGGGACCCACAAAGCATTCCTTCAGACAAACAGAATTCCTTTTTGTGATAGTTCCTGTAACAAAGGCCTCATGTAAACCAAGCAGGATATTGCACTACGAAAGCGGTATATAAAAGGCAGAAGCCACACTACTGCTTTATTGTGGTACTGAAGTGCACTGATGACTGTTGGGACCCATTGAGCCATACTATATACCGCTTTCATACCACTACATCCTGCTTGGCATGGCTCCTACCTTTTATATACTGCTTTCATAGTGCAATATCCTGCTTGGTGTAGATTAGGCCAAAGTGATCTAGCAGACTTGGCGCCCGAGTCTGAGAAGCTGTCTGTGAAGAAGGAGACTCCTCCTCCCTGAAAAAATCAGGGAGAAGTAGGAGCACAGTTGGGACTTGTCAGTTGGGAGTTGGCTGTTAACCTGAGATAAGCAAGGTGTGGATTATTAAATTGAACCCTGTCTTTGTCACACACACACATAGGGCCTGTTCAGAAGACACCTTAAACCCTGCTAGTTAAGGCTTTGTGTTAAGCAGCAGGGTTTAAGGCGTCTTGTGCGATGCGTTTTGCTAAACCCTGCTCACTCACTAACCACAGTCGGACTGTCTGCAGCAGGGTTAGCAGCTCTAACCATGGTTTAAAGTGTTGTGTGTGACAGCACAGCTTGTGGTTAGTGCTAACCCCAGAGAACCAGAGTTTTGCTAACCACAGAGTCTAAAGTGTCATCTGAACAGGCCCATTCACTTGTACTATTCTCTAAGTAAGACCCATTTTGAATAGGCAGTGGATCCTGTGGTGTGTTTTAAGAGACTTCTTCCTCACAGACCTCCCCTACAATTACTTATTTTTGTTTATTGCAATGATTTATATCCCTCCTTTCAGGATAATTTCTTACCAAGGTGGCTTAAAAGTAAAATAACAGTATATTAATAAAAACCATTATAAAACAATATGAAAAATAACTCATAAAGCTCTATCCCATAGGGCACTTGGTGGTAATGTTGATTCTTCTAGACCTCTCAGTGGCTTTTGATACCATCAACCATGGTATCCTTCTGGAGCATATATCTGAGTTGGGCTTGGGAACTGTGGTTTTAAAGTGGTTCTGGTCCTTCCTGGAGGAATGATCTCAGAAGATGGTTCTGGGGGACTTTTGTTCCATCCCAAGGCTGCTTAGCCTGTGTCTGCTGCCACAAAGTTCCATCCTGTCCCCTGTGCCTTTCAACATCTACATGAAACTGCTGGGGAAAGTCATATGAAGTGTCATCAGTATGTAGATGATATTCATTTCTATCTCTTGTTTCCATGTACACATCCTCGGGAGGCTGCTGAACTTGTGACTAGTTTCTGGAGGGGGAGATAAGACTGTGGGTTGGGAAATCAACTACTCTGGACAGAGGATTACAACTGCGGTTGCACCAATTGCATAGTGAGAGCCCATGTAATTGCGGTGTCCAGTATTGCATTTTACCAGCTTAGGGTGGTATGTCAGCTACAGCCCTAGCTAGAGAAGATGAACATTGCCTCAGTTATCTATGCACTAGTGACATCCAGGCTGGACTACTGTAAATCACTGCGTCTGGGGCTGCCTTTGAAACCATCTGGAAACATTAGCTGGTGCAGAATGTGACCACCCAAGTTTGGTGGGACCGATTTGAACATATAACACATATACTGTGCCAGCTGCACTGGTTACTGGTGTTTCCAAGCCCAATTTAAAGTGCTGGCTTTGATCTTTAAAGCCTTAAATCTTTTGGAACCAAATTACTTCAAGGACTGCTGTCACACATATCAGCCTGCCTGCACTTTGAGATCAACAAAAGAGGCCCTTCTCATTCATCCACTTGTGAGGGCAGCTAGGTGGGTGACCACATGAGAGCCTTTTCTGCAGTGGCCCCACATCTCTGGAATAAGTTGCCATTGGGGGTCTGCCAGTGCCCATCATTTCAGACTTTTAGGAAGGCCCTGAAAATCTACCACTTTACTCTGTCTTACTCCTGATTATGTTTTAGTGGATTGGGTTGTAGTTGCAGATGTATGTGCTGAGCTTTGTTTTTCTGCTGGTGTTGTTTTTTAGGATTTTTCTGCTGCTGCTGTTTTTACTGCATTGGTTTTTATTGTGTAAGTTTTATTGTTGTATGCCACTTTGGGAGGGCTCCTGGCCTGAAAGGTAGACCAGATATATATATGAATGAGGGAAGTGAACTGTCCTGCTGGAACAGCGCCCTGACCTTTACCCCACAGGTTAGTTTGTAGTAATGGGCCTGTGGGGCAAGGGGACAGTCTAGTTGTAACAGGAGGCTGAGGTGACCTTGGACTTAACCTAGCCATGTGCCCTCTTTTACAGAGGACAGTCCTTTATCAGAAGGAAGAGCTGGGCCTTGAAGTTGCCCATCAACAGTTCCTTAATAGCAGACTGAGAAAGGCACAGAGGTCTTCCACACTATGGAGGGATGTACTGTAAATAATAATAATAATAATAATAATAATAATAATAATAATAATAATAATAATTTTCTTACCAGCCTCTCCAATTGGAGATTATTATAATAATTGTTACTAAATTTGCATAAATATGCACAAATTAGCATATTCAAATTTTATGCAAATTGATATTTTTCATTATCTACAAGTGACTACCCTCCCTCCCTCCTGCTCTCTTCCTTGACCCTGCTTACTGTTTACAAATTTATAAAGGTTGAGGATGCTCCTGGTCCAGCCAGGAAAATAGGGCAAAGAGGGAGTGGTTACAGTGGCTGCCTGAGAAGACTTTGGGTATAATTAGTTATTTATTAATATTGGAGTGCCTCCTAAGTCATAGGGCGGTGGTGCACCTCACATTAAATCCTAAAAAAGATTTAAGCTTTCATTTTGCTTCCCAGGGGTTCTTGGCTTACTAGGAGCTAACTAACCCATTCAAGTGAGACTCTGTTGACATCGGACATGTGCAAGGAATGGTGGGAAGGCAGGATGAGATGCCTAGTTCTGATCCTGATCCTATGAACTGTGATGCTGAGGCAAGAATCAAGTCTAAGAATCAAGTCTAAAAGTATATTTCACCTTCTGATCAATAAAAAAGGTACATGTAGTTCAGATAAAACCAAATCTAATTTTCCACGTTGGTTCAAAATAGGGCTTGGGTAATTTTAAAAGGGTGTCAAGTATGCTGGGTTTGAAAATTCATGCTAACAGAACAATCTGTCTGAAACAAAGAAACAAAACCCTAAAGTACAAATCACAGAACAACATTCAATTTGACTTTGTCGTTGCAAATGAAAGTGTCAGGAATTCAACTGGTTTAAAGTAGGCCCAAAAGCAGAGGAGGTCATTAGCAACCCTACCTAGAATCGCCAGACTTTGTACAAAAAGTGCATCCTTCTACTTTACGGCTTTGATGAAGGGTTGCAGCAAGTGGTGAATGTGTTCCGATTCGCCTCTCCTTCCCCCCCCCCCCCCCCAGAGAGGACTCTGTCAACCCAACTTGGCACCGACAATTCTTCTTCGGGACACTAAACTGTTTCTAATTGTTTTATTTTCCTGCCACATGCCTCTTCCTGCTATTCCTCAGTTCTGATATTGATACCTTGCTTCCCTTCTCCTGCCTAATGATGTACATGTCAAAGCAGACCACCTTTCAAAGCTACCCATGAATGAACTGGGGGAGGGTGCAAGCCAGCGGCAGCCGGTCTTTGAAAAACGGAAATCTAGAATTCCTGAGCAAAAGGCATAATGGCAATTGTCCAATTAACAATGAATCCATGAACAGTGGAATATAGTCTCTGTGCATAGTGACAAAGGGAGTCAAAGCGTCACAGCTTTCTCTCCTTATCAGACCATATTTTACTACTGTTTTAGCCTCTGCTTCTGTATTTACCTCTTCAGAAAGGAAGGAAGCATTGCAACCTGTGTTCACCTTTGTGCCAAATCATCCTTCAGCAAGATACTTAGGGCTATCAATGGGGCCTTTTTTATGGCCGTTTGAAGCTGGGGGGATTTTTTCAGGGTCACAGTAGGAGAGAAGGACTAAACTTCCCCTCCCTGCACACATTGGCCCCAAGACTCCGATGTCACTGCAGGCAATGCACTCAACGTTAAATTAGGTTATCCACATATCAAGTTGTCGCAAAACCAGGTTGTCTAAAGAGAGGGACAGATTAACAAAAGTCACATTAAAATAAAACAATTCTTTAGAAGATTGCCTTTTGGCCACAAGACCCCTCAAGGTTGCTGTCAACACAGATCAAAAATACTTACAACAAAATCATAAAGGGAGGTATTCAAGGGCTCATCTACACCTAGAGCCCTTTAGAGAGGTGGGAGGGATGATGGTAAAATTTTCTGCTTCAGCAATCATCCCTTATGGGGGCACATGGCAGTGAGTTTGCCCGCAATTTAAGGAGAGCCGTTCCAGGGTGATTTTTTGTTTTGTTTTGCGCAAGAGCAGAGTTGCAATCCTATGCAAAGATGAGGGTTTTTATTTTAAAAAAAATAAAACCTCACACTCAGCGTTGAAAGACCTTGAGACCCATCCAGAACATGTCAACAATGGGTAAATTGGTTGAAAGCATTATTAAAGATAAAATTAGTAAGCATATAGAAAAGCCCTGCTGAAAAAGAATCAACATATCTTCTGCAAAGGTAAGTCCTGTCTCATTAACCTTTTAGAGTTCTTTGAGAGTGTCAATACACATGTGGATGGGGATGTCACAGGAGTCCAGGAAGGGGGTGGAGTATGGCAGACATCCCCCTCACTTGGCACCCCAAACTTCAGTCCATGCACTTACCCAACTCGGGACATGCCGAGTCAGGCAAGCACAGTGGTCCCCGCTGGTCCATGGAGCTGCCATTTTCCATAAAAATGGCAGCTTGTTCCTTTTCCTAAATGTTCATTTAAAGGGGACATCTATGCAAAATTACAGGTGTAAATACTCCACAGCTACCACTTGTGCAAGTGGGTATTTATGAAAAAGAATTGGTGAGGGATTGAACAGCCATGATCTGCAAGCCGGGCAGCCATGGCATGCCTGGTGGCTCATCACTTGCTATAAGTAGAGTGGAAATGGCAGATGCAGTTCAATGTAAGCAAGTGTAAAGTGTCAGCAATGTAAGCTTTAATAGGAAATATATGTAGTATTTGTTGGCTAGAAAATAATGTTGATCATCATATCATAGATCTTTTGAAGACCTAAATTAAATAATCTGCATAGCTACTGGATTTCTGACATGTCCCGAAATCCTGGAATCAACACAGGATCCTAATATCAACTCCCAACCATCTTAGTTGAGACGAGGGATGGACAAAGCTGTCAATTCCAGTTTCTCATTTTCCCAATCTTAAACCCATTCCGTCATGTTTTTGCATCAGTTTGCACATACACATTTTTAGAGTCTGACAAGGTTTATAGGCACTTTCGTGTGTATTTCTCCTAATATATATCCATTTCTGCTTAATATGCACATTTTTACAAGCCATTTCCTTCAATATAATGCGTTTGTGTGAACTATTTTCACTAATATATGCTCGTTTCCCTTATAGAAGCATTTTATATGCATTTTTTTTGATGGGAGAACTGCATTGCAACCTTCAGAGATGAGTGAATATTGAAGGATAACAGCCTTTTGGTCCACATGGTGGTTTGGGAAGTGTGGGGTCCCTTCTAGAGATTTGTGGGTGCCCGCAGTGCCTCCTTCACCCTTTCATCCCTTCAGCTGCTCTTTCCCTTCTGGATTCCCAGTGTTCTCCATTCCTTAAAACATCATAGAGAGCTTCAGCATCCAGACCCTCGAAGCCACTTTTGCTCATGCATTTGCATTTCACACAAGCTCCAGCCTCGCTGAACTGCTTACCTGTCCCTCACCAGGGCTGTTCCTTGCCCTATGGTGATGGGAGGGGATCTGCAATGCAAAGTGCTTGCCAAGACAAACATCTATCCGCTTGTTTGTCTGTTTGTTGATTTATTTATGTTTCAAGCAACTAAAATTGCTCAGCTCTGTACAAAAAAGAAAAAGAAAACAGGCACCTTGCCTGCAGGCTTACAAACTAAAGGTAAGGAAAAGACACATTAGGCAAGAAAGGAAGAAAAGTAAAAGTGAATGACGTTCAGTTGTACATAGTGCTGTATAATACTGCATATAAAATACCTGAAGCAAGCTTTTTTTTGCCAAGACAAGGGAAGGACTGAGCCGCTGTTGCCATTTTAAGGATGTAATCTTAGGCATGTCTCCCCCCCCCCCTGTCTAAACACGCATTCTTCACACAGTGCATAGTCAAACTATGGAGTTCACTTCCATAAGACATAGTGATGGCTACCAATTTGGATGGCTTTAAAAGGGGGTCAGGTGAATTCCTGGAGGAGACTTTATCAAGATCTACTAGTCGTGATTCCTCTATGCCTATGTATACCAGTTGTTGGGAAAACATGGTTGGGACGGTGCTGTTGCACTCATGTCCTGCTTGTGGGTTGGCCACTGTGTAAACAGAACACTGGACTAGATAGATCCTTGGTCTGAGCCTGGATGGTTCTTCTTATGTTCTTAGGATTCTGCACCAGCATCTATGGTATTGTGGCTTCCCATCTCTTGGCAGCAGCCACTTTAAGGTATGTGAACAATTTTCAATTTTGTTCACATGCTCCCACAAATGATTGCCAGAATAAAGGGCCGTTTTCATTTGGTCCCCACCAAAATGTTTCATGAAAAGGGTTTAACCCTGCTGGTTACTAAGGATGGATGAGCATTTCATTTGGTTAGTTTCCCCCCTGCACCAAATCCACAGGTTTCTTAATAAAAAGGGCAGAAATACTGCAGATCCAGAATTCCCTCTTTCCCACCCATACCATACCCCCCTCCACCCATTTCTCTCTCTCCAGTGACTGAGAGGGAAAGCCCTCTGAAAGAGCTTTGATGTGGGAGAGGGAAGGGCCATGGAAAGAACCGTTGGGGCAGGGAGGGAGATCAGAGATTGGATCTCTTCCTCCGGGGTCAGAGCTCTGTTTCTGGTCTCAGAGGCAGAGATCCAATCTCTACTATGGTCCCTGGGGTGTTGGGCCATGGGCCATATGATTGAAACCTTTGTTACCAGTTGGCCCTGATTTAGGTGGGGCTGTAAATCCATTCCGGATTTCAGTCAGAGCGATCCAGAACTCTAAAGAACTATCCAAGGTGCTGAACCCTATCCCCCCAAATAGGACCAGCAACTTGGATAGCTCCTTTAAAGTTCTGGCTGGCTCTGACTGAAACCCTGAGTGGATTCTCACTCAGCACCATTGAAATCAGACCCATTATCAATTATCTTCCTTCTAAACAAAAAACAAACCAACAGGCTGCCCTTTCCTGCATATTTTGAAGTGCTAGCATGTTCTCTTCAATCTTGGAATATACTGTATTTCAAGTATAGCTGAGACAAAGATTTGTATAACAGTGTTATAATGCTGATAGTTTTATTTTCAGTCTCTTTCCTAATGATCCCTACTTAGAATGTTTTGAAAGCACCATGTAGGACATTTATGCCTGCTACACATAGTCCTTCTGCAAGTTTGAGCTAGCTTTGTACATATAGCTTACAAAAAGCATGTTAGCTTTGTATTCAAGTCCATCATACAACCAATGTCAAAGTGAAAAATCATAGCACCAAGACAACTGCCAGTCTGAAGTGGGACGTGGTTGTTGAAAATATAGCATGAAAACAGCTATAGGAGCATAGGAAGCATTTGGGGAGGGACCATAGCTCCATGCTTTTACTTCCGAAGGTTCTTTGTTGGATCCCTGGCATCCCCAATTAAAAGTATCAGACAGCAGATGATAAGAAATACCTCTGTAGGAAAGCCCAATGCCAGTAGATTAGATGGACAAGCAGTCCATCCCAGCTTTCTAGTTTTCTATTGATTTTGTTCTAGAGCGAGAAATGTAGGAATTGAATAATTATCAGTTGAATAATTAGGTATTTGTTGTTGTTGTAGTGGGTTCCAAATGCTTGACAGGAAAGTGCAATGCAAATTTTCTCATTGAAGACCATTTGCAAAAACAATGGGGAAGTCAGTGGATGGAAAGCTGTTATTTATTATTGTGGGTTTCTGGCTCTTATTTATTTGCCCCTATTGCCCTCAATGTCTTCCACAGTTCCTTTTTCTTGTATGCTTCCTTTATTGTGTTTTTATTTCTCCAGGCAACCCTCAGGCCTCTGACACTCTGGAATCTTCTCTCTTTTTTCCTGATGCACCTGTATTCATTCAGATTTCTTTCTTCCCCTGTTTGTTTTTATTTATTTCACCTTTCCAGTTTATCTGGGTCTTTCTGTCTTGATTGCCACCTCAGTTGCTCCCCCCCCCCACACACACATACCATCTTCTTTTGCTCCTGATACCACAAACAAACAGATTCATCTGCTAAACATCCTTTGAAAGTCAATGGAAGAAACAGTGTCTGCACTTTACTGGAGCTACTCTAAAACATACAAAATCAAAGTCAACATACAACATTCAAAACATACAAAATCAAAGCCAATCTTTTGTGGATCAGGGCAATGTTTTAGTTTGCACTCCTAATATACAGTAAAGTGGCCACCTGAGAATCACTAAAAAGAAAAGATGGCATTCATACCTGAGAGAGCGCCTTCTCCCCTACCAACCTGCCTGGTCACTGAGGTCATCCGAGGGCCTGCTCTTGGTGGTTCCACATAGATCCATCCTCCGATTGGAGTCCACCAGGGGAAGAGCCTTCAGCGTGATGGCCCCCCTCCTATGGAATTCCTTGCCTCTGGAGGTCAGGCAGGCTCCAACCTTGTACTCTTTTTGGCACCTCCTGAAAACATCTTTATTCCAGGAAGCCTTTCCTTAATTTGCAGCCTTGAGTCTCTGTATTTGCTTCTTTTAAAATTTGTTTTAAGTGTTTTATTCTGTTTTTTAAATTTTCATTTTATCTTGTACACCGCTCCAAAAATTTTCAATGGGGAGCGGTATATAAATATTCTAAATAAATAATAAATGAATAAATAAATAAAGAAGAGAAGACTGATTTGAATATATTTTGCATATGCTAATATATATATATATATATATATATATATAGAGAGAGAGAGAGAGAGAGAGAGAGAGAGAGAGAAATCCAAATTTAGAAGTAGTTATTATAATTAAAATAGAAATATAGTACATGTCACCATAATATGGAGGGCTGTGACCAGGTCTCCTGTGTGCTTTGCTTTGTCTGTAGACCAGATGCTGTTGATATACAACTTCAAGGCCCACCTCTTCCTTCTGATGGCTTTTTATCTTTATACCAGACTTGGACTGGATAGCCCTTCAAATAGAAGATGCATTCAAAATAAAGGACAGTAGAGGACATATGGCTAGCGTACTTAGACATCTGCAAAGGGGATTCCTTTGTGCACAGAGGTGCACACTTACAGGCTTCCAGACTATTAGGTGCATGTATTAGGTGCGTCCACACTGTTCATCATTGTCTGGACACCTACATGGGTACCTCTCTTTGCATATATTCATGCTCAACACATGGACATCCAGGAAGTGGGGCTAGGAGAATGTGCAATTCAAAGGGCAGGAGCAGAAGGTATGGTCCTATTCTGCCTCCACATGTTAGGCCTCCAACAACTGAAATCTAAAACTCCAAACTAATTCAGCCACAAATATGCTCTAATGGAAATGTGGAAGAGCATTGTATTAGGAAGAGTTTGTGGTGTACAGCAATGGCCCCTTTTGTATTAAAGTAGCCAGCTGTACTCTTATATTACTTTCAGACACCTTCTTATTTCATGTTAGGTCTTAAGGGAGCCGTATGCTAAGGGAGTGTTGTGTTTTCTTGGAATAGTCATGTAACTTTAAGATATAAAATAAGGCTTGGGATTTTTCTTGAAGAACCTCAGTGTAGACCAAGGAGTCTGTCCGTTGCATTCTGAGCCAGGTCCTGACGACTGAAGGGGTATTTTTTATTATTATTATTATTATTATTATTATTATTATTATTATTATTGAGAGCTTCGGCTATTGGGCGGTATAAAAATGTAATAAATAAATAAATAAATAAATAAATTATTATTACATTTATATCCTGCCTTTTTTCTACCAAGGAACCCAAGGCAGCGTACATAATCCTCCTCCTCTCTATTTTATCCTCACAACAACCCTGTGAGGTAGGTTAGGCTGAGAGGCTGTGACTGGCCTGAAGTCACCCAGTGGATTTCCATGGCCGAGTAGGGACTAGAATCTGGATCTCCCAACTCCCATTCCAACACTTTAGCATTGCTTATTCTGTCTGTGATCTAGCTGCCATAAACATCTGTTATGGTCATTACTATTGGATCCAGTAAAAAACCAGCACAACAGCAGAATGAAGTGGTAGAATCCTGAACAGTGGTGGGCTGAATGGATGAAAGGGTTCTGCTTCAGGATCAAACCTGTAAAGTTGAATTCCCTCTCATTATAAACTGTCTTTTTTGACTTTTCATGATAGCTGGTACTGGAGATTCTATGGATAAGTTACTTGATATGAGGTGGGGCTCCTTTGTTTCCCCTTCAGTCCTTGGACATTAATGTTTGTCCAATAGGTTGTTCTATGGGTAGCAAATTATTCCTATCAAGAACTTCATGGGGCCCGATTCACCTTTGGGTACCACCTTCTATACTGACAGCTTAGGAATCTTCTCCGCAATCACATGTACTTTGGATGTACCCCAAATTATGAAAGAGAAGCTGATCCCCAGGCTGTAATTCCTGATGTTGAACCCTGCTGATTTTATCATATAGCTTTGTTGTAGGTGTTCAAAAGTGTTACTCCCCAGCGTAGTCTGAAGTGGTACAGTCCATTCTACTCCCTCAATTCATTGCATTCATAAACCAGGCCTAATCCTATGCATGTTATGAGCCACTGATGTATGAACATTCCAGATGGAGCCATCCCTGGAGCTAGTTAGCCACTGTGGGGTCACTGAGCCTTCTTTGTTAAGGCATTAAACCTTTGATCCTTTGTATTTCAAGGCAATTGCATTGAACAAGGTTTGATACTCAAGTGAGGCCATGCTATTGGAAATGCGGTTGTGCATTGATTTAATTAAATTCAGCTGGAAACTGTTTTAGTTAATTTGACACCGCTCTCCCGTCACTCAGGGTGATTTGCCCATTGCTTTTTACAGTCACAAAAAGTAGCTGTGTTAGTATGCTGCAAGTGAAACCATGTGGCATCCCGGGGGTAGCAGCTGGGGGTGGGGTGGCCACTTAGGAATTTCTCAAAAAGAGGAAATGCATCACCCAAAAAGAGGACACCAATTTGCATAAAATTTGCATATTCTAATTTATAGGTAGAGATGGACATTTAGAATAATTATTTTAATAGAAATATAGTACAACTTAGCAGAGTGCAGAAGACTTTGACCAGGTGACCTGTTCAGTCTGTCATCTCTGTGCTAATTATTGATAGGCAACAGTTCTTAAAGGTTCTTATTTCTTAAAGTTCTTTATGTTTAATCTGGAATTGAACAGGATAGGCTTTCAAACAGAGGATGTGTCCAAACAGAGGATTGTAAAAGATGACACCTAGCCACCCTACAAGGCTGGGAACCTGTGAGAGCTTGATTTCCTCAGGGTTAATTTGTTTGGGCTGTATGCCACCAGTGGGCAGTGATAAAACCAGTGATGGATGGAGCCAGAGTCCAAAGTAATTGAGGCAACCCCCTTTTCTCTCTTTCTGACAATGCACCCTCTCTCCCCTCTTCCTCCCCACCCAGAAGGTTGCTGGAGGAGGGATGGATCACGCTTGGGGGACCTTCCCCATGAGCTCACTGAACCCTGCTTGCATGGCTCTTCTTCAAGGAGCCAGGCTATGTGAGCCTTTGCTGAGTGCTTGGGAGGCACTCAACAAAACCTCACGAGCCCTTGACAAAGTGCACCTTTGGGGGCTTCTGGAAAGTGTGCAGTTCTCCTGGCCATGACATTAGCATGGCCAGGGGAATTGCGCACTTTCCAAAGGCCTCAGAAAGGCCTTTGCCACCTCCCACCTCCCCACGCTGATAAAAAGTGCTCTGTGCTATGAAAGGCATCTGTTCCTCCAATGACAGGGCTGTGTCCAAGAACTCCTCCAAAGATGAACCTGATCCTTTAGGGGAAATGAACTCCACAGAACACGCTGAATATCACTCATCCAGGCAGAGGTATGACCCACTAACAGTACCTCCATTTATCTGGACTGAGTCTCAGTTTATTGGTTCAAACTGAATACACAACTGCATTCAGATTCTGATTCAGAACACTGGCTACCTCACCTGGATTTGATGAAAAGGAGACACAGAATTGGGTGTCATCTACACTTTGGTGACACCTCGGTCCATATTTTTGGATAAACTCCCTCAGTGGTTTCATGCAGATGTTGAACAGCATGGGGGGAAATATAGAACTCTGTGGCACCCCATGGCATAACTGCCAAGGAACACAGCAATAAACCCTCAGCACCATCTTCTGGAATCAGCCACCAAAGTAGGAATAGAACCATTGTGACGATATCTCCAACTCCCAGCCCAGTCCAGAAGGTTACCATAATCAGTGGTATTGAAAGCCTGAGAGGTCAACAGGGTCACACTCCCCATCCCCCTCTCAGCAAAGATCCATAGGGAAACCAAGGCAGATTTTGTTCCAAAACCAGGCCTGAAGCCCAACTGAAATGGATTTAGATAATTAATTTCATTCAACAGTGCTTGGGTTGGCAGCCTACCACCTGCTCAAGCAACTAGAGTTGATAACCTCTTCCGGGTCCATGTTGGACTTTTTCAGGAGTGGCCTAATAACTGCTTCCTTTAAAGTGGCTGGCACCATCCCCTCTCTAAAGACTATCAAGTATACAAGTCCATTCAAAACTTAATTTAACCTATGGTTCATCTAGGATTAGCTTCAGAAGCTATTTTCAAAACCATTATCCAGAAAACTGTTTTTTGCTTGAAATGGCAGACTGGCGCATTTACAGATTTGTTCTGAGGAAGCCTCCCAGCCAGCAGTAAAAATCAGCAGAATGGAGTGCCTCCTCAGAAGCATATAGATATCCGCTCATGAGGAAATTCCTTTTGCCTACCTTTGTATCACCTGTCACTTTCCATTTCTAAGGGCTTATCTACACCAGGCAGGATATACCACTATGAAAGCGGTATTTAAAAGGCAGGAGCCAAGCTACTGCTTTATAACGATATTGAAGTGCACTGACAACTGTTAGGGCCCATTGACACATATCATATACCACTTTCATAGTGCTATATCCTGCTTGGTGTAGATGTGTCATGGTCCCCAACAGTTGTCAGTGCACTTCAGTACCACTGTAGTGTAGATCCTGCAGTGCACTTCAATACTGCTATAAAGCAATAGTGTTGCTCCTGCCATCTATCTATCTGTCGCTCTATCTATCTATCTCTCTATCTATCTGCCCAGAGAGCTTCAGCTATGGGGTGGTATATAAATGCAGTAAATAAATATATACCACTTTCATACTGCTTTCATAGTGGAATATCCTGCTTGGTGTAGATGAGCCCCACGTTGCAACAGCTGAATCCGAGGTAAGCCCAAACAGGAGAGAAATGTCTCAGGATGCAAAGATTGTATTAGTAGAAAGCCTGACATATTTTCCCTTCTTTTCTTATTTTGAGACCTTCTTCAAGGGATGGTAAACATGCAAAATGGAGGGAACAGGGAAAAATGAGAAGTAATGAGGAACAAATAAAACAAAATGATTTGAAATAGTAAAAAAAGGTGCAATGGTTCAGATACAACCTAATAGTATTTTGTAGGGACGCTGGAACTACTGTGATATTTTGAAGCATGGGAAATAACATGCTGAGGGATAGCATACCTTTAACTGGACTACCTTCAGTTGGTGGAGTAAAATCCAAACTTATTTGTAACTTCAATCTAATGCTGTTTCAGTATTAGGCAATATAAAAATGTAATTACTAAATAACTAAATAATGAATACAAATACGTAAAAATATTAACTAAATAATAAAATTACTCCTGTTGAGTTTGTGACATATCAAACAATTATCAGTAGTGTAACTAACAGAGAGGAATAGATTGTTTTTGTTCATTCCCAAAATGAACTCTGTTCAACCCATTGTTCTTAGAAATCCAACATAGTTACAGATTTCCAAGCACAATTTTTCAAAGTTTTGGACCTGTTCCCTTTCAAGACAAAGACAAAGAGGTTAAAGATGGTTGGTTGTAAAGAGAAGTTGTATTCGTTCATATTAAAATCATATGCCTTGCATAAAACATTCTCTTTGTTTGAGCCACCTGGATGTAATCAAATGATACGTATCTAAGTACTTACTAGGAAGGCAAGGAAAAAATCTGCTAATATAGTAGCAGCTGAGAAATATTTTTTTCATTGATATTATTAATGATAATTTCACCCATGTACAATAATTCTCCATGTCCCTCTGCTCCTAGCTGCTCCTAGCAGCTTCCTTTATCAACCTTGCCTCCATATTTCCTGAAGATTTTAATGATTCAATAGGGGTGGCTTTGTATGTGCATTTACTTAGTTGCTATTTTTCTCTACCACACACAGAGAGGGGCATGTGCAAGATGTGTTATCGTGAGTTACCATAGTAATGTACATACTACTATGCCAAAAATAGTGACTATGGCATTTTTAACACAATTGCAAAGCTGCCTGATTAACGTGGCTAATATTTACGGAGTGAGGTTTGTGGTTTCTCTTATTTGCATTTGAGTTTTTTTTTTTTTAAAAAAAACCCTTACATACCCTTGGGCATGTCACGTCTGAACAATAAGCATTTTCATTCTTCTTGGACATGACCTACATTCTTTATCACTGACTTCAACAGGTGTGGTCATGTGCAATGAAGTAATTTTATTTATTGTTTACTTATTTGAGTTTTTGTATAAATCCGCTTTTCAAATCAGATTAGTTCCTGATGTGGAGAACATGATTAAAACAGTAGGAACAGGAGCTGTATGCGTGCAATCAGTTTCTGTGTAATCTCTTCATGTTAGGAGGGAGAGTGAGGATGCTAACTTCATCTACTTCTTGTCACCCCTCTCATGTTTAGGATGAACTTCTGTAGCGGGAAGCTTTTTGTATCTGTATAAGCTTTCAGGGTATTGAGATTTTTTAAGGTCATTTTTAATGATTAACTATGGCTTTATTTGTTTATGATTTCCCTTTTCTGAATATTTTTTTGTAAACCTCTTCGATTGGCTCCAGAAAGGTAATATAGAAATACAATAAACAAAGAAGCAAACAAATAATAGTCTCCCTGCACAGTGCAAAATCAGGGTTCTATATTGCATGTGGGAGTCTACTTTACACAGTTTCAAAATGCTCCCCACTGCAAATATTGGCCCTGAACACAAGGAGGGCAATGAGCAGGGCTGGCCCTACTATAATACAGAGTGAAGCAGTCACCTGAGGTGGCAGGTCCCAGGAGATAGCAACAAGATGTTGAAGAGGGCTGTATGTTACGCAGCTTGTCCTGAACCCCCCAAATTAGACTACTGTCTTCATGTGCAGTTGAAGACATTGTCCCATAACCAGTTTTGAAGAAAGTTTCAGCTGCCACCGTGATTAGCTTTTGTCCTTTGAATGAGAGGGGATGCCCCAGTCAGCAAAATGAGAACAGTGACAAAGAAGGGTGCATGTGAAGCTAGCATCCTTGTGCCTACTCTCCCTCCTTTGTCTACAACAAAAAACGAAAGCATACAATGTCCAAAGTGGAGGAGGGGGAACAGGCTTAGTTCTCACTGATGTGGTAAACCTAGGGTGTCCACATAGGAATTGCAAAAAAGAGAAAAAGTATCAACAAAAAAGAGGACAAACGAGAGCAGTGATTTCTATAAAATATGCATATGCTGATTTATATGTATATATGCAAATTTAGGAATCATCATTATAGCTTAAATAGCAATGCAATATATTTCACCCTAGTGTAGAAGATTGTGACCATGTGACCAGTGTGATTGCTTGTTAAGCCTGCTATTAACCTTGCTGCCCAGGTGCTGAGTTCCAGCAAGGAAACATCTTATGGTTCTTTTTCTTTAAACTTGAATTAAACAGGACTGGCCTTCAAAGAGAGAATATCCTCAAATGGAGGACAGTCCTTTGGCAGCCCTTCAAACAGAGATTGTCCTCTGTAAAAGAGGAGACCTGGCCACCCTATGAGGCTAGGCTGAACCACTTCAAATGGGGACTCGCATGACTGAATGCCACCATACAAAAATATAAAATAAAGGCGTCTTACACAGAAAAGAAGTACGTCAAGGAGAAGTCAAGGATAGAACACTGATATGCTATATTTTGGTGTGCAGTGGAGAAGCAATCAGTTATGTGAACCCCTACATTAACAGCAGGGAGAATAATACAAACCCAATCACATGAGCATCAGGGTATGGATATTTTCCTTCTAGAAACTTTATGTCCATCAAAATACATGATGCTTTTCGAACCACAGGGAGTGTAAAAGCTTCATCCTACTAGCCTTATATTGTGCTGTTGCAGCAAAATCTATGCAAAAGACTCAAATGACTCCGACATTATAGTCTGCTTTAAATGCAAAGGACTCAGATGATGTTGACTATGTCCTGCTGTGATTGTGGTTCTCCCCCCCCCACCCTATAGTGAAATATTTTGGTGCGGGGAAAGTCTGGTTCTATTGGGCATGCAAAAACGCATCGTTCATGTGGTTGATGGATGAAAACGCATGTCTTTTTATCCATCATTTTCAATGCGCTGTACTGTGGGAGTGTTTTCAAAGGGTGGTATTGCTGATGAAGGAGAGGGGTGTGCAAATTCAAATCTTTTCTTCTTCCTGCTTCTGAACTCCTCCACTCCCTCCTGGCAGGGAAACAGGAGCGGCTAAATCCCCCAGTTGAACAAGCAAAAAGCAGCAGCAGCAACTCTCTCCCACGTATATGCAAACCAAGCAGATAGGACAGCAAGGGAGGAAAGGAAGGTGTGTGTGTGTGGGGGGGGGAATCTTTAGATCTGTGTGTGTTTTTAACCATTTTCCACTGCAAAGGAACACATTGTTCCTAGGTCCCTAAGAGAGGTCTTCAAAGCAAGACAAGGCTGGTCAGTTTCTCCCAAATGTCTTGTCAGTTTCAAGCAAGTCCTTTGGCTGTTTCTGAATCTCTCTCTCTCTCTCTCTCTCTCTCTCTCTCTCTCTCTCTCTCTCTCTCTCTGTGTGTGTGTTTGTGTGTGTGTGTGTGTGTGTGTGTGTGTGTGTGTGTGTCCTTTTCTATCCTACTTTGCCCCATTCCCCTACCCCTCCTTGCTCTCCATGGGGGTGGGGCTCCTCCCAACATCACAGACACAGGCTGTGTGTCTATTCCCTTATTGATTTGTCTCCCTAAAAACATGTGTTGCTCTTGTTCTTATTTGAACAGGAGTTGGTGGGGGAAGGACACAGAACGTACTTCCATTGGCAGGATGGCAGAAGACACAAGCAGAGATGGAAACGTTCTCTATGTGGGGGGATCCTGCATCTCCCCACCTTTTTCTCCCCCCCTTTTTTTAACAATGGGAGGTCCAGTTTTTATTGGGAGCCCCCACATACGAAAGGATAGCTTAATCCTCTTCCTAACTGTGATTTCCTTCTCAATTTCTCTGTCATTGGAGGTCCTGGTGCTGCATTTGAAGTCTCCTCCTCCATACACTGGGAGTTGAGATGGCCACTTCCTACCTCACTTTGCTCCCCCACCCTAGCCACCCCAGCCATTTCCCCCCTTTTTAAAGTTGCAAAAATTAAGACTGCAATCTGAGGGGCTCTAATTTGGAAATGCATTCCATTGAATTCAATGAAATTTATTTACTCAGTAAGCATGCAAAAGAGTTGACCCCACTTCAAACAACCAATAAACGGTAGGAGGAGGTACAAAGAAGATCTGGGGAGTGGGGATAACAACCTGTGTGAGTGAACCTCAACGGATCTCCTGAACGTGCTACAGCAGTGGTGTAAGTTTACAAGTTTTCATATGCTATATAAGCACTATATAAGCACTATATAACCAAAATGGGATAATTTGAGGGTAAACCAGATTACTTCCTCTCTCCACCTCCTGCAGATTAAATGTTTCAGTCATACTGGTTGCTTCTGACCACTGCTAAAGCTGACAGAAATACAAAGAAAGTTCCCCTCTCTGAATCCCTTCTGGCTAAAAGGTTATCCTACATTATATTTAAAAATAAAGAAACAAAACAGAAATAACTACAAACACCCATGATGCAGATTCAGGCCTGGACATCTCTTCAAATGCTGTCAAACTGAGGACTGCCTTCTGGTAGCCTGTCAGAGGACTGTCCTCTGTAAAGTAGGACACATGGATACCCTAGCACAGATTTGATACTGGGTCATTGACCAGATGCAATGAAGAGCTGAACAGAAGGATTGTAGCAGCTGCAAAAGAAAGTCCTGAGGAAAAATGGGCCTGGAGAAATTTTCTCTTCTGTATAGCAATGAAAAATCCAGGTTCTCTGCCTCCTTTGCATTTGGTGACCCTACTCCTGTGTGGTGAGGTAAGTAGATATTTCTGTTCTATAAAGGCACCTGTCTTCTTGACACACTTCTGGCAGTTGGGCCTTTGTGGGGGTGAATGTGTACAGCACAGAGAATAGAAACACCACATAAGTGTCTTCTGAGGCTTCTGTTTTAACAATCATGATAGCAGCACCAGTTACACCAGTGGTGTCCATGAGAAAAGGAGCCTCCCCCAGGCTGCCCTACCTCAGTGCTCACACTTTCTGAACACCCAACTCAGTTTCAAAGATAACCAACCCCATAGCTGCTCTCTAGTTATTACAGGGCCTTATTTTTCTGTGGCACTCTAAAAGCAAGCAACAAAGGGCAAATTGAAGGCAAAAGCAAGTGTAGAAAAATAAGGGGAACCTAAAATGAAACTCTGTGATATATGGAGAAAAAGTAAAGGCCTGTACTTATTAGGCATATTCCCTATGGATTTCTTCTTCTTCTCATTCTTTTTTAAAATGTCTTTGTTGTCACAAGTGGAAATCAACTACTTGAACATTTTATCTAAGAATTTTAAAATACATATCTAGATATCTTTAAGTAGGTTACCTGTGAACTAAAATCAAAAAAATACATTATCTATAGAAGTGCGACATTAAAAATATGGACTAGAGTTCAGATCTTGCAGGTCTGAGCTGCAGTCTTGTTATGAGTGCAAGGAAAAAGAGGAGTGCAGATAAAAGAAATTGAGAAATGATTAAGAGAATGCATAGATCCTGAGAGTAGTATTTTGAAAAGTAAAAAAGGTGCTCATTTTGATCAAAGAGGTTAGGCTAGGCAAATGAAACTATCTCAAAGATTTCATTTTGACATTAAAACTCTGTAACCTCCAGAAACAGAAAATAATGAGGACTTACCTTTCAGGGTATCAAAAGTAGAATCTGCAAACATTTATTTAAAGAGAGAGAGAGAGAGAGAGAGAGAAAGACTGATAGTCTACGACATTCATTTAGATTATAACGTTCAGCATTATTGAGTTTGTAGGGAAATATTTTTAAAAGTTTCTTTAGAGAACAAATTTGGATTGGAGGGGATGGCCTTTTTGACTTGTAGTTTGTTGTTTGAATGCAATTAAAATTTCCGAATGTGACTGCATGGTGGATCCTTGTCAGCTATCCAGATATCACTCTGACAGTTCAGATATCTCTTTATGGTCACACTGTATGAAAGATCATCAAAAAAACAATTATTTTGAATCCATGGTCAGGAACAAGAAATCACTGCAAATAAAATGTCTCAGGAATGTTTTGCTTGCTATGCCGTAATAATTTACCCCTTGATGTGTATCTTGAACGCCCCCCCATGAAATTGCCTGCTAAATAGAAAAAAGAAAAAAAAACACCTCCAGGGCTCATAAAATAGCAAGGTAAGCTTAAGTTCTATTTGCAGTGTATATGTGTGTGTGAGTGAGAGAGAGAGAGAGAGAGAGTGGGGTGGGGAGAGAGAGACAACAAAATGTAATGAGACTGTCAAAATTATGATGTGCTGTGCAGAAGCATTTTAAAACTGGTATTATCTGGTTCAAAGTAGTTTGTGATATGTCCTCTGCTACTAGTGATGGACAAATCCTGTCTGTTTTACTGTCTTTTGCATTCAAAATGTTTAGCTCTGAAGTTCTTTGCATCCTAAATATGAAGAAATTTGTGAATTTTGGTAAATTCTTAACATCATTCTTGCCCATCTGGACAAGTCACATTCAATAGGTACAACTATTCCCATAGAGAAGATCATGTTGTAATGTACTGCCATATAGTTAAAGAATAGGGAAAGGAAAGGAACCTCTTGTGCAAGCACTGGGTCATTACTGACTCTTGCAGGGACGCCAGCTTTCGCTGATGTTTTCTTGGCAGCCCCTATAGCGGGGTGGTTTGCCGTTGACTTCCCCAGCCGTTATGACCTTTCCCGCAGCTAACTGTGTACTCATTTTACCAACCTCGGGAGGATGGTAGGCTGAGTCCACCCGAGCTGGCTGCCTGAAACCAGCTTCCGCTGCCATCGAACTCAGGCCGTGGGGAGAGTTTCAGCTGCAGAAACGACTGCTTTACCGCTCTGCACCACATGAGGCTCTAGTTAAAGAATAAGGAGACTGTAAAAAAAAAAAAAAAAAAAAGAGAGAGAGAGAGAGAGAGAGAGAGAGGAGGCAACCCTAATTCAGCACAACCAACATGGTTGAAGACACAGGGATTCAAACCCAGATCCAGTCTACATGGAGGCATCTTCCAACCTGGTTTTCTTGAATTCGCATCTGCTCCTCCCAAGGCACACATAGCCAATTAATGTGGTGTGGACTTGATATAAATCTTACTTTTCTGATGCAAACATAATTTTAAACATCATTAATTTGGCTATTAGGGTTGATTCTCAGGACATGAACAAGTTTCCTTCCATTTTATTTTTACATCATTTAAGCTTATGTGCAGGTGTGCTAATGCAAAGGAGTAGAGATTATTTTTTTAAAAGTAATTGCAAAAGCCATGTGTTGACTTTCTCAGAAGTAAGCCTGACAGAAAAGAATGGTATTTACTTTTGAGCAGACTTGTACTGTATATTGGTGCATTTTCTGCTTGTTGAGGCAAATAAATAAAAAGGAAGAGAATTGGGAAGGCTTGAAAAGTCATTCCAAACTTCGTGTGTGTGTGTGTGTGTGTGTGTGTGTGTGTGTGTGTGTGTGTGTGTGTTTAAAGGCAGGGGGAGCAGTGAGGGAAAGCAGCATTGCATTTGCTCTTCCATTCACTGGGCAGGGCAAAGAGAAGCCGGCAGAAATGTATGGCCCTGTTCAGAAGATACCTTAAACCACAGCTTTAATCATGGTGAATAAGGCCTTTTGCCTTATTCACCATGGTTAAAGCCATGGTTTAAGGTGTCTTTTGAACAGGGCTTATGTGTGCTATTCACAGATTCACTCCTCTGCAGGAATGTATTCACACACACACACACACACACACACACACACACACTGCATCCTGGTCAGTGGAAGGTGTAGCCAGGAATGGTTAGCTGCTCTTCTCCAGGAGAGGAGTTAACTAGGGGGACTATTTCAAAAGGAGGACAGGGTGCCTGCAGCTTTAACTGTTGTGACGAAGAGGGAATTTCACCAGGTGCTGCATACATGCAAATGACACCTGCTAAAATTCCTTTTTCTATGCAACTGTGAAAGATATAGGAGCCCTGTCCTCCTTTTCCTATGGTCACCCTAATTTTACCCATTTCTGTTGTATCTTCCATTTACTGACACAACTTTTCATTCCTCCTTGTAGCACTGAAACCACACCCCATACCCCAAAGTAGCATTGCAAGTTTGGGTCACACTTGCCAAAACTCAGGGAAGTCAGAGTAAAGGGAACACATGTCACAAAATGACTTTTTAAAAGCAGAAAATATCTAGCCCAGGTGATAAGGGTGAGGTGGATCAAGGTGACCACTATTAGGTTTGCACCAAGAGTTAGAGCAGATTTAAACCTGAGCGGCCCACAGTGGTTGATCTGATGCCTGTGAGAGGTCCATAAGCAGCAGGACATGAGAGCATAGAGTGAATTATTAGGGACTGCCATGGTACTGGGGTTGAGAAAGGTAGGATGGATGTGATAGTCCAGGGCTTCGGCACACATTCTGGCTATCATTTGAAACTCACTTTACATGGCTCACTTGAAAAATATGCACTAGGCATTCTCTTTTCCAAAGCCATTTGTTGTGGCATGTGTATATATCATTGTATGAAGAAAGGATATTTGGATTGTGTAAAATCCATTCCATCTGCATTTCACAGATTATCAGGCACCTTTTGTTTCAAAGTCTGCTCATCAATGGAATTGGATTTGTTTTTGAATTTCTGCATTTGCACAAATTCACAGTTGTGAAAATGCATAAATCCCCCCCTCCCAAATGCACATTCCCACATTTTAGCCTATGGGGGAAATTAACATTTTTGGGTGGTTTTCTTTTTCTTTTCTTTTCTTTGCATATTTTTCTATTACTAAACTTATGGAAAGTTTGGGAAAGTTAGGGAAATGGTCAGCAAGTCCGCAGAATCTGCCCAACTGGGGAAAAGCCATTCCGATGTAGAATCCACAGGTCAGATACATAAGTATCTGAACTTATTTGATTTCTTTGTGGATTTCTCTGGCATCCCTAGTATGGAGTATGCATGACACACTTCAGGTGGAAAAAAATAAAACTGTCTTCATGTGGTGGTTCACTGTCATAACGAAGCCCTAAAGCTTAGGTGGGCAACTTGTTGTTGGGCTGCAAGTCACACCCTCCATTATCATTGGCTATGCTGACTTAAACTGATGGGGGTTGCAGTCCAACAACATCTGGAGGGCCACAAGCCCTGCCCTAAAGCTTTGACAGCTCCGGCTTCAGTAACAGAAGGTGGAAAGAACGACTTCCTAGATATAATTTGTAATCACTACAATTTTTGATTAGGAATAGTGGAATCTTTCTTATCCTGAGCTATACCATTGGTCCATCTAGCACAGTAGTGATGCCATTCCAAAGACACCTTAGTCACTGTGGTTAAACTGTGGTTTAAGGTGTCTTCTGAACACAGCTTGGCTTTCTGGCTTAACCACCATGGTTAAAGCCATGGTTTAAGCTGTCTTCTGAATGGGGCCAGTGTCAACGTTGATTGGTAGCAGTTCTGCAGGGTTTCAGTCAGGAGTCTTTCCCAGCCTTACGTGGAGATGCTGGGACTTGATCCTAAGCCCTTTTGTATGCAAGAGACTGCCCTTTTGTTGCCTTCAACATCAGAAAAAGACATCTAATTATTTTCCTATATCAGAGAACCCCGAATCTACAAAATTTGGTGCATGTGGAGCCGCACTGCACCCCTAAGATCAAATGCATGTATGTATCAGCAGGTTCATAATACAATACTCTGTCGATGGCTCTCCTCCCATTACAGTCCCGATAAAGCACACATCATATATGTGAAAATTAGAATGTCATGGCTTTTAGTCTCTCCCCACTAGCAATTTAAATTGACATTGCAACTGTAATGCAGACACCATTAGAACGCAAACATCCCAAGGCTTAGTTTCATGTGTTCATTCTTCTCTTAAATAAAGATTTTTTTAAAAGAGTAAATGAAGGAAAGTGCTACTGCATCAAGAGGAAGAATAGACCATAAAATTAGAATTTAAAAATGATCAAGAGCTCGGATTAAATTTCTTTCACTCCTATCCCCCTTTCTCTCTCTCTCTCCCTCTCTCTCCCTCTCCCTCTCTCCCTCTCTCTCTCTCTGCTGTAATCTTTGTAACTGAAATACAAATGTCATGAATGTGAGAATAAAGCATCTTGGGCATTAGGCTTCAATGATAGCTCATTCACATGACAATGGCTGTGCTGAGAACAGAACATTTCACAGAATGGAGCTATTCTTGTGGCAAAGATTATAATGACAGGGAGAAACGGTGCAAAATTAACCAATTCTTGCATCTTCAGAGAGTAATCTTACAAGCCTCCTTGTGTGCCGTATAATGAGAGGAGACGAAATGTGGCACGCCTTCAGTAACAATGAAAGTCAGCGGCTCAGCGGAGCTGTGGGAAGCCAGTAAGGTGATGGAGCTGCCACCGCTAGGTGCCACTGTAATCGCCCCCAAATGCCCATGGGGTCATAGAGGATCTACAGCAATGCAATTCTACAATGATGTAATAAAAATTAAGAAGAAGAAGAAAAGACTTTTTAAAATCAAGTATTGCCTGTTCACACTGGCCATATCATTGTTTCCCCTACTTGGGGCAGGAAGGCTCCTACTCAGCACAGGAGGCAGGAATTGTTGAGCTATATCGTCGACCTTTGCTTATATACTTTGCTTATTTCTGTAAACCACCCAGAGAGCCCTGGCTATGGGAGCGGTATATAAGTGTAATAAATAAATAAAATATAAATAAATATACAGAGAGGCATAATCCCAATGGAATTAGGGATGCCAGAGAAATCTGCAATGGATCAAAATGACACCGGATTTCTATCAATCTGCACCGTGGAAGCCACAGAGGACTGGCTTCTCAGAGCTGAGCAGATTTGGCAGACTGTTTTTTTAAAAAAATTCCAGAATTGTATGCAAACTTTGGTCATAGAAAACTAAGGAAGTTGCATAAGAATACAGCAAAGTACACACCCCTTTTAAACTACAACAACAACATTTTGCACATCTCTTGTCAGCCTCTGCAGCATAGCAATCTTTCTTACGTGCTCTCTGCTTATTGAATTTATGCTGGCTTAAGAAAAGTACGCAAAATTTTACATACCAGCAAAAGTTCCATACATTCTGATGGATGTTTTTGCCATATTATTTCAGGAAGGTGGGGGATCTATGTCTGTCAATGAGTGGATAATGGAGCGGAGGATGCCTGACAATCCACAAAACACAAATGGATTATACAAGATCCTTATATCCCAAATGGAAACTTTCTTCCTCACTCCTTTTTGTAAGGTATATAATATGACTAAAGTTGGATCAGAACAAATAAAAAGTGATGCTAAAAAAAAGTTAGATAAGAAGACGTTACAAGTACAAGGCCAGAATTCAAGAACAGAGCCAGGTGCAATAGAGCCCACACACTACTATGCGTATCTACTCAAAAGTAGCTCTCACTGAGTTCAATAGGACTTACTCCCAGACAAATGTGCATAGAATTGCAGCCTTACTATAGTAACATCTCTATACTATTTATGGACAAACAAGCTAAAACAATTGTGGTTAAAGCATGTGAATTCAAGAAACTGAGAGACAAGAGGTAACAAAAAGAGATGGCCAAGGTTTTGTCTCATTATCAATTTCTTTGTGATCTTGCCTCCTTCTGAAACCATTGTGAGTCAGAACCTACACTGTGCAATCAGACCCAAACTTTTCAATAGTCTTGTCTAAAATAGGAACTGATTATGAGACTGGGCTTCCTAAGTTATCCCAGAAGTTTGATGTCATTATCTTATTGGTTCTGGTGGGATGTCTGTCTGTCCTTCTATAGAGCTAGAGGAAAAGTTAGCAATATGGATAATCTTCTGGAGCCCATAATTTTTCATAACATCCCAGAACTTTTGTAGCATAACTCTGTAGCTCTAAATGTTTTTCCCCCCTGTGGACCTGTATCTGGCTCCTTGAAAACATACATTTTATATTCCAAAAAGCCAGCATCAATCTTTGGCCCTGAACTATGTATATATAGTTGCTATATACTGAGCCAGACAGGAAACCACTGGAATGTTCAAAATTGAAGCTTATTATTAAATTAAAGTAACACGTTAGCCCTGTGCAGGCATCCATCTGCTCACATGAGGGCTAAAAGTGTATGTGTGGGTATCTAGGCATACATGCAAGCCCCACCCCCACCATCCCCATCCTCTCAGCCCCCGACCGTCCCATGTTTAATGAGAAGGTCTGAAAGGGACTTCTATTCGAATTTGCTTGAACTTGAGAAACTTCCGTTCAATTGGAAACCTTGCTTTACTAGGATTCCCAGCCTGGAGGAGAGGAAAGATGGCATTCAGCTTGCTCATGTTGAGAAAGGCAGGACTGAGGGGTCAGAGATGTTGGGGGAAAGATGTTGGCCTCCTAGCAGACTCAGGCTCCTAGCACAGAACCATCTCACCCCCAGCTGCAACATCTTTTGGGGACTGGGAGCTTAAAAGGCAGGCTCCTGCTTCCTGGGATCATGTCCATCGGATCCAGCCAGGAGAGGAAGCCTACAAGGCAAGGGGCCAATCAGCAGCTGCTGTTGTCCTGCCTTGGGGGTTTGCCTAGTCTGCGGAACCTTCCAACTGCCTCCTAGCAGACTCAGGCTCCCAGCACAGAACCATCTCACCCCCAGCTGCAACATCTTTGGGATGCAGGGGAATCTGCCAGACTCAGTTGGGCACCCACAACATCCCTATTCTTATTTGCTATATCGTAGCCCTATTCAGATGTAGTAGCACCCGTGGAAGGGGACTAGGGCATGTATGCTGATTCCACCCTGAACATCCCTGTATGTCCTGGCTCCATCCCTGACCTTCCTGTCTTGAAGGGAAATGTCTGAAGGGGGATTCTAAATGCATTCTACTGAATGCACTAAGAATCCTCCTCATGATCAAGAACCCTGACTGTGCAGGTTTCCTGATTATGGCAAGGATTCTAAGGATTTTCAGGCCTTGCTCACACTCCCCCATCCCTGAGTACAATTTAATAATGCCTACATAGGTCTACTGAAATTTTAATATCAAGATCACAATTTTCTTTCAGTTCTGATGAATCAGAATATATATATATATATAATATATATATATATATATATATATATATATATATATATATATATATATAATGTAGATGCATATATCCTATAAATCAGAAATACATATATCTTGAGGATTTCTAGGTCTACAGACATAAATTGAATTGTCCTTTTAAACATTTTGTGGAGTCCTACTGATGATAAATAGGGAAAAGACATGGAATATATTTTTCACACCTGTCCAGAAACATAGAAAGGCAACCTTGTTTACTATTCAAGATGGTTCTTTTTCAGTGGGTCTAGCTAAGATTTTATTTATTATTATTTATTTATTTAGAATATTTATAGATTGTTTTTACAGAGTCCAGATAGCACCATATTCCTTTTGATTGGTTGTAATTCCTGGTTTATCATCATGCTGAGTCACATTAAAAGTTGCCAATCTAAAGAAAGCCCTAGCCCCAATGGAGAAAACTCCAGGGGTTTCTTGTTTCTCACCTGTCCTTTCTAAACAATGCACATATAAATATTGCTCTGTTATTCCCCCCCACCATACAGACAGCTCAAATAAGTCATGTCCATCTGTGTTGTTTGTGTCTCTTAATGGCATATGTGTTCACACAACAGTTAATAATCTTCTAATAGGACAATTTTTTCAGCACCGTCAGAAGGTACAAGATTGTGTCATGCATCTTCTAGGCATAGTTGGGCTTGATCATTTTGTTTCCCTGAACTCCTGTTAGTTCTCCATAAAATGTCATATTGATTTTTAAATATACCACTTCTGCATTTAGTGCTGTCCATAGCTTGGCCTCCAGTGACTTTAGATCCGCTGATAACTTTTATCCCATTTCAGTTATTTGGTGCTTGTGCAAAGAAACTTTTCAGAAACTACATAACACTTAATCAAAAGAACACCGCAGCCCAAGGAGGTGTAGCTTTTGATTACCGTAATTTGTGTTACTTATAGATGGGTTTTGTCTGATAGAACGGCAACAAGAAATTGTTGGTGGGAATGCGGATAAAGAACAAAATTCTTTTGGGTGGGGTGGATATGAAGTTTGCAAAGAGTCCATGTGTTTGTTGTAATGGTTACAGTGTTGCATTATAAGCACATGCAGTTTTAAGTAATTGCTAAGCTGAATTTTTGCAAACAAAATGGTTGGAGAGCAAAATGAGAATTTGAGCGACACCTTTGCTTACATTTTTTTATGTGCTGTTGCCTGTTTGCAATTACTCTGTCTCCAATCTGTCAATTCTGCAGGGTTGTTGTTGTTGATTGTTGTTGTTGATTTCAAAGAGAATTCTCCTGAGGGGATCCCAGCCAATCAGGCATCACAAAGGCAATGTGATGCTATTACATTATCACATTATCACACAGCCAAATTGTTACCGGGATTGCTCCAAGTGTCTCCACTCACACATGTATGTGAACTTGCATCTGTACATGTGTACACAAAGGACACCAAACTGCTAGGATCTTTTGCAAAAGCATGGCACGCACATAGTAGATTATGTCCTGTGCTTGACTGAAGTGGGGGAAATTAGCTCGCTGACAAAGATTAAGTGTGCACAATGCAAGTATTCCTTTACCACATTGTTTTGTAGCAAAAAGGAAGAATAACCGAGTAATTAGTATGCCATTACCTAGCACTGGACCAGCAGGCTGTCCTGATAGTTAATGGAAGAAGAGAAGATGGAGGTGGAAAATTATAGTTCACTGACTAAAGAGCAAGAAGAACACTGGAGGAATGGTGAGGTGGTAGGTGGTAGTGGGGAACTAAACTACAATAGGAATAACATGAGCTTCAGATCATGTGAGGGCAAAATTGATAGATGAAGGTAATATAAAGAGAAAGAGGAATACATGACATCAGAGCTTGTATACTTACCTATTTCAGAGGAAGGGAAAAACAAAGCATTTAGGAACATAAGATGAGCCAAGCTGGATCAGACCAAAGATCCATCTAGTCCAGCATCCTATTCACATAGTGGCAAACCAGGGGTTGACAAGGAATCTGCTCACCCATGTTCCCCAGCAACTGGTGTACATAGGCTTACTGCCTCTGATACAGGAGGTAGCACATAGCTATCAGGACTAGGAGACATTGGCCTTAGCTAGACAGGGCTTTATCCCAGGGCAAACCCCGGGATCATCCCTGTGCATCCACATGACGCACAGGGGATCCTGGGATCAGGGAGGGATCATCCCTTCCTTGCCCCGGGATAGAGCCCTACACTTTGGGCCCAGTTTTTCCATGGTCTTGGGCTGTGGCCCGTTGCTGCAGGTTGACCTGGCTCTGTGCAATTCCTTGCGCGGAGCCCGGAGCGCTGTGCTCATCGGGGGTAGGGTGGGGGAGTGGGGAAATTGTATAGATATATTTTTAAAAAACCCTAACCTTTCAGTGCTTGTGTGCTCTTGTTGCTTTAATTTTTTTAAAAAAATGGTGGGCATGACGCCTCTCCTCCCGAGGTCGTCGTGCCTCATGAATAAACAGAGGAGGGATCTCGCAATAATCACATTGCGGAATGCGGGATCTTCCCTCCTACATTGTGGAATAAAAGGTAGGTCTAGCTAAGGCCATTGATAGCCTTCTCTAGAATTTATCTAACCCCCTTTTAAGGACATCCAAATTGGTGGCCATCACTACATATTGTGATAGCAAATTCAATAGTTTAACTATGTGCTGTGTGAAGAAATACTTCCTCTTATTTGCCTGAATCTCTCACCAAATCACAGTAACTCTGAAACTCACAGGCTACCTGTGCTGGTTCCCCATATTGGAGGGCCCTTGGGGAAGACATCCCTCAGTGAGTCTACCTTCTCATGGCCATTGCCACCAGCTGCTCTTGCTCCTCATCCTCTTTCTTATCATTGTTATTGCTTGCTTATTTAATGGACGTGTGACAGGTGGAGAGCCAGTGGCGTCTACTGCTTCTCCTAATCACAACCATTGTCTGGGCCAGAGTTAGAGTCAGGTAAACAAACAATGGTGACAAGGCGGAGCAACTTCAGAGGGCTCTTGACACCAGGCCTGTGGCTATCCTGGCTTCTTCCAGCTTCTGTTGAGATGGGAGAGGCTACAGAAAGTGGTGGGGCAATAGTTGGGTGAATTGTTATTAGGAATGCTGGGACCCTGGGCAGTGCAAAATCCAAGTCAAAAAAAGAATTTGTAATGGGGGGCTGTAAAGCACAGGATATCCTGGGTCTCTGACTGACCAGACGGAATGTACCTGCCCGGACCTTAAGATCATCTACAGGGGCCCTTCTCCGTGAGCCCCTGCCAAAGGAAGTGAGGCAGGTAGCTACTAGGAGGAGGGCTTTCTCTGCTGTGGCACCCCGGTTGTGGAATGAGCTCCCCAGAGAGGTCCGCCTCTCTCAGTATTTTAATCTCCCTCAGTATTAATATCTCTCAGTATTTTAACACTTAATTTTAACTTAAATTTAAATTTTACTGTTTTAACTCTGTATTTTAATTTATCAGTTTTGCTGCGTGGTTTTTATCCTGGTTGTGCTTTTCATACTGTATTTTGTATTTGTGCTTTTAACCTGTTGGTTGTTTTATTATGGTTTTAATTTTTGTGAACCACCCAGAGAGCTTCGGCTATTGGGCGGTATAGAAATGTAATAAATAAATAAATACATAAATGTAATGGACATAGAAAGAAGCAAAAGGACTGGGAAGTGAAGTGAAAGGAGGGAAGCTATTTTAGTTTTGGGTTGAGTCTGGTTTGACATCAATCTGCATTATATTTGCATATGCAAATTTATATGTATACGTGCAAATTTAGAAATTATAACTACAAATTAAATAGAAATACTAGACAACCCACCCTAGTGGAGAGGACTGATATGGTGTCCTGTGTCCCTGCTCAGTCTGCTGTCCAGGGACTAACCATTGATGAGCACCTCTAAAGCCCCTGCTTCCCCTCCTTATGATTCTTTGATGTTAATCCATACTTGGACCAAATGCCTCTTCAAATAGAGGAAACTTTCAAATAGAAAACTGTCCTCTGCAGGTTCTCCAAGACAAAAGACTGCCAGCAGTAAAATAGGGCACCTGACCACCCTACCTGAATCTGTAGTCCCATCAACCACAATTAAAGGTTAAGACACATGAGGGCAACTACTGGGGGTGGGGAGACAGATGATGCCAAGTGGTGGGGGATCAACCCTGAAGCCCCTCTCCTCACATGGCATCATCTACCTCTGTCTTATCTACTTTTTGTTCTCATTTCAGACAGAGGCGTGGAGCCCTCTGCCTCTCTCTGTATGAAAAAAGGGACTTGGCCAGGGCTTGTAGAAGCCAACTCCTGCAAGCCCTAACTAAGTTGGGCTCTTTTCCACCATGCTACACACATCCCAATTGGGGCATGAATGGCATGGGAAGTGGTGCAGGGAGGCTTATCTCTTATCTCTCATCCCTGAATGGAGATAAGAAAGGGATTCCCCTTTGTGCCTCTCTCTATCAGGGGGCAAATCTTTGGGGTGGGGGGAGACCTCGGGAAAGGCAAGAGTAGGGTGACCAACTGTCAGGATTTCCCCGGATTTGTCCTGGTTTTTGTTCTTTCCATGGTGTCAGGGGGGATTTTCTATAATTTTCAATAATGTCCTGGAATGACACACCTTCCTCTTTAAGGCTGCCATTAGCATGGCAGAAGGGAGTGACATGCTTTCTTGAGGCACATCATTCTCCCACCCCGAGCTCCAATTGAGGTCTTAAAGGGGAAAGTGGGTCATTCGTGGACATTATAGAAAAGGCCCCAATTGGAGTGGATGGTGGTGGTGCAGAATGAAATCCTTTCCCCTCCTCCACTCCAATCGGGTTCTTTAAGGTGGCGGGGGAATAACGTACTTTCTGCAGAACTCAGAAAGCTGCTTCCCCACACACACGCTAGGTGTCCTCTTTTTTGGTTTCCCAAATATGGTCACCCTAGGCAAGAGCAGCCCCTGTGGAGTGTGATCACCCCTTCGTGGGCTGGATTAGGCCTGTGGATTGGAGGTTAAGCCCTGATGCTGAACTCAGTTGGATTTATGCCCAAGTTCAGGTTGTAAAGCTTACTGACCCTATGCATGCAGCCCTACTCCTTTTACAAGCAAATCTCTCAATAAAGGTAATCAGTAGTTTTGTCTGTATCAAATCTACATCCTTGGAGGCCTGTACTATTTATGATTCTTGGGGTTAAACCTTGAGGAGAAAATGGCTGCCTTTTTTTGGCACAGTACCATTCTTCTGTCTCCCTCTTTCAGTAAATAAAAAGCAGCGGAGAAACTTGGTGATACCACCACTGAGTTGAAAATGTAAAGCTGGCATCACTTGAAATAAGAACAGCCCCTGGAAGTAAATACTCTGACATTGCAAATGTTAAAATTAATTCCCACTTCAAACAGAGCTCTTTAATTGGGAAGCATCTCAAGCACAAAGACCTCACATCCCAACTAACACAACTATTATGTTAATTGCCATGCCCCCCTTACAAGTCTTGGGTGGATCTGAAGTAAGTAGTTTGTTATTCTGGCCTGCTTTTCCAACCACACTCATTTTGCTAAATTGCATTTCTTTAAGTGAGTGGGCTGATATGCTGGAAGTGTTACTAATTCCATTGAATTTCTCTTTTTTCCTCCTCCTTTGAAACAGAAGATCAAAACCTCAAGCCACTTTTTTATTTTTAAATGATGTGTTTCCATAAACAAAACTAGACATTTGGAATAACCACTTTATTAAGATTAGGTGTCCCTGAAAAGAAGCCCTGTTTTTCAACTGACCACAATACAAAATTATATGCAAATAGTTGAAGTAAGGATGTTTTCTAAAGGCTACATAAGGGTTCGAAATGAGGCCATTGGGAAGACATCTTAGCTATAGAGATTTTGTTAGCACTTGTCTCTGTATTCCATCTTACATTTTATCAACACACACTACAATCCCAGAACAGCCTGCTCTTGAAAAATGCAGCAAAGTGAATGGGATTGTTCTTGAGGAAGTGCACTGCAAAGCAAGAATGTTATGTTGTAAGAGAGAATTATTCAGTTATATATATCAAGGACACTTTGAACACATGGATCGCTTCCAGTATGAAGGTTAAGAGCAAGATGAAGGATGTGCTGTTCTGCTATATCTTAAAATTAGATTACTGAATCAGATTTTTTTTTAATGAGAATTTAAATGCTATTGCACTAAAACCATATGGAAAATAAGCCCACAGATCTTCAGCAATTAAGTGTACAAAGCAAAAGAAAACATGTCAACAATATTTTTCTAGACTTGCATCATGCTATATGATTGGTTACTTTCTAACTTTGCAACATCTTTCTATCTGCATCCACTCCCCAGATCTATATTTTCCAGCCCAGTGTGTTGCCCTTTTTGAATGACTTTCCATTTTTGTCTTACTTTATTGGCTTCAGAGATCAGCACTGATAAAGTAAATTTAATTAGAATGGGTCCACACACCCTTTCTGAGAGGCCAAATTCAACATGTAGTGAATGTGCCTCTCAATTTTCAGGACGCAAATTGGTTTTGTATGTCCCACTGTGGTAAGGTAAAAATTAAGGTGTTAAAGCGAGCGATTTCACCATGGTGGAGGGGATGACCACCATTGTGTGAAAATGGAAGAGGGAATTCATAAGAACATAACAAGACAACTGCACAGACAGAAGGGTGCAGAAGGAACATAGGGCAGGATCCTGCCAAAGATTAAGGACACTGAAATCCCATATACACTTACATAAGTTGAAAGGAAACTGCACTAAACTCAGTGGAGTTTACTTCTGGGTAAATATTGGTAGGACTGGGCTTCACTGTTGACTGATTTCTAAAAACGTTTTTAAAGCACATGGGGTGGTATCCAGTTAATGCCACCTCCCCGTCCGATAAAACAGTTTCTGAAAATGGAATGGGGAAGGGGGATTCCCCCTGCAAAACACTATTCATGCTCAAAACCTCCACCAGCGGATTGGGGGATCCTTCAGAACAGATTTTGGAGACATGGGAGGGGTGGAGAGGAGGGATAAACCCTGTTGCACAAGTGGACGCCTGCTTGCACAACATTGGATTTTGCCCATCCTGAACCCCCCTATTGAAATCGATGGGACTTAAAAATGCTTGTTGTCAGCTGGTTATTTGAGTGTACTCCTTATTCTCACAGCTTGATGGTTCAGTGGGATATTATTTTGAAACTTATATGAGGTAGAAACCTTTGCCCATTGAAATCAATATGGTGTTCCCATCAAACTAAAACTGAACAAAGAGGGCATTTCAGGATTATGGTCCTCAGAGGAGGAATGCTCATGATACTAATGTTATGCAGTGTTTGGTTTGTATACATCAGAGGTGCACGCCTGTGGCCTCAGGGTCCACATGCAACCTCCAAGGCCATTAATTGTGGTTCCCAAGGCTGCTCCACTTTGCCGTAGCCAAATTTTCTCTCCTAGCAATACTGATACATATCACTCTTTCTTCACTTGAAAGAATGATCTGTATCTTGGCTCATCTACACCAAGCAGGATATTCCACTATGAAAGTGGCATGAAAGCGGTATATAAAAGGCAGGAGCCACACTACTGCTTTATAGCGGTATTGAAGTGCACTGACAACACACTTTCATAGTGTTACATCCTGCTTGGTGTAGATCTGTCATGGGCTTCAACAGTTGTCAGTGCACTTCAGTACCACTATAAAGCAGTAGCTTAGATCCTGCAGTACACTTCAATACCGCTATAAAGCAGTAGTGTGGCTCTTTCCTTTTATATACCGCTTTCATACCTTTTTCATAGGGGAATATCCTGCTTGGTGTAGATGAGCGCTCACTTTCACTAGGAGCAGGAGTGAAAAGAACACTCCCCACTCCTTCCCTCAGCATTCCTCATACAGACCATTCTTTCCCTGCTGCTGATGGCATGAAGGAAGAGTGTTCTGTATCAGGATCACTGGGATGTGTATGTGTGTTCATTCACAATAGATGCCAAACACCCAACTATTCTCTCCTTCTCACACAGACACCATGAAAAACAACCCACATGAATCAGGCCATAATTAATGTCAGAATGACTGGGAAAATAAATATGTCTTTGTCTGATGACAATGTGGGCATCAGGTGAACTTCCTTGGGAAGAGTGTTTCATAAATGTGGGGCTACCACAGAAAAGGCCTGTTCCTGAACAGTCACCCCGAGTTCCTCTTGGAAGGCACACACAGAAAATGGCCTTTGATGCCAACGTCAGAGTCCCAGTTGGTTCATACAGGGAGAGGGAGTAATAGGCCCAAACATGCAATGGAGGTAGCGAAGTAATGCTTCTTTGATGCCTTCACCACCACTAAGTGGGTTCAGTGATGAGTCTATGGTGGTGTTTGATTGATTGCATCCATCAGGAGATTTTCTCCTCTTGCATTCTCTCAACTTGCTTCATCACCTAAGCTCTGGACTACACCTTGGAACCATCTGGACACTGGGAATCAAGTTGTTCTTTTCTCACATTCATTTCTTCAGTCTACAGTAAGCTATCAAACATAGCTTCTTGAGGCTAGGGACATATGACAAATTAGTTTTACTTCAGCGTTGACCAACATTTTGCAGTTTGCACCTCCTGGAAATGTATATGGACTTGAATGCAATCTGTACATTTTGAGCTCACAGTGCTATTATTCACGTACCCAAAAAATATTTGAAAAGTGTGTACATTTGAAAAATGTGCATTAAAATGCATAATTTTGTAAAAAAAAAAAGTACACAAACATGCTTTTATCGATGGGAGAAATACATACATTTCAAAAAATGCACACAATGTGTACATTGGGAGAAATGTAGATAAAAATGTGCATGAAAGTTCATGCAAAAAGGAAAAAAATGCTTCCAATCTGATACAGACAGGAGTCGGAATGAGCTTTGAACTGGAATTCAGAGAAATTTGATGGACTTGAGTTTGGCTGATTCCCACATCTCTAGTTGAGGCTGGTCATAGTGTGTGAAGGAGTGGATATGAAAGTGGGACCAACTTGACGGTCTATTGGCATTCAAGAAAGCTATCAAGACTGATCTCTTACCGCAGACCTATTCAGTGGAATTTTAGGATGTTTTTAGAATGTTTTAGGATGTTTTAACAATGTATATTATAGTTTAATTCAGTTTTTTGTATTTTATATTTGCTGTTGTTCTCTGCCTCAATCAAAAAGGAGAAGCGGGAAATAAATAAATAAATAATTATATGGTGGGTTCCTGGGCAAAGACAATGGATGTCAAAGTGGAGGTGGTAGGTCAAGAAGTGGAACCTAGCAGGTTTAATGACTAGAGCCATGCAAGTCAAGAACTAGAGCAGGTGTACCTCCTGTGCTTACAAGTCCCTGGTTACCAAGCAAAACTATGCACATATCATATCAGACTACCATCAGTCAACCTAACATGATCCAGATGATAAGTGTGTTATTTGCAAAGCAAGAACCACAAGTGCATGCAGAGAGGATAACTCAAACAGCTGAGGCCAAGTGCACATAGATGCAGTATTTCTTTTTGAATAATTAAGCTTTTTGAAGACATTCTAGAAAACATTTAAGTGTTTTAAAGATGGGAAAACTTAAGACTATCTTGAATCCATGGCAGACAGTGCAAACAATAGCTCAAGAAAATGAGCCAAGCCACTGAATACAGGTCAAGTCACACTAATGCAATATATGATCAAAGAATTAAATATCTAAAAAACATTTATCCAATGTGCATTTCCCTGTCCACTTTCTAATACCTCTTTAATGCACATGACACATCCTCTTTTTTAAACAAAAACAGACACAATTCATCAGCCTCTCTCTCTCTCTCTCTCTCTCTCTCTCTCTCTCTCTCACACACACACACACACACACACACACACACACACACACACACACACGAGGTGATGTCCCACCCAACATGGGTGGTGCATTTCACCTTTCTTCTGCTACTGGCTGGCTCAGCACATGTTGTGCACTACTCTGACAGATGGATATGAGTCTCTCTGGCCTTAGCTAGGCTGGGCTTTATCATGGGGCGAACCCTGGAATCGTCCCTGTGCGTCCACATGACACATAGGGGATCCCGGGATCAGGGAAGGATCATCTCTCCCTTGCCCTGGGATGTAGCCCTCCCCTTTGGGCCCACTTTTTCCATGGCCCTGGGCTGAGCCTGAGACCGTGGATCGTGTGGCCCGTTGCCTCGGTTTGACGCACATGTGCTGCGCCCATCAGGGTTAGGTTGGGGGGAGTGGGAAAAGTATTTTTTTTAAAAAAAAAATACTTACCTTTAGCGCACGACCGTTCGTGAGCTCCTTCCTCTTTAAAAATAATTTTAAAAATGGCGGGCACGACACCTCTCTTCCTGAGGTCGTTGCACCTCCCGTGTAAATGGAGGAGGGATCTCGCGTTAATTACAACATGAAATCTTCCCTCCTCCATTGCGGACTAGAAGGTAGGTCTAGTTAAGGCCTATGTCTTCCTTTGTTTGCTCTGGGTTAGGACCATGATTTTTAATAGTACCTACCTTTCTACCCATTATATTCCATAGTGCCACAAACACACACACATACACCAAACAATGAGTTTGTGAAGCATCTAACCCACAAGGCTGTTTCTCATTGTCACTTTCAGTGGAGAGGTCTAGGCCAAAAGACAGTGGCGCAGCAGTTTGAATGGGCTACATGCACAGAATATACGAACAAAGCTCACAGGAGCAACATATAATATAAAACACATTTAAAGAAAGAAAAGAGGAGAGGGGCAAGAACAACAGGTTGCCTTTCCCATTATGGAAACAGGGGCCCAGGCACCCTAAACTTTTGGCTCCATTGTTTTTGGCACATTGGCTACTCTACAGGTTGCGCAGGCATGCTTTAAAAACAGCAGGGCTTATCCGTACCGCCACATGACCTCTTGAGTTTCCTCAAGCAAATTTTATGAGGAGCTTTGTCGAAGACTTTGGCTCTTCCCTTTGTGGCTTGAAAACTTTGTTGCTCTTTCAGTTTGAGTTGATTGCTTCAGAAAGGGATGGTTTGTTTTTGGAGGAGCTCCTTAGAGTTCAGCCAGTTCTCTCGGCCCAGCTAGCTGCAGCGCCTTAATTTTGTGGTGATGGTGGTGAGCCAGATCATACCTCTTGAAGACATTTACTGCATTCTTACAAATTACTCATGTTTCAGGAAGCTTGCTTCTAGCTTTTACTCCCCGCCCCCCGTTTTGTGTAATAAAAAGTCCCGTAATGCTTCTCCACCCTGGTTTTCTCAGACAAAGGACCGGGCCTTAGTCCAGGGGGAAGGGGGGGAACAGCCCAGGCTGCAGCAGCTACAAGAGGAAACATTGAATCATTTTATGTAGGATCCCTTTTATGTGTCACCTATTTAGGCTCTGCTGTTTGCAAATGTGCTTTAATAGTTTCCTTGTTTGCAGGGGTAGGTATGACGACATGCATTGTATTTATATGTGACTTTTCTTTGCACCTCTCAAGGTTGCGAGCCAACCATAGTATCCTAAGGCAAACTCTGTGTTTTATTATAACGTGTAGGTGACTCTGTTGTTTTCAATGAAGCCAAGCATGATCTGTTTTCTTTTGTCCGTTGTTTGCGATGTACACAAGTTATACATCAGATCTACTCACTCTGAATTAGGCTGATTGGGAACTTCTCAGGAAGAGGATGGGGAATACCAGCAAATAGAAGTGGCATCAACAGCTTTCCATGATTTAGTGGTAATGGGCCATGTCCACACGCAGGGTTTCCCAAAGTGTAAGATGCATCTGCATTTGAATCATAAAGGGAATTTAGCAGGTGTCATTGGTATGCCTGAATGCAGCACTTGGTGAAATTCCTTCTTCATCACAACAGTTAAAGCTGCAGGAGCTATACTAGACTGACCAGATACAAAAGAGGGCAGGGCTCCTGCAACTTTAACTGTTGTGATGAAGGGGGAATTTCACCAGGTGCCGCACGCATACAAATGACACCTGCTGAAATTCCCCTTTCTATGCAACTGTTAAAGATACAGGAACCCTGCCCTCCTTTCATTGTAAGTAAAGCATAAGATGCAAGTTCCAGGTACCTCAGACCGGAGTGGGAGTGGCACAGGAAGACAATAGGCATAGGATCCTGGGGTTAGGTTAGCATAAAGTATAAGGAGCTGGATAGACAAATGAAATTGTCTGGGGAAGATTAAGTACATTTTATACGTCTTGCTGATATGCACATCCCTACCATGAACAGATGGGGCGGGGGTGTCATCTGAATCCCCCTGTTCTGACAAGTTTCATGTTCAATGTTGTTGGCAGGGAAACTAGAGCTGAGGTTACTAGGCCAAAGCATAACCCATGGCAGTGTAATTATGTACTGTATATTAATTAAGAATATGTGAGCTTTGGTATAAGGGGGTGACCGTACTTTCCATACATGTTAGGTATTTAAACCAGGTGATGTAGTTGTAAAACCAGCTATGGCAACTGTTATTGTGTACCAAAGGCCACTTTGGAGAACAGAGCTCTGAGCCCTATTTATTTAATCCAGGGACAGGCAAAAAATAAATCAGGATCTACGGATAGATCTCTAGGTGATTTGCAGTGGATTAGCAAGGGCTTCCAACTCCCAATGGTTTAACCAGAGCAACAACAAAATACACCCTTTTCCCTTCTAAATTAGGCTGCTGAAAGCAAGAAAAGCTGGGGGAAGTAGGAGTAGATTTTCTCTGTGAAAGATTTGCATGTGTTAGTTCCAGTTCTGGTACCGAAAACAAATTCTGAGCGTCTGTTCAGAGGGACCTTACTCTACAATTCTACATCTGCTTTCTTGGGCCACTATTTTGTACCTGGCTCTGGTTGCTGGACCTTGTCATTTAGGTAAAAAAGTAGATCCCATAAGTCTAAAGTCTGCCTGTGCCTGATTTAACCCACCAAGGACGATTTAAAATTAACTTCCAGTTTGCTAGGCCTAATCCCTAGTAAAAGAGTACTTTCAGATATAGGGGATTTGAGTTACGTCATGCCCAGGGACATACTCTTGGCACATGGCAGGCAATACTCTATCTAAAATAGGAAGAAGCTACTCAATAGCATACTAATATTCACATACATTTCTGCTGCTTGCTGCTCTAGGAATGTGATAGAAGGGGAGGCATGTGTAGTTTACAGAAACAGAATGTATTCCAGATGTTAACTATGCAACCAAGATTTGTATATACAGAAAGTGTTTTCCCATTGCCTATATTTAATTTCCACATGAAAATGGGGGCTTTCTAAAAGCATTCTCCCAAATGTGCCAGCATAAATCAGATGTTTTTCATCAAGAATCACATGTCTAGAAATTGAGCTCCACCCACACATGCTTGCATTCATTTATAAATGTTTATTTGTTAAGGTGGAAAGAAGCACTAGAATCATTTTAGCTCAGGCGGTTCCTCCACATTTACCTCAGGCTTACTCATGTGACAGAAACGACACGCATGCCTTGGCAGGGTGGCAGCTAATGCATTTGCTTGGTGTTCTGCAAGGTCAGTGGCTTGACTGGATTTTTTCCGAAGATAAAACCTGTGTGGTTGGATATCAGGCTAAGAGTGGGGATGACCCAAATCAAGTTCTAAGTATGAGATAGTGTCAACGCTAGTACACATTTCAGTATACACGGAGGCTCAAGTTCCTCTGTACATAATGACTTTTCTCCCTCTGTAGTTTAATAAGCTGAGAAGCAAACAGAAGCACAACCTGAGAGAGGCCTGACTTAATGCTAGGGATGTCAGAGAAATCTGCAACAAATACAAATAAATTTAGTTTCTATAAAACAGACCTGTGGATTCCACAGCAGACTGGCTTCTGCTGAGCCACAAGGATTCCACGGACTTGTAGACCCTTAAACAACAACAACAACAACAACACTTTTCAGCATTAGTGCAAATGCAGATTAGCACTAATGCACATTAGCACTAATGTGCACTTGTGCTAATCTGCACTTGCACAAATGGAATGGAATTGTTGTACATCCCTAAAAAAAATTCTTATTCCATCAATGAGCAGAGAATGGAACAAAAGATGCCTGACAATAGAGTTTTGCATAGCCCCCTGACTCACCTCGGAGGCTGTTTTGTAGCCTAGGAAGTGGCCCCGATTTAATTCGGGGTGGTTTGGGGGGGGGGTGCTGCTTCACCTCAGCACTGAAGCAAGATTTGTTTCTCCCAATGCAGGTCAGCATTGTGGTTTCCTGGGTGTTGGCCTCCCGACTCTCCTCTCACCACCCTCGCCACCACCACACCACCCCTCTCTTCCCAACCCAGAGCCACCAGCTCCAGGACTTTTCTGGAAAGGTGTTCTTCTCCTGAGAGCCAAGTATGACTTAATGTTATCAGTTTTTAGTATATCTATCTGCCAACTACCAGATTGGCAGCAGCAGGAGGGTGGGGAGGGTGAGGGAAGTGAGTCCGGTGAGTCCAATGGACTCACCTGGACTCATAGCCAGCCTTGCACTAGCTTTTGGGAGCAGGCGGTGTGGGGAGCAGCCCAGCACCATCCCAAATTGGCCCGAGGTGCCATGGGGCTTTGGTGCTGATCTGCCTCAGCCTCAGGATGCCTCGAGCCAACCCAGTCCTGGTCCGGATTTGGCCTGACACGGGTCAATTTGGCCCACCTTGCCTCAGATTCAGGAATTTGGCCTGAGGCAGTGCACAGCCCTACCTGACAATCCATGAAACAAATCTGTACTCAGTTCATAGCCAGATGTGCAGGCCTTCCTGCTCTGGCTCCACATGACTCTATGCCATAAAGCTGTACTCCTTTGGCTTCAGTTTGTCCATCCATGCTTTATTATGTTAGGGCAAGTACTGTAGCTTAGTAGTAGGGAGCATGCTTTGTATGTAAAAGGTGCAATTCCTGGCATCTCCAGGAACTGGGATTGGGAAATTCTCCTGTTTAAGAACCTGGACGGCTGCTGTCAGTCAGTGTATAGACAATATCCAGCTAGATGGACCAACGGTCTGAATGGGTATAAGGCTCCTTCCAATGTTAACTTTTAGGAGTTGTCTCTCATATTATTTTTCATACTGAGAAAGTCTCATTGTTAGAGTAACCAACTCCAAAGCCTAGAGACCTGTGCTTGGATTCTGACTTAAATCAAGGTTAGTCATAGTAGGCTTCTGTTGTCCAATTTCATTAGAAGTTATATCTTTTTAAACTTAGATGCTTCTGCTTTGGGGTAAATCGAAGTTAGCTAGCAATACAAGAAAACAACAGAAACTGTGATTGACTTGACCCCAATCCTGAGATGCCCTGACTCTGCAAGGGGCAAAGGTGCTGGGTTCTGATATCAAGCCTCAACAGAAGCCAAAGACTGACTCTTTCAGCTGGGAGCACTTTGAAGCAGAGATCCCCCAGCTAGGACTGCCAGAGACTATATTCCATGGGCCAGATTCCTACGAGGATTTTCCCTCTACCCCATGGGCCGCATACTCCTGTGCTCACTCATCACAGGCAACACACCTAGTGAGAATGAACAGAGAGGCATCAGAGTGCTACACTCCAGGCATGAGAGCTATCCCTTTAAGGCCCTCTGTTTCTCAGGAAAGAGGTTCCTTTGAGCCCTAGTCAGACCCAGAAAGGATCAGTGGAGTTTCAGATATTGTAAGAACAACCTGCTAACTTAAAGCTGTTCAGGTTCATCTACTACCTGACTAACTTGTCACCTTGAGGAGGTCTCTTGTGCAATTTAGGCTGCCACTCATGGTAGGACAGGACAAGCATCCCTTAAGTTATTAAATAAAGAGGAATAAAAAGACATATAATAATGGAGTTTCAAAAACAAGGCCAATTACACTAACAGCAAATCAGTGGTACAAAGGTAAGTGCGGTAAAGCAAGGCCATTCGAGAAAATATGTTCAAACAAGATATGGGGACAGTGTCTTCCTAAAAGGATATAACATGGAGAAAGAGAGAGAGAAGTACAAGAAAATTCAAAAAGCCCACATAGAACAGTTCAGTAGTCCAAATGTTATAAATTGCATGGCTCAGCAGAAGGCCAGTTGGCAAGTCCGTTCCCTGAAGACTGACGACCTGTTAAGGATCATATGAAGAGGAATCTTATGTAGAGAAGAGCTGTTGTTGAGCCATTCCTCTGGCACATCTGGAGGTCACATGGCCCATGGCTATGCCTCCAAGATGTGAATGTCTGCAAGGGAAAGCTTACAGATGTTGACATCTACATACCTAGGGTTTCCCTCGCAGTATTATTTATTTATTTATTTATTTATTTATTTATTTATTGCATTTCTATACCACCCAATAGCCGAAGCTCTCTGGGCGGTTCACAAAAAATAAAACCATTCAAAGTATAAAACAACAGTATAAAACCATTATATAAAATGCAATATAAAAGCACAACCAGGATAAAATCAGCAGCAGTGCAGAAATACAAATTTAAAATACAAATTTTAAACAGCAAAGTTAAAATTAATTTATAGACATATGGGAGGAGGCGTTTCTTCAGATAGCCTGGCCCCAAGTAATCCATGTTTAATGTGTGGATGTCTAAGACAGCTCCATCAGTGCCACATTACCTCAACCCCATTCAACACATTTATTTATTTAGTATGTATTTATTACATTCATATACTGTCCCATAGTCGAAGCTCTCTGGACGGTTTACAAAAGTTAAAAACAGTGAACTTTAAAAACAAATATACCAAATTTAAAACCATCAAAACAACAATATCCTTTTAAAATGATAGGAGCTTTAGTTGTGAACCTAAAGAGTGCTTGAAAGGATCCTCATGAACATATGAGGTTGGATTCAGACTTAGGCCAGATCTATACCAAGCAGGATATAGCACTATGAAAGCATTATATAAGAGGCAGGAGCCACACCAAGCAGGATAAAGCACTATGAAAGTGGTATATGGTATGTGTCATGGGACCCAACAGTTGTCAGTGCACTTCAATACCACTATAAAGCAGTAGTGTGGCTCCTCCCTCTTATATACCACTTTCATGGTGCTATATCCAGCTTGGTGTCGATCTGGCCTTAGTTTTAGTTAACAACAGACCTATTGAAATCAATTAACAGACCTATTGAATGGGATTCCAATTGATTTCTGTGGGTCTACACTAAGGGCCTTGCTAGACCACGCCTTAGCGCGCCTTCCGACCCGGTTTCCCTGCTGTGCGTCCACATGACGCACAGGGGAATCCGGCGGCAGGCTGCGCTGAGGCCTGGTCTAACGCGCCATAAGCGAATTCGCTTATGGCGCGCCTTTTCCCCAGCTCCAGCCTCAGGCCGGAGCTGGGGAACGTCTAGGGACTTCCGCGGCTTTTCGCGGCTACTCGTTTACTAGCGAGTAGCCGTGAAAAGCCGTGGACCTGCCTGGCACAGCGCTCATAGGAGCGCTGTGCCCATCGGCCCGGGGGGGGAGAGAGGGGAGGGGGAAGGATGGCAGGGTGGGTGGCAAGGGGGCAGGGCGGGTGCGATCGCGCCGCGCGCCGCCTGAGCAAGCAGGCGAGCGGCGCTTGCCCGGGCAATGCCGCCCCATGTCAGGCATTGCCCGGGCAAGCGCCGCTCGCCTGCTTGCTCGGGCGGCGAGCGGCGCGATCACACCCGCCCTGCCCCCTTGCCACCCACCCTGCCATCCTTCCCCCCCATTTTTTTAAAAAAACCCACTTACCTTCTCAGAGTCTTTGGGCCGCACCCGGCCCCTTTAACAACAACAACAACAAAAAATGGCGGACGCCGCAGGGACTAGACGTCCCTGCGCGTCGTGCGTGTGGAAGCCTGGGGGAGGCGCGCTAACGTTAGCGTGCCTTGGCCCCGCCTCCCTGCCGGCATAAGCCGGCAGGTCTAGCAAAGCCCTAAATATGACTAGAGTTGGATACTAACCACCCAAAACAATGCATCTCTGCTGGATTGTTGTTCTGTGTTGTCACCCTGAGGAGGGCCAGGATCTCTTCTTGATCATCCCAGAATGCAGGACACGGAATAATAGGCTCAAGTTACAGGAAGCCAGATTCTGGCTGGACACCAGGAAAAACTACCTGATTGTTAGAGCAGTACAACAATGGAACCAATTAACTAGGGAGGCAGTGGGCTCTCCCACACTAGAGGCATTCAAGATACAACTGGAGATACAAGATACATGGATGCTTTAAGGTGACTTCCTGCATTGAGCAGGGGGTTCGACTCAATGGCCTTATAGGCCCCTTCCAACTCTACTATTCTATTATTCTTGTAGGTACCAAGGGTGCTATGTTGGAGACCCTAGTCCTAGGTCCTTATGGTCTGCATGCATGCATGTATGTATTTTCATAAGTCATACTAAACTTACAAGAGGCTGGGGATGGAGCCAATTGGAATGAGCAGGTACAAGACAATTCTCCCTTCTATGTGACTATTTATTGTAGCATATGAAGACATGCAGAGGGAGTTAACAATGAAACTTGGTCACACCTTTGCTTGCCCACTTTTCTGTTAGGTTGGTGAGGAAAAGAAACGTTCCACAGGGAATCGTGTTAAACCTCCACTCTTCCTGAGATGACTGTCTCCTTGAGTGAATAGGACAGCGTTGAATGCGACTTCGGAACAATGCCAAGGTAGGGGAGAGAGAAGTAAGCCTCCTTACATTCAGTCTCACCACCTCCAGCATTCAGATGGCTATTTTGTATTTTTAAAAAATAAATCCGAGCAATTGCTAGTTGAAAGTAGGAAATGCAAGCCCTACAGCATTTCGTTCAGAGCTCATGGAATGAAAACTGAGAGAGAGAGAGAGAGAGAGGAGAGTTTAAAGCATGTTTTAAAACAGAAAGGAGCAAAATAAGAACTGTAGCATTTTCTGATCCTTTAGTTGCAAAAACAAAAACGTCTTAGGAGCGCAGAAGCTAAAAAGCCTGGGAGCAAAAGGGTTTCACTTTAAAAGGGGGGTAGTCAAGAGACCAGCAGGGTAGGACCTTGGGGGATGACTAAGCAAATAGTTAGATAGAAGGTCTGCAAGTTAAGCAGGACTAAACTGGAGCATTGCTTTGAAGGTCAGCAATGCAATTTCATATGTAATACTAGCTTTAATGGGCATCCAGGACAAAAACCAAAGTACTACAGTGATGTGCTAAGAAAACCTAATCCTGAGACAATTGAGAGCCCTGGCTTCAGCACTCTGAACTGAGCGAAATTGATACAAGAAGCCTATCTGAGAACCAGCTCTACAAAATTTGTTTCTGTGGGGGTAATGTCCTATTGGTAAATATGGGCAGCTAGCACGTTATCAGTCTTCAGGGGCCAGGAGCACTTAAAACCAAATGGCATCTTTGTCGCGGCCATTGCAGCATATGCAAGCACTTTATCCCATAGATATCTGCATCAGAAAACTTGTATTTGGCTTCTGATTCCAGTTACAAAAAGGTGGGGCTTGTTGTTTTCCAAGTGGTCAACACCAAAATTAGGAGCAGCTTTTTGAGACGTATCTCTTCAGTAGATTTCTATCAGCTAAGAACCTATCTGATAAAACAGAGGAGGTGATTCCAATTTGTGACATTTTGCACTTTGCAATAATTATAGTTACAAAGGCAAATCTCCTTGTTATTTTTTTTTAAAAAAAATCACCAGGAAAATGACCTGCATTTGGAAGCCATCATGTAATTCGCAGTCTCTGCATCCAACATCTGACCTAGCTTAATGGCTACGAAGTCTTGGTTTTGTCCTAGCTGAATAACTGTGATAGTTATAACAGAATAACTATCTGCTCAAGTCATATCCCAATGGGTTTCTTTTCTGTGTCAGTTTTTCCTCTGATGAGATTATTTTGTGTCTAGATATAAATAAATACATCTGCTTGAGATCCCATCTTCCCTTTCATTAACATCACTGATAATAATGTATTTGTCCTTCAAAGCCGTGCAAATAGGATCATCCAGCTCCAGATATTAAATGCTGGCTACTCTGATTATTTTCTTTCAATCATAAATGAAATTACTCCCAGTCCTTTCTATCTTCACACCCTTTGTAAAATTCCTGGCAGTGAAAGAGATGATAGATTAAGAGATACTTGAAGCACTCCCATACCCTGTAATTAGCACATGTAGCAAAGAACTTACAGAAAACAATAATTCCTTGGTCATTTGTCTTTATTTTTGCTTTCAAGCCAACATATTTTCCTTATGATTTCATTAGCAGACTCTCTGTAAATGAGCTTTGAGCTTGTCAGAACCAGGTTCAAGTATTTGAGAAAATTACTTATTCTCTGATTTGTTATAGTTTCTTAAAACAAAGAGGTCTTTTGTTAGGGAAAAAAACCCCTCTTGCTTTCAAAAAGAAGACCCCTTGACTTGAGATCATAGCTCAGATTGTTTACAGGAGAGATAGCTGGGTTAGGAATTGTCTTCTGTATTTACAGCTTGCTGCTATGCAGAATTAAATGCTCTCAAGCTCATTGATGGCATGGAGCCTCTAAGTCAGCATAAGATCAGTATGTCTGTCCCAAGTTAGTATATCTGGAGGCAAGAGTGGAGAGCATTAGCCCACAGGTCTAACCTAACCTCTAGAGGTCCCCCATCTGGCCTACAGAGGTCTCTTGTCAGACATTGTCCTTCTCCCAACTTTCTCTCTGCCCCTCTCAGTGCTAGAGAAAGGTACACTTCTTCTAGCATGGTGAGAAGAAACCAAGCTCTTACCTTCATCACTGATTGGAGATAAGATTGGGATTCCCAGCAATAGAGAAAGGCAACATTTCTGTACCACTGGGAGAGAAAACTCCTCTCTTATCTGATAAGAGAGGGAGTGGCTTGTCCAAGGCCATTGAATGAGCTTCAGGGCTGAGTGAGAAAATGAATCTGTCCAATGTTTTATTCACTATACCGCACACGGACATCTTTCTGACCTTTGCTACCCCAATAATTGAAGATGAAGTTATATTAAAAGAAGTGGAGCAAGGAACAAAAAATGTTGTGCATAGATCAAACCAACACTTCTCAGAATTCTTGGGGGAAGCAACCCTCCTCCCATTATAGTTCATTATTTTCTACCATTTTGATGTGAGGTTAGGTTCAACAATGTTACTTACTATATGTAACATGGGAAATGTGGAGACAGCCTCTAATGGACATCCATAACTACTCAGAACCTGTATTATTTGTAGTTAGGGAAAAACAAATCTTAGTTTGTTAGGCCATCATGTTGAACCACTTTTCCAAGGCAAGGATTATGAGCAGTGTTTGCTGCTAGAGGGAAGATGGAGTTCATGATTCTCACCGTGAGGAAGATACGAGAGTTTTTGCTTCATAGGTTTCATTTTATTATATAATCTCCCCAGACAGCAAATTACAAGACTGTCTCCCATCCAGGGTGTTGGCCAGGCTGAGGCCTTTTAGCAGACATTGCAAAAGGAAGATTACAGACATGATGTAATGCATTGGAAAAAGAAGCGCTAGTGCCTTTATTAGTGTTTCCTGTGTAACTTCTCAAGCAAGGAGCTCCCACATCTGCAGTATGTGTATCTCTCCATAGGTGTCATTATACTTTGGATCTTACATCCAATTGGTGTGCTTCTTCCCAATCCATATATCACTTATGTGTCTTCATCCCCTGTTGTTGTTGTTGTTGTTGTTGTTGTTGTTGTTTTATAAACATATGAACCCACTCTGGCCATTTTTCAAAGTTTATATTTTAGGTAGATAACCTTCAGTCTACCCTGGCTCAAGTTTCTTGTGGGATGGGATCCCCCCAGCATTCACCACCACTTAGTCCTCTGGTATCCTGAGTCCATAGCTGGCACCAAGCCCCATGGGAACTGTTAACCCAGCAAAAAATCTGGAGAAGACTGAGCGCTCATATGCTGGCTGACTCTGATTCACCAGTTGCAACTGGGTCTTCTCATCAGTATCTACATCTCCTCAAGAGTAGACTCTTGCTCCTGAGGAGACCTTTTCTTATGAGTATACCATGGAGTGAGCCATGGGAGGAGGAAGGAAATTCAAGACCCATGTCTGGATAAAGTTCTTAGGAAGCTCAGATGTGACATTCTTGCCATGGAACCCCCCAGGTTCCTCCAGGGGGGAATCCGCACGTCGTTCCGAGATCGCTTCTAAGCGACCCCAGAGCGGCATGAAAGCGAGCGTGGAACTTGCCTTTTGAAGAGCCGACGAAGAGACATCCTTCCCGCCGCCGCCACCCGCCGCCACCCGCAGACCTCCTCGCCAAGTGGCAAGGAGAGCTCGGCTGAAGAAGGCGGGGTTGAGAGCGGAAGAAGCTCTCCGCCCCGCCTTCTTTCCCTGAGCTCTCCGTCCCAGCCGGCGAGGAGGGAGTTGGGTGGCGGCGGCGGCGGCAGTGGCGGCAGGAAGGACATCTCTTCATCGGATCTTCAAAAGGCAAGTTACACGCTCGCTTTCACGCCGCTCTGGGGTCGCTTAGAAGCAAACTCGGAACGACGTGCGGATTCCCCCCAGATCTATTGTAGAAGAGCACTGATTGAGGAATCATACTCCACTTTCAAAGAGGTATCTCCTGGGTTTGGTTGGCCAGATGGCAACAGCATTGCCCTCCCCTCAGTTCTCACTCATGAAGGTGAGAGATGGAACAGCTGCACTGCAATGGGTCAGGACTTGTGTAACCACTTGGCACTTAGCCCACTTGCAGCAATGCTGCTAGGTAAGCCCACAAAGGTGAGCAGCCCAGAGGCTGCAGCAGCACTGGGGTGGGCTTGTCTTTCACATATATCAAATCTCCTCTATCCAACTTGAAACGTCATTCTTTTCAAGACATCCATCTGAACAGCTGAAAATGACACTTAAAGGACCTGCATAGTAAGTGTAGGAGCAATGTTAGTGCAGGCTTTTCACATATAAGAGGATTCCTTCTCCTTATGTGTATTCTGTCCACCAACCTGTCTTCTGCCACTTGTTGCTGCAGTGAAGCAGAAGAACCAGTACATGCAAATATGCCTGTACTCCTCTTAAGGGAAAACCTTTCATGATAGGAACAGCATTACTGCTGTTTGAGGAGAAATACCGTCTAACTTACAGATTACAGAATAATATGAATAATATTACCTTAATAATTTCATGGAATAATGATAAGTGAGCTCAGATATCATTTAAGTGAATGGTAAAATGGAAACCCAGCATATGAAGCATTCAAAATTAATGAAAGAATGGACAATTTGGATTAGGTGTAGAAACGGGGTGTACATTTCTGCTTTTTCACATAGAGTGTCTCTACATTAAGGGAAATTGCATTGTTTACCCAAGACTTTTGTGTTTCCTGGTTCTTTGGCGTGATTGTTATGGGCTGCATTACATGGGAGGAGAAGGGCAAAAAGATCCTGCTGCTTCCTGACTATTACCACTTTAAAAGTGGTTCTTTTTATCCTGGGATTTCCAGAGGATTTCACAGGAGACATCCTGGTTGTTGACGATGTCATGAAATCGACCCAAATACTTCTGTGAGTAGCCAATAATGAGCGTGCAATAAATCGCTCATTCATTGGAGCCCTTGATAATTCAGGGGCCCTATTTAGGGAGTTTTTCCATCTGCACGTTGTTATTACTCAGGACTGCTCATTGGTACTAAACATACTGAGTGACTATTGTTACAACCAATTACATGGTGCCATATAATAATACACATGATAATGACAACAACAACATCCATATAATATGCATGGCAAAGACATAAGTCGTTTTGCTTTCATGAAAAGGTACTTTTCTGACTTAATATTAGTGTGGTTCTTATGAAATACAAAGAAAAGAACAGAGCAAATACTCCTAACTGTGCTACTGTTTTGCAACTGCACTTTGAATATCTCTACATGCAGACCTTTGGACCTTGCTGGATCTTGCGAACCCATACTGAATTCTGAAATGATGTGCTGACCTCAACGTAAGCTTGAGAATTAGATTTATGAAGCAGTGGCATAAATTTCTATATTTTAAAAAAATGTAAATCTGGAAGTAATAGTCAGTAACTTCCTAAATTCTGCTTTCTCCAGGAAACTTGTAAACTAACATTTCATTGCAGAATAAAACACAAAAGTGAAGCCAAAAAAAGAGTTTTTTAAAAAATCATTAAAATCACTGAATATGGAAAAGTAGTTTATCTTTATGTATTGATGAACCACTCTTTTGGTGATGAGCTTTCCTTGTACACAGGATTGTCTGTAAAGATTTCAGGTAGACTGTGGTATTGAAGTTGAACTAATAACAATTTTGGTTTGTTGAATTGCTGATTTAACAGTGTAGTGCCCACAAACTAGAAAAATTCAAATGATGCTGATATATGTGCTACATCCATGACTGAGCGTGGGGGTAAGCTTGACCATCAATAAAGGTTGTAATGAATGCTTGTTATTTTTTTTTAGCATAATTGAGTACAAGAAAACAATTTGGCATGACTGTAAAATAATAATTGGCCCATTACCTGTAAACCTATCCATCTTTTCCAATTACGAAGGATTAATTGGTGAATGGCTAGAAATGGTAAGAATATGGCCTTGTATACAAAGGTATGCTGAATGCAATTATATCCTCTGTATATGTGTTCATGCTTTAACCTTAATAAGGTTTCAGAATAACTATGAGAGAGAGAGAGAGAGAGAGAGAGAGAGAGAGAGAGAGAGAGAGAGAGAGAGAGACTCTAACGAACAGTCTCAGAGACTGACAAGCTATAAAAAGAAAAATGATGGACAAGTGGTTCAACTTGCTGGTTGAAATAGGATGATTTCAAACTTGTGAGATTGGTAGCTTTAAAGGCAGAATCTAATGCACAGAGGGGGGGGGGAAAGAATAAAAAACACACATACATGGTACAATTTATACTTCATTCCAGTTTATTTCTGACTGAGGTAAAGTCTGTTATTGGCACTTCTTTCTGCAAAAAAGGCAAAGTCCCTCAGATGTAACGGGTAGACCTTTACAGAACGTCAAATAGCTTCACACAACATTTTTCAAACCCTTATCTTTAAAGTTTTTACTGTTTCCTAGAAGACTGATGAAGGGGATTGTTTCACAGAAGGCTGCCTGGTTTGTACTGACGTCAAACTTGGCCTCCTCACAAGGTTACAACATTTGATGAAAAAGATTTCACAAACCTCTGTTCTGTGGAAACAAATTCCATTGTTGGTCTATTGATTCTATCTCGGTTTTCTATGACAGTTTGCTGGGCAGGGGAAAAAATTGTAGATCATACTGGAAAATATTTTAAATTTTAAGAAACAAGTTACAGAGACCATAACACCAACCAATCAGATTAGCAGCAGCAATCCTCACAATACATTCCATGAGCACAGAGTATTCCAGTTTTACAGATAAAATCCTTTCATTAACATGGTTTCAGTTACTGTCCATAACAGGTGTGTTTATAACCTTTTCTACATGATTTTATGATGAAGGGAATAAAGCAGATGCGGGAACTGTTTTTTCATCCCAAGTGCTGTATTGCCTTGGGTAAATGTCTGGGGGCTACATGCTAGTGGTAGCTGGGGCTAGTGTTGTTGTGAACATCTGCCTGGGCCTGGCACTAGGGGGGCCACCCATGTCCGAGTGCTCACGAGAGAGCTTGGGTGCAGGTCTGCCCTGACTTCCCTTTCCCCCACTGTGTTAATGGTGGCCACCAGAGTGGAGGGAGAAAATATGCCCTTTCCCCAGCCTTGGAGAAATCATGTGTTTCTCCCCCCCCTCCAATGGGGGCCTTAAAGGCCCTCTTAAAGCCCCCATCAGTGGTGGTGGTGGGGAGAGAAACTTGGGGAAATTGCGTTTTACCCCCCCTCCACTCTTATGGTGATGAAGCTCACGAAAGCCTAGTTGGCCCCACCCACAACCAAAAAATGGGTGGGTCCAAAGGCACATATTCCCTCCTCCTATTCACATGCATTCATCCACACATCCATACACTGCCCCTCCCCCAGGATGAAACTGGAAGAAAGCCCTAGCTGTACCACTCACCAGCTTGCAGCCTTTCATGTCCCCACACCACTGCTGGGTTTAGCCCCAACCAAGAGCTCCAGTATGGGAAGTAAGCGAAGCTGGGGGGAAATATTGGAGGGGGGGACTGGGAGGGGAATCGTAGTTCTACAACCACTTTTGTCCTACAAATCAGACTCCCTTCTTTATACTTGATTGGGATTGATCAAGTCATTGTTTCTGGATTGGCCCATAAAAGGAAAGGAACCAATGATTTAGTGTTTCCTTTTTTAATTCTCTCTCTCTCTCTCTCTCTCTCTCTCTCTGTGTGTGTGTGTGTGTGTGTGTTTCATTTCAAGGACTAGTCAGAGATTGATCAGACAGCATAAACTCTTGCTGGAAACAAAAACTCAAGCAATTAACAACAGCCTGAATCATGTTTGGTTTTGACATGGAAATGACACCCTGCAATATTTGTATTGGGCTGGATCCAGATTTAGTCATGCTTAGAGTAGACCTATTGAAATTAGTAGACATGATGAACAGCAGGACCATTGTTTTCAATGGGACTGCTCTAAGTATGACTAAATTTGGATCCAACCAATTGTCTAGACCATCCCTCTACACAGAAGCCATGGCCAGTACTTTTGTAGCTCAAAAGAAAAGAAAAAATCCTGTCTTTGCTTTCACATAGTAGGTTGTTTCACATTAGAGCACCTGAGATCATTGAAAACTTGAAGGCTATGCTGCAACTCCATGTAAAAGAGAGCATGTGATCCAGGAATAGAAGATGAAAGAATGCATGCGGCAATCTATGCGGAGGTTTGTCAACTAACCAAGCTGCATCCTGTGGACCCCGTGCATAAGTGTGGGCCTTTGCAAGTGACCAGTAGTGCTCACCTCTGATGCCGGTCCTGTAAAATGGCATCCAATGCTGTTTCATTTAAGTTGATTCAGGTTTTTCTCATACTCATTACTGTGATTCCTAGTGGCTCCATCCAACACTGCTTGAGCACTGTTAGAATAGGAGAGATAATGTGGAAGAGACTAATAATATGGTTATGTATGTAAACACCAACATCATCCCATGGGTTCAGGAAATGCTGTTTTGGGAAAGGGCAAAGTTACTGGCCCTCAACACATGATCTTCCCCTTTCTCATATTGCAGGAATGGTATGGGATACAGTCATCTAAAAGAAGTAAATACTCCACTACTGTCATAGGAGAACCAATTATTTGACTGGTAAATACTGGACTAGTAAATGGAGAAAGGGGCTGGGACTCTACTGTGTATTACAATAAGTGAGATTTAAGTAGCTGAACTGTGCACAGGATCATGGCTACAATGCAAAGCCCATAAAGTGCAACAGTAAGGGCCAAAACAGATATTACTTTAAATATGTCTAGCAGCTACATCTTATTTTTGCACACTAGGTACAGGCGGCCTGATCTGAATTATCATCCTAGTGTGGGGTATAAGATTTTTCGAGGTCTAGATTGCCCCCCACCTGTTAAGTATATGAAAGAAATACTTGCTTAGTCATTAAAATTGTGTGTGTATGGCTATCTCAGGGTTAATACAGAGAAAGTCTATCTGTGGGCAATTACCTTGAGATAGAGGCTGTTCTGGGAACCTTGCCAAGATTCTAAGTTAGCCTCATCACAGCTGTATGTAATGTAGATAAGAATTGTGTAAGATGTGTATATAGTTTCTCACTTGTGTAAAATGGAACTGATCACTGCTTACTGATCACTGCTCTATGATCACTGCTCTCTGTGTATGCCTCAGTGTGCTGATTTGAACTGATCTGAATTGAACTGCACAGAAGCCTGAAGGAAATAAACCAGCTCTGCTGTGTAAGACCTGCGTGATGTGTGTTTGTTTCTGAGCACAAACAGAGTTCCAGAAGAGAAAAGTTCTGGCAATAACCCAACAAAGGTTATGGGCCCAGTCCAGTCCAGGCAAGTCTACGCCAGCCTAACCCAGGCAGAAGAACCAGAACTTGGTGGGAACGGTGCAGTATCAGAACCAGGAGTCTGCTAAAACAGAAAACTGTTGATGAAGGAAGACATCAAGCTAAAGCCAGTGCTGCAAAGTGAGGAAAAATCTCAGTCGGCTGACTCTGAGGAGGACTCTGAGCAGGAGGACGGTGAGATACCAATTCCTAAAGCAGAGGAAATGGCAGGAGCTAATATGTCTGGTTTGCATCAATTGTTGGAAAAGCTGAATGACTCTAACTATGCATTATGGTCTTACAAAATGCAAATGTATCTGATTCAGGCTGAACTGTGGTATGTAGTCACAGAGGATCCACCAGATAGAGCAGATCTACAGAATGCTAAATGGTTTAAGGACGATGCAAAAGCAATGGCAGTTATTGCATTAGCTGTGGAAGACTCTCAAATTTCCTTCATTCAGTTTTTGAATACATCAAAAGAGTGCTGGAATGCGCTACAAGCTGTATATCAAAGAGAAACAGCGGGCAGTAAAGTAATTCTAACCCGGAAGCTGTATGGAATGAAGCTGAAACCAGGGGAGTCTATGTCAAACCATTTGAAAAGCATGAGAGAAATCTTCAATCAACTCAGGGCACGAGGGATGGAGTTTACAACTATACACCAAGTCTATGTGATTTTGTCAAGTCTTGATTCATCGTACAATGCGGTTGTCACCATGATGGAAAGTCAAGAGGAGAAAAATTTAACCCTCGAGTATGTAGCTGGAAAACTACTGGAAACCTATGAAAGAAGACAAGCTTCAAAACAACAGAGCCTTAAACTTCCTGTGGCTGAATTTCAACAAAGCCATAAATCTTCTGACGTGGTGGCTGCATTAAAGGCAAGGAAATGCTTTAATTGTGGTTCCACAGAACACTTAAGGCGGGATTGCAACAACAACAAGAAGAAAAAGCTGTTGACAGCAAAGTGGAGAGAAGAAAACAACATGAATGAAGCTGAATCAACAAAGAAGTGTCTTCTAGCAAGAGTCAAAGAAACAATGAATCCTTGGTTTTTGGACTCTGGGGCTTCAATAGGTATGGCAAAAGACAAACTTTCATTTGTAACCTTGGAAACTTCTACTTCAGAGCAAAAGTGTGTTACCCTTGCAAATGGAACAAAAATCCAGATATGTGGTGTGGGTAATGTATATTTTGATTGTCTGGGAGTTGAACTACAAAGTGTTTTATATGTACCAGAATTAGAAACAAACCTTCTAAGTGTGTTTCAGTTAACAGAAATGGGGTATGAGGTTTGTTTTACTGAAGAAAATTGTACTATAAAACAGGGAAACAAGGTGTGTGTGCAGGGAATAATGAAAGAATCTTTGTATGTGATTAATACTTGTACAGAAAATGAAGTTGTAGCCAGCAAAGTCACAACAAAAACAATAGCCAATTGCAAACCACACCAAGAGTGCATCCATTTAACTCATAAAAGGTTTGGTCATGCTAACTATAAAACAATTTCTAAGATTCCAGAATTGTGTGAAGGGGTGAAAATCAAACCATGTTCTAACTATGTAGAATGTAATGTATGCAGTGAAACCAAGTGTCATAAGTCAAACATTCCAAAACATAGTGAGAGAACAACAAAAAGAATTTTTGAATTAATTCATGCAGATCTTGCAGGTCCTTTTGAGACAAGTCAAGGAGGAAACAGAATTTTCTTGTCTATTGTTGATGATTACAGTAGATTTGGATTTGTGTATGTGTTAAAACAGAAGAGTGAAACTTTTGGAAAGTTTAAAGCGTTTGTTAAGTGGAGTAAAAATAGATTTAAAGAACCTATAGCTAATCTAAGAACGGACCGGGGAGGTGAATTTCTTAGCAACCAATTTAAAAAATTCCTCAGTGATGAGGGTATACAACATGACCTTACTGCTCCATATTCACCATTTCAAAATGGAGTTGCAGAAAGGAAAAACAGAACCTTGCAGAACATGTTAAGAGCTCTATTGAAAGAGTCAGGATTGTCTAATCTGTTCTGGGCAGAAGCTTTGTCCACCTCAAATTATTTGTTAAACAGGCTTTACCACTCTGTACATGAAAAAACTCCATATGAAATGTTTTACAAAAGAAAACCTAGAGTGTCACATATAAGGGTTTTTGGAAGTAAATGTTTTGCTCATATTCAGAAAGAAAACAGACCAGGAAAGCTAGCTCAAAGAGGTTTCGAATGTAAACTGTTGGGATATGATACACAAACAAAAGGCTATCGTTTGTGGTCTCCATATCACAAAAGTGTAATTGTGAGCAGAGATGTAGTTTTTCATGAACAAATGCAGGAAACAAAACAGTATGTAAGTTTGCCTGTAGAACAGAAAGCTGTAGAAACAGAAGAAATTCCTGAACAATCTCAGCAAGAGAGGGAGGGGGAAGAAACTGTAGAGGAGGAAACTATGCCTGTAACTATGCCAAGACGATCAGAAAGGGAATGCAAAGCTCCAATTCGTTACTCAGATGAATACCAAAGCAAACAGGTTTCTCATAGAGCTTTACTAATAGCCTATGAACCTACTTCATTTGAGGAAATTCAGGAAATGGAACCTACAGAAGCTCAGGGCTGGCATGAAGCAATGTCAGAGGAAATCAGAGCAATGGAAAAAAATGAAACGTGGGAGCTAGTACCTTTACCTGAAGGTCGTAAAGCCATTACCTGTAAATGGGTATTCAAAGTAAAACAAAATGAGAAAGGACAGGTGGAACGTTACAGAGCAAGATTGGTAGCAAGAGGATTTGCTCAAAAATATCTAATAGATTTTGAAGAAGTTTATGCACCTACAACAAAATACTCAAGTGTAAAACTTTTGTTAAAAATTGCAGCAGAAAAACAATTGAATGTATTTCATTTTGACATCAAAACAGCTTTCTTATATGGAGATTTAACAGAGGAAATTTACATGACTCAACCAAAAGGTTTTGTTAAAAATCCAGGGTTAGTTTGTAAATTGAAAAAATCCATATATGGTTTGAGGCAAGCAGCAAGGTGTTGGAATAAGAAACTGGACAATGTATTGATCAAAATAGGTTTTAAACAAAGCAAAGCTGATCATTGTTTGTACACAAAACAGGATGGTTCAAATGTAGTGTATCTGCTGATTTATGTAGATGATTTGTTACTGGTTTTTAATGAAGAAGAACAGAAAAACACATTTGTAAACCAGCTGCAAAGACATTTTGAGTTAAAAGACCTTGGTTCAGTGAAAAGTTATTTGGGAATGCAAATTTCAAAAGATTCTAACACAGGGTCATTTCTGATTGAACAAAGTGGCAAAATTAAAAAATTGCTGGAAGAACACAGCATGGAGAATTGTAAAATTGTTGCCACTCCTATGGTCACTGATTTTCAAAATCAGACAGACAGTACTGAAATGGAAGACATACAGAAATATCAGAGTGTGATTGGAAGTTTACTTTATCTAGCAAACCTAAGTAGACCAGATATTCCATTTGCTGTAAATCTTTTAAGCAGAAAAATGACAAAACCTTCTGTAACTGATTGGACAGCTGTAAAACGTGTATTGAGATATCTAAAAGGTACAATTAATCACAAATTGGAAATATCTACACACAAAGATGGAAATTTCTGTGTTTATGCAGATGCTGACTGGGCTAACGCAATTGATAGAAAGTCTACCAGTGGAGCAGCATTCTTTTACAATCAATCCTTGATTGATTGGTATACAAGAAAACAAAATTGTGTAGCAACCTCTAGTGCAGAAGCAGAATATATCAGCTTATCTCTGGCTTGTAATGAGATTGAGTGGTATAAACAATTATTTGCTGATCTAAGGTTGGAAATTGAGACACCAGTAACCATATTTGAGGATAATCAGGCATGTATTAGTATGGCTACATCTGAAAAGTGTAAACCAAGAACTAAACATGTGGATGTTCGTTATTCTCATGTGAAAGATATAATTCAGAAGGGCTGGATTAAGCTTGAATATTGTCCATCTGAAATGATGTTGGCTGATTTATTCACAAAACCAGTATCAATGGTAAAACACAAAGAGATGCTTTTAAAGCTGGGTCTCAGATTGTAACACAATTTAAACAACATGCGCAAGAGGAGGACTGTTAAGTATATGAAAGAAATACTTGCTTAGTCATTAAAATTGTGTGTGTATGGCTATCTCAGGGTTAATACAGAGAAAGTCTATCTGTGGGCAATTACCTTGAGATAGAGGCTGTTCTGGGAACCTTGCCAAGATTCTAAGTTAGCCTCATCACAGCTGTATGTAATGTAGATAAGAATTGTGTAAGATGTGTATATAGTTTCTCACTTGTGTAAAATGGAACTGATCACTGCTTACTGATCACTGCTCTATGATCACTGCTCTCTGTGTATGCCTCAGTGTGCTGATTTGAACTGATCTGAATTGAACTGCACAGAAGCCTGAAGGAAATAAACCAGCTCTGCTGTGTAAGACCTGCGTGATGTGTGTTTGTTTCTGAGCACAAACAGAGTTCCAGAAGAGAAAAGTTCTGGCAATAACCCAACACCACCTACTCTAGAGTAAAAATGAAAGCAAGACATGCTGAGCACAGATTTAGTCATGTCTGTTTGGGCCCTAATTTTTCTGTCTTTAAAGGCAGCCTAAAGCAATTTTAAATAAATAAATTATAGAAGTTTTAAATGGCAGACATACTGTGGTGTTTTAGTTATCTAATAGGAGACATTTCTCTAGAATATCTAGTTCGGAATTCTTTGTTTCAATTCTTCATTGCACAAATGCACAGCAAACTATATTATATGACGTATTCCCATGAATGCATGGATGAATGTATGTGCCACACATCCATACACTGTATAAAGAGATCTTGATCCTACTTACCAAATTGCTGGAACCTTGGAAGAATATAAGGAAGTGCATGATGTCCTGGAGTGTCAGTGAACACTTTTACTTTGTGAACTACAAACACTTTCTAGTTCTGGGCACAGCAGGCAATATAAAGCTATTGCTGGAAAAGACTTGACTAGCAGCAAATCCTGAAGTCCTATGACAGGAAATGACTCCTCATAGTCCACTGTATGACCATTGGCAATGTAGCCCAAACTGCACAGCCAGCCAATGTTGCCATCTGTTCTATATTTTCTTTTTTTTACAATGCTTGCCTGTTTGATTTAGATCATTCCTTCTATTCATTCCCTCATTAATTGATTCCATTTTGTTAGATCATCCCGCTTCTTCTGAGAGTTCAGGGTAAGTAACAATATTTGTAACCAAATTAAGTACGCCCCTGATTGTGTCTCCTCTCCTGCTTACAATGCTACTTCTTCCTTTCATTCAGCAAACAAAAATCTACTTAGGGAGCAATCCTGTATCCCCTAGACAGTGTCTGGGGAGACATAGGATAGTTTGGTTTCTTGGCTCCAAGCTTGTAGGCAGGGCTCTGAGCTGGGAGCCAGGAATCCACACTCCCCTCCCCTCTCCTTTTCCCCTCATAGCCAACATGGAAAGAACCATGCTGGCTACCCTTCTGTGCTTGCAAAATGGAGTGCAGAGGTTAGAAACAATGAGGTCTTCCTGGTGGTGGACAGGGGAGGAGACTTGGCATGTGGGGGTTATGAGGTATCTTGAGCTGTCCCCAGCCTCCTCCACTCCCCTTCAGAAGCCTCCTCTATGTGGGCAAAGGCATCCAGGAGGCTTCTGCTGCTGCCCCATTTAATTTCCAGAGGAATGCTTCTGGGAACCAAACATAGCGTTACTCTGGAATTAAAATTGGGGGAGGGGGAGCATTCATTTTAGTTCCAGTGCTAAGAGAAGTAATGGACCCAGGTGATTTTGTAGATGGCATTTTAGTTCAGCAGCAGGATAGGCAGTGGGTCCCCCTGAAGCTGCAGGCCATTGGTAACTTCCCAATGGTGGTGAACTCTGGTGCCAGGCCAACTTATGAATTCTACCTGCCCAATGATTTTCCCCTGAAAATGCTTTCCAGGCTATTTTCTACTCCTCCTCTGTCCAGCTTTATTTATCCCTTTGTTCTGTTCAGTGAAGCTCAGAAAGCAGAAATATACCAGACACAAAGTAGAACAGTCTTGGTGGCATCTCCAGGGGAGAATCAATAGCTAGCAGAAGTTAAAGACTTGCCCATTCTACCTGCAATAGTGCCTAACAACAAAACTCTTCCCCTAAGCTCAGATTTGGGAGCACAAATCACTGTGTAGTTTTGCCTTCAGTTAGTTTGGGGCATAAAGCATGGTCCAATAAGTTTTTAGAGTTTCACAGAAAAAATAATAGAGCACTCTGAAGTATGCTTAGATGACAATCGGCCCTGGTTAGGCCTCATCTAGAGTATTGCGTCCAGTTCTGGGCTCCACAATTCAAGAAGGACGCAGACAAGCTGGAGCGTGTTCAGAAGAGGGCAACCAGGATGATCAGAGGTCTAGAAACAAAGCCCTATGAAGAGAGACTGAAAGAACTGGGCATGTTTAGCCTGGAGAAGAGAAGATTGAGGGGAGACATGATAGCGCTCTTCAAATACTTAAAAGGTTGTCACACAGAGGAGGGCCAGGATCTCTTCTCGATCCTCCCAGAGAGCAGGACACGGAATAACGGGCTCAAGTTAAAGGAAGCCAGATTCCGGCTAGACATCAGGAAAAACTTCCTGACTGTTAGAGCAGTGCGACGGTGGAATCAGCTACCTAGGGAGGTTGTGGGCTCTCCCACACTAGAGGCCTTCAAGAGGCAGCTGGACAAGCATCTGTCAGGGATGCTTTAGGGTGGATTCCTGCATTGAGCAGGGGGTTGGACTCGATGGCCTTGTAGGCCCCTTCCAACTCTGCTATTCTATGATTCTATGATTCTATGATTCTATGACAAGAAGAAGCCAGTGTAAAATCTAGAATCTTTGAAAACCTCTGTCTTTCTGGAGATGCCATTGCATCCTGTAAATAAAAGCCTCTTGAATGTTGTATCACTAAATTTATTTATTTATTTATTACATTTTTATACTGCCCAATAGCTGAAGCTGTCTGGGCGGTTCACAAAAATTAAAACGGCAGCATCACACAGATTTCTCTTGAAGACATCAGTGATGGCCACTACTAGTTCTTCTCAAGTGCAAGGAAGGGATGGAGCATTCTGAACAGATGGGAGTAGTTGGGAAAGGTTCTTTGTCACTCATGCAACCTGGAATTCCTCACATCGCTAGTGTGAGTGCACCCTCCCCAGTTTTAAAGCTCACTTGGGATGTATTATGGATTGCCATGATGTTTTTTGATCTCTCTATCCCCACTGATCCTGAGGTGTCCCTGCATGCATCTATATGTATGTATGTATATCTACTCATCCTTATGGCTTGTAGATACATTTGTTTATAAAAGGGCAGTTTGTCAACTGCAGTTCTTCTGACGGATGGCTCCGATTGTTGCAATGCAGGTAAATGCTGCTGTGAGTGACACTGTCTTTGTCACTATGTGTAGCATTAGTTGGAGAATTTGAAAAGACAGGTTCATGAAAAAATTATGAATGTTGTCAGACAACCCTGCATTTTTTATTATTAAAAAACCCTGAGTGAATTTAATGCTTATGAAAGTGAAGGACAGCTCCTTCACACATCTCTTTCAATATGTCTCAGATCTGACCTGCAGTGCCTCTTTTCTGTCGGTTATGGGTGTTTAGAGAAGATGACACCCCATTTTAAATGGGGGTGGTATTGAAAAAATGGATGTCTGACAGCTAACAGAAGACCAAAAAAAGAAGAAGAAAAAAGCACCTCATCTTTCAGTTCTGACCACGATGCAATTTAATCGCAGGTCCTTGGAGACTGTGCGTTTCTTCTAATATAGTTCTGGAAAGGTCAGGGAATTTTGCCTAGCTTGCGATTCAAGGTAAATGCTATGGTTTCACCTCTCATGAATGGTACCTCAGAGTAGACTTTTTAGAAAAATGGTATACCTGTAGGATGAGATAAACTCATCTATACTGTATGGAATGTTCTCAGGCAACCATTTTCAGTGTGAAAAGGAAGTATTCATGGATCCCAAAAGTTCCCCAAGATAAACCCAAATACAGGGGCAAAAATCATCACAAAAGGCACTACCCATTTCAAATGAGTATATTTCAGTGAGGGGTGATGAGTTTGTCAGATTCCCTTTCCCCTGCATTTGAGTTTTTTAAATTTCAAGTTCTTTCCATCCCAAATATGACGAAATCTGTCAATATTGATTTAAAACTTTTAAAAAATTAAAAACAAAACCTGAAACATAATTCTCACCCAACTATTTCCGCCAAATTTAACAGTAAAGCTATTCCTAGCATGGAGAAGATCACATATTACCTGCTTCCCACGTACCTGTGGAATAGAGAAGCCAGCCAGAAAAAAAGCATTGGCAACTCTAAGTAAGCATTAACATGATGGAATACATAGAGGTTCAAACCCAGACTTTTAATAGCTAAGCACACAAAGAATTAGCCTGGGTGGATGAATCCACTAATGCCAGTTTTTCCCACATTCAATTTAAAATAAATAGATCTCAAATTCTTTTTCATCTCAAATATGAAGAAATTTTCAAAATCTGGTGAATTCTTACCAAAAATAAACTGTCATAAAATTATCATCCATCTCTAATTTCAAGTAAACTAGTCTGTCCCTTTGCCTCCATTCACAAACCCCAATGTAATTGTTTGTACTGTGTGAAAAAATATAGGCCAATCTTAGGATAGAATCATAGAATAGTAGATTTGGAAGGGGCCTATAAGGCCATCGAGTCCAACCCCCTGCTCAATGCAGGAATCCACCTTAAAGCATCCCTGACTGATGGTTGTCCAGCTGCCTCTTGAAAGCCCCTAGTGTGGGAGAGCCCACTACCTCCCTAGGTAACTGGTTCTATTGCCGTAGTGCTCTAACAGTCAGGAAGGTTTCTCTGGTGTCCAGCCGGAATCTGGCTTCCTGTAACTTGAGCCCATTATTCTGTGTCCTGCACTCTGTGATGATCAAGAAGAGATCTTGGCTTTTCTTTGTATGACAACCTTTCAAGTATTTGAAGAGTGCTATCATTTCTCCCTTCAGTCTTCTCTTCTCCATGCTAAACATGCCCAGTTCTTTCAGTCTCTTCTCATAGGGCTTTGTTTGATGTAAGGATTGATGTAGATTGACCACATTGCAAAAAGGACATAGTCTTGAAAAATAATCTCCCTCTAAAATTGGAGCGAGGTAGCCCTATCCATAGGGTGACCATACGGGAAGGAGGACAGGGCTCCTGTATCTTTAAAAGTTGCATAGAAAAGGGAATTTCAGCAGGTGCCATTTGTATGCATGCAGCACCTGGTGAAACTCACTCTTCAGCACAATAGTTAAGACTGCAGGAGCTATACTAGGGTGGCCAGATACAAAAGAGGGCAGGGCTCCTGCAGCTTTAACTGTTTTGCTGAAAAGGGAATTTCACCAGGTGCTGGCTGGTGAAATTGCCTTTTCTATACAACTGTAAAAGATACAGGAGCCCTTTTCTCCTTTCCAAATGGTCACCTTACCTACTTACTCTTTCCCCCTTGGTGCTACTGTCCACCATCCTCCACTTCAGCATTCCTGAAGTCCTGCTGGTCATAACAGGTGAAGAAGGACTGTGAAACAGAATCATAGAGGAAAGGAGCAATGGGAGGAGCTGTGGCTGGTTTATCTTTAACAGATTTAAATGGTTATGTCTGGTGTCCAGGTTGCCAGGTTGCAACACTAACTTCCAGAAACATGTTTATTATTGCATCTTGCCCTTCCACCAAATTGCTCAGGGTTTCCCAGTGAGGTTGGTTAGGCTGAGCAAGGTGAGCTTCATGGCTGTCTGGGGATGTGACTCTGAATCCCCTGAGTCCTAGACCAGCCTTCCATAACTTGGTGCCTTCTGGATGTGTTGGACTGCAACTCCCATCATTCCCAGCTACCATGGCCATTTCCAGCTAATACAGTTGTGGGTCCTGCAAGCACAATGGAACCAGCAGTATTGAACTGTCCATTGAAATCAAAAGGACTTAAGTTGATTTCAGTGAGTCTAATTTAAGGCTGAATCTGACCCACTGGGTATTATTCAGCGAACAATTTACATGGGCTTTAGTGTAATATTTAAGAGGCACACCACTAAAATACAAATAAGCAAAGTTACTTGAAGGCCGTTTCTACACCTGCCTTTTTTGCCAGGATCATCTCTGGATCATTTCTGTGCATCAAAATGCCACACAGGGGATCCCAGGAGCAGGCAAGGAAGATCACTCCATTTTCCTGGGATAACCCTTAGGTGTAGAAAGGGCCCAAGTAAGACGTCCCATTTGCTTTAACAATTGATGGAAAGCAACCCAAGAAATTAAATCATAAGGTTAATCTGAGTAACAACAGCAAGGGCAATGGAATTTTATGCATGAAGTACACAGCCAATGTTTCTCTTTCCATGGGCAATAATGTTTAGTTTCTTCTCAAACAGCATCCCTAAAATACCTCAAAACTAGGTGTAGTAGTAGATCATAATCCAGGAAATACAGGCCACAATTCATACCTTTCTTATTTGGGAGCAGTCCCTTTGACATTAATAGGAATGTTTTGGTAAAATGTGTCATCATGGAACCATGTAATTTATTTTATTTGTTTTTTTGTAAGCAACCCAATGACTTTCAGTATTGGCTTCCAGTACCATCTCCACTGCTGCCCATAAAGATATGGCAGCCAGCAGACAAAGTTTAGTATTACTTCACTAAAAAATAATGCCAAATATCTCAAAACATGCCTTAACAAGTCTGTGAATGATGGCTAAGACAACACTATCAATTGTAGCCTTTTCCTCTAATTTTAGTCAATGATTAAAAATGGACAAATTTAAATCCTGCCACACAGTGTAATACATAATGTAAGGTACATAATAAAACCTTGTATTCCAGCCATCTCCCAGCCATTTTGAGAGGAGATTGCTCAGCTTTTAAATGAAAGGAACCAATTGTCCTTGTATGTCTCCCATTGCTTGGCTCTAGTCCACCATTTGCAGGAGGTGCTGCTCTTAGCACCTGATTTATTATTAGTTTGAGTGGAGTTGTGCTGCTTTGCAATTCTGATACCTCCATTAGAAAATTGGGATGTGGCATTAACATTTTATTGGGAAATGCTCTGTTTGCATTTTGCCCCACTTAGCATCAAATTGCCTTACACTGGGAAAGAAAGTTTATTAAATTTTCATTAAAACACTTTCATGATAGTTAAAATTCAGGAGGAAAAATTAGAAGATGGATGAAAAACAATAAAGAATGGTCCATTGGTTAAAAGGAAGCATTGGTATTTATTGTTTTTACGAAACTGCTATATTCAACATTGACTACAGTTAGACTATCATCCCTTCTTCCTTTCTGTGCTTGTTAAGGCTGACTTCTATCAAGACAGAGGAATCCTAAAAGTGTCTGATTTTGTGAGATGTTGCAAGTTTAAATGTAATCAAAACCCCCAAACCCCCATAAACCACCATTTATGCATTGCTATTGCCCATTTTTGTGCCTTTGCTACATTATTTTCTAGACTGCCAAAATGTCTGAGGATTATTAGGCTTCTTTATTTGATTATTTTGGCCTCCAAATACTGCTTAGAATAGGCAGCATAATAATATCCTTTCCCCACTTGGACTCTGTGCTTTCACATTTAATGTCTGGTGGGGAAAGGGGGAAGTATTTAACACATTAACTGGAGAAAGATTTATAAAAGCTGATGGAAAACAAATATCTTCTTACAAAATGACCAAAAAGGATTTTAAAAAAAAGAAAGAAAAGAAAAGAAAGGAAAAGAAACATGCACACACATTCAAAAACCACTGTGGAATATCTTTTGCTAAGGGGCTTCAGAGCAGACAGACTTTGAAACTTGCTTCCCCCCACCCCCGTCCTCCATGAAAGCCCTCGGGGCAAAATAAACAGTATTATCCTAGGTCTAAACACACGCACGCACAAAGGTGATAAGAAAATGATAATGTGAGAAGAAAGCGGTGCATATAAAAGAGGTGTGTACTCTTGTGTTTTCATTGCGTACGTTCGGCCACACTAAAATGCATGTTTAAATGATTGCATTTGACAAAGGGAAGACAAGGAAAAATGGTGCTGCATCTTTAATTTATTAGTTTACATGAGATGCAGGCAATTGCCTGTGGGTACCAGATTGTGATTTTTCTACTCAAGTAGATTCTCATGTTTTACTGATGAGCTCTACACCAGGCCCTTGTGTTCTTTATAGGAAGAGTTTCATGGAACATCTGCTTCAATTGCTCTACCCCTCATTTTTGTTTTGTCACTAAACTCACTTACACTACAGAGGCGTCGGCTATAAAAGCAGCTGCTTTAATTCAATTGAATATCAAGGAGGCACTTTCTCTAATACTTGTAATACAGCTGTTTATGTGTAATGGATTCCATGGTACACAAAGCAGTTTGACAATTGACGCAATATTCTGTCATCCTTCACGGGAGACACAGCTTCCCAAATAGTACCTATACGAGAGGTATAGTAGCATGCACACACACACACACACACACACACACACACCCATGCCAACATAATATCATGGTACTAGTGGAGGATGCTTAGTCTATGGAGATCTCTAGGTGGGTGGGTTCAGGAAATGAGCCTGAATACAATTGTTTTAATGCATAAAATACGTGGAAGAATCAGAGGGGTTTGAGCTGCTGGAGATTCTCCTCTTTCCACCCCTGACCTTGGTTCATCTCATTCCTGTTCCTGAAAATAAACTCTCCCTGAATTGAAAACGGTAGTGAGCATTTTTTTAAAGTGCACACCAAAAATGTGCACTTTCCGCTCATAGGCAAAAGTGTGAAAGTGAACTTTTTTTTTAATGTGCACTTCTCAAACATGAGTGCAATTCTGGAAAAGTGTTCTCCCATTTTGTGTTTGAGGATGGGAACAGAGCAATTCAAAATAAAAATGAACGTAAACGAATTTTCATACATTTCTAATATACATTTACATAAATGAATGGACAGTGGAACACCAAAACATGGAACAATCTGAGTGTGCCTTGGTACCTAGAAATGACCGCTCTCTTTGGATGCCACACTCCCCTTTTGCAACTTTCCTGAAGTGGAGCGAGAAGCAACCTGTGTGGACACACAAATGGGCTCTCACAGCATTATGCCTCTTGCATGGCTGCCATGGCACTGCCCTGCATTTTTCACAGAGATGCACAATAGGGCCAGAATGTGGATTGCAGCATCTCCTGTTATTAAAGAGCAGAGAGACATTGTGGGCAGCCATCATATCACATGTTTTGCAAGCAATCATGGACATGTTTTGACATTGAATGTCAGGGTATAAAAGGAAAAAATAGATAGCTTTCTAGAGAGAAGGTTTAAATAGGCATCATAATACATCACAGTTGGTTTTTGGCTGTAGAATAGGCCAAAGGGTAAAGGTACCTCTTTTACCCAAAGGTACTTCTTTCAGTGGATATAATAATGACATCAAGGGAGATATGATTTGCTAAAGACCGCTTTGATTAGTGGAATCCCACCTTTTCTAAAGTGAGAATGATGGGATATTTCAGTGATGGGGAATCTGTGACCCTTCAGATATTGTTGGACTTCAACTCCCATCAGCCCCAGCCAGCATGGCCAATGGTAAGGGATAATGGGAGATGTAGTCCAATAACATCTGAAGGGCCACATTTTGCCTATCCCTGGGTTGCCTACTTGCCCATCCATTGTTATCAAATACATAGAGTGTTAGTTAATCTTATGTTGCACAAGAAGACTTCTACTAATGCCGTGGGACTTCCCTTTGCTCTTCTTTGTCCTACAGCCCCCAGTGTGCCCCCCACAGATCTTCTCTGGAGAGTCCCCATACAGAGCAGATCTGGCGGGACAGGCAGGGGGGAGAAAAATCCACTGGCATTCATCCAGCATTGGATACAACCCATAATTAATGACCAGATGGGCACTAATAGAGACAGTTTTGGGAGAGGAGGAAACAAATAGTTATTATTTAGTTAATTGTTGTCAAACCAATGGAGTTGGCCATGCTGTTTCTCTCTCTCTCTCTCTCTCTCTCTCACACACACACACACACACACACGCACACACCTACCTCTGAGTTGGCCATGTCTTTCACCTCCCCCTTAATGGACAGCTACTAGAATTCAGTTTTGGAAAGGAGATGCCAAGTTGTAGTTGGTCCCAGCTAAGCTGATGAATGGGCCATACAGTCTCACCTCTTCTTCTGCTAGGAGTCTGCCAAGGCATCTTTCAGAACTATTCTGTGGGTCAAGCTATGCATGGAACAAAATCACATGTAGGAGTCCTTCCTAGACTCCATCACATCAGACTACACCAGAATGTTACATGTAGGTTTTGGTTTTGTATGTTTCACTTTTATATACTATGGGCAAGCATTCCAGCCAGGACCACTGTCAATCTTGAGGTGAGCCCACACAATGGATGACTTTATGCTGCTTCATATGCTCCATAAATGTGAAAACCTTACAGCTAAGTGATCTCATGTGCTCTGTAAATGACTTCATGTGCTCAACAAATCTGAAGGCCTTAGTACTTCATTCAGAACTTTTCATGGATGGACTGAGGAATGTATTTGTCATATTCTTTAGTTATGTTTCCATACAATGCAACCTTGGCCTAATCTACACCAAGCAGGATATTGCACTATGAAAGTGGTATAAAAAAGGCAGGAGCCACACTAAGCAGGATATACCAGTATGAAAGCAATGTATGGTATGTGTCAATGGGCCCCAACAGTTGTCAGTGCACTTCAATACTGCTATAAAGCAGTAGTGTGACTCCTGCCTTTTGTATACTGCTTTCATTCTGCTTTCATAGTGCAATATTCTGCTTGGGGTAGCCGCCTACTGGTTGGCATTAGTTAGCTGATGTGGGGAAGGCTTATTGCAGGAGAGTTTGCAGGAACAAAGTCAGGCTTTAATTGGCTTCACATTACTTTAAGAACAGGTCGAAATGCTTCCCAAGGTGATGATGGCTGTCTCCCAACTCTGTTGCTCCCATGTCCACCAGCTGTGACATTTCTAGAAGGCATTAGCATGATGGACTGAACACAAAGGCTAGAACAAAAAGCCATCCTTTCAGACTCGAGTCAGAAGCTGCAAGCCCGTTTCTCGCCCTGCCTGAACTTCTCAGGTGAGAGGCAGCATTTGCAGGCAGGCAGGAAGGAGGAAGGGTCATTGTAAGCATGCCAGGCATGCATGCAGCATAACAGAGTGGAGCACTCCCAACTCAGACTCTTTACTTCCCAGCTCCCACCCACCTTCCTTAGAACCAGTATGGGTTTAGCTAGTCGCTCCCTTTGGGAGGCTGAATAGGAATTTTTACCTGCCACTCATTGTCATTTGTATGTGTTCCACCCACCCACTTACTCCATACTGGAACTATCAAGTTTTAGATGGGAACTAAAACTTGGTAGTACCAGTATATAGGTTGATTTGGAGATGGCAGGGATGTATGGGAATTTTAGAATAATAGGTTTGGTGTGTGCTCACTGGCACCTTTATGTAGATTGGCAAGTCCGGACGCCTGCTGCTCAAGGGCTGTGCGATTCTCAAGCCAGGACACGGTTTTCCTTTGGGCAACCATCTTGCCTCCACTACTTGAAGCTCTGCAGCACCAGGTAGGGGTGATGCAGGGTGGGGGCCCTTACATTGACTCCTAACATTGGGAAAGTAGGGCAGGATCTATACTACTGTTTTATAATGGTTTATAACAGTATTGAAAACTGTTGGGGCCCAGGACACATTCCATATACCGTTTTCAAAACGTTTTCAAAATGTTATATCCTGCGTGGTGTACATCTGGCCTAGCTCATCCAGGAGGCAGGCTAGTTACCTGCAGGGGAAGAATGAATAGATTCCCGTACTTGCCACATGCAGATCTTCATTTCTGCTGTTCCTTCTCCATTTGCAAAAAGGAGTTCTAAAGACATTGGATGGAAATGGAAATTCTATTTTAGCTCTCCATTTCTGGGTTTTCCCCCTTATGGAGGTTCTCATGCCAGGTCCCTATCATAAATGAATTAGATGTGTGAGATTTCACACCCACCCACCCCGGCTTTTAAATAATTAATGCAACAGAACAGGCAAAGGTGTACACACATGCACATAAAGATGACAGTCATTTTGCATTTGTTCTCTGTTGGGATGTATGGATTTTCTTTATTCCATTCTGTCTGTTTTCATGGATTATCAGGCATCTTTCGTTACACTGTCTGCTCATTGACAGAACTGGATATTTTGTAGGAGAATTTCATTCTATTTATTTATTGCATTTCTGTATCACCCAATTGCCGAAGCTTTCTGGGCGATTCAAAAAACCAAAACCATAAATACAATTTAAAGTATAACACTTAAACCACAATGTAAAAAACATAAAAGTACAAAATAAAAATACAACCAGAATAAAACTGAGCAGTAATACAAAGACTTAAAATACAGATTTAAAACAGGAATGTTAGAAGACTAAGATGGTAAAATGTTAAAATACTGGGAAAATAAAAAGGCATGAAAAAGAGTATAAGGTAGATGCTGGGCAAACCTCTCTAGGATGCACATTCCACAGCCAGGATGACACAGCAGAAAAGGCCCTCCTCTTCCTCCTTACATCCTTTGGCAGGTGCTCACAGAGAAGGACCCCGGGCAGGTACATATGGGAGGAGGCATTGTGGCGTTACACCCCACAAGTCAATTCCAAATGTATGTCTGCAGTTTGTAAGTCTGTGGTTTTTAGAATGTTGGCCTGAGTGGGCGGAGTTAGAATGTCTTGGGAGGGGGATGGACTGAGGGGATTGAGAGTTCTTGTTCTTGTTCTTGTTCTTTTCAGGGAACCTTTTCAGGAGACTTGTTAGATACTCTTAGAGTCTGTAGTGCTCTCTGTGTTTATGGTACTTAAATTCTGGGAAATTTGAGGGTCAGTGTAGTGAGTGGTGTCTTTAGAGTGTGGTGTGCACGTAGTGGAAGTATATTAATCAATACTGATAATAAAGAAAGTTCAAGAGTGATTGTGTGAGAAAAAGGAAAGCGCGAATGTGAGAGTGACAGGATTGTATGGAAGGTTTCAAAAAGATTTTTAAATGTTGCTATTTGAAACAAAGCTTATGAACTTTTAAAAATAAATTTTGATTGTTTTGTTTTTAAACTACCACAAAAAGCCCACGTGTCTGTTTGGCATTTATCATCTTAAGTTTACACATTCAGCCCCCACTCTGACAATCATTCACCTAAGCAGATATAACTCACAGCGCATTATTATATATATTAAAATCCTTCTCCATTTTAAACCCCTTTCTCCACATAGTTTGGAGGAAGGTGGGCTTTATCCCTTGCCTCAGTCGTATCAAGCGGTGGTGTTTGGCTTGAGCAGGGAGTAGCCTCGGCCGGGTCTGGTGTTCAGAGCCTGTGTCGCCCCATAAGAAGTGGTGGCAGACGTGAGGTCTGGTGTTCAGAGCCTGTGTCGTGGCAGGCATTCCTTCAGATAACCTAGCCCCAAGCCGTTTAGGGCTTCAGGGCCCAATCCACACCAAACAGGATATTTCACTATGAAAGTGGCATGAAAGGGGGATGTAAAAGGCAGGAGCCACACTACTGCTTTATAGCGGTATTGAAGTGCACTGACATCTGTTGGGGCCTATTGACACCTACCATATACCGGTTTCATACCACTATATTCTGCTTCGTGTGGCTCCTGCCTTTTATATACCGCTTTCATACTGCTTTCATAGTGCAATATCCAGTTTGGTATAGATTAGACCTAAATGTTAATACCAGCACTTTGAATTGGGCCTGGACCTGCACCAAGCAGGATATAACACTTTAAAAATGTTATGAAAACGGTATATGTAATGTGTCCTGGGCCTGAGCAGTTGTCATAATCATTATAAACCATTATAAGCAGTAGTGTAGATCCTGCCCTGGTCTGGCAGCCAGTGAAGCTGGAAAAGGGCCGGTGTAATGTGTTACTTGAACTAATTCACATGTGGGGGCAAATGAAAATCTTCCCCAAAGTGGGTGGGGGGGGGGAAGTGGAAATGTGTAAATTCCCCCTCCACATTTTCACACATTGGGCTATGAGGGAAATGCACATTTTTGATCAGCAGGATTTTTGTTTTCGTTTTTCATATTTTTGCAGGATGAAATTTGTGTTCAATTCCCAGAAAATAAAATTATGGTCTGCATGTTTGCAGAAACTGCGCAACTCAGAAAAAAGCCAGTTCGCTGTGGAGTCCGTGGCTCGGATTCATAGAAATTCAAACTCATTTGAAGCCATTGGGGATTCCTGTGATAATCCCTAGTTCTGTATAAAAGAACCTTCGGTAAAATGACATCTAAAATACTTAACATATTGGAATAAACGATGAATACAAGTTACCACGCTCTTACATGTCAATTGTTCATTTCAACAGAGTTTATACAGGAAAACTGCCTGGCTGATTGTGCCACTACATAGGCCTTAGCTAGACGTAAGGTTTATCCCGGGATCGTCCCGGGGTCATCCCTGTTCATGTAAATGACACACAGGATCCCGAGAGCAGGCAGGGACGACCCCGGGATAAACCTTAGGTCTAGCTAAGGCCTTAGTTTCTTTAAAGATAGACTAATTTAAAATGAAGACACTAGGAGCTCACCAGTTCCTAAGGGCTTGTCTACACCGAGCAGGATATTCCACTATGAAAGCGGTATGAAAGCAGTATATAAAAGGCAGGACCCACACTACTGCTTTATAGTGGTATTAAAGTGCACTGTAGGATCTACACTACTGCTTTATAGTGGTACTGAAGTGCACTGACAACTGTTGGGGACCATGACACATCTACACCAAGCAAGATATAATACTATGAAAGTGGTATATGGTCTGTGTCAATGGGCCCCAACACTTGTCAGTGCACTTAAATAGTGCTATAAAGCAGTAGTGTGGCTTCTGCCTTTTGTATACCACTTTCATATCAATTTCATAGTTGAATATCCTGCCTGGTGTAGATGAGCCCTAAATATCAATGCCTATTAGGGCCTTTTCAGTTATGGCTCCAATACTGTAAAATGTTCTCCATAGGGAAACCACCTAGGCCCAACCCTGAACATGTTGAGATACAAAGTTTAGGGTCCTTTGGTTTAAGCTGAGTACTACTGGTGCTCTAACTTTTTCCCTTCTGCTTTTGTGTTTGAATCTTTTTTCCCCTCTGTGTGTTTTGTTGCTGCATTGTTTGTTTTTAAATTGTAATGTTATTTTTAAGGTTAAATGGTGTTATTTATTTTAATTTTTTATCTGTTCTTGATTGTAATTTGATTATCATCCAGGTTATAAACCACTCTGCTTTTGGTCCAATGAAGAGCAGGGTAGAATTATTTTACAAAAAACAATAAAACCAAATTTATTATCAATTGTATTCAATTATGAAAGATTTTGATACATTGCAAAATACATTTCTGGCCTCTATACCATGGTTTGGAGAACAGTATACACCAAGAATGCCAGACATTGTTCTTACAGACCATTATGATGAAACACACAGAAATATGATGCTAACTATTTGGTTAAATAAACAAGATGATGGCTTGCCATACACGTTAAGGAAGCCTATGGATTGGCTTACAAGTTACAAATAATCTTTGCATGATGTGTCCTGGCTGTCCCAGAGATACCTTGGTATGGAGAACTGTAGCTTATGAATGGAAAAGTTGCATCAATTGAAGTAGCACATGGTTTAGCCACAACAATCATGGGAATTGCAGCCAAGCCTGTAACTGTATCTGTGGAGAACATGCTTCATGATCTACAATTTTACATGTTAATGCATGCTCAACCACAGGCAGAACATATTGCACGGAGGGTTTTTTTTTAGGTGGTGGTACTGTTATGATGTGCAGAAGTCTGCTGGCTATGGCACATGGTTCATTCAAGACTAATCAAACTGTTAAGGAATATTAAAATGAATTACAGATTTCAGCCTATGTTTTCAGGATTATGTGGTCTTTTGTCTTGATTCAGTGCATCATAAGGAAGATCTGCACATGGAAGCAGCTTTCCGCAAGTGTAGCTCAAATGTGTATCTGAGTACACCTCCACATATGTATCCTGATGCTCATTTGGGATTCGCTACACTGTAGTAATGCGCTTTACCTATGCATATAAAAAATACGTTCAGTTTAATGGGTCCCAGTTTTTGTTGTGCAACTGGTTGCCCATGACTGGAGCTGAACTGGCACCTCTTTGTTGAACACAACAGCAGCAGCCAAGGGAAAGTGGGACACTGGCGTGCGCTTCGATCTCTGAATTGCAGTTCGACTTTCTGCCAAGAATTTTTGGTGTGCATAAAGTTGGACTCCATCAACTCCTTTTTAATGACTAGGTTCTGACTTATCCTTATTTTTAATTTCATCCACACTGACACATGCCCAGAGGGGGGAAAAGAGAGAAATGCTGTTTGGAACAAAGAACTCAACTGAATCTGAAATCCTCTTTAGTTGGAGTGTCATTATCATTGGGAGATTTAAAAATAAAAGAAATATGGTTTATCATTATATGAGAATTGCCATTGACAAGGCTGGTAATTAGCCTCATATTATTTTCAGCATAGTTCACATCTACACATCACAAGACAAAGAAAGGGGGACTTAGACAAACAGAATCCATGTAGAAGATCATTAAGAGTCCTACTGTGACATGCCATGAGCAACCTCGTTGATACAACTTAAGTCATATGCATGATTGTATGTTTTAGACTGTAGGAGGTAGTGACTGATTTCACAAAACCACAATGGTTTATACACTGATGATCAGAGTAAAATCTAACAATGCTTGCTTTGTTAATGTCAAAGAAGACAGTTTAATATATGCTCATTATAATCTTGTTTGCAGCACAGTGTAGGGTTACTTCAATGTCTCTAAGAAAGCTTTGTGTGTGTGTTTTTCTCAAGGTTTAGCATGGCATGATAAACAAGCACTCTTCATTGCTGCACACCAGTGCATGTGAATTGTTATTTAAGGATCAGCAGTAAAAACGATGTGTTTATATATTATATACTCCCTCCTTTCTTTGTGTGTGTGTGTGTGTGTGTGTGAGAGAGAGAGACACTCTCTGTGTGACTGTGAATTGTACCATTTTTGTCTTCCTTGATTTGTGTATATACATGTATGAAGCTTTAAATGTTAATCATTCCATTGTGGGCTGAATGCTAAATATTCTGCTTTATAGCTAGAAAACTGGTATAACAAGCATGCCACTTGCCTTATTTTACGAGGCAGGAAGTAAATATCCCTTTGTTTTGGTAAATGGATTTCTCAGCCTGGATTTGTCTTTATTGACTTGACAGCAATATTTACTCATATGGCCTTTCTAGATTTCTACAAGATGTAAATTCAAATATTCATAAATGCGGAGGTGAGCATTAAGAAAGCTGCACCCTATCTGTTTCAATTTGACAAAATGTGTCTAATATGTAAAGTGCTCCAGCAGTCCCTATCTTGTTTACCGCTACAACAATACCGTTCCCATTTTACAGAGAGAGGACTGAGATTGAGGGCATAGCTAGACGAGGCGATATCCTGGGGATCGTTCCAGGATCATCCCTGTGCGTTCATAAGACGTACAGGGGATCCCGGGAACAGGGAGGGATGATCCCTCCCTTGGCCTGGGATATCACCCTACCCTTTTAATCTGCTTTTTCCGTGGTCTCGGGATGATGCCGAGACCACAGAACGTGTGGCCAGGCATTGTGGGTTGTCCCAGCTCCTCGCGAGTAACCGCAAGCAGCTGGGACCCAGGCACGGGGCACAGAGCTCCTCAGGAGCCCTGTGCCCATCGGGGGTGGGGTGGGGTGGAGAGGGGATTTTTTTTTTAAAAAAATTACAGTTTGTGCACGAGCGCTTGTGCGCTCTGTCTCCTTTAAAAAAAATGGCGGGTGCAACATCCTGTTCCTCTTGGGATGTCGCGCGCCATGTGTAGACAAAGGGGGAAATCTCACGATAACCATATCGCAAGATCCTCCCCGCTCCATCGCGCTAGACCCGGTAAGTCTAGCCATGGCCCAAGAGTCACCCAGTGAGTCTGAGTAGAATATATCTGGCAAATGGATGGACAGACCATTTTCTCTAATTCTATCACACACTTTCCTTCTCAGTCTATATCTCTTTCTTGTCTATCACCATGTGGCTCTTAAATCTTTAAGAAACATATTTCTATCCTATCTCTTCTCAATATAAATAAATTGCTTTGTATTTCTGGGTTTTTGTTGTCACAACAAATTACTCTCTACCCACATTACATGCTACTCTAGCATGACAATGAAATAGAACTCATGATGGGGCTATGCAGATGAACAGGCAGCTTGATTTTCAACCTGGCATCAATGGGGTCATTAGGGGTGGGAACAGGCTTCACCCTGCTCTCCAATGGTACCTTCAGGTATGTGTCCACTTCATTTCTCTCACATAAGAAAATAGTTGTCAATCTCTCCAATGGTGCTATACTTGGGAGCACCATTGTGATAATATATCAAAACAGACCATGGGTCTGTCAAGCTCAGTATAGTTTACAGCAGGAGTAAGCATCATGCTGCCTTCAGGCAACAATGTACTTTCTTGGTACTTACCAAGGTGCTCTAACTCTTCCACTCCCCCACCCCGTAACACATTTTCGTACTAGCCCTTAGGATCACTGGGAAATAGGTTTCTGTTAGTGCTGAAAACTGTGGGTTCCAAATAACTGTTTAGTGTGTTGGAGCTTAGGTACGTCTTATGCCTTGTACTCAGTCTTTTGGGCTGATTATTTTATTTTTGCCATGCCATCCATGGCTGCCATTTTGTGGTAGGGCCTAGAATAGTTTTTCAAATGGCCAAATCTACCCATGGACCAAAGAAAGGCCACATAGTCCTAGTTTATACTGATAGGCAGTGGCTTGCCAGGGTTCCAGACAAGACACTTTTTCATCCTTACCTGGATGTGCTTGGGATTGACCCTGGGACTATTTGCATATATAGAATGTGCTCTACCTCTGAGCTATTTCACTTCCCTTAACTCTGGATGGCCTTGGCCCTCACTGTCAAACTTTCTACGGTGGAAGACGAGGCACAGAGTGCCCTTGTGTTCAGGGTATACAGAGATGTGCTGCACCCTAAGAAACCCTTTCAATATACAAGCACCCTGTTATAAATATTGTCATAGTGCTGCTATAAACTGATAAACAATATCACATCTCCAAAAGTGAGTCTTCCCCCCTCACATGCTCGCCTAATTTGTTGCAAATTGTGTCCCAATATATCTTTCTCATCTCTCTTCCACTATCCTTGATCTACACTCAGAAGACTTACAGACTGATGCTGAATGTAGATCATTTGGGCCAATTCAAATTTATCTTATTTGTATCACGGTTAACTGTGAGAAGCTTTTGTTCCACAGCAGGAAGGGTAGAAGAGTGCAAAAAGGCTTCTACGGCCCTTTGTGTAACCAATGATGTTATCCGAAGTTCCATGTTATCTGATGGGGCTCCTTGGCAATTCAGCTATGGGGTTCCTCCAGGTAGGACCTTCTCCTCAATATTGTTTAACATCTATATGAAACTACTGGGAGCAGTTATGAGTGGACTGGAGCAAAGTGCCATCAGTATGCTGATAACACACAACTCTAACTCCCTGTGACATCTGAATCAGGTAAGGTTGTGCAAGTTCTGGATCAGTGCCTGGGCTCATTGATTGACTGTATGAGGGCCAAGAAATAGAAGCTGAATCCTGGTCAGATGGAGGCTCTGTGGGTGAGTGGTCCCCGCATACAGGCTTATTGCCTGTTCTGGATGGGGTTCCACTCCCTCTGAAAGATCAGGTTCATAGTTTGGTAGGTACTCCTGGATCCAGCTCTGGCACTGGAGGCCCAAGAGGGCATGGCAGATTGGAGTGGCTTCTGCCAGCTTTGACTGGTCTGGCCTCTCCTGGGCAGGATTAGCTCGGCTGCAGTGGTGTAGGTGCTGCAATAGCAGATTTAAAACAGCAGAGCTAAAAACTGAATGTTAAAAATGCTAGGGAAAATGAAAAGACACCAGAAAGAGCATAATGTAGGCGCCAGGCAAACTTCTCTAGGAAGCTCATTCCATAACCAGGGAGCCACAGCAGAAAAGGCCCTTTTCCTGGTAACTATCTGCCTCACTTCTTTTGGCAGCAGAGGCTCCTGGAGAAGGACCCCTGAAGACGACCTTAGGGTAGAGGCAGGTACATATGGGAGGAGACAACATGCCAACTTAAGGCAGTTTTCAAAAGTTAAACAAAAAATAAAAATCAAGCATACCCAAAACAATCAAATAAAACAATAATAAAACAACAACAACAATAATGCCCACTGGAATAATACCATTTGAAAGTTCCCTTAAAGGTGATTTTAAAAGTAGGATTTTTGTAATTGGTTTTTAATTGGACTTCTGAATTGTCGAATTCAGAAGCCTCCGAATTGGTCTGAGTCGACTCAGGCTGTTTTCCACATTGGCAAACCAGGGTCTGAACCGATTTTTCTGTACACCTTGTGCTAGAGACAAGCACCATTCCCCTGACTGAACACATTCTGTATAACCATTGAGGCAGTGCTGTATTTCTGGGAACAAGACCAGTGCTCCCATGTAAAGCCCTACATGGTTTGGGTCCAGGTTACCTACGGGATTGCCTTCCCTCATACAATCGGCCCCACACACTCAGGTCCTCTGGGGAGAATTTACTTCAGTCAACCAAAACTAGGCTGACAACTGTTACAGAGAGACTGTGGAATCACCAGCGTAGGAGACTTGTCAACTTAACAGTCTTTCCAAGTTTAAGATAGCTATAAAGACTAGTCTCTTCCGTAAGGCCTACCCAGATTAATTTTAAACCTAAGAATGTTAAGATGCCCTGATTGCTATTTAATATTGTATTGGCTTTTTAAACTAGTTTTATGTATTTGATTTATATTGTATTGTATTAATGTTGTTCCCCACCTCGATCCAATGGGAGAGGCAGGTAAGAAATAAATAAATAAATTATTATTATTATTAGGTACAGGGCATCATCAAATGAGCATTTTATCCCACACTTGCGACTGGCTAGTCATGGACCTTCATGGAACATTTTAACAACACAGTGATCCTCCCATGCATCTCCTGCTCCATTTCCCAGTTTTCATGTTTTAAAATAAGACACAGAAAACCTGACTTTTAAAAAAATAAGTCAGGATTTGTCACGATTTCCTACAATGTGCAGAAAAGTTCCGCTATTGTCTCTTCACACTCCTGCATGTAATTTGATCTTGTCCCCAATGCGGAAGTGAAGTGGGGAGCAGAGCAATGGTACAGGACAGTAGGGAAATGCGATTCCCCCCCCCCCCCCGTCTCATGATCCATACACAAAGAGCCACCAAGATGTGACGCCTTGTGTAGAGATGGAATAAGCATAGGCACTGGTATTTTGCATTGTAGAATACCTTCCAGTTTGGCTGCAGTGCTGTTTTATATTGTAGTTAGTGTAATGGATAATCCAGCCCTTATTAGAGCACAGCACTTTCCTGCTTTTGGCCTGGAGATATCCAGGAAGTGATATAAAGGGCTTAATAACAGCCTTTGTTTCTGTCACACCCTTGGTCAACCCCCCTAGAATTTCAGCTTATGTGTGTGCTCATGTGCATAAATGCTGCATTTAGTTAGAGAGGGCGAAAGCAGAATCCCACTAAAACTTAACATTTTATGTATGTGGATCATCTAGTCAGGAAAGAGTGTTCTCCCCCCAACTTCTTTTTTCTAAAAAAATGTGGTATTTATGGACTCTCCCAAGAGCAACCACACTATAAAGGGCCTGGTGTCTCCATATAATAAACACAAGTCAATGTGCTTAAGGCACTAACTGGCAATTACGTGTAGTTTAGATTATGGGCATTAACATTTCCACAAAGGAAATATAATTACAAGGAAAGCAACTTTTTTAATGCTTACTTTGTACTTTCAATGTAGGAGAGATCCAGGAAATTTTGATCAGTATATATGAGTGTGCATGTGTGTGTGTGTGTGTGTGTGTGCGCGCGCGCGCGCATATGCACCCACACACATTTGTGTTCATAGTTTCTGACCAGCAACAGCAGTTATATAGAAGATTCATTTAGCCTCTTTTCCACATGAGACTAATTACTAGTTGGTAAAGCTAGTGAAGGAGATGTAAATTCAGAAAGAGAGAAAAAAACAAGTAGTGTTTTCTTTCCTGACCTCATACAATATGAGCCGTTCAGATTATGCCATTATGCGTCGCTCACCCATTGTATGCAGAGTTTATTCTAGCAGCCTGGGAGGCATTCGGAATGTCTGGGTCATCAGACGTTCTTAAAAATGGGAGCACTGTTTACTCACATAGGCCTTTCTGGGTGGTGTGGGCAGACAAGATCAACCTTCACCTCTAACTCCACCCCACTCTTTCTAAACTCAAGGTACCGATGTGCATTAATTTGGGATGCCACAGGTCCTGCGCCTAATCCTGAGCTTTAGCATTAGCCCACACTATTGACAAGCAGCTGTTTACTGAGATTAATGCAGAACAATCATACTGTCCATTGTGATGTTTTACTGCATGTGGCTAAGTTGTTAAGTGTAATATAAAAGTTTATTAAGGTTTGCAGAGTTTAAAGAAAGTACTCACTGTGTGTTTGTAGCAGAATGGTAACTATGAAGCCATAGAGGGGGAAGTGAGTGCTGGATGGAAGGAGAATGCTGATTGGATGTTTGAGTGGAGCGACTGGATTGGTTTGAGAGAATGGGAGGAGTCAGAGGACTGTGGAGAATATATATGCTGCTGCTGGCAGGAAAGAAGGTATAATGATATGACTGAGAGAAGAATATATGAGAGAGAGTTTTGGGATAGAGATTAGAAATGTTTGCATGTTTTGGTGGATTAGAGTGTGGGAAAGAGAACAGTGTAGCCTAGAAGGGGTAGAGTAGGTAGGAGAACCTTAAGTTATATTGTGAAACATAGAAGTGAAATTACCATCTGAAACTGTTATGCATTGCATTTTGAAACCATACGCTTGTGAACTGAGAGAAACCATTAAGCTTTTGAACCTGCGGGGGAATCCGCACGTAGTTCTCAGGGTGCTTCCATCTGCCCCCAGTGCACCCCGAAAACGAGCGTGTAACTTGCCTGTAAAAGAGCCGGGGAAGAAGCGTCCTTGCCGGCGCCACCCAACTCCCTCCTCGCCAGCTGGGACGGAGAGCTCGGCAGAAGAAGGCGGGGTGGAGAGCTTCTTCTTTTACAGGCAAGTTACACGCTCGTTTTCGGGGTGCACTGGGGGCGGATAGAAGCGCCCTGAGAACTACGTGCGGATTCCCCCAGGATTAACGTCTTGTTAATAAATTACATTCATTTACACATGGTGTGGTCATTGGAGTACCTGGGGAAGGGTACAGGTCAATCTATGGTGGCAGCGGAAGGGAGAAGTTTGGGGCGAATGTGCAGATCTGTATAGCTGTGGGGCCTAAGCAGAAGTAGGCGCACCACAGGGACGGCTTTAGCATCCCAAACCCCTGACGAAGGCACCTGAGCTGGGTCCTTTGGGTTCAAGCAAGAAGAAGAGTGGTCCAGAGTAAATCTAATGAAGGGTAGTCATCACATCCATCCACCTGAACCCATGTAGTACTGTAGCTGAGTCCTAGAAGGTAGGCATATGGTGGGCATCTGAGGAAATTAAAGTGACCCTCCCAACTTCAAAAAGGTCAATGTGTCCCTTCTCTTTGTTGGGCAGGGAGATCATCCCTCTTTGTTGCTAAGAGGGTGGATCTGGGAACTAAGGCAGGCAGCCTCTCTGGAATGCTAGAAGCAAAAGCAGAGAGTACTAGAAAGTAGTGATGCTGATGAAGTTCACAAATGATGATCTCATAAGATGACTATTAACTATTTGTAATAATTAGTTTGATTACAATTTGGTTACGCTTACCCTAAAACTCTTATTCTATTTGTAATGTCTTTCAAGCTGATGTCTTGTACATGCATGGTTGGCATTTATCACACCAAATTGGCAGCCATTATTGGTGCATACTCAAAATCTGATTGTCTTAACCCCCTCCTTAGTCTTGATGAGAAACTATCCTTTTCTTCCTGATAAAATGCCTATTATAATCTGAGTGTGTGACTCTCCTGGGCATTGTGCATCATGAATGTCAATGTCCTCACACTTTATTGGCTTCTGCAATGCAGAAGGGTAGAAGACTGGCGGGTGGCTTATCAATCCCAATTCAGCTGGGACCATATGTTATCACTCACTAGATTCGGCTCTACGTACACATGGGATGAAGACTGGGAAGTGGAGGGTGTGCACTACTGAAACAAGCACTTGCTATATGGTGGTAACCACTCACTCATTTGGTGGATGATATTTCCATCACAGGAAATGCTGTTTGAGTTCCTATTCCATGTTCAAGTACTCAGTCAGATCGAAGAGCACTGGGACTTGTGATGCACAATGAAAAGGAACATCATGCAATTGTTTGGGTAATGCACCATTGTGAGAACATGCAGGCACTTGGACAATGCAAACCAATTTGGCACTAGTCTAAAGAAAGTTGGGTGTTTTGTCTGCAGTCATTCATGGAGGACATTTGTAACTAGTGGCCCTATTCAAGCAGATGGGAGTGCTTTAGGGGATATTCACCAGTGATGCTTAATTCATTTTTTTAAAAAAGTTTCCAATCTAAATTGGCTAGAATGTACATTACATGTTAAAATGGCTCTCTTCCACTTAATTTACCACATTTACAAGTGATACATTTTATACTGACTAGAAAATCGCTTGTGAAAACACCCCAGAACAGATATTTCTATGGCATTATGGTTTGATCAGTCCTGGGCTGTAGTCCAAATAAGATTCATTATAGTTACTGGATGGAGATAAGGAGTGGTCAATTATTTGTCCCTACACTGAAGATGAATGGACTAAACTACAATAAGCTGCTCCAGAAAAAGAAAACAGATGGCTGAACTTCAAAACGTAGTCATAAAAGGGAAGCAAAACCCGTCAGGAGTTGGGTCTTGACATAGAGAAAATACTTGTTATGATTTAGGGCCAATTCTGAGGTAAGAGCTGAAGTCCATGGGAGAATCTCTTGTAGTGATTCCCATGGCTGCATTTACATGCAAACACTCCATGCCTCTAAGCTTTCTCATTGATGATCTTATGAACCCAAACTGCCCACAAATCCAGTCTACGAATATGGATGGGGTGTGAATGCCCCATTTATAGGGAACATATTTCATACCAATAAATCAGTCCAAGGCCCATCCCATGGTTGCAAACAGCTACACCAAAAATGCCTCATAACCAGGTCAATGGACTGGCAGTGTATCTGTGATGAATTGTTTTCAACACAAACATAGCCTAAGCTGCAAATTCTCCATTTTGTCTCAAAAGCATAGTGGTCCTGAGTTTTGTTTTGCTTTGGGGTTTTTCATATGGGCAAATTCCTACTTTGAAAGATCCTCCTTTTTCAACCTCTCTGTAGTTTTTGTAGCTCTTAGAGCACACCACAAACCCCCGTGTTCCTTCTTGTTTCCTTTTTCATTGATAAATCTGGCACAACAATAAGTCTGCCAACCAAACCACTTTATTTTGTTCTACTTCCACATGGGGAGGCTCAAACCATTTCTTTCATGACTTGGGAAAGTCATCCCGTTATGGGAGCTCTTGACCTTTACCCTAGAAGCAGAAACCATTGTTATACTTCAAGCCCAACTAAAGTTAGAATGATCACCTAAATTCTTATCAAATATAAATTATTAGATTGACACTGAATCATGTATCATACATGCAGTAATATACTACTCAGTAAATGCTGTGATTTTAATACTACATGTCAGACCTTCTAATTTATTAACTATTACATCTCTTTAAAAATAAACTTCAATTCCCTTTCCCTTTTTTATATTAAAATGTATCCATTTAATTCTCCTTATCTTTTATTTCTTAAATATATTCACTTTTCTCCTTTTTATTACTGCTGCTATTCTTCCTTTAGTTAAACCCCTACCCGGCCGCCCCATCATTCCTAAGGCGATCACTGTCACTAAAAATCATATTTATTAATACCATATGTTCTTTCTCCTTACTTTATGTGTGTGAAGTACAGAAATGAAGAGACCTACAAATGTTTTAGGCATGATTGGTTTTTACCCCTCAGTATATGTGTCCCATCCCCATTCCCTCTAATACGTATATGATATCCATTCATACTATTCATAGGCTTCATTCACGTCTCAGGCTGTCACACATATACACACAGAAATGGCCACTATACAATAGTTTGGTCTCTACTACCAATAATCCTACCTTCTTCCTTCTCTCCACCACGTCCTACAACTAATAGCCCCATCAGTGTTTAAGGCTTTGCAGATGGATAGGATTTGGTTTTGTTTTGTTTTTGTTTTAAGTCAAGCAATTAAAAAATGTTAAAACATCCCATGATACCTTAATAGCTGAGACAATGGGTACAGGCTCATTTCAATCAAATGCAACTAGAACAGCTAAAAGTACAACATGAGTTTACCTCAGCATTTTTTGATCAATTTTATCGGATTTGGGGGAGCTAAGTGTATGCGTTCTGAAGGCATGCATGCATTCATCTCTAACTACAGTCTTGCCCTATCTGATTACCCAAAACTGGCTTTGACGTTGAAAAAAGATATATACATATATGGGAAGTTTGGAGTTTGAACAAACACAGAATAGAGCTGTCTAAATTCTTTTATTCTCCCTTTAAAAAGGGCCATGGGACCCCAGATGAATTGGGGATTTGAGAAAAGCAGAAAGGACATTTTAAAGCTTGGATGAACATTGTGGATTTATAGTAACAATGATGTGTATCGTACTTTTCGTGTACCACACCTATTTCCTTTGAACACCATTCCAACTGATCAAAGATCAAGTTGCACATGTGAAACTCCTCCCCCTTTTAAAAGCTGAACTGCCAATAATTATCTGTTGGGTCTCAGTGGCAGAGTGGTCAATTTTGAAGTTCAGTCACTTGTGATGGCACTGCCCATAGCGACATCCCCAAGGCCAGTAAAAAAATTCGGGCAATTGTGTTGATCTATATCAACAAACCAGTTCTAGCAGTTTTTATTTCCACTTCTTTGGTAAAGTGAATGGGTCTTCATTGACCCTTCAAGATGAAGCCATAGCAAAATACTTTGCTTTATAAGAAGGAACAATATATTGTTGCTGTGAAAATTTGTCCCCCCCGAACCCCAGTTCCCTAAGCTTAAAAGGAACAGGGAAATTTGAGGATGTCTGTGCCGATGCCATCAGCATTCCTGCTCAGAAACAAGTGCCAGCTCTGCCTTCCTGTGAGTCCTTAGTCCACTACACCACTGTTAGGGATAAAATGTGAAGAGGACTGAATCCAAGCCCCAAGCCCTTTTACCAAACAAGTGGATTTGTTATTTTTAGTGCTGCTAAAAATAACAGCATAGATTCCCAGCAGAAGTGGACATGTGGGGGTCAGGTAACAGAAAAACTATTCCAGTCCATCTAGTCCACCATCCTGTTTCCCACAGCAGCTAACCAGGTGCCTTTGGGAGGCCGATGAGCAGCACACAGCCTACTTCCACTGTTGCTGTGAAGCAGCTGGTATTCTGTGGCATTCCGCCTATGATCATAGAGATTCTATGTAGTCGTCATGACTAGTAGTCATTGGCTTATCTGCCTAGTAGATATTGATGTGGTTTGCATGACATGGTCAGCCACTGTGGCTTTTAATTAACCTTTGTCTCTCTGTGCTGGGTATAGACAAGCCATGGCGAGGGTGTGCCACAGGTTGTTAAGTCATGCAAATCCAGCAAAGGTGGTTGGTTGGCATTGTTAACAAATTACCCAGAACTAATGGGCTGTTTTAGGGCGATGGGTAGTTTGTTAATCGTGTCAACAATCAAACTTTGTCGTGTTGTGCCAGGTTTGCACAACACAACAAGCCATGGCCTGTCCTCATCACGGCTTGCATATGCAAAATGGTGGCTGGTGCACAGCACAGAGTCCTATGGGTGAATTAATTAATGTGGCTTGTTGTGACATGCAAACAGGCTTATTGTCTTGTGTGAACTGTTTTAAAATTCACATAAGAAGAAAGTGGCCATCACAAGAACTGTAGTTGGTTTACCCCCTTCCATTGTCATCTGCAATCCTTACCCCTTCCCTGAAGGTTTGTCCACTTCCCTCTTTTTTTCCTCTCCAGATATACGTCTAATTTTTCAGTAAGATGTCCTTAATTTGTTTTTAATTTTAGGCATCATAATCCTATAGGCCGTAAGTTCATCCACTCATATGTACTTCCAAGTTAGTGCGCCTAGAATTGCTGCTTCACACTGTCTCTCTGCACTTGCTAGGATTGTGTTAAAACTGGTGAACACCGATGTGGTCCTGTCCTGTCTAACTTGTACATCAAGTAATACTTCTGACTTGGATTTGCCCTATAATGTCTGCACCATGAGGAAGGATCTACAAAACTGGAAGCGGTATCAACACTTGGTTCATCCACACTACATTATACCTTTTAAAAATGGGCATATGTGTTGCGGCTACCAACTGTACCAAATGGAAATGAGTTTAGCAGAAGGACTTTTATAATTGTAAACTGTCTGATGTACTCCTTGGTGTACCCAATGTATAGGGTGACCATATAAAAAGGAGGACAAGGCTCCTATATCTTTAACAGTTGTATTGAAAAGGGAATTTCAGTAAGTGTCATTTGTATATATGGGGGACCTGGTGAAATTCCCTCTTCATCACAACAGTTAAAGCTGCAGGTGCCCTGCTCTCTTTTAAAATGGTCACTCTAGTATAGCTCCTGCAGCTTTAACTGCTGTGATGAAGAGGGAATTTCACCAGGTGCTCCATGCATACAAATGACACCTGCTGAAATTCCCTTTTCTATGCAACTGTTAAAGATACAGAAGCCCTGTCCTCCTTTTCATATGGTCACCCTACCAATGTACCCTTTTCCCACCTATTTATTTATTTATTGCACTTATATACTGCCCCCCTAGCCAGGGCTCTCTGGGCGGTTTACAGAAATTCTAAAATTAAGATAAAAATGAGTATACAAAATTTAAAATTGTAAAACACAGAACATACACACGTAAACCTATAACTACTGATTATGGATGTGCCGTTATTAAACAAGCAACACTGTTAAAGTCAAACTAGAATCTATATCTGAGTACACCTCTCCCTGTATTGAACTGTACATGCCACAAGTACTCCAAGTTGCAGCCATGTCAAGATGAGCATGTGTCAAGCTGCTCTTCGCTTTTAAATTTGATACGGATGGTATGGTACCTGAACCTTTCCTTTCCTTTTCTTTTTTTTTTTTAAAAAAGGGCTTTTTTTAAAAAGGCACAGAATACATGTCAAGTAGGGATTTAATTATCTAACAGAGGCAATTCAAGTCTTCCTAGTAATCAAAGAAGACTAGATTCATCAGTGGCCCCAGTAAAAGAACAGATTATTCTGGAAACATAGGCAATCAAGTGGAAACATTATGTTGACAAAATGTAATGTGACTGAGGTCGGTGACTGCTGATTAGGCCTCTAGTAGGAGGAGAAGAGGACAGGCAATCCCTGTCGCTCCCACCACATCCAAGTCTCTGGATAGCAATAGAGACAGCTCCACAGCTGTTTGTAGGGCTTCAAGCCAAGGGAGAAAGTATAGTGCTGTCAAGAGATCCAGATGCGGCTGCCGCTGTCGAGCGGAGCCCTGCCAGAGGTTGTCATGTGGGTACTGCAGTTGCCAGACTTGACTGCCTTGGGCCACAGCTGTTGCCTTTGTTGCTGGAACAGTGCGGAGCGTAAGCTGAATAATTACAGCGCCAGCACGGTGGGAGGTAGCTCCCAAGTTAAAACTCAAGCAGTATGGAGGGTAGCTCTTGATTGACTGTGTAGCTGTCATGCTCAATTAAAACCAACAGTGGCACTAATAAAATTTAAATTTGCAACTGTGTAACTCTAAAGGTACATATGCAAGCCAGTAGATGGGCTATTCATAGATGTAGAAGGAGTGGTGAATGAGTGTCTGTGCTTCTAGGAACATAGGAAGCTGCCTTATATGAGTCAGACCTTTGGTCCATCTAGCCTGGTATCATCTCAATACTGAATGGCAGCGGCTTTACAGGCAGGAATTTTTCCAGCCCTTCTTAGAGATGCCAGAGGTTGAATCTTTTGCATGCAACACCTGTGTTCTACTACAGAGCCATGGTCCTTTCCTGCCCTTGCTGTGGAACAATCAACCCAAGGAAAGCAAATATAATACTAATCATGTTCAGTTACTTCTCCTCCTCCTCCATTTTGTTTTATCGTTCTATATAATAAAAAGCTTCTCATCCCTAACAGAGCAAAATATCTTTCTTTAGTTTTGCACACCTTATCACCAGGGAGTTACTTCTTCTCGTTCAACAAGATGAACGTGTTTTAGAACCAAGTCCTGTGACCAATCCAGATTTTGGAGAACAAAAGGATGTTAGGAGCTGGAGGCTCACTCTTCAATGTATGCAATAAAATGCAGCATATTTTAAGTTAATTTGTTGTGGTTAATTTTTTAATATTCCATAATATAGAGATAAGTTGCTCCTGAGCAGCAATCACATACTGTCTATAGGATGGGAGATTGCACATGCCTGCATCCTGGCCCTAATAATTCCAAGTTTTAAACACCTTTCTTGATTGGCCTTGGGTTTTAATAAGCATTGATTATCAAGGTTGCACTTCTGAGCACACATCCAAGAGGAAAACTCATTTAATGAACTAGGACTTATCTGTGAGTGAAGATGCTTAGGATTGCACTGCTATTGTTGCAGTATTGTTATAAAAATGTTTTTCCTTTAGGGTATTGATCTTTCTTTAGTCACATTTAAGTTTTTCTCTGTGTTAACCAGCCTTTCATTTATTCCATTCTATTTGCAACACCCCTGGTTCTGCATAGCACTGAGATGGGGAAGCTCTGGACCTCCAGATGTGGTTGGATTCCATCCCTCATAACCCATGACCATTGGCCATACTGACTGGGACTGATGAAGTTGGACTCCAAAAACATCTGGGGGGCTGGAGATTCCCCATACCTGCCATAGGGTAAAGAGAATAGTCAACCTTTGGCTAATTAGCATGCATTTTGCTGCTGATCATACTCTTTCATCTCCATTACTCGATAACTTGTCTCATCACTCGATGACATGATTCTGGAGTTGGACTGGTTTACACATTGCACATTATGTTCTCATCATGAGCACCAACTCATGATGAGAACATAAGAACATAAGACGTGCCATGCTGGATCAGACCAAGGGTCCGTCTAGTCCAGCATTCTGTTCCCACAGTGGCCAACCAGCCATTGGCCAGGGATGAACAAGCAAGACATGGTTTATCTCTGCCACCCCCGTAATGTGTAGTTGCAGTGACCACTCCTGTTTTCTCATCACGTGGAAGATTTCTCTACCAGGAAATGTGTTGGCATGGACACAGGAACACAGTTATTCACATGATGAAGTGCTATATGTTTACTGGTGCCTACATGTTATAGCAGCAGGGGAGAGGAATAATTATGCCCAATCATTTTTATATTTGGGTCGATCTGTACTAAAGCACCATAACACAAAGGGGTATCCTTTATACCACTCATTTGCTTTGCACTGAAAAGCTGCAGCTATATAACCTCTGAAGACCAGAAACTTTAGCTTGACTCAAAATGGGCTAATGATTTAGCCAAATAAAATCATGTACAAATCCCTGAATTCAGCTTGCACAAGGTTACCCATAGCCATGTTCAAAGACATTGTATAGACATTCTTCTCTTGTCATACATTTGGAGGATTTATATTAAAAAAAGTTTTCATGTGCTACATTTGGAGAGAAGGGGGGAAAGATAGATGTGGCTAAGAATTTTACTTTTCACAAACGTTGGCAGTGATATACAGGAATTCTGTGCTGCGTCGGTGCATGATAAGTTGTGAACTCTAATGCTTTGAAAGATGAGAGCAGGGTGTACCTTTTTGTGCTTACGCTGGAAATCTGAAACCCTCATTATTTCTGCATTTGTTAAAATATGGCTCCCTGTTCAACATACAGGCAAAGCAAGGAGCTTTGATAAAACCTGATCTACATTCAGAGATCTGCTGTGATCTAAGCTTTTCTAAAATAGCACATTGCAGGAAGCCGAGGAATTGCAGGAAGCACTACAAGAGGATCATATTTTTTAACAGGCCCCCTTTACTTTGTTTTCTTTTGCATCTTTGAATTGTGCCATTGTTGTGTTTGCTCTGAGAATGTCTTGATGGCACCTCAGTGGCTTATTGCTTCTTTTGTAAATAGTTTGCACTGTACATCTTCTGTGTTGATTTCCTGGATTAATATTCATGATCCTTTTCTTTCCCAGGCTGCAGTTCCACTGTTGATGTTTGCTCTGCTGTCGTTCTTTTTCAGATTATAAAAGAGCTTTCTCCTTGCTTGGCTAGGTAAAAGCTGTTACTATCACATGATATCCAATATTATCCCTGACTCAGCAGATGTAGATTTCTTGCTGTACTGCTGTTTGCTATCGATATTGTAAAGAAACGCACCCCTTTCTTCTCATCTTATTTTGAACTGAAACAATCAAGGTAGAAACACAGCAGGGTTAAATCTTCTGGTTTTTTTTATTTTACATAGGCTGCAGTGCAGAATATTAACTTTACAGTGGCATTCATTCATATTTAGAGCTGCAAATGCCTCAGACGTGGTAAATTTTTAAAATGCTGTGAGTGTAAAATATTCATTAAAAGTAGTTTCCCAACACTGTTAATTGTAACTGAATAATAATCCATATCCCTTCTGAGATTGGTCAAAACTTTCCACCCCGGCACTTCATTAATTTTTTTTTTTAAGTATATAAAATGCAATCCAAATCATTGTTCTGTCTGTCCTATTAGAGCTCAATCCCTAAGCATTTCTAGAAAAAGCTCATCAGTATTTTCACATACAGGCGTACACATGCACATGCACACAGAATATATGAAGCAAATATAAATGATGCATGCAGGACCTATTGCAGAATGAGCAAAAGACCAACTTGTTTTATGCCATGCAGTCCTCCTTCGGGTTAATACTTCGTACCGAATGTAGGTGTATGTTGGAAAACTTTTGGATAGAAAGGTTAACTATAGAGCTGGATCTACACTACTGCTTTAAAGCACTTTAAAGCACTTTATAACAGTTTTGACAACTGTATATGGAGTGTGTCCTGGGCCCCAACAGTTGTCAAAACTGTTATAAAGCGCTTTAAAGCAGTAGTGTAGATCCTGCCCAGGGCGTCTCAGAAACATCTGGATAGGAACAAAGTGAGCACGGTCCTCTCTCAGCCTGCAGGGCTAGCAGGAGAAGCAGAGCTAAGCTTGCCTCAATCCTGCAACCTGGGGTGACCACATGTCCACAGGACAGTCCTCTCTTTGAAGGTGTTCTCTAGTTGTGGGCCATCTAGTCCAAGGCAGTACTGCTTTATAACAAATTATAACAGTATTGACAAATGTTGGGGCCCAGGACTCATTCCATATACAATTTTCAAACTGCTTTCAAAGTATTTTATGCTGCTTGGTGTAGATCTGGCACAAGTCTGCTTCAAAGATAAAGAACTATCAGTTAGCACCTGGACAACATCCTAAACAGGCAGGCACCTATGTCTCTTGGGCAGGATCTACACTACTGCTTTAAAACGGTTTATTTGTAGATCTGGCCTTGGTTGCAGTCTTCCCCACTATGGAACGGTATTTCTATTTACATTATATTAATTATCTCTAAATTTGCATTTCTACATGTTAATTAGCATATGCAAAATTTATGCCTATGTGCCCTTTTTTGTCCTCTTTTAGGGTGACGATTTTTTTGCCGATGCATAAATGGCCACCACACCTGTGCCAGTAGCCTTGGTAGGAAACTGGCACCCTGCACAAAGTCTTCTCCCTGGTAGAGATGATGCATTGCCCACTGGGTATTTGGGGAATGAACAGAGTCTGTCAGAGATTCTGTCACATCCACCACTGCTGCCCTCTCCTAACAAACTCTTGACTTTGGAGACAGGCAGAGCTGGCTGCAGGAGGCAAGTGCCTTCAAGCCTTCTGTGAGTGATCACATTGAATGCTTGCAAAAGCTCAAGCCCTTTGGAGGCAAACAATGGATGGACCAAATAGGCCTGATTTATTTGTCAGGGAGTGATCCTTCTTGTGTGGTCAAGGAGCAGACGCTCCACTCTTCCAAGGACATACATTGTCTGTGAGTTCTCTCAGTGGTGGCTGGTGAGGTAGTGCAATGGGAAGAAGGAGGCAGGAGGCAGCTGCTGTCGCTGAATGACAATGTATTTATTTACAATATTTATTTTCAATATTGATATACCACTCCCAGAATTTCAGAGCCGTGGGGAGGATGCATACTCAGCATCCTTGCTAGTGACAGATGTGAGGTGGCAGGGAAGGTATGTGTGGGCTGGAATCAACACCATGGAAATGCACACTGCTGACTTGCTAGGAGCATTTACCTCAGCTTCCTTCAACCTCTGCTGCTACCTTGCATCTCGTAAGGACATAGAGTCCTTTTCTCCACCCCCCCACTCCATCACCCCACTTCCGGTGCACCATCTCACTAGCCACTGGCCAATAGGCACAGAGACCTGTGTTATGTGCCATTCCTTTCCCTCAAAAAGCAAGGAGAGAAAGGCTGCCTGAATCAGGCTTACACACACGAAGGTCTGTTGATGAGGTACCTTTGGTGGTGGCAGTGTCTACCACACAAGGAGGGTAAGTGTATGAAAGCATTCAGGCCCAAAGGGTTCTTTGTCTACCCATAAGTATATCTGGGATCAATATAGTGTCCTGATTTGGGAACACAAGGTACAGTAGTGTATAACCCAAAACTTATATAGATTTTGGGATTTGGACTATTCTGGAAAAGGGCCTTTTCTGCTTGCCTCCTATAGTCATTTCTGTATCATGTTTGGGTAGCATATCCCCCTTCTTTGAGGTTACACATTGGCACAATGTTTACCTAATTTGAATCTAGCCCATGCTGCCTGTCTGGGGTTGCTCTTTTACCTCAGGTTTAGGGCTGATCTGGATGCTGCCTCCTCTTCCTGTCCACCTGCCATTTCAGGAAGCAAGAGAAGCCATACAACTACAGTGGGGTGGGAATACATGCCTGCCCCATTTAATGAGACATGCATTTCTCCAGAGCTACGAATGAGTGAGAGGATGAGTTGCACGTAGCTCCGTTGTCACAGTTGCAAGAATTTACAAGTAATCCGGAAAGTCTCACGAGAAGCCAGGGAAGTCTTACAAGATTGCTGTACTAGATATAGTAGATGCTGGTTGTGGGGTGGGAGGTAAGGAAGAGACAGCTCCGGTCTCTGTTCCATTGTTGGAAGATTACGCTGTGCAGAAAGAACTGGGTGTTTGTTAACCAAGTTGCCTCCATTTCTGAAGCCAAAGGGAAGAGAATACAGGAGGACCAAAGGAAGGAGTCTTCCTGGCATGACTAGAATAGGGTGTTACACTGCCTTGGGCCCTGCATTATGTTCCCTAAGAGCAGAGGTGGGCACCTTGTGGCTCTCCAGATGTTTTGGCCTTCATCAGCACTAGCCAGGATGGCCAATGGTGAAGGATGGTTGGAGTTGTAGGTCAAAACATCTGGAGAGGCACAAGTTGCCTAGCCCTGCATAAGAATTTTCTATTTCTCAACTTGGAAAGCCAATGTTCTAATTTCCCCTCAGATGGGAAGCTGGGTTCCCCTGAGCTACAACCATGTTTAGACTTGGTGAAAAATGAAAAGGAACACAGAGAAAGAAAGCAATATATAGGCCTATTGTTCAGAATGAAAAATGCAAATAATTATACTACATCACTTTAGTTTATTAAAACAAGGAGTAAAATTAATTGCTTTATGTATGCAGCTCACAAACACTCTTCTTAGTTTACTGCAAAGCTCTCAACCACTTCAAATATTTATGGCCCCATCCTAAGACTTGCTATACTAGCAATTAGGTGTTTAGGATGGGAACTGCCAGCTTCTGAAAACACAATGTGTTTACACCATGTTGCTGTTAGCAATGCAGGACTCTTAGGCCTAATCTACACCAAGGTGGATATTGCGCTATGAAAGTGGTATGAAAGCAGTATATAAAAGGCAGGCACCACACCAAGCAGGATATAGTGGTATGGAAGCGGCATATGGTGCGTGTCAATGGGCCCCAACAGTTGTCAGTGCACTTCAATACTGCTATAAAGCAAAAGTGCAGATTATATCTTTAATGCATTGTATATTGGCCAGAAAACTTCAGTTATTGTGTGGTTTAAGTACAGTAAATACATAAATAAAATAAAGGTAGAATGTTATTGTAACATGGGGAAAGATGGTGGTGGGAGAAGCTGAAAGAAAATGCTTAAGGAAACATTAAGAGCTTTAGATTAAGTATTTCTGAGGGGGCAGATTTATCAGACCAAGTTAGAAAATGTTGGAGGTGCAAGACAGTGGGAAATTCCTGAGAGAGGCTCTTCTGGAAAGATGTCATTGCTCGAGGTAATCATCGCCTGAGCACTAAAGCTGCAGCAGAAAGTTGCTGGTCAATACCGACAGTCTGGTGTACAGAAAACAACACCCTGGGGTCAAGAAGAGCAATTGCCCCTGACAGGCAATCAATTGCTCACTAGAAAAGGGGAAGGATAGAACCCCAGAAAGCTGGAGTAAATTCAAGTGGGTAGACTCAACTCATGTACCAGACAGAAGCCATCTTTGTTGGCTGCTGAGGCTAGGATGCATGGGTGCTGAATTTGGGAGTACATTATATCCAAAGTACATGTTACTTGAACTCAGCGGTGGGCAAGTTGTGGCCCTCCAGATGTTTTGGCCTACAACTCCTATCATGCCCAGCCAGCAAAGCTAATGATGAGGGATGATGGGAGTTGTAGGCCAAAACATTTGTGAGGGCCACAACTTGCCCACCCCTGCTTTAAAGATATAGCTAGCAGCTAGGCATAGATAAATCTGTCAGTTTCAGTGTCAACCAGTTGCTAATTTTTCCAGTCTTTCATTCTGAATATTGAGAACATTTTCAATCTTAAATTTGGTTCACCCTGCACTTTGACATTTTTTTTAAAGATGGCATTAAAATTCACACCATTGCTGTGCACATTTCTTCTAACACATGAAGTTTTTGTGTGCAATTTCCCCCCAATATATACACATTTTTGTATGTATTTTTTTTAAAAAAGAAAAGATAAACACCACTGCAAAATTAGAAAAAGTGTGAATTAGTAAGGATAACAGAATTTAGGTTTGGATATTGGTCTGAAAGTGCAAAATTAGATGAGGCCTCAGCTAGACCAGGGGGTTGTACTGCGACTGGTCTAATATGGGCGCGCAACATCGCAGCTGCCATTTTTTGTTTGTTTTAAAAGAAGAAGGAGCACATGAGTGCTTGTGCACAGAAGGTAAGTCTTTTTTAAAAATAATAATCTCCCCCACTCCCCCAACCCCACCCCACCCCGATGCGCGGCTCCCGGCTCCTCACGAATAACTGCAAGGAACCGGGACAAACCGGGACACCCGCACACACATTCCGCAGTCTTGGGATCATCCCAAGACCGTGGAAAAAGCAGGCTCGAAGAGGAGGGCGAGATCCCGGGGCAAGGGACGGATCATCTCTCCCTGCTCCCAGGATCCCCTGTGTGTCATGTGGATGCACAGGGATGATCCCGGGGATCGCCCTGGGAGCTCGCCCCATCTAGCTATGGCCTAAGTTTGCACTAAAATGTGAACTGAACTATTTCTTCCTCATCCCTACTGACAGCTACATTTGTTTTCCTTTTCCTTTTTTTTACTCTAGAACAAGTACAGAGGACCCAACCTGGACTAAGACCTGAATTTGGTTGGTAAGGGTCTTTCAACGCTTCCCCCCCCTTCCTGCTGCCCTGATGCAGATTAGGGGCCCATGCCTGCAATTTATGTTGCTGAATAGGGATCTTTTAAAGTGAATGGATCCCTGTTTGACGATATATATTGCTGACTCAGGGCCCCCAATCCAGATTACAACCACAGTATACAGAAATGGCTAAAGACCCCTCCCCCCATGCTGGGGTTCTGACCCAGATCTGGGCCCCTGTGATCACCCTAGAGTAGGGTGACCAACTGTCACGATTTCCCTGGATTTGTCCTGGTTTTTGTTCTTTCCATGGTGTCAGGGGGGATTTTCTATAATTTTCAATAATGTCCTGGAATGACACACCTTCCTCTTTAAGGCTGCCATTAGCATGGCAGGAGGGAATGACATACTTTCTTGAGGCACGTCATTCCCCTCACCCCGAGCTCCAATTGAGGTCTTAAAGGGGAAAGTGGGTCATTCGTGGACATTATAGAAAAGGCCCCCATTGGAGTGGATGGTGGTGGTGCAGAATGAAATCCTTTCCCCTCCTCCACTCCAATCGGGTTCTTTAAGGTGGCGGGGGAATAACGTACTTTCTGCAGGACTCAGAAAGCTGCTTCCCCACACACACACTAGGTGTCCTCTTTTTTGGTTTCCCAAATATGGTCACCCTACCCTAGAGTAAAAAAAAAAGTAATAATTAAAAAGAATTATCTATGAGCTGCATCTTGTGCTTTGTCCGTTAATGACCGGGGCTATAGAATTATAGTCAAAATGTTCTTCTCTTTCTCATGCAGTGCACAAGAGAGTACTTCTCTTTCAAGTGTAGCATGCTAAGTGTAGCATGAATTAGATATGTTAATTAAGGTTTTCAGCCTTAGCTAAGCAACGGTCTTTGTAGGTCTGTGGCTCCTGTTGGCATTTTGCTACCAAATATGGATATAATGACTATACTTGGAAATGTGGTTTCAAAAGTGCAGTCTTTAATTGTTTTGCTAGTGCTGAGACTTTTAGAGGGGGGGGAATGCAAAACACTGGGATCTGTACAAGGTTCCTTAGGAAAGTTTGCACCCTTTGGATCCAGACATCCGAAACGATAGAAGATGGAAGAAAGAGTCCAAGTTTACATTGTGCCTTATAAATCTGGAGGGAGAACTAGTGTGAAATGATTTGATGTTTATGCTGCTCCTGCTCCTGAACAGCATCTGATCCAGGGATCACACTAACAATCACACCTGTTCACATTGCAATGTGTGGCTCCGTTACACATCTATACATTTTTCATATACAGCCAAGCCATAGCACAGCACAGATCACACAGGTGGTTGTCATCAGAGCATGTCCAATGTAAAACTGATCCATGGATTTACCCTAATGCAGCCATGGCCTCAATCTTTTGTTGGTCTAGTATGTTAGTTCTTCTCAAGGTACAGAATGAAAGTTTATTAAGCTGGGATCTGTTGATTCCAGCTATCTGCAGCCAAAACAACAATATCTGGTGTGCTGTATTTTTGCTGGTTGGCTTCATAGGAATGTCTGGTAACAATTAATACTTCCATAAAAAGAAAATAACAGGAGAAAACATGCACACAAATTGAAAGCAGATAGCTGAATGTTGTTGTCCCACAAATTTAGATCAACCACACGTCTGCCTGGAAACTTGTAACCAGTATTCATGAGTGATGTTATAATATAAAGTGTGGTAGAAGAATGACAGCAGCGTCTGTTTGTACTTTCTGGAATTAATATGTATGTGTGGATAATTAAAAGAACAATAAAAATACACAAAATGAACATACACAGAGGGAAAGTTTAAACATCATCTAAATGTGTCATGTGGCAGAGCTGTGTGGAAATAAAATCTTCCAGAATGCTGGCAAACAGTACTTCTAGACCCAGAATGCAGCAGCATCACTGTTTGGGAGTAAATCTTCTTTTAGTTAATCTGTCTGTGACAGATTACATATACCACTTCTTTTACTGTTAAATGTAAATAACTATGCACTTTGCTTCGCTGGGTTAATGGAAACATCTCCTACATAATATACCACATAGACTGTGTATTAGAAACATTTTCTAGTCCATTGATGAAAACTTATCAACCAGCCTCAGATGCTCCTGAGGGAAAGTTATTTCCCTCTATGTAGACTTTCAAATCTTGAACCCAAGCCACGGCAAAGGTAAGTACTTTTAGGGCCCTTTGCTTTCTCAATGAGAGAACTAAGGGCTTTGCTAGACCTGCCGGCTTATCCCGGCAGGGAGGCGGGGCCAAGGCGCGCTAACGTTAGCGCGCGCCGCCCAGGGTTCTACACGCCGGACGCGCAGGGACGACGCAAGCCCTGCAGCGTCCGGCATTTTTTTCTTTTACTTTAAAGGGGCCACGTGTGGCCCAAAGACTCCGGAGACGGTAAGGGTTTTTTTTAAAACGGGGGGGGGGGGAAGGATGGCAAGGGGGGAGGGCGGGTGAGAGAGCGCCGCGCGCCGCCGCCCGAGCAAGCAGGCGAGCGGTGCTTGCCCGGGCAAGGCTTGGCATGGGGTGGCATTGCCCGGGCAAGCGCCGCTCGCCTGCTTGCTCAGGCGGCGGCGCGCGGCGCTCTCTCACCCGCCCTCCCCCCTTGCCATCCCCCTTGCCATCCTTCCCCCTGCCCCTCTCTTCCTCCCCCCCGGCCGATGGGCACAGCGCTCATATGAGCGCTGTGCCAGGTCCGCAGCTTTTCACGGCTACTCGCGAGTAAGCGAGTAGCCGCAAAAAGCCATGGACCTTCCTAGACGTTTCTCAGCCCCGGCCTGAGGCCGGGGCTGCGAAAAAAGCGCGCCATAAGCGACTTTGCTTGTGGCGAGTTGGAGGAGGCCTCAGTGCCCCCTGGCCCCAGATTCCCCTGTGCGTCATCTGGACGCACAGCAGAGAAACCGGGTCTCAAGGCACGCTAAGGCCTCGTCTAGGAAGGCCCTAAGACTCTGTTCTCCCACTGAAACCAATGGGACTTGCCATTATTTCTGCTGAAATTTGAGAGTTATGTTCAATTGTAGTGACGACCAAAGACATTTTTTGTTGACAAAGTGGTGTCAAACACACAGAAAGACGTACAGACACTCAAACACAAATCCAGAAAACTCCTTGCCCCCCTCACAGATTCTATTGGTTCTGACTGCTTAATCCAATTAGTGCCATTTTTCTTTCAGGAAGCAAGCTCCACCAGTGTGGCTGACATTGGAGATCCAAAGAGCTCATTTCAGCTCTGACTGAAACCCAGAGTGGATTCACCATCCCACCAACATCGAAGCCACCAGCATCCACTGGATTCCAGTCTAGAGGAGCCTTCCAGCTAATCTGACCTATGCTGCATTTGCCAGTGATTCCTCCCTACCTCCAAAACCCTATTTGCCAAGTGTTGTAATACCAGCTTCATTTTTTAAAAAAGGAAACTTATCAAAGAAATAATAATAATAATAATAATAATAATAATAATAATAATAATAATAATAATTTCTTACCCTCCTCTCCATTCTGATCGAGGTGGGGAACAACAGTAAATATAAAATACATAAAAATGAATTAAAACATAATATACATTGTTAAAAACATCCTAAAACATCTTAAAATTCCACTGAATAGGCCTGTTGGAAGAGCTCAGTCTTTATAGCTTTCTTGAATGCTAATAGACTGTTAAGTTGACAACTCTCCTCTGGCAGGCCAAGGTGTTTTTTTTATGGTTTTTTTTTTTTTTGCCAAAATACAAAAAAGAACCCATGCAATATTCTTGAATGGCAAAAAAGAGAATTGTTGGGGTGAGAAGTAAGGCACCTAAAACTGCTATAGCTCAGCTACACTTCATCAGACTTTTCAGAAATTTGGATGAGCGTTTCAGAAATTTCAATGAGTGGTAAGCCAAATTCTCTTGATGATATGACTTACAGCAGGCATGGGCAATGTCAGGACATCTGGGAACACTTTCACCCCCTGGACACTTTGCTCTGTGAACCCCTTCTCCATGGTTGATGTGTATTATATATATAGCGTCTGTAGTGGCCATGAAGTTTCAAAAGGGTCAAAATTACCTTGTCTGCAACATTTTGGTGCTCTGTAGTCACTACGGTTGCCAGAAAAATTGGGGGAAGGCAGCCAGTTGTGGCAGAGGCCCACAACCGTGTGTTGCCTACCCCAGACATATAGAATGTTTCAATGAAGACTATATATGGGGGTGGGGAATTCATTCAGTTCACATTTTTATTCAGTTCACATTTAATTTGCACTTCCTGAACCGGCATGTGAACTGAAACCCAGTTATCTTCGCTATTTGCCCTTCTCTGAATGTTGTGATTCAATTTTCCAATGGAAAAATGCATAGAAAAATACAAATTTAGGGAAACGGTTGCAGAAAAATGTGTATATTTGTGAAAATAACATTACATTGCATTATATTAGGGGGGAATGGCTTGTAAAATGCATTAAATTAGGCAAAATTGCATTAAAATGTGAATATTAGGGGAAATTTGTATGAAAAATGCCTACAAATTTTTGTGCAGACTTCTTTAAAAATATTGCAGACTGACACAACAAAGTTAAGATGGGAATAATGAGAAAGTAAGACAAACACAAACTGAAAGGTTCATCTATCCCTAGTCAAGATATCTCAAGGATACAGCTGCTCACATATAATATAGGTTACAAATCCTACTGAATGTAGATTCCTTTCTAAGAAAGAGGTTCCTTTCTCATTGCACAAGAAACCGAGGAATGCTGGTTAGAAGTACTTGAATTTGACTGTATTATTTCCTCCTAGTGGCGTGACATCAATTAAGGGAGCACAACAGTAGATTAAACCACACTGAGAATTCTTTCATCCTTCATGGACTCTTTGAATGTGGCGAAGTCTCAATGGCCAAATGTGAACACCTGGTGGAGTAGAAAGTTCTGCGCAGAGACAGCTACGGTCATTTATGTAGAACATGGCAGCATTGTAAGCATTGTAAGCTTTGCCTTTACCATCTGGTTTGATCTGGGAAAAAGATTAGTACACCATATCAGCATTACATGAATACATGAAAAAGATATGCAAGTGACTTCAGTGGGTGCATTATTGCGTTTTGTTGCGGAGTAAAAAGAACATCTGGTATTTAACATGTTTCATTAATTGCATACAAATCCAAGCAAGCAACTGGTATTACAGCGTGCATGTCAAGGAAGGAAGGCCTTCATTTGCATTGGTCTATTCTAGATTTTTGCAGGTTAATTTTCTGTATGGATACCAATCAAATCCATATTGACATAAATACTAGATACAGTTACCTTTATTAAAAGTTCTTTAATCTTGACAATAATTAAAACACACACAAACAACACACCACTTATGTCAGACAAATTTTAAAAAGGCACACACAGCTGTCATGGATTTTAAGCAGACCTCTGGCCATTGGGGCCAATCCACCCAATTTCCCATGCTCGCACACAATCTAAATTCCTAATACAGGGGTTTGAGCAAGAGAGCTTCCTCCACATTGTACAAGCGGAGGAGGCTCTTTGCGAATTTGTGCGTTGTGCTGACCTGTACAGGCTGGCTAGCAACAAAGTTGGTGCAAAAGTTCTCTGTATCACAGTATCACTTGGTTGGTGTCCCAGCCTTTTACTGTGGAAAGACTCAGGCCTAATCTGCACCAAACAGGATGTTGCATTATAAAAGCGGTATGAAGGCAGTATATAAAAGGCAGGAGCCACACCAAGCAGGATATAGCACCATGGAAGCAGTATATGGTATGTGTCAATGGGACCCAACAGTTGTCAGTGCACTTCAATACCGCTATAAAGCAGCAGTGTGGCTCCTGTCTTTTATATACTGCTTTCATACCACTTTTATAGTGCAGTGTCCTTCTTGGTGTAGATTAGGCCTCAGAGTACAGGCTTCTGAGCGGTGAGGGAGTGTCTTACTCCTGCATTCCCATTGGACACTTAATTCCTCTTGGGTCTGTGTAGCATTGATAACTCTTTGCCTTGTTTTATTCTCACTGTGTTTTCCTGTTGAACTACAAAACCACAAGAGGTAGCACATAGCCATCAGGACTAGTAGCCATTGATAGCCTTCTCCTCCAAGAATTTGTATAACCCCCTTTTAAAGCCATCCAAATTGGTAGCCATCACTACATCTTGTAGTAGTGAATTCCATAGTTTAACTAAGATCTGTGTGAAGAAGTACTTACTTTTATCTGTCCTTAATATTCCATCAATCAGCTTCATGGGATGACCACGGGTTCTAGAATTTTGAGAGAGGGAGAAAAATGTCTCTCTCTCCACTTTCTCCATCTCATGCATAATTTTGTACACCTCTATCATGTCTCCACTTAGCCTGCTTTTTTCCAAGCTAAAAAATCTCAGCTGTTGTAACTTTCCTCATAGGGGAAATGCTCCAGCCCCTTAATCATTTTTAGTTGTCCTTTTCCGCATTTTTTCCAGATCTAATATATATATATATATATATATATATATATATATATATATATATGGTGTGGTGATCAGAACTGTACACAGTATTCTAAATGTGTCACACCATAGATTTGTATAAAACAGTCTTATATTGTCAGTTTTATTCTCAATTCCTTTTCTAATTATGCCAAACATGGATGGAATCGCTCAAAGGGAGGCTTTGATGTTGACTAAGGTCTCCCTAAGGAGATGGCACCCGCAGGTCACCTGATTTTCTGGTTTGCCTCATTGCACATTTTTCTTGTGTTCAAAAAAGTTGGTTCTCTTTACCCCATCCTTGTCTCCAGCATCTTCATTCCATGGGTGGCAATGCACATTTTATCTTATGGGGGAAATGAGCATTTTCAATGGAGATATATATATATATATATATATATATATATATATATATATATATAATTTTCTTTGACTAAATTTGTGTACCATTCTGGAAAGTTAATTAAAAAAATGATCCGCAAGTCCACGGAATCCATGGGACTCGAAAAGAGCCAGTCTGCTGTGGAATCTGTGGGGAGGATTCATAGAAATCCGGACTCATTTGTATCCATTGCAGATTTCTATGACATCCCTACTATAGGCCAGGCATAGGGGTGCAAGGCAGGTCTGCTTTCACTCAGACAGGACAGACGCAATATGTCCAGCCCTGACAGATGTCTAGGTTTGCTTGGAGGTTTCATTGTATCAAACTAAGGGCTATTCCAAATCATGTGAAGTCGAGCCCTTTCACTAGTAACACAAATAATTTCCACTAGCTTGTTTCGTGTTGTCCTTCCTTCCATTTTGTGGGTAATTTTTTTTTCCATTCTGAGGGTGAAAGCAGATCAACATCTTCTAGGGTACAACCCACAGCAGCCACAGTGTTTGACAAACAAACAGCTAGAAATAAGGTTGAACTGAAGCTCTGTCATCTGTGTTTGAATTCGCAGTGAATAGCAGAGATAGAAATCTGCTTTGAATATTTATCCTTCTCTCTCTGTTGCCTGGGGGTGGGGGGAAATTGTCAGGGTCAAGGAAGGGGCACAGTAAATCCTGAATATATGAAGATGTGGGATTGATGTATATCCACTACACACTAACATAATTAAGAAATGACTTCATCCTTCAAGCATTGTTGGGTGCTGCATCTTGAATTCTAAATCCTTATCAAAGCGACAATAATCTAGAAAAGCACTCAGATTTCATTCCTCCTCACCCTTTGCCTGAAGTCCAATTATGTAATTTTTAAACACTGGAAAATTAACTTACATAATTGTGTTTGTTCCCCCCACCCTTAATCATTCATATGCTCCACTTGCAAAATACTGAGGCATTGTTTACTCATTGCATTTCAATTCATGGTGACCCTGGGATATTGGCAGCAACCTCCATGGACAGCAAAACAACTCTGTTGCTTTCTGTGGAAGCACGTTAGAACCATGCACCTCCCCTTGAGGTTTACAAAGCCTCTCATTGTGAACGGGGAAATGGCGGCAAACAGCTCTCCAGTTCTGCTCTGTTTTGGAATGCAAACTCACTTGAGGTCCCTTCATCACCCTGCTTTCTTTGGCTCCAGGTTCCCAGCATTCCCTGTTTTTTAAAAATGAAGGAAGACAAGGCTGTTTGTCTGGGGAACAATTACTGTTTACAGTTCTTGGCTGTGCCTAGAACCAGCTTCTTTTGTACCTCCTGCCCTGCCACTCCCTGTCTCTTCCTGCCCTTTGCTTTGAGTTTCTGCTAGGCCAGCCATCTACTGATTTGCTCCTTGACATAGGCTTATATAAGCGGAGGAGGGGAAGCAATTACTAAGATTCCCAAAGCGCACTTAGAATTGCGAACTTCTAAGCCCGTGTTTCTACCCAGCATTGATCCATGGCAGAATTTCTGAGACGTCAGAGCTGTGTTGTTGGAAGAAGTCATTTGTTACAGTTGCACGGCTAGGTGAATTTAGATCCTCGACTTAATGGTTTGATTTGGAGACCCTTTAGATAGGGTGACCATATGGAAAAGAAGTCAGGGCTCCTGTATCTTTAACTGTTGTATTGAAAGGGGAATTCAAGCAGGTGTGATTTGTATGCATGCAGCACCTGGTGAAATTCCCTCTTCATCACAACAGTTAAAGCTGCAGGAGCTATAGTAGAGTGACCAGATGCAAGAGAAGACAGGCCTCCTGCAGCTTTAACTGTTGTGATGAAGAGGGAATTTCACCAGGTGCTGCATGCATACAAATCACACCTGCTGAAATTCCCCTTTTAATGCACACCTGTCCTCCTTTTCATATGGTCACCCTACTTTAGATAGTCATATGTTGCTTCAGTTGTGAAGCACACAGATAACATTTCTTGTTCCTCCTCTCCAACTGTCATTCCAGGCTTTAGAACTGCTTCTAAATTCCTCATATGATAGAACAACAACAAAATTGTTTGCCAACACTTATCTAAAAAGTAATAATACTCTGAACCTGTGCAGTTTTGCATTTTGAACTCACTTAAATCATAGCACCATTATGACTACAGGAATAAAATGGCGGGTTTTTTAACCTCCTGAACTTGCTGCTCTCTGGGGCTCCACTAAGTTGGCCCCAAGGCTCAGTCCAAGCTGCACCTTTGATTGATTAAGTTCAATACAACCATACATGATTATTTACCATGACTTGGCTTAAGAATCTTCAGGGCCTTAATGCTTTGTTTAGAACTGAATACAGAAGATAGGCCTCTAATTAATCAACTGGATTAACAATAGATACAATATTCTAATTGTGTTATCTACAGACATACTGATAATGTATGTGTGTGACTGTATTTGATATATTGTTATAATTACTTGTTAGTGCTTGGGATTGGGAGGGAGGGATTGAGGTACTTGTTATTGCCAGAAAATTGAGAGCCGGTGTGGTGTAGTGGCTAAAGTGTTGGACTGGGAGTCGGGAGATCTGGGTTCTAGTCCTCACTCAGCCATGGAAGTTCACTGGGTTACTTTGGGGGCAGTCACAGACTCTCAGCCCAACCTTCCTCATAGGGTTGTTGTTGTGAGGATAAAATGGAGAGGAGGAGGAAGATTATGTATGCCGCCTTTGGTTCCTTGGAGGAAAAAAGGTAGGAAATAAGTGTAATAGATAAGTAAATAATAAATGAAATGCTTTATAAACAATAAAAATTAAAATTAAAAAAAAATCTTTAGGGCCAGATATCTATCTCTCTATCCTCCCCAAATACTTTGAACTAAAAGATATCTGTATCAGTTCACACATCCCTTGAATATTCAGCACTAGAGAATTTGTTTTGCTGCTGCTGCTGCTGCTTCTTGTTCTTCTGCAATTTACCAAAATTCACACATTTCTTCATATTCAGGATGGAAAGAACTTGAGAGTGTAAAAATAAATCAAAAGTGAAACTAACAGATATGTCCATCCCTACTAAACACTCAGTGTTTTGCAGCTGAACCTAAATAGTATCACATTTTGATGTGCTGAGAGATGATATGAAAGCTTTTTCTGTAATAATTGATGTGTGATGGTGCGTTCTTCTTTTAATGATGGAGTCAGTGAATGGCAAATACGCACGTCTGAATGGAGGATAATAATTCAGCATGATTTCAAATGGCAGAGATCCATTACTAGAGCAGCTTTGTGCCATCAGCAGCAATGTCTCAGGTGATTGTTTGGCTGCACTCCTAAGGAATACTTACTTGGAAGTAAATTCCACAAAAATAAATTGGACTTCCTCCCAAATAAATATAATTAGGATTGGCTGTAGTATGTCACTCACTAGCCATGTAGTACAAATTAAGACTTCTTGTGTTAGATAGGGCACCTCCTCACATGAATTAGCTATGTAATAGAGGAGATTCACCAGCCTTTCATTGTGACAGGCATTTATAATGGGGTGAAATAGGACTTCTAAGCTTTAAAATTCACACAGAGTTAGCAGTGGATAGTTTGGGAATGGAAGAAGCTGAACTCTTGCAAAGTTATTCTGGCATAAAGCTCTAAAACTCTACAGTTACGCAATTTGTCTTGAAGAGCTCCCTCAACTCTTTGAAAGGGCTGGCTGTGAGGAATAGAGATCAGATGATGGCTGGTCTGAAGTGTAGAGGGAAGGTGTGATTGCCCATTAAGAAGGAAGGCAAAATGTTTCTATGTAGGCAGACATTTTAAGCACACCGGGAGGTGGTTCAGACTAATACTGCTCCATTGCAGTTTGTATTATTAAGGCCATTGCTAGACCAGGCTATATCCCGGGCTGATACTTGGGTTCGCCCCTGTGCGTCCAGATGATTCAATTACTCTCACGTAGCCGGGAGAAGCTGCACACGTGGCGCAGCGCTCCCCAGGAATGCTGCGCCCATCGGGGTCAGGATGGGGGGAGCGGCATGTAAAAAGAAACCCCTTACCTGTGCGCACGACTGTTCGTGCACATTGTCCCTTTAAGAATGAAAAAATGGCGGACGTGACGGCTCTCTTCTTGAGCTCATCACGTCTGACGTCTTGACTGGAGGGACATCCCGCGATACTAGCATCGCAGGATCTCCCCTCCTCTCCCCTGGATTTTAAGGTAGGTCTAGCAAAGGCCTAAAGCTTTGGCCCTGGTTCATTCTGTACAATGATGTATGTGTTCATTTAGGCAATAAAAAACATTACCCTTACTCTGAATTGACTTCAAGACATTGTCATACAGCTAAAACTTATTGACTATGTATGAACCTGCTCAGTCATTGAGTTTTTATTTTTTATCAATGGCCTTTCTTCAGGTGCCCCCACCTTGAGACATTAGATGGTATTTCTTTTTTCTTCTTAACATTTTATTGCAATATAATACATACACAAAGAGCCCTATTTTTCCTTTCCTCCAAATTTCCCCCCAAGATTCAGCTTTCTTTTGGCACCCCCTTCCTCCCATCATCCCTATATGTATGAGAAAAGAAAAAGAAGACCACAAAACAAAGAAGACCACGGTGAGATGGGGAGTGATGTAAAGGGAAGGGTTACAGGGATCATTATTCCATCTCTCCTCCCACCCACACTGCCACCAAAAGCACTGCCTTTATGCCACCAAATCAAAACTGGTCTATGTCCAGCACCAGCCTATGAAATAGTTGTTCATGATAAAGTCATATTCTGTTCTTTGGCAATATGAAACTGTCCCACTTTCCTTTTTGAGTTATCATTCAGGTTCGTTCAGGACTGTGCTGAGGAAGACTGAGTTGTTAAGGATGGGCTCCATTGGAACAGAAAGCTCTTTTCCTGTCTAGGAGGGTCCAATCACCAGCGTGGGTGAGAGCAATGTCAGCCCAGGGCTGTACCGTCTACCACCTAGGGTAGATGGTACAGCCTGTAATTCGGTGGATCAAAAACATGGGGTAGAAGCACATAGATGAAAAGCATGGGTGCAAATGCTCAGGTCTCGGGATGGAATCCAGTGTACCTGGGGTTCCAATCTGGTAGTCTGGGGTTCCCCAAATGGTCACAACCTTCTCCTCTGATCACTGATCATTTGATGGATTCCCTGCTTTTGTGCAGCTTTTTCCCACTCTAAAAGACTGATATGCCTCTCCTAATGCTTCGTAACCAGCAGTTAGAGCATAAAGCTAATATATGCCGTCATCTTTAGCTCCATCTCTTTTGCTCTTGCCTCCAGCCATCACTGGAATGTGGCCTCTAAGAATTTCTTCAGAATGGGCTTTTGGACCTCAGGTTAAAAGAGGTTCAAGACCCCTGGTCTAAACACCTTCAGTGCAAGTTCCAGCAGCACCTGGTAACTCCCAATGCTGGCACAATATCTTGAGTCCTAGCATCTTACAAGACTAGGTGACTTGCAGTGCCTGTTACTTTGTGCCCCACAACAGATTTACAGGATTGGTTGCTTCAGGCAAAGGTGGCCTGTAGATCACAGCTTGGGTGTCTTCTCTGTCAGTTTCTATGATTTGAGGGACATGACAATTCTGCACTCTTGACTCTAGCATAAATCCTCTGCCCACAATTTACTGACTCAACCTGATGTGGAATCATTCCTATTCTGGCTCAGTAAAGGCAATCCTGAGCCAGTAACAAAACCCAGAAAATAAATCCATTATATTTGAGGAGTGATGATTCTTTAGCCTCCTTTTTTTTTTAGCTCGGTACATGTAAAGCTCATTAACATTAAGGATTGCTTTGGAGAAATGGGTCGCAGGCAGGACCAGAACACAGCCAGCTACACACCCAGCAACTCACCCAAACATAGAGGGGGGGGGCAGCTGGCGCTGATGTTGAAAGAAATTTGGAGCTGTAGGCAGTTAAATGCCTAGCCAATCCCTCAAGACTGCCACCGTAAATAAGCATTTTAAAAGAATCTCAGTCTTTTAACGAAGAACAGAGGGGATTTTCAATCAGTAATCAAAAACAGGTCCAGAAATCAGAGATGGTGAAGCGGTATGCATATTTTGATTTCTCAAACAGAAAATACATTGTTCCTGGGCTACTCTCATAAGTGGGCTCCTGCACAGAAAGTTTAGTGAATCCTGAAATGGGTTGTGAGTCTCTGAGTATTAAAGGAATTAGAGACAGCATTCTGTATAAGCTAGAGGCACCATGGTGAGAAATGATTACCCACTTAAAAAGTAACCACATTAGTTTTCTTTCCTTTTTCTTTTTTAAGGAGAGGGAAAGAAAGGAAAAAGGAGACATGCACATAAAAATGAGCAGGGTGGAAGGAAAGGATTATTTAAAACATCCAACTGTTATAATCATCCCAGACTCATCACAGGACTGCGTGGGCTCTGGAAGAAAGGGGGAAAAGACACTTATCTAATCGTCTGCAAATTACAGTAAGAAGTACATTAATGAGAGTTAGGGATCCATCTTGGCTAATGAGTCATCAGGACTCTCAAGAGTAAATGAAATTCCATGCCCATGTGGTAAAATGTACTTAGGTCAGGCCTGAAAGACATTAGAAGTCGGAGAAGATATAAATAAAGAGTTGTTAAGAGTGAAAACTGTAATCAGAGAGGCCCATCGGCTGAAATGCCAGAAGACCCATAAAAATGTAAATACCATAGCTACAAACCTACGCAGTATGAAAGGAACATAATAAGGTGAGGTTTTTAAAAGACAACAGCTATTCAGTGATGAAAATATTGTTGCATTTAAAAAGAAAAGATGAGCTTCGAAGCTATGCCTTATATGGTCAGATATTTGGAAAGATGGCCCGGTGTCTGCATTTCCGCACCTCTTGGGGCCTTTGCATACTATATTATCAATAATGCAGTCTGACTGAGAATGTTATTAGTTAGTTTGAGGTGTTTCTTTATAATCCCCTCCCCACAGAAATCCCCCAGTGTTAGAAGGTGCTGGAATGTGGCCTGTAATATTTTGCCTGCTTATAGAATTAGAGTGTAAATCTAAAAGAAACCCGACGGACCTGGAGCATCAAGACAGGATGAATATTCAGGATAAGGAACACAGGTCAAAGAGCTATCCCTGACTGAGTCTGGCTACACAGACCATTGGCCAGTAGAGGTACAACTTGGAGATGTGTCTTTTGTTTGCAATATTTTGTCTGTGACCATTATCTAGTTGCAATCAATCTCACTCTCCTATACTCAAGGCTCCATTTAGCTATCATAACAAAGAGCCATTGATTACAACTATTCCCCGTGATTTTATCTACATACCAGTCACACATCCCATCATGCACGTTCATGAACAACATTCACAGAGAGACTCATGTCGTTAAGTTTCAGTCTCATCATAGAAGCTCGGCAATGGATTGCTGAAAACCAAATGAAAGAATGAAGACTACATTTACTCCACATTTTGGGCTCTCCCACTCCTCCAATTTCTGTGATTTTGGGGGCAAATTGGCAAAACCAACAACTTTTAAGTAGGCTTACATATTCTGCTATTTAATTTAACCACCCTAGAACCAGAGTAGTTGCCTGAAAATGCCATCCATGTTGTTTTAGGAGTGGTGTTAATTTTACGGATATATTGGTTATTGTGAATATACAGATGAATACTGACATTCAGATGTGGTCAAATCTAGGCAAACATTGAGAATGTCCAAAAATTTAGAAATTCATGTCTGAATTTGGATGGTAGGGATGGGAGATTCTATCAATTTCCCTTTGTCTCCATTTGAATTTTTAAAATCTTGTTCTTTCTCTCCCATATATGAAGAACTTTGCCAACCATGGCCCTTTCTACACCATCCGTTTTTCGAGGGATCATCCCTGGATCATCCCTGTGCATGCAAATGACACCCAGGGGATCTCAGGAGCAGACAGGGATGATCCCTCCATTTCCTGGGATAATCCTTAGGTGTAGAAAGGTCCCATGATACACCTGCCTTAATTTACCACTAACATTGTTGAATAAACAGGGATTCAAACCCAGACTTTTAAGAGCAACACATTCAAAGCCTGGAGTCTGGATGGACGAATCTGTCAGTTCTGGTTCCTCCCAGATCTGAATTGTTTAAATCTCAAGTTCTTTTCATACCAAATATGGAGTATTTCTTATCAGAAATGAATCAAAATTCTAACATATCCCCAGTTGGTATCCACTAAGTGTGATTGCCAGCATTCACTGCTGTACCTTGAAAAGTGGGGAAAGCTATATCTCTGTAACAGAGAAAGGAGGAGGAAGAGGAGGAGAGGGTTTTGATACAGTTATGGGAGAATGTGAAAAAATAAAACTATTAAGCTGACTGGGGATTAAACATTGTATATGTTCATTAATTATTCTTGTTTTCAATAATTATGTATAGGTTTTTATTATTATTTATTTATTATTTATTTATCATATTTATACCCCACTCCTCAGCCAAAAAAGGCTCTCGGAGCGGCTAACTATAACTATACCTGGAATATACCTAATACCTGTTGTGCTACTGAAGATAGCGGAGATCCCCATCAATTAGAGACATTGTGACCCTGTTGGGAAGAAGAAGGAGGGGAATAGAAGCAGGCAGAGGGGAATCAGGGCCTACTCCAGTTGGACTGCTGTCCTTCAGGACATGAGAAGAAGAAGCAGGGCCATCCCACCAGCCCTACTGATGGTCTACTTAGGTGTTTTTTTACCCTCTTCCCTCCCATCACCTTTTCCTTGTGTGCCATGCCTTTTTTAGATTGTAAGCCTGAGGACAGGGACTGTCTTCTTTGCTGATTGATTGTAAGCCACTCTGGAAGCTTTTTTTGGCTGAGGAGTGGGATAAAAATACTATAAACAAATAATAAATAAACTGGTAAGGACTCCTGGATGGTATTACCCTTATATTTATTTCTGGAAATGCATAACATTAATCTGGGATTGTTAAACATTCACATGTGAATATCAAGATTCACCAGATTTTTTAACATTTATTCTAATGGTATACAATATATATCAGTGACTGACTGAGTGACTGCCTTTTAGAGCATAGCAATCACAAGGCAACATACAGAATAAAACTAAAATGCATTAAATATATAAAATTATAATGCACTGTTATACAATAGCAGGTAAAAAGCTAAGCCTTAACCTGTACCATTAAAAGTTCCATAAGACAAAATAAATCTTTTAGGGAAAGGCAGGCTATAGATATGTTTTTAAGGCCTGTTTGAAGACTTGCACTGTAGGGGCCATGTGTAGTTCAGTTGTAACAGAGTGAGAGTGAGTGAGTGAGTGTGTGTGTGTGTGTGTGTGTGTGTGTGTGTGAGAGAGAGAGAGAGAGAGAGAGAGAGAGAAAATACTTTTCAGCTTGTTTTCCATTCTTCAGTCAGCATCTATTTTGTCTGGTGGAGTCCTCTTCCACATGTTGTATAGGATGACCACAAGAAAAGGAGGACAGGGCTCCTGTACCTTTAACAGTTGTATTGAAAGGGAATTTCAGCAGGTATCAATTGAATGTATGCAGCACCTGGTGAAATTCCCTCTTCATCAGAACAGTTAAAGCTGCAGGAGCCCTGCCGTCTTTTGTATCTGATCACTCTAGTATAGGTCCTGCAGCTTTAATAGTTGTTAAAGCTGCAGGGTAACATTTTTTTTACTACCGTGAATATCCTCAGCAACTGGATAGCATTGCCTTAGGCTTTCTTTAGTAGGGGTGTGATCCGCTTCTCCTCGGATTGGAGAAGCAGAAGCTGATCAGGGTACAGGCAGAGAAGAAGTGAATCGGGGGGCTGGAGAAGCATGGCGAAGAGAAGCAACCAAAAGCGGATCGCTCCTCTTTTCGCGGAGCGTTCCGACCGCCATTTTGGACTTTTTCGCCCATAGGATTGCATTGCGGAAAAGATTAGTGGATAACTTTTTTGTTTTTCAAGCTATTTGAAACTCGCTGTGCTTAGAGAGTCGTGGGTGGGGGTTATTTTGAGCCTATTTTCAGCACTTTGCGTGCTGCAGTTTGCTTGCTATAATTTTTTTAAAAAATATGGTAAAAAAAAAGCGGGAGAGGTACCTTTTTGAAGTGCTGAGAGGCAGATTCAACTCCCAATCATGATCACCTGATGAAGCATCCTCCAATCCCAAAGCTGGAGGGGGGGATAAGCAAAACGGGATACTTAGTAACTTGGGATACTGGGAAACTTTTCTTTCTTAGTCTTTGAACAGACTTTTCACAGTGTTTTTTTTAAAACAGTAGCCCCATAAAATGCACAAACACAACCTGAAATCATATACTAAGCAAATAAATAACAGATAAGAAACACAGCACTGCTACCCACACTAACCTTGGTGAACAACTGAATAGATGTGGTGCAAGCGGATGAGGTCCCCTAGGGCATGTGGACGTGTCCAGTGCACACACTCCTGTTCTTGGAGGGTCATCAGAACCCTCCAAAGATTAACCAGTGGAGAAGCTATGCCTGTCATGAGTTGAAGTGTCAGGTAGCTTCTTAAAGACTGGTACTTAGGGCCAGTCAAATTGGCACAGTTCCCCCTCCCCCTGGGCACGTCCACTTTCCTCTTACTGGTAAAAGACAGACATAGCCTTTTTTAAAAAAATCTTGTTGTTGTTGTTTATTCAGCAACACTGCTGCTTTTAATTCCACCCCTCCTTTGTTTATTTATTTATTTATTTATTACATTTTATACACCCCATAGCCCAAGCTCTCCTGGCTTTTCCTCTTCAGTGAAGTCAGGCAGGCTTTCATTGTGGTTCAACTCCTTATTGTTGTTATTATTATTATTGCTATTAATATTGATTAGTACTGCTATTATTAACATTATTATTTTGTTGTTGTTTAATAATGGCTGTGATCACAATGCAGTCAATCAACTCTGAAGCAAGGATCACAAAGCTTTACTCTTATCCTCCTAGCCTCCTAGTTATGGGATGCAAAAGAAAAGACATCTCTCTGTGCTGCTCCCACCTCACAGGGATGGTTTGCATTACTGGCTTTGAAACAATCCTTGGCTCACTTTGTTGTGCCCCCAGAAATGTCTGCTCCATGCCTGCCTTCCCGCCTCCGCCTGGGTGCTGTTGTTTTGGGGTATCTGCTGGGACTGACTTCCCCATAGATCTATGGCATATCTCTGCCTGCCTCTCTGCCTGCCTGGTGCCTGGGAGGTGTACTACAAGATGGGCTTTGTGGTTCAACCCCACAAGCCTCTGGCATGCTTGCTCCCAGTGCTGTCTGTCCTCCTCTGTGCCCACCTCACAGGGATGGTTTGTGTATGTCTTGCTTTGACTCAGGGGATAAGTCATTCCTGCACTCACTTAGACTTTTTGAAGTTCCAAATAAATTTTTCAAGTGTGGAAGAAGATTCATATTTAGGTTTATCTACTCCCCAATTTATGGCATGTTGGGATTTCCTTTGAAAAGGCCATAAAGAAAGAAAGCCCATTGAGCTGTCTGCAGCTTTAAAAATCCCTGAGATACTGGGGTGTCAGATTTTCAAAAATCCCCCCAAAATCAGGGGATGCTTGGATTTTCTTGAGGCTTGGCATGCATGTGTGTACATGGATCAGTTGTCATGGTGCCTAACTTGAGGTTTCTAATGTTAAAATTGATGGAGATATCGAAAGCAGTGTGAATTGGGGTTAGGGGTGATGCTTTAAAGGTTAAAGCCCCCGCCAAAAATCAGGGGATGATGGGATTTGCTTGAAACTTGGCATGAATGTGGATCTAGATGGCATCTGTGAGGGTGTCTGCTTCAAAGTTTTTATCTGTAAAAATGTTAGAGTAAATCCCATTTCTGAAAATGGGGAGTGGATTTTCAAAAATCCAAAAAAAATCAGGGGATGCTTTGATTTGCTTGAGGCTTGGCATGCATATGTATACATGGATAAGCTATCATAATGCTGAGTTTGAGGTTTCTAACGTTAACAGAAAAAAGTTGTAGGCGTTTTTGGATTTCAATGCAAGTCTATGGGGGGAAAAGCGGAGCTCCGATCTGGATCCGGAGTTCCGCAGTGAAGCGGAGCGGACCATAGGCGGAGCAGAGCGGACCTGATCCGGAAGTTGCGAATCTGGAAGAGAAGCGGATCGGGGGGTCCGTGCACAACCCTATTCTTTAGTACTTGTTGCAGCTACTGAGAGACGGTTCTATTGGGGAGAGGGGTGGGCGAACTCACAGGTGTCCAATTTGTTGGATGCTATATAAATGGCTTTCATAAAGTTCCCATTTATGCAAGGGTAAAGGCACAACAATGGATGCTCTGGAAATTGCGCAATTTCCCCGTTACGTTCCATTTATGCAGCAGGGGGAAATACGTCCTTTCCAGAGCCTCCATTGTACACCACAACAAGACCACTCATGGAGGCCTCGCAAGTGCTTGAGTGCGGGTCTGCGAATGTGCTGCAGGCATCTGACTACGTCTGAGTCAGACTCCCAGACTCAGTCAGACACTTGCGACATCCTTCATTGGGGGATGCATTACATCCATTTCTAAAAGTCTTAGCATTGCCCATTCAAATTGCCACACATTCCCGCCTGTCCTGGGTAGGATCCACACTATTGCTTTAAAACGCTTTATAACAGTTTTGACAACTGTTGGGGCCCAGGACACGCTCCATATACAGTTTCCAAAACATTTTCAAAGTGTTTTATCCTGCTTGGTGTAGATCTGGCCCTGGCCTTTAACCCTCTTTTTGTTGCACGATATCACACTCCGCAGTAGTGAGTGGCATTTGGCATTTTCTTAAAACGAAGCACCATCTTTTTAGAGCTCTTCCAGTCTCCCAAATCTAAAAACAAGAAAAGTAGTAGCAGAGGGGGCAGGGACTTTAAAATAACAAAATTACCTTGTATCAAAAGTGGTCAACAGTGCTTGTATTTGGTGTTTATTGTGAAATGTCAGCGGTTGGTTCCCCCCCCCCTTATTATTATTCTTTCTACGGCTCAAGCATGTTGTTCTAAATGGCCTCTTTTGGCCATATCACATTTCAGGTTGTTGGTGTGTGTGTGTGTGCGTGTATGTGTGCATATATAAGGGAGAGTGATAGTGATTTCTGCTGTTTCCCATCATCGTCTCAATGTTCCTCCTCTCTTCTCTCACCCGCCCTGCCCCCCTGGCCTGCATCCCAGAATTCACTCATTCCAATTCTCTTCATCTTTTTTTCTTAACTGTTAATTGTGAAACAAAGAACAATGGGGGGAATTCTATCATAAAAGGTATTTTTAAATCTTGGAAAATAGGTCAGTTTATGTGGCATACGTTATCGGTACATTGTTTAGTTATGCTACCATTCGAAAGGGTTCTCGGGACTGTAAATCCCATTTGATTTCACAGCTGCGATGTTAACTAACTAGTCGGTTTCTGTAGCTATGTTTGAAAAATCCCAGTTCGGATTCATTTGTTCAAGTTCAGGCTGCCAAAACATCATGCTGTCTTGCCAAATTTTTAGACTTCCCAAACTAAACTAGTTTGCACACTGTGGACTATTCCTTGGGGTTTTCTGTTCTTAGAAGCACAGTCAGTCCATAAATAAAGACCAGGAATACAAGGCAGAGTAAGGGATGGCTGTTGTGGGGGAATCTGGCTATTTGGGGGCCCAACAGACTCCTATGGCGCCCCCAACTGAGCTCACATTTATGAGCTGAGCTAGGTCAAAACTGCAGTTTTGCGTAAATTGTGCTATTTACAACTATATTTTTGTATATTTCGGGCCTGCTGGTGGAAGACAGAATGGAATCCAGGAAGGGGGGGGGGGGAGCTGATTAAAGCTTGTCAAGCTCCACCCCCAAAACAGATTACTTCAAAATCCCTAGGTGGAGTTTCTCATGCATGATACTGCAGGAGAACCTAAGAAGTGCCCTGATGCTGGGTCAGACCAAGGGTCTATCTAGTCCAGCACGTTGTTCACACAGTGGCCAACCAGCTGTTGACCAGGGACCAACAAAGCAACAGCACCCTCCCACCGATGTTCCCCAGCAACAGGTGCACACAGGCTTACTGCCACAGATACTGGAGATAGCACATAACCATCAGGGCTAGCAGCCATTGATAACCTTCTCCTCCAAGAATTTATCCAACTTCCTTTTAAAGCCATCCAAATTGGTGGCCATCAGTGGTAGTGAATTCCATAATTTAACTATGTATTGTGTGAAGAAGTACTTCCTTTTATTTGTCCTGGATCTCCCACCAATCAGCTTCATGGGATGATCCTGGTTTCTAGTATTTTGAGAGCGGGAGAAAAATGTTTCTTATCCACTTGCTCCACACGATGCATAATTTTGTACACCTCTTACCCTCCTTTTTTCCAAGCTAAACAATCCCAGTTGATGTAGCCTTCCCTCATAACGGAGATGCTCCAGTCCCTTAATCATTTTAGTTGCCCTTTTCTGCACTTTTTCCAGCTCTTTTTTTTTAGGTGTGGTGTCAAGAACTGTACACAGTTTTCTCAGTGTGGTCATGCTATGGAACAGTGTGGTCAACTACTGGACAGTTTTATTTTGACAGCTCTACAATATATTGCTTTTATATACTTAGCAATTTAAATCTTTGACTTGAGAGAGATTTATTTCACCATGCGTAAGGAGTGAATGGTGTAACACACCTCAACAGCCAAATATATATAAAAAAGTAGTGCATGGTGTCTCTGGGTCAACATTGGATGAGGGAGAAAATGTAAAAGGGCCTGAACTTCAGGATGGTAGAGCATGAAGCTGTAGTAACTCCCTGGAACTCAGCAGTCCTTTTGGCAGATGGATACCGTGGTGGAACCGCTCAGCTTGACTCAGCAATTCCCCAGCCAGGAAAGGGGGGGGGGTCTGGCTCGGTCAGCTCAGACACACACCCCTTCACTGCCGCTTTTAACCCTTTAGGAGTCTAGGTTCTCAAGGAATGACACCATGCAGGAGATAGGGACGAAACACTTTTATTCTTTACACAAGCACACTTCCATAAGGGTCCACACATTAAGGGAAACACGTAAGAGGTTTTTGGGGAAAACACAGCACTATCAGATGCCAGGCACTTCTTGCACAGTGCGGCCTTGGCATTTTACTTGCTACTCCCTTTTTGGACACAAAGAAACCCCTCTCCCTCTCCCTGGGATGAAGCAAAGATGTTCTCTTAAAGGGACTATGGGCCCAGCCCATGACAGATACTTTCTCTGAGTAGGTTATAGTGGTATGAAAGCGGTATATGGTATGTGTCAATGGGCCCCAACAGTTGTCAGTGCACTTCAATAGTGCTATAAAACAGTAGTGTGGCTCCTGCCTTTTATATCCTGCTTTCATACCACTTTGATAGTGCAGTATCCTGCTTAGTGTAGATGAGGCCTTTGAAAACATTTTGAAAATGGTATATGGAGTGTGTCCTGGGTCCCAACAGTTGTTACTACTGTTATAAACTGTTTTAAAGCAGTAGTTCAGATCCTGCCATGATGCCATCTCCTGGGCTTTAATTGAAGCGTGGGAAGCCGTGTATGCTACAGTCTGCTAGAGAAATGATTGTACAGTGAAAAACAGCACACACTCCTTGGTCACCTCCTAAGTAAGGTAAATACAAGTGACCCAATCCCAACCCATGGCAATTTCTCCAAAATTTTCTTCACCATGGGATTTCTTTCCAAAAGCAATTTCTTTTCTATCAAATTGAATGAGAATGGTAGAGAAAATGTGGGAGAAATTTTCTGCACAGCACTGACAGTACAAGCTAGAGAGTGGTATCTAACCTGTGTCCTTCCACTGGTGGAAGGTCTCCATCAGCTGAACAGGGAGGGCAGCTGTTCGTGATACATCTGCCCCTGCAACCTAATGTGCCCCTAATATCTGCTTTGGAGTGTTGGGAGACCCACCCAAGCAGATTTTGAGGTGTGGGAGTGCTACAGGAGAGAGGGAGAATTGTCAGAAATCAACCCTTCCTGTTCTCCTGTCAGATGCTTCCCACTGGTGGAGGGACACTAGTTGGGTAGATGTAATTGTGAAACGCTCTACCCTCAGCAATTTCACTAATCATTGATTATACACACACACACACACACACACACACATCAGTAAAAATGTTGGGGTATATATATAATATATACCCCAACATTTTTGGGGTTTATATATTATTTTTACTGATGTTTACTGTAGTCAGATCTTTCAGACTGGCAAAACTTCACAATATGATAACATTGCATCAGGTTGAGGAAGTCAAGCATCTCCAGCTATAGAGAATGACTCTTCATTCTTGTCCAGTATAAAGATCAAGACCTTATACTATAAACAGAATATATTCTTTTATTTTTTCTAATGTTTTTTGTGACATTACGGTAGATACAAGAGGAGGAGATAGAGCATCAGTACTTCATGTACCTTGAAGAAAAGCTGAATATCTAGACAAGGTGGCCAATGCAATTAGAAATGCAGGTATTCTGCATTGTGTTTGCCATTAAACGTATGATTAGATAGGCTTCTCCTGCCATTACTTTTTTTAAAAAAGTTTATTTCATGGAACACTCTGAATACCAATTAACCTCCTTTGCTTATTATTTATGACCATTTCAGTTGCCTTAAAGTAGGAACAGCAAGCACTTTGATAAATGAATTGCATGGATATTTAGTTTTATTGTTGTAGCTTCTCTGAGTGCTGCATCAGCACTTAGCATTGTCTGTTATTATGGCACATGCAAAAGAAATCAGTACTGGGATAGAGTTGGAATGGTAAACATTTTGTGGACAGCCCTCTAGATATGTACACCTGCTGGTATTTGCTTATCCACAGACTCCCACACTACTGAAGCCCCATGTCAAACAATGATAATTGAGTAGGAGATCTGTTTCATATTACAGTGAAGTCAGGAGGGAGATAGGGCTGGAGCCAGTGTATTTTACTATTATTTACATTTCTATTCCATCCTTCCTTTGAGGACCTAAGAGCACTGTAAAAGTTCTCTTTCTCAGGCCATAGCTAGACCTAAGGTTTATCTCTGGATTGTCCAGGGGTCAAACCTGTTCATCTAGGTCACACACAGGGGACCTAGTGCTCAGGCAGGGGCGAACCATGGAAGATCCCAGGATAAACCTTAGGTCTAGCTGTGGCCACAGTCAGATATAGATACTCCAGAACTAGACCATACATGATCTGAAGGGTGGAGAGAATGACTTCTCTGACATTCTGATTAACAAACTAGCTAAAAGTGGGCTAGATGAAACAACTTTCAGGTGGATTCACAGTTGGCTACAGAATTGGACTCAAAGAGTACTTATCAATGGAACCTTCTCAAACTGGGGAGAAGCAACAAGTGGGGTACCGCAGGGATCAGTCCTGGGCGCAGTGCTCTTCAACATTTTTATTAATGATTTGGAGGAGGAGGTGCAGGGAACGCTTATCAAATTTGCAGATGACACAAAATTGGGTGGGATAGCTGATACCCTGGAAGACAGAAACAAACTTCAAAGTGATCTTGATAGGCTGGAGTGCTGGGCTGAAAACAACAGAATGAAACTTAATAGGGATAAATGCCAATTTCTACTTCTAGGAAATAGAAACCAAATGCACAGTTACAAGATGGGGGATACTTGGCTCAGCAATACTACAAACAAGAAGGATCTTGGAATTGTTGTAGATCACAAGCTGAATATGAGCCAAGAGTGTGATATGGCTGCAAGAAAGGCAAATGCTATTTTGGGCTGTATTAATAGAAGTATAGCTCTTTTATTTTAAAGTAAAAGAGAATTACTTTAAAATTATATGGAGGTGGTACCTAACCCCGGTTAGATTAAATAAGATAAATAATCAGCACTCAGCAAATTGTTGGAGAGGATGTGGGGGAAAAGGAACGCATTTACATATGTGGTGGGAATGCAAATATGTACAAAAATTGTGAAAGATGGTGTTTTTGGAGATCGAAGAAATTGTGGGAATGAAGATAGAACGAACACCAAAAGTTGCATTACTGTCACTATTTGAAGATTTAAAATGTAAAAAAGAAATTAAAAATTGATAACGAATTTGCTGACTGCAGCAAGATTGATTGTAGCTAGGAACTGGAAGATTCAAGGGGATTATTGTATTGAAGAATGGTATAAAGAAGTATATAGCTATTAATGATAAATTGACTTGTAATATTAAATGGAGAAGAGGTATAGCTAAAACAAATGATTTTGAAGGAATTTGGAAACAATTCCTAATATTTGTGTTTTCTAAGGGAAGTGGGAAACCACCAGCAGAAGAAAGTATGAGATTTTGGAATCAGGAATGAGATCCCGAGGTGGGGGGTGCACTTATATGTTAAGTTTGATTTGTTATATAGATATGATATTGATGTTATTCAACATTTATGTAGGTTTTTTTTTAATTGTAATGGTGTATGTTTAAGTATTGTAGAAAATATATTTTTTAAAAAAAATAGAAGTATAGCTTCCAAATCACGTGAGGTACTGGTTCCTCTCTATTCGGCCCTGGTTCGGCCTCATCTAGAGTATTGCGTCCAGTTCTGGGCTCCACAATTCAAGAAGGATGCAGACAAGCTGGAGCGTGTTCAGAGGAGGACAACCAGGATGATCAGGGGTCTAGAAACAAAGCCCTATGAAGAGAGACTGAAAGAAATGGGCATATTTAGCCTGGAGAAGGGAAGATTGAGGGGAGACATGATAGCACTCTTCAAATACTTAAAAGGTTGTCACACAGAGGAGGGCCAGGATCTCTTCTCGATCCTCCTAGAGTGCAGGACACGGAATAATGGGCTAAAGTTAAAGGAAGCCAGATTCCAGCTGGACATCAGGAAAAACTTCCTGACTGTTAGAGCAGTACGACAATGGAATCAGTTACCTAGGGAGGTTGTGGGCTCTCCCACACTAGAGGCATTCAAGAGGCAGCTGGACAACCATCTGTCAGGGATGCTTTAGGGTTTATTCCTGCATTGAGCAGGGGGTTGGACTCAATGGCCTTGTAGGCCCCTTCCAACTCTGCTATTCTATGATTCTATGATCTCTCCCTCCCTCCCCCTCCCTCCCCCCCACACTTGTACTTTTTCTCAGTGTATTTTAAAATTAATAAAATGGAGGCATCTGCTGCTACTTCCAAAGTTCATTATTATTAGTATTATTCACCACCATGGCCTGCTCACCCACCAAGAAAAAGAGGGTTGAAACAAAATTGAGAGGAAACTGATTGGTTCTTGGAAGCACTGGCCATCTGAGAGAAACAGTGACTGGCTAATGGGCATAGTCACAAGAAATGCAAGACTATTGTAGGCTTAAACATACAATTTAATTTAAGACCAGCATTCAAATTAAAACTGACGAGCAAGAAAACCTTACACAGCACTGAAAGCCCAGTGGAACAGAACAGTCTTTGTTCAATTATGTTATTGTTTATTATTTTAAAAAAATCCTACTAAAAAGCCATCAAGGTGGAAGACAACAATGTAAACAATAAAAACAAGAACATTTAAAACAGCAAAACATTAAAATTACATGTTCTAAAAGCCTTTATTGCCCAGTTAAAGCAAAATAAGAAAGGGGTCAATCCCTTCTCCCTTGGGAGGGCATTCTACCATCAGGGTGCTGTTACCAAAAATGCCCTGTCTCTCATGTACCCACCAACCTAGCCTATCTAAGTGCTGGGACATATAACATGGGCTCTGATGATGATCAGAAATTATGGGCAAATTCATATGGAAGGAAGTGGTCCTTCAGTTGTCTGGCCCAAAACAATTAGGGAATTATAAGTAAATAAAATAAAATATAAAAACCCAGCACCTTGAATTGTGCACAGAAACCAACTGGCAGCCAGTGAAATTGTTCCAAGATTGGCTTAATGTGGACCACAAAATGCACTCCTGACAAACATCTAGCCATCACATTTTGCCTGCAGTGGGTTGTATCCAATGTTACTCTAATTTATGTTCCATTCATTCAAAGGCTCTACTCCAAATAGAACTAACATTGAATACAACCCAAAGTAGTTTCCAAAAACCTTTCAGGGCAGCCCCACGTTGAGTGTATTGCAGTAATCTAAATAAGAGGTTATTAAGGCATCAGACACTATGATCTTTGTTTCCCAAGCCTTACTAGTTGTATACTTTCAGCATAGCCTTTTGTATTAATCTCTTTTTGATAAACAAATGTCATTTCTTCATGTTGTGAGCCATCAAAACTCAAAAAGTAAGAGTCTTTAGCAGGGGTGGGAGATCAGTGATCAAATTATGATCCATCAACAGGACTATTATATATGTGGCATTAATGTGAACAGTAAACAGGTGCATTGGGAAATTGCTCAGAGAAGGTTTAGAGATAAATAATTGGAAATGTACTCTAAGTATTTTTAAATGTTTTGGTTAATGTTAAATGTGAAAAAAGGTTAGAGTATTTAGTTGAAATTCTGTATAATTGGAATTTGCAGCAACAGAGATAATAGATGGTGCATGAGTGCATGCAAAACAATGATTCTCTTGATGGCTTTTACATTTGCTGAAAGCTGGGAAGGCATGTTTATTTGCTCATTGAATTATTATTTCTAGTTACGGCTAATAAAGGATAAGGACTTTAAACCAAATCCATTAAGTCAATGTTATTTGTTTTCAGCAGTTGCCATTCAAAGTCTGACCCAAACCACCAGAAATTGAATTGAATGGTTGCTGGGCACGAGCATGCGTGGGCAACCATTTCTTTCAAAAGGGCTCACCCAGGGGTATTTCCAAGCAGTTGGTGCCCATTACGAGGTTGTTGTTTTTTGAGGAAGAAATCTCACATTTCAACGAGTGGTGATATGCCAGGGAGCTATATCAATGTCCGTTTGGGAAGGAGAATTGCCCGTTTATTCTCTGCAAACCCATTACAGAGAAATAAACAGCTTAACTGAATCTCTCATTTTAATCTGCAACACGGCAAGTCGCCATGCCAGCGTTTTAACTCTGATTGGAATCCTCCAGTGTGCCCCCATGGTACAGCAGGCAAAATGCCAGGAAAATCAAGCTAAGGAAAATTATTCCTGGAGGAAAACTGTGTAAAATACCAGAAGGGGAGCAGTGTGGGCATCTGAAAGAAATGTAGCACATTTCTTTACACTTTGTCAGTGCTCCTGCTGCATTTTGACATTTTGTGCCAAGAGTCTGTGGAGGCGAATCATGGATTATGAATGTTAATTGTGTAGACAGTAAAGACTTTGGAGGAGCAGACAGTGGTAACTGGGACGTGCAGCATAATCTATCTCACTTCTCCATCTGCCCCATATTTTACTGTCCATTTATTTAATTGTATTTATAGCCTACGTTTCTTCCATTGAGCTCAAAATGGTGTACGTAAGGTTCCCAGGCGGTGGTCCAGCATGGCAGTGACCAGATTCACACCTGCTGAGCTACAGCACAGTTATTTCATCATGCACTTTCATATACGTCTTCAGCAAATTCTCAGAACTGGATTCAGTACTCAAGATGAGGCCTAACCAGTGCTGAATAGAGGAGAACCAGTACCTCACATGATTTGGAAGCTATACATGCAATTAAGAATGGGCTCTTAGAAGCATATCAGGATGGACATTAGCATCTGTTGTTGTTGTTGATGCTGTTGATTTGCATTATAGTGTAGTTATGAACCAAAAGGTAAGGATATTCTCTCTACTCTACACTGATGCAGAGTCATTTGGTAATCATTGTAGCCTGCAATGGCTCCTACGATAACAGTATGTTAACTATGTTAATTCTCTATGCTCATGAACTGTAGATGTTTTTTAAAAATGAAAAGACTTCAGAATTTCTCTGTGCTAATTAGCTTGTTAGTGCATACTTGTGGAGCTAGGGTTCTATTTGTGAATTTGATCTCTGATAATGTGCTTGGAAAAGAATAGTGATTTACTATAATATGCTCTGCTCATATTTCCCTAGCCCATTTGTATGCTCAAGGGATGATCAGGTCTTTCCATAGACATAACTAAATAGAGAAAACTACCATGCTACATTTTTTCTCAGACGGACAATGCTAAACCATCACGTTTAGGGACATTGCTTTATCTGTAGCTTCAACATTACCCTCCTGGGCCAAAACACACATTACTTTAAATGTGTGTCCAGCAGCTACACCTTCTTTTCCTCCCATTTTTACTCATGTAGGCACAGTGCTCCTGATCAGCATCAGGCCCTAGTGTGGGGAGAGAAGATAGGGGGCCTTTTAAGATCTAGACTGGGAACCCTGAACCTACTCTAGAAGAAAAATGAGAAGAAAAATAACTACTAGATACACACTTAAGGTAATGTCTGTTTTGGCCCACACTTAAGACTACACCAGGTATTATATAAATGTATTTTAATCCTCCCAGTAATATATAGTAAAACTTACCCATGTCTTGACATCACATTATCCATCCCATCCCACTCCCAGCAGTGGCAACCAACAATGTGGAACAGGGGTGGAAAACACAGGGCATTGTACCTCAGGACACAGGTAGGCTTTGTGTGAACTGACCTACAGTGTCACTGACTTCTGGAAAGCCTCAAGTATGTAAAGAAGCCTAAGAAAATAGATTAGTTATCAGTTGTGAATGAACACTGTTAGAAACTGAACTCATATCTTGAAATGGATTATAATTATAGGATCCTCAGCAGTGAACAATAAAAAGCCACGTGAATGACTCCAAAGCCATTAACATTTTCACCAATATTTCCAGAGCCAAAGTGATCAAATTAAGCCATGTATTTATTAGAAACCCAATAAAAATTATACTGAATTATAGGAGTAACTAAGAGGGTAGGATTTATAGAAAAATTGTGACTTCCATTTGCAATAAAGTATAGAGCCGCTCTTCAAAAGAAAGGGATACTTGGTTTGACTGTAAGAAATTACACAAGTAATAAAAAATTCATTGTTGGGGGATTTGTTAAAAACCAGATCATGGGTCTCAGCTTTTAGTAAATTTATTCCGAACCTTCTGAAGCAGACATTGCAAAACTTTACATTCTAATGAGAGGGCTAAAAACATATATTTCAAAGAAAACAGTACTCATAAATTACATTTATGACACATGAGGTTATTGACTGCTGTGCAGGGAGCACAGAGTAATGGTGCTAATATGCACTCTAGCTTGATTTTCTCAGTTCCCAACATGCTCTAATTCCACACTACAAATCTTTAAATGGCAGTTATATTTTAATTAATGTGATTATGTGCTGCCATTAGCAAACCCTCCCCCAGCCCATTTCTCCTGCCAAACCCATGGATGCCAGTAAACCATTAACATAAAAGGGCTGTTTGCTTATTAAATTTGTCTACATAAATAGGCAAGGGTTGCAATTGTTGATTTGCCATTGGGAAAAAGAAAAGAAAAGAAAAAAGAAAACCAGAGAACGCAAACGCGTGTTGCACATGAGCCATCAGTTGCAATTATCTCATGTAATTAAGTCTAATTTACAAGCATCCCCCCCCTAAACAGGAAAGTAACAATTTTTGTTAATTAACAAGAGCATTTGTAAAGCTCGTTAAGTCCATCATTCACCATCCTTGCGGAGAGATAGGGGCATCCGGTTATTATGATGGGACACATTGTGTACGTGTCTTTGCTCAATAATCAATGTGGAAGGCCTAATGATTGAAATGGGAGATTGAAATGGATGTTATATTACAGTAAAAAAGAAGATCTACTGTTTTCATTTATCTTTACAGCAATGTAAGTGCTTTGTCATTACCTTGCACATTCAGTTTCATTATTCTGATACAGCACTCTGTTACATTGCCTCATACCATCATCCCTACAAGCCTGCAGGGTACAAGAGCACTTATCTTTCCTGATGACTGTTGAATCATTTAAAACAAGTTATTAGTGAAACAATTAAAATGGTATTGGTTCACAATCGTATTTATAGCTGGCAGGCATAATGAAACATTCTGAATAGCAGTTGCGGTGGATGGAGTGGGGGGAGGTGTTCTCTGAATAGGTAGGGAATGCTGTTCATCAGAGACAAGAGAACCCTCTAAAGAAAAACTAAATTGCAAGAGCACATTAATTGTATCTGCATGTTCCATTTAATTGAGACGAAAGGGAAGGTAAAAATCATATTATCAATGTTTTATGAACATGAAGAAATAGGAAAATTACTCTGTCATTTGTCACATATCTTCAGTCAGAAATGAAAATTAAAAAGGCAGCATTTAACTTTAACAGGAAAAGGCCAAATACATCATGTTACTCATGTCAAATTTCAGCAAGTGAAGCAAAAATGGAAGAAATAAGAAGATATCATGACTAGAAGTGGGTGAGCATCAGCGTGCTCTGTTGTGCTAAAGAGATGAATGAAAAATAAGCTCACAATGACATGTTGTAGTGATGGCTGCCAACTTGCATTCCCAGAGGGCCTCTGACTACATCCTCCCCTTCATCCCCACCCATTGTCCTCTCCCCTGATAATATTCCCCATCCCCAAGGGGCTCAACTGACCTAGATTTCCATGTCTAGTACAGCCCAGTAGTTGAGCCACATGCAACCTTGATCCTTAAATAAGACCATCCTGATTTAATTGGCTGCAGCAACAGTTGGGCAGCGCTAGCTGAGCTATAAACAAGAGAGCCCAGCACCACCATCTCCATCTCATAAAGCATCCAGGCCCAAGTGAGCTAAGGAACTGAGTTAGTTTAGCAATATTTGATTGTTAGAAACACGGCTGTGATAGTGACAGGCATGTAGACCACAAACTGATTTGCCTGCCTGTCAAAAAGGTTGCATGCGTCACACATCATCGACATAGCCTGGTAAATAGTGATGGGGTGGAGTCAGTGGCCATGACACACTTAGGCACCAATGTTATGGGAATGTACAGGGCCAGGTAGACAGGTGAAGCCAAGGGGTCTCAATACATGGAGGAAATGGTGGTGTTGGGAGGATGGAGTTTAGGTTTATTTGGCGCTGGAAAATATTTTGGGACAAGCTGGGCCTGTACAAATGGGATAGGCTCTGCTAGAACCAGAGTGGAACTAGACTGTTGGCATGTAACACCAAAACGTGGCAGAACAGCTTTTAAACTGGCCTCTGAGGGAAAGCTAACAGGAGTTGAGGAGCTTTCAATCTGAGATGAATCATTCCTAGAGGATGAGAGTGAACATGTTTTTGATTGTTGAATTGGGGATGGGATAGAAATAAGTAGGGATGTCATGACAGCCTGACAGGGCATGTTTGTGGAATCCCCCCCCCCACTCAGTCTCCCACACCCTGCTCACTGAGCTGCCCCCACTTACCAGATCTACTTACCAGCTGTAATGTTACATAAAGCACAGCTCTATTTCTCCTTTTCAACTTGATCAGGTGAGGCTGTGGATGTGCTGAACCAGTGCCTGACCACGACAATGGACTGGATGAGGGCTAATAAACTGAAACTCAATTCAGACAAGACTGAGATGCTGTTACTGGGTGGTTCTGCTGACTGGATAGAGGGTGTTCAACCTGTTCTGGATGAGGTTGCACTCAGGTTTATAGCTTGGGGGGTTCTCCTAGAACCATCTCTTTCACTTGAGGCTCAGGTGGCCTCGATGGCACAGAGTGCCTTCAATCAGCTTTGGTTGGTGGCCCAGCTATGCCCCTATCTGGACAGGGACCTAGCTTCAGTTGTCCATGCTCTGGTAACCTCCAGATTTGATTACTGCAATGCACTCTACGTGGGGCTGTCTTTGAAGATGGTTTGGAAGCTGCAGCTTGTGCAAAATGCAGCGGCTAGATTGATAACTGGAACCAGAAGGTTCAAACTCATAAGACCTAATCTGGCCTGCTTGCACTGGTTGCCTGTATGTTTCTGAGCCTGATTCAAGGTGCTGGTTTAAACCTATAAAGGCTTACATGGCTTGGAACTACATTTTTTGTGAACCGCCCAGAGAGCTTTTTTGTGAACCGCCCAGAGAGCTTCGGCTATTGGGCGGTATAAAAATGTAATTAATAAATAAATAAATAAAATTACCTGATGGAACGCCTTTCCTGATATGAACCTACTCGAACACTACATTCAACATCTAAGGTCCTCCTGCAGGTGCCTACTCAGAGGGAAGCTCAGAGGACAGCAACAAGAGAGAGGGCCTTCTCTGTGGTGCCCCCCGCCCCCAACTGTGAAACGATCTCCCTGGCAAGGCCTGCCTAGCACCAACATTGTTATCTTTTCAGGCCAGGTCAAGACTTTTGTCTTCTCCCAGGCATTTAACAATATGTGATGAGCCTGAGTATATTTTTTTAGGCTCACAGATTTTTTTAAAGTTGTTATAACAGTTTTAAATGTATGTGTATATTGTATGTTTTTGTGGTTTTTAATTTTTGTATATTGTTTTGAAGTCTCTTAATCTTATGTAGACTGCTCAGAGAGCTTCGGCTATGGAGCAGTATACAAATGCAATAAATAATAATTATAATTAATAATAAGAAGCCCCTTTATGGCTGCCATTTATGCAACATTACATTTGGGAAAACCCTGAGCCAACTTTTTTACACAAAATGGTGACCCACTAAGGGGACAGGAGGTCCTGTGGCATTCGCCAGGTGCTTGTCGGGCACTCCAGAGGCTTGCCCGGTGAGCAGGTGTGGGAAGGGTTTCTGTGACCACCCGGAGAAACATCCGTTCCTAAAAATAAGACACAAACATGCAGTAGAACGCGGTAGCCAGTCAAAGAGGCCACAGGAAGAATGCACATACCAGAGACATTCAGAGAGGTTTGCAGGTAGGAAAATCAACCCAATCTGCAGACCTCATGCAGACCAGAGTGAATGCAATCCTAACATCCCATATGGTCCAAATATGGGTACTCTGTTACTTACATGTATTAAATACATTGAGCAGACAAATTCTATGTTGCTTTGGCAATGTGGTAAACACTTTGCTAAATCAACGTATAGACAAACCCAACTTTTCTACAAGAATCTCTGAACAAAATACATGCCTAGAGATCCTCAAGCATCTTTAGGTACTAACAGCTGCATTACTCTACAACTGAGACTTGACTTTCCCCACCCTCCATGACTCAGCTTTCTGTTAAGTAAGTACATGCAGGAGCACACATGATCAGGTCATCCTCGGTATTTTTGCGTCAATTTGAATTGATAAGCCCTCTCTGGGAGTTGCCAAACTCCCATACAAATACCTGCAACCTATTTTGGTTGTTCCTCCTCCCCCAGAGAGCTGCTTTGGTGAGTTATTCTTAGGATATAGGTTCCTGATAATTTTTCAGATTATTTTAAAATCAACCAACCATTTCTGGAGTTCTCTCTACTTAGCTCTTGAATAAATATGCTCAATTTGAAATTGGAATTTATTTAGTTCTTTTGCCTAGTCTGAAGTTAACCTCACTCAACCTGCCCAAACCACTTAGTAAATGCTACCATAAACGAGTTTAATATGGAAGTAGGAATGTTTGGAAATTTTATTTCTGTTTGCAAATCATGTGAATATGTCTTGTTCACAATACTAAACATGAGCAGGAACATTTTAAAAGAAATCTTTGCAAATCTTCAAATTTGTGAGTGCATTAAAAATATGTTGTTGTTGTTGTTGTTTAAAAAAGTGCCCAGAAATGCACACTTTACTTGTTCAAATGAGCCATAAAACCAGGTTGAAAGCACAAGTGGGAGTGAGTGAGCCAAAATGAGATTCGAAGTGATTTTTAGAGAATTTAGGTGAATTAAAAAATTGCTGGTTCCTCCTCTCCTTCATAAATATGAACCATGAGCCATAAGACTCGATTCCCATGTGTCCAGGATATTGAGAAAAAGGCCCAGTATTGGGGGAAAAGGCGGGATACAAATAAATATAACAACAACAGCAACAACATGGGTGGTGGCAGTCTACCTCTAAAAACTACAACAAATGGTGTTTTGTTGCCTTGCAGACTTCTGTTTGTCACATCGTAAAAAGCTGCATCTGTGTAATAGAGGGTAAATATCACACATATTAATCATGTGGTTTGGCCACATTGTGAACAATTCCTACATCAGAACCAGTGTCTTTAGTGGACCTATGGATAAGACCAAATGGTGCTGTATGAGTGAAAATAGGCTATGCATTGCTGAAATGTCTTCAATTTAAGAGGAGGCCTTTCACTACAGCTTGGCCAGATCTACACCTTGGCTGTTTCTACACCTGCCTTTTTTTCTGGGATCGTCCTGGGATCATCCCTGTGCATCCAAATGACACACAAGGGATTCCAGAAGCAGGCAGGGATGATCCCTCCATTTTCCTGGGATAATCCTTAGGTATAGAAAGGGCCCTTGTGGCAAATCATTATGAATGTAGAATAAAAAGCACGAAATAACACTATGGAAGTGGCATATGGGATGTGGATTCTGCCCCAACAGTTATCAGTGCACTTCAGTACTACTATAAAGATCTAGCCCTAGTCTTATTTTCTAAAAAGATATAATTAAAAAATCTGCTATCTCAGTGATACATAAGCATGCAAGTTCACTGTATTTTACTTTATATTTTACAATCTCATCATTCTATGGTACAAGAAATAATTTGATTCTCACAGATAGGGAGGCTGGTAGTACAAGTGGAATCATCAGGTCAGAGTGATGTTTGATGAAATATTGACTAGTAACACAGGAAAAGAGGCAACCCCTCTAATATATAAAGGCGATTTCACATATACTGAGCATCTTAGAAACAAAGCACTAGACAACAGACAGTAGAGGATATTCCGGAAGTTGCCTTTTGCAATGCATAAGATGTCTGTGTCTGTTCCTGTTCCTTAGCATCTTATTCTATTCTCACAGCTATATCTTTTGGAGAAGGAGAGATGTGTTGTATATCCTTACAATATAATACAATAGCTCTAGATAATTTTAAATGTATTTTATATGACTAAAATTTGCTGTAGATCGATGCGTTTTTTTGTTCTGCTACTATTTTAGTTGCCCTATATTGCCACCTGTTAAGCTTGGTGCCGTCAACCAAAGAGCTGCAAAGAAATCGGGACTTGAAACACCACTCTGCAGTGTTTTTTTGTGTTTTTTTAAAGGGCTTCATTTAAGCTGAATTACCTCCCAAAGCCAAGCAGTGCAAGTTAACTTTCCAGCCTGATTCACAGTGACACAGATGCACTGCTCCCTATATCGCCCCTGCTCAAATCTAACAACTCTGCAGAAGTTTATTGTAGGGAACCTAAATCCATGTATGCCACTGCAGGATGTTGTTTAGCAGGAAAGAGTGAACATGCAACAACCGATGGGATTTTTTTATTTCTTTTTTTCTTCTTTGCTTATGTAGGAAGGTCTCCCAGCCACTGACTTTAACTCCAGTGACCTTATTCTCCTTCACTTAAGGCTATAAGGAACTTGGCTAGTCGGGGGGAAAATCCCTCCAGAGTTCTGAATTTGGCTTGGCAAGGCTGAGAGCTACTGAGAGCATGTGAGACCCAGGGCAGAAGGCCAATTAGGATCGCCAAGACACGGTTTTATGTCTCTGTAAATATCAGACTTTTAGTGCAACGTGGGTTCTTTGTTCGAATATTTCTGCCGCTGCTCTTACACCTGCTCAAAAATGCTCCCTTTTGCTCCTCTGTCTGGTCAAATGCTGGGATGCACAGAGTGTTCAGTTCTACCTTTTCCTTCAATTAGCAGCGCAGAGTATTTAACAAAGCTGCTGCTCGCCTTCTCTCTGATTCAAACCTTTTTCTCTCACACAACTCCCTGTCCACTGACAGATAAGTTCAGAAGATTAAAGAGAGTGTGCTTCTTGCCGACGTGGAAAGCATTCCTTCAAAGCTCTTTCTTTCTGCATGTTGGTCTGTTACATTTATGCCCTGGTAACCTCATATAAAAAGAGCATTTCTTAACCTTTGGCTGGGATACTAAGGAAAACAGCAGCCTCTGCTGTTTTGATAGGAAGGTCCCATTCAAACGATTTTTGGAGACTTTGCATTCATTGTATTAGGAGAAGTTCTTTAATTCATGCTGTCTTCCAAGTCAATCTGGTGAGTGGATTACACATTTCTCTTATAAACAACATTCTGAATGATGCTATTATAACAGCCAACAGTGGCTCCCCATTTTACTGCAGAATAATTTTTGGATTACTAGCAATCTGCATGATACATCTGGCCCATAAAGATGGTGATCAGTTATGAAACAAAAGGATAATAAATGTTCTTACCCAGAGACTGAAATGGTGCCCTTCCCTTTTCTATACCAGGCTGTATTAATCATGTGATGTTTCAAACTTGTCCACCTTGTTTATATTTCCATTTCTACTCTCATGAGGGGGAAAGATTTGATTGCCTGAACAACACAATATAGCAAGATGAACTCTCAGGCCAAAACAACAACCCCCACAAAAAAATCACCTCGAAAACAAATCACTCAGAATGCAATATCTTCTTTTCTTGCATATAAATCTTACTGCGGATCGTTTGATTTACTTTTCATATCCAAAGCAATATCTTTCTTAGGGTAATATCAGAATAGGTTTGAATGATAGAACAGAATGCAAAGAGATTACGTCTTTAAAAATAGATGTAATCTTGTTTCAGCTAAAGCTATCCTGTTTGAAAATCTGTATGAAATAAAAAGAGGATCTTGGTCTGAAAAAACTTCCATCTAATCTAGTATACTGTTTCCAGCAATGGCCATCCAGATCCCTCTAGGAAGGCAACAAGCAGGACATAGAGACAACAATACTTTCCTGCTATTTCTCCACAGCATCAGGTTGTTAGGGCTATAATGCCTCTGACAAGGAGTTTGCATTTAGTTATCATAGCCAAATCAAATTCACACTAGCTAAATATCCCCATATACTACTGGTATACTTTGAAGCAACAATGTCTCATATCCATAGATTGCATTTACCGAACACAGTGCCAACATGTATATGGAAGAATAACATGTCAGGATTATTGCCTTTAAAAGAACAATCCACAACTTTGTAAGCTCAATTGCAGTTTATCTTGTTAAAGATAGTCCGTGTTGGTTTTCAAAGATCCTTCTTACATTTGCTAGGGTCTCTTGGCCTTATTAATTCAAATCTGACTTTCAATGTATGCATGTAGCCAAGATAATTATTAGAAGGAAAGATCAAAGCAGGCATATTACAGTCCTATTCCATTTTCTGCTGATGTGAGTGATCTGCCTCTTCTTTGATGTTGTATGCTTCTACAGTGAAAGTACAGAGGATAAAAATACTACACCATGTAATCTGGCATTTATCCCATGAGAGCAGAATTCCAAATTGTGACACATGTCAAGAAGTAAAAAAAACACACTAAAAAAAACTTAAAAGAGTCCCATGCTTTATAAAGCGACACACTTTGCATTTAAACACCATCAAACATCATTTTCCATTAGAAATTTAGTCTCTGATAGAACATTCAAAGAATTCCTGTAAGTTTAAGTCAAAGAAAATGACAGCAATGTTTTATAAAATAGCAACCATATTTACTAGTTATTATATTGTGACTGTGACTTAGCAAATTCTAACCTTTTTTTTTTAAAAAAAATTAAGCCAGCAGGTGGGGAAAGGTAAACTTTCTCCTAGCAAACTGTGGACAGATTGGTTCACATCACTGTTCATTTGCTTTAGATTAGGCAGCTATATCCTTGAGTCACCTATGGAAGTAAGGGAGGAAAACTTGCCTTACATTTCTTGACCAAGCTGTATCTTCTTGCTTTACTCATTAACAGATCCTCTTCTTCTTTCTTTCTTCTCTTTCTGTTCTTTCATAAAAGTCAGCACAACAGTCTATTGTTTCCTTCCTGCAGGAATAATAAAGAATAATATGATGGATATTTATTGTTAAAGTAGCATAATATTTGGCCTTGCTTGCTTCGGAGGACAATATAAAGACTATGAGAGGTATACTGAACTACTGTATTTCTTTCTTTTGTACTTGCCTTTCTACCCAAAAATGGCGCTCAGTGTGGCTCACAGAGACAACTGAATTGATTAAAATTAGAGCTGTGCACAAGTGGCCTCTCAAAATTCTCCACCCTATTTTTGGGTAGCCAACTTAAGGGGAGAAATTCTCCAACCATTTCTCTCAGGTAGGCATCATCATTGGCAAGTGTTGTAGAACAGCTTTCTTTCTTTTTTTCCTAAGGTTTTTTTCCCCTGTAAATGGTAACAGCATCAACTGTGTTGGTAGCCTGGCCCCCATTTTGCATCTTCCACAAGGCCCCAAGTACCTAGCATTGAGGGGAAGGAACGCAGCCACCCAAACCAATAATGGTGAAGAAAATGTGAAGAAAATTTGGAAAAGTGTCCTGTAATTTCTATGAAGCAAGAACAGAAACACCTCAGGAATTTCCTGAAAGTTTTCTTTCTCCATGAAAGGGGCTTCCATTTTTCTTCCTCATTCTCAGGGCATTTTATAATTTATTTTGGATGTGTGTTGGTGATGTTTTTTGACCTTACTGAATCACTGTAAGGTTTCTGAGGGACTGTCTATATTTTTCTATCTATTATACATATCTCCATTGCTCTACAGTCTCCCAGGCTGCCTGCACTTCCTGATCTGAAAAGGCTCTATGGGAGGAATAAATTCATTATGTCTTTCTGTGGGCAGGAAGTGCAGAAAGCTAAGTAGGCTACAGGCTGTCAGAAAGATGATTGTACAATGAAAGACGGGACACTCACACAGATATCTCATAAGTAAGGTAAGCACAAGAACTCTTAACCAAACCCATGAGAATATCTCCAAAACTTCTTTTCCTTTGAATTTCTTTTTGAAAGTAATTTCTTTTCTATCAAATTCTCATGGGAGAAATTTTCAGCACAGCACTAGTTAAAATAATAGCACTAGTTAACAGCACTAGTTAAAATAAAAACACAACAATTGCAGAATAAAAAGCAGCACCCAACCCAACAGATCCAGAGAGGAAGCAAACTGAGCCTCCCTTGGGAAGGAGTTACACAGCTGGGGAGCAACCACCAAAAAGGCCCTCTCTTGTGTCACCAATAAATATGCCTCTGATGGTGGCTGCATTGAAAGAAGGGCCCCTCCAGAAAATTTTAAGAATCAGGCAGATTCATATGTTAGAAAGCGGTCAGGGCTGGTGCAAGACTATTTTACACCCTAGGCAAGGCGAGCTACTTGCACCTCACCCCCCAAATTGCCAGCTTCAATTTTTAACAACAGATGTTTTGTAGAAAAAAAAATAAAAAGCACAAAACTCGTAAGTCTTCACTGCTTACAGAACAACAATTTAGTGCTTCCAAAGGCAAAGCTCCAAAACGGGCAGAAACACTTGTTTCTGGACTGGGTGGGAATCTACACTGATATTATTCTAACGTTTTGAATGTGTCACGTCACCCTGGATCTCTAACGTTGTAAATGAGTTGTACTTACAGGTTCTATTTCTTCGTTCCAGCGCGGCTACAGATTCATGTGACTCGTTCTACCGGTAATTCTCCTCTCGCAACCCAGAGCTGCTGGGTTTGCTCCGCCCACTTCCTGTTCTCCTTCCTTCGCCCCGTTTGCTATCTTATCTGCTACAGCAGATACATCACACTAGCATTATACTGTGTAATCACTGACAATTGCATGCAAAGGACCCATGTCTGCTCTCATTTCTCCCCTTCTCTTCTCTCCCATTCCCCATAAGCAGTGGTGGCTGGTGGCTCTAATGTCATGGGGCAATGAATCCGTCCTGGGTTTCTGTCAGAAGCAGCCAGAACTCTAAAGGAACCCCAAAACAGGTTCAGCACCACAGGTAGCTTCTTTAGAGTTCTGACTGAAACCCAGAGAAGATGCACTGCCCCACTGAGACCAGCCTCCACTGCCCCTAAGTCATTTTGCTTCTTCCTAATGATCCCAAGTCCTTCCTTCCTTTCTCTCCCTCACCCTCGTTCTCTCTCCTGGCTCTTTCCTCCCCTTCCTTCCTTCCCCACTCCATAGCCTCCCATGGTCGCTGGCAGCATGTCCTCCAGGTCCTCGCTCCATGCTTCCACCTATCCATTTCCCCACCCTCTCTGCTTCCCCTTCCTCCTTTTCCCCGCCTCCTGACATCTCGCCCCCCATGCTTTCCCAGGCCTCTTTTCACCCCTCCTCCTGCCCGCCACGCACAATGCTGCTGCCTCGCCTCCCTGGCTCCCTCTCCGTTTGCTTCCCCGAATCCTTCCCTCCCCGCCGCTCTGCCTCCCCCCCGCCGCTCTGCCTCCCCCCCCCCCGCCTTTGCTGCCCTCTCTTCCTCTCTGGGAGAGAGACCTGGCCTTTGCCCCTCCCTCCCCACACAAAGCCGGCGAGAGGAGGAGGCGGTCTCTCCCGGCCAAGGGGCACAGCCTCGCCCTGCTAGGGGAATGACACGAAGGAAGCGAGGCTGGTGCCAGACGCCCGAGCTGCTGCGTGTGAAGGGTTGCTTGCTTGCACGCGGGTCCGGGCAAGAGAGCGGCAGAGTGAGCGGCGGCGCAGGAGAAGGTGTGCACCAAGAAGGAGTGCCAGCCAGCCAGCCAGAACGCTGCCTGCAGCGCCCCTAAGGGGCAGCGCCCTACGCGGCCACCTGACTTGCCTAGTCCTGGCACCGGCCCTGAAAGCGGTACCTCATAGGGCTTTATAGTTATAGGGCTACATAGGTATAGATATAGGGCTACATAGGACATAACCAGTACTTACAATTATGCCTTGAAACAGGCCGGTAGCCAGAGAAGCTGATGTAAGAAGGGAGTCATGTGTTCCCTGCAACTGGCCCCAGTTGGGCCCCAGTATTCTGGACCAGCTAAACAAGATGGTCTCCAAACTGCATTTCCTCACTCTCTATACTTACTGTATGGATGGGCGCACTTGTTAAAATGATATAAGAACAGCTTCAGATTTTTGGCACCAAACTGCTGAATCTGGCAATGAATTCTTTTGCATCTTGAAAAGCTTGATTAATCTTTTTCTCATTGTTTTAACTGCATTTGATCTTTGGCATTTTTGGAAGGATGAGGATCCAAAATGTCTCCAAAATAACTTGGGAAGGGTCACATTTGGCAATCATTCTCCTGTGCTAGTTCTACTGGAATCATATTCCAGTAGAGTCCAGGCACAATAAGTTATAAGTAAAATCATCAAAGTAAGAGTGAAGACAAAGAGACCTTCTAAAAATTTAGGCATGACACAAATTCACTATACAATCTTATGTGTCTCTGTTTAGAAATAACCACACACACCCCGAATTAGGTTGGACTTACTCCCAGGTAAGTGTGTATATTGTGCAGGGCCAGCTCTACTATGGGGCACACTAAGGCTTAATCTACACCAAGCAGGACATTGCATTATGAAAGCAGTATATAAATGGCCGGAGCCACACTCCTGCTTTATAGCGGTATTGAAGTGCACTGACAACTGTTGGGGCCCATTGACCCATACCAAATACCACTTTCATACCACTATATCCTGCTTGGTGTAGATTAAGCCCAAGTCTCTTATCTCAGTAGCAGACTGGGAGAGGCAGTGGGAAGAGAGAGCCTTCGAATGTCCAAGGCCACGCTGCACCATCAGAACATGAGTGTCCATCACCACGGGGGAATCCACACGTCGTACTGAGGCCGTTTCCATGCGGCCCCAGTGCACCCCGAAAACGATCATGTAGCTTGCCTGTAAAAGAGACGAGGAAGAGGCGTCCCTGCCGGCGCCGCCACCCACCTCCCTCCTTGCCGGTCGGTGAGGAGAGCTCGGCGGAAGAAGAAGCTCTCCACCCCGCCGCCTTCTGCCGAGCTCTCCGAGCCAGCTGGCAAGGAGGGAGGTGGGTGGCGGCGGCAGCGGAGGTGCCGGCAAGGACTCCTCTTCCTCGTCTCTTTTACAGGCAAGCTACACGATCGTTTTCGGGGTGCACTGGGGCCGCATGGAAGCGGCCTCAGTACGACGTGTGGATTCCCACCACCACTGGTTGCTGCACTTCAAACAAAAGAGAAATGGATTTGCCCAGCCAGGCACTCCATGGCTGCCAGCATGAGGCCAGGCTGCATGAGAAGAGGCATTCTATAGATCCCTGCTATGTCTTGCCTAGCCCAGTTCCACGAGACTTTGCCAAAGTTTCACGAGGCATTGCAAAGTCTTGTGAGAGACTTGGCAGCATCTAGCAGGAAAGAAGCTTTGAAGTTTCACAATCCTATAGGTAGCTTTTCTGTAGCACTTGTTTCCAGATAGTGTGAGGTGCGAGGACAGGTGGTGGCAGTGGCAGGGGGCAAAAGGGTTTAGAACAGCCCTGATATTTCTGCCTCGATGCATTTTCAGAGACATTTGTTTTCAGGTGTTCTTCTTGAACCACATCAACCACATTTAGGACACATGTTTAGAGAGAAAAGAGTCATACAACTCGCAGCATTTCCTAACCAGTCACACTTGCTGTGGAATGCTGGGAGTTTTAGGACTTCTTTCAGTCTCAACATGCATAGGATTGCGTCATTAAGAATGTATTTCTTTCTTTACACTTAGCTTTTGATGAATTTTAGAGTAAAAGTTTGGAGATGCATCAGAGGCAACATTTAGGCTTTGTGTTACCCAGTGCCTCTTCCACCCTATAATGACTTTGTTTTCATTAAAGTAAGGGAGGCTAGTTCTCAGTGAGGAAGTAAACCTTGTCTCTGAGCTGCCCCCCTCCTGAGTACAAGTGAGAATTCACCAGGTGGAAATCTTCTGCATTGTTGGTGGGGAAGATACATAAAAAAAAACCCACGTTATTATTTATTTATCCATAATACTTGTCTACCACTTGATATAATAATATCTTTAAGGAGACGGGTTAGCCTATAACCTTTCTCCTTCATGTCTTCAAATATCTGAAAGGTTGTCATGCAAAAAGAAAGAAAGAAAAGGATTAGACTTCTTGTCTGTTGTTCCAGAGGGCAACCAACAGGTGGTCATTGCAAAGAAGCAGATTTTGGCTAAACATTAGGAGAAATTTCCTAACAGTGAGAAAGCTGATTAGCAGGGGAACAGACTGCCTCAGGAGGTGGTGGATTCTCATTTGCTGGAGGCGTTTAAGCAGACGTTGGATGGCCATTTGTCAGAGTTGCTGTAGCTGCATCCTATAGTGCAGAGCCTGCATTGAGCAGGGGGTTGGACTAGATGTTCTCTGAGATCCCTTCCAACTCTATGATTCCATGTATTTATAGAGACAGACTAGGAAAGGGAAATCAGTCCTCCACTTAGCTATGGAATGCCTTGGATCCTCTTTTTCTTTTGGCTTCTTTGATTCTTCTTTGACTCATTGGGACTTCTTTTGCTCGTTGGGCCTTCTTTTTCTTTTAGCCCAGTCTACATCCGAGGCTTCTTGTGGGGATAAAATGGAAGGGGCAGTGGAGGCTGGTGGCTTTGATGTCAATGGGGTGGTGAATCCGCTCTGAGTTTCAGTTCAAACCAGCCAGAACTCTAAAGGAACTATCCAAGGTGTGAAGCAGTCTGCAAAGCCTCCACTGGAAGTGGGAGACCATGCATTCAAAGGGCAGGATAACTCTGGAATGAATGAATGAATGAATAAATAAATCATAGTCTAGCCCTATCTCAGAAATATTTTAGCAAGCTCTGAATTATGAAATCTACAGGACACTCCTTATATAATCCTTAAACAGAGGCTTATATAAATCATTGAACTGTGATTAAGACAAACATTCTCTGAAATACTAAAAAAGATGAAGACAATATATGATAATCATCCAGTTATTTGCAGTATGGGCTTATATGAATAATATGTGTGAGCACATAAGAAGATACGTTCTGTACATGTTCTACAATGTAATCCTATGATGTCTACTCAGAAGATCCATTGATATACTCCAAGCTCAGTGTCTATGGAGTGCATATTTTACCATCATCCATTTTAGCCCTTTATGTTTATGCAACATGGGAAATTCTTCATTCTATTTTTAAATAATAGTAACAATGTATCATCATCATCATCATCATCCCCCTCCTCCTCTTCCTCCTCCTCCTCCTCCTAATCAAATCTGTCTTGAGAGAGATCCTCCGCCTCTCCCAGGCTGAGTCCTGAATCCATATGTATGTGACAAAGAAAGCCCAGGAACACGCTTAACAATGAAAATATGTATTCCTTCCATTTTCTGAGTAAATTCCACAGAAACCTACATAAATGGCATATAAAGCTTTTATGAATCAAGCCTGAGGCTACACGCCTAAGTGGTCCCCACTGCATTTGCACACACAAACAGTTGCACAGTATATTAAGAATTGCAATAATAGGCAAATAGCTGTAAAATATTAGCATGATTTCATTTTTGTTCGGACACTTTCCCTGACTAGCCTGACAACCAATTTTAAGGGAAATGACTAAAATATGTCAAAGAACGGCTTGTATCTTTGGGGGGGATGTGGTGGGGTAAGGGGGGGGGGAGGTGGCATTGATAAGAAGAATGCTGTTTTGCATAGGATTATTTTTTTTAATACACGTCGAAATGAAGCCTCCGAGACAGACAGAGAAAGAGAGAATATTGAGCTGCTGCTTATACTGAATATTTCACACAGAATCCTGCTTGTTATCAATTAATTCAACTTACTTCCTCATCAATTCTTTCCCCCTCAGTCCTGATGGTTTTATGACCTAGACCCAGGCGATCCCCTTAGGCAGTCCATCTGATAATTGACACATTTTCTAACTCAGGATAGTGATGCCCAAGTCACTGCTTTCAGGCCCGTGACTTCAGCTTATTGGAGTCTGCAGCGGGGGCTCCTTTTATCCCTCATACATCAGAATACACTGACAGCTCTCCCAAGCAGGAACGGAGGGGATCTCTCCCTCAGGAAAATGTATGCAAACACCTCCAGAAAATTGTACTGGTTGCCAGGCATCACAATGGTGACATCTTTATGATAAACACGGTATGCAGAAGAAGGCCTAATAAAAGAATAACAAATTATTACATCCAGAGGGCAATTTTACAAGATTAACTGGTGTAATAAATTATTGCCCGAGTCAGAATGCTGCGTTACCTTTTAAGGTATTTCACAGTGCTGAAGAAATGAGCTGGCCTGTAAAAAAAAAAAGGTGGGGGGAGAAAAACAACACGGAGAATGTAGAGCAGAAAATAGTAAACCAATTCTTACATTTTTCTAAGGCCAGTCATGAGAGCAGTGTGTGGTATTTGGCTGTCTGCATACAAGTACTTGCTGTAAAGTAGGGTTATGCATATGCAGCTCAAGCCAAGATGACTGTGTTTGTCTTTTTCTTCTTTTTTTTAATACAGCTGCTGGACATTCAGTACTGGAGCAATCTACATAATATCAATTCAAACAAAAGCCTGTAGTGCTTTCTTTCTAAAACTGTTTTCATGCATTAGAAAAATTACAAGGAAAATGCCAGGAGCCAAATATCTTTCACACTAATTATCAAATATTTGGATTCCTTTTTTGCCCACGTAGGCTTTCAAGAAAACTCAAAAACCTAGCCTCATATTCCTTCTCTCTCCTCACTCTCCCCTTTCTTTCCTGCTCTTTTTCAATGATATCGTCCTCAAATTTTTAAACACACACACACACACACACACACACACACACCTATATTTCCCCCCACCCCCTTACATTTTTAAAGAATATATTTGGTTGGTTTAAAAAAGAGAGAGAGAGAGAAAGATCTACTTTCTTTTTGCCTTTGTCTTTTTGTCTTTAAAATGACATGAAGAAAGAACGCGATGTCCTGAACATAGGGGAATATCTATGTGCTATTTTTACACAGCCAGCAGTGAAAGCTTAGATTTGCATTTCAGTTGTAAATGAAGGAGACACATGTGGGTCTTTTTTTTCTTGTGGTTATTCCAGTCACAATCCCAAGATTTCCCACAACCCATAAAAAGACAGAGCCTGTATCTGGAGTTCAAAGGCCGTGACTGTTTTGCAATTTATCATAAATTCTCATATGCTACTGTGCATAATACATTAATAGGATAACACAGCTCCATACTCATAAGCCATAGCCCCTTTCCTGCTGGTTATGGGGTCCTATTTTTCCAGTGCCACCAATGAAGTATAAATGACAGCAACCTAATACTTTGGCTTACCAAAGGACATGTTCTAAACTTATGGGGATGATGCTTACATTATTTTGTGTAGTAGTCTTGCACATTTTAGGAGCTCATATCAGGGTTCTACTTAGACAAACAATGTAACATTAGTGGAGGACAGTGTCACATTTCAACTTCCAGGATGCTCTCTAAAATCTCTGTTTATGAAAACGAAGGCCCTTTCTACACTATCGTTTTTTGGAGGGATCATCCCGGGATCATCCCTGTGTGTCCAAATGATGCACAGAGGATCCTAGGATCAGGGAGGGATGATCCCTCCATTTCACCAGGATAACTGAGACCTCAGTTATCCTGGTTTTACATGCAGTCCTGGGATGATCCTGAGGACCGAGGGAAGTGTGGACGCCCATCCCAGCTTCTTCCCTCTTCTTCGCAAGTAGTAGGGGTAATCAGAGGGGAAGGAGCTGGGATGGGGGGAGTCCAGGGCCATCAGGGGTGGGGTGGGGAGCAGGGTCGGGGCATTTTGGTTTTTTTTTACCTTTTAATTATTGCTGGAGTGCGAGTGCTTTTTAAAAAATGGCAGCCGCAATGGGCATGATGCCCATGACATTGTGTGGCCTGTTTAGACTGAGGGTGACGATCCTGGAAGCAGGTAAGTCTTGGATCACTCCCTTCTTCCTCCCTCTACACCCGTAGGTGTAGAAAGGGCCTAATACACAGTTTCCTCTTCTCACATCGCCCTGATAACTCATGTGAGCTCTTAAATGCAAATGTACCTGCTACAGAAGGTAACCCCTTTCATTTAGAGCAAGGGTACAAGGCTCAGGCCCTCCTGGGAAACAAACCCAGGCCTCTCTGGGCTGGCCAGAACCGAGGGTCAGCATGGTTGGGTCCACTGCCAAGTGCCCCCCTGTGGTTGCTTTTCCTCCTCACTGCTGCAACCTGCTTGTTCACCCACCTCTTGTCCTGGCAAGGATGGTAGTAAGGAGGAGCAGTAGACGCCACTGCCCACTGACTCACTGGATTTTTAACTGTCAAGTACACAACTGGTAGCAATAATGAGAAAGCAATAGCAGCTGGTGAAGAACAGTGAAGACAAAATAGACTCTCTGAGGGAGGGGGGCATGGAGAGTGTCTCACCCAAAGACCCTGAAACCTTAGAGTTTGCACAGCTTCTGGGGCTTCCCGGAAAGCCACCCACTTTACCCATCTTTTTCTCCAAGCATCATTTCTTTGATAGTTTTCCACTTTTAGTGCATTTTCCTCCATTCTAAAAGGTTGACATGCTACTGCTAAGCTTAGTTCCTGGCAGTAAGACTGTTAAGCTAAAGAATTCTCCTATTTTTTGTATTTTCTGGGATTTATGGTCCCACACTTTTTGCCTCTGCCCTCCCCATCCCCACCATTGGAATGTGGTCCCTGGAAACGTTTCCAAAATGGAATTCACCCTCTGGCTGAAAGAGGTTTTACACACAAGATTTATAGCATAAAGATGATGACCTGAAAGTCAGTCTCACCTATTTGAACAGCCTATAATGCTGCTAAATTTCTTCCCAACCAGAATGTAGCACAAAATCCTAGATACCAGCTGGAGCAGAAGCATTTCCAGATTAAAACCAAGACCTGCCACAAGATAGGCTTCTCCATCTCAACATTTTCATTTTATTATTTATATATTTATTTATTTATTTATTTATTTATTACATTTATGTACCGCCCCATAGCCGAAGCTCTCTGGGTGGTTTACAAAAGTGAATGTGGTTGAAGGTGAAACACACAATAGAAGTTTGTCTGGTTCAGATGTTTTGTGCAGGCCCGGCACTGCCATAGAAGCAACTCAGGCAGCAGCCTAGAGCGCCACGCAAACGAGGGCGCCAAACAGCACACCCAGAAGCTGCTCTCCGGTGCGCTGTTCCAAAGCCACCCCCCTGGCTGCCGCCCAACCCCAGCGTTCTGGTTCCTTCGAAGCCAGAATGCTGGGGTTGTAGGCGGAGGCTTCAGTATGGCGTGCCAGGAAGCCACTTCCAGGCGTGCCATTTCAAAGCCTCCGCCCTGCCCCCCAACCCTAGCATCCTGGCTTCAAAGCCAGGAGCGGGCATGGAGGGGGCGGGGCGGAGGCTTCAGTATGGCGCGCCAGGAAGCCACTTCCAGGCGTGCCGCTTCGAAGCCTCCATCCCGCCCCCCAACCCCAGCATCCTGGCTTCAAAGCCGGGAGTGGGAGGGAGCGGGCATGAGCAGGTGAGCGAGCGGGCGGTGAGCAGGTGAGTGAGGGGGGAGCAGTGAGCAGGTGAGCAAGGGGGCAGTGAGCGGGCGAGCGTGGGGGGCAGGAGCGGGTGAGTGAGGGGGGGCAGGGGTGGGGCGGAGGCTTCAGAACGCGCCTGCCTAGGGCACAATATAGTCTGGCGCCGGCCCTGGTTTTGTGGACCCCAAATGATTGCCTGTGGGAGTTGCAGCAATTATCTAAATCAAGGGTAGACAATTTGGGGTCCTCCAGATGTTGTGTATTACCACTCGCATGGGCCACAACCAGTATGCCCAGGGATTATGGGAGTCATAGTCCAAAACATGTGGAGGGGACCAGGCTGACTACCCCTTTTGTAAATCATGGCAGTCAACAATCTACCTGCTAAATGGAAGTACTGGCCAGCCTCCATGAAATCCTGACCCCATTGAAATCTTGCCAACAGTTTCAGAGTTTCGTCATGGGCCAAGAAGCATCTGAATTGAGTCACTAAAGCTGTAGCACAGTAATCATTGGATTATTTCTGCATGTGGCTTGGTGGCTGGTCAGTTTGTGGTGATCTTACTGAGTTATCAGCTCTCCATTTGGAGAAAGCTTTCATCCATGAGCTATTCCACCCAAAGATGAATCTGTTCTAACAAATCTTTAAGTGAAGTGGATAAAGTAAAGCAAGCACAAACAAATACAGAGAGATTCATCCACAGGTAAAGAAGAAATGAGAAGGTAATAGATTAACTGCCAGTTTTTTAAAAATCAACTTTGAAGGCCCTTTTCCAGGTGTACTCACCTTTGGATGTCAGGCAGGTATGACTGCGGAGAGGACCTTTTCTGTGGATGAATCCTAGCTGTGTAACATTTTCCTTAGGGACATTCTCCTGAGGCCCAGTTCAGCGAGTTTCAGACATCAAGTTTTAAAACTATTTTATCTGTTGATGCTTTTAAACTGCTGCTACTGGATTTTACTTACTAGATGATTTTACAGTAATTTTATTGTTCTTCTGTACTGGTTTTATTGGTGTACCATTTTTATAGAATTTGTATTGTGATTTGCTAATGCTATTATGATGTTTTATATTGTTGATTCTGTTTGGAAGCCACCTTAGTTTGTTTGGAATTTTCCCCTCTAAAATTGAAAGACGAGATACAAATATTAAACAAAATAAATAAATAAAATATCTGTCTGTTATATTACCTCTGGCTGGAATATCCCCCCCCCCCCCACATGCCATAGAAATATCTGATAAGATTTTTGGGAGGACTAAAATAGGGAACTTCATGAAGGTGTCTGAATAAAAGCTTTCCCAGATTTTATTCTGTCCCTGATGAAGGGCACCCATCTTGAAATTCAGGCGACACTTAATTTGCTAATAAATAATTTATATCACCCGAGGCAACATATGGATGGCTTATCTGCATCAATATAAAAGACAAATCCAGACCTCCACAGGTGTTTATATAAGAGACGGGTTAGTGTGGATTGCAATTATGTACAGCTTTAATTATTCAGTTGCTAAATTAATTCTGGACACAGACAGGACCAAGTTCACATGTTTCTGTAGAATCCATAATGTTACCACTGCCCATATTGCTGTTCGAAAAAGAGAAGTTTATCAGTCAGCCCCATCCACCACCACCATGATGATATAGTCCATGATGATATAGTCCACCATGATGATATAGGAATGAGGCCCTTGACAGAAGAAAGATTGTCTACCCCTTCTTTACAGATTTTCAGGTATGAGGTCTAGATCTGTATATTTACTTAGCTCCAGAATAAACTTACTGCATGGGGGCGGCGGCAGAAAAACACCATTCATATGGAGAAGGGATGCCGGAGAGGGCAACAAAAAATGTAATTTGCATATCAAAGCAGTGTGCATATTAGGGAAATGTTCCTTCTTCCTAAATACATAGTGCCTGGCACATAGATCTGAGGAGACACTTGCAGAAGACCTTTGTCTCGAAAATGAAAAGGAAAGGAAATGCCTTGCAATCAACGGCCATTCACAGGAAAATTGCGCTAGGAAAAAAGGTAGCTCATCAGCAGATTTCTTATCAACTCCACAGGCAGTTCCTATAAATCCAGCTGTAGCTGAAAAGACAAATACAAAAATTGGGGAGAAGCCAGTGTCTATCCTACTATAGATAGCTAATCGGGGGTGGGGTGTGTGGAAGGGGGATGTGCTGGAATTTTTCATTTGTAGCCTAGGAATAGTAAAATGCACCCTACAATCAAGGAAGACAAAGAGACATCACCTGAAGCATAGTTGACTGTAGATAACTACAGGTAAATGAAATTATATACCTGGAATCTGCCATAGGGTATGATTTACCAGTGACTAGTATCACAAAGGAAAAGTTCATCAGCCACTCTGAGCAAGCCTCAAGTAAGTACGGGGCTCCATTAATCAGCTTAAGTTCATTTTTTTAAAAAAAAAATGCATTTTTTATTTTTTTAAAAAGATTTTTAAAATGTGATGTGGCTACAAAAAAAAGCAAATGCTATTTTGAGCTGCATTAATAGAAGTATATCTTCCAAATCACGCGAGGTACTGGTGAGACCGAATATATGTCACACTCTCCTTCTCTCTGTCTTCCTGCCACACTAAAATGGCTGCCCAGGAAGGGCAGGACTGCGTGACTGAGCAAGAGAAAGTGGGATCATCCTGTGGCTTCCTGTGTCAGCCTTTTCTTCCTGCATCAGTCAATTCTAAGAGCATTACCCAACGAGCGTTTTATCACATGCTTGTTACGGCCCACTTACGGATGTTTGCGGGTCCTTTTGATAATGCCGTCCACCTCCCATGAGTCTTCCGCTCCTTCTGGCCTTCTTTCCATCACAAAATAGACCCCAGCAAATCTGTGTGTTTTTTTAAACGAAATGTTCTGCCATTTCCTGCTGTGTGGTAACCTGTGTCCTCACCGTGGGAGGCTGTGTGGATCCAGGATCGGCCTCCACAGCCATCTACGGATCCACTGTTAAAATCTCTCTATCTCTGGAAGACAATCTTGGAAGACAATCTTACTTGGATACAAGTGATTGCCATGATACATTTATGAAAGCCAGTGTGATATAGTGGTTAATGTGTTGGACTAGGACCGGTTCTAGTCCTTACTTGGTCATGAATCTTACTGAGTGACTTTGGGCCAGTCACTGACTCTCAGCTGAATTTACAGAGTTGTTGTGAAGATAAAACTGAGAGGAAGAGGATCATGCATACTGCTTTGGCCTCCTTGGAAGACAGGCAGGACATACATGTAAGAAATAAATGAATAACTACAATATATGGTGTGTTCATTTTCTCTTCTTAAACATTGCCTTCAAGTTGTTTAAGCATTTATCTTTCAATAAACCCACAAAGAAGTCCTTCAACATTGTTTTCTGTGTTTATTTTATTTATACAAATATTTATTGCCCATCTTTTAGGACATAGTCCTTACAAGGCAGATCATATAGAAATAAAACGTAAAATGCAATTATACCAAATCACAGTAAAACCAGACAGCAGTGCTCAAATCTTTCTGCCCATTAACGGATTGTGATATTCGGGACTACTTTTGATAATAAGCAGTCCAGATGGGGTGCGGAGGGAGAATCTGTAGCCTGCATAATATATAGTTTCTGGCAAAGGAACTTCAGATGAACAGATGAATTCATAGATACAAATAAGGCAAAATCATCTAGAAGAATGTAAAATTGTAAAAAATAAATTGAATCCTTCCTAGACAGTGACTGACAGTAATCAAATGGCATTTGGGAGATAAGGGTGGAAACTGTGTATATATTACTGAAAGCCAACCATATTGCATAGTACTAGGGCTAAGCCAAAAACTACTCACCATATTATAGAAGGATTTCCTTCCGTGTCAGAAAAGTCCCACTTTTTTTTTTAATGCTGCTTGGAAATACCTCGGCTTCTTCATTTACATCAGGGGTGGGTAACTTTGGAAAGTCTGGGGGGCATTTTCATAGATGCTAAAAAAATGCAACTGTAGTGGCTATGGAGTGCCCAAAGAATCAATTTTAGTTTGTTTGCAAACCTGTTTTTACCCTTTTGGTGCTCTGTAGTCACTACAGACACTTTAAAAAACCACATGAATTCAAGGAGGAAGCAAGGGCCACAGTGAGGAGTGGCAGGGGCCAAATGTGTCCCATGGACTTCATGTTGCCCATTCCTGATTTACATTGTTCTGTTTTGCTTTCTCTGGGCCGATCTACACCAAGCAGGATATAACACTTTTAAAACAGTAGAAAACTGTATATGTAATGTGTCCTGGGCCTGAACAGTTGTCCTAACCATTATAAACCATTATAAGCAGTAGTGTAGATTCTGTCTCTCTCTCTTGCTGGCCTTTGTTTACATTCAGTGATATCAGCCCACAGTCAAATCTACCTAGTGTATTTATATTATCACATTCACTTCATGATCCTTGATGGGCTAGGATAACCCCTATGGCTAATCTTGGAAGCATGCCTTCACTCTCAAGTGCTCTCATTTCCCCTCAGTAATATCATAATGTAAATCTAGCAACTTTGCAAATTTGCAATCTAGCGTTTCTCTGATCCCTAATGGTTGAAACTGCCTTTATGTAAGGCAACACCTGTGAATCAGATGCTAGGAGCTACAAAACAAAGAAGGATCTTGGAATTGCTGTAGATCACAAGCTGAATATCAGCCAATAGTGAGATGTGGCTGCAAAAAATGCAAGTGCTATTTTGGGCTGCATTAATAGAAGAATAGGTCCCAAGTACTGGTTCCCCTCTATTTGGCACTGATTAGGCCTCATCTTGAGTATAGCATCCAATTCTGGGCTCCACAATTCAAGAAGGACGCAGACAAGCTGGAGCATGTTTAGAGGAGGGCAACGACGACGATCAGGGGTCTGGAAACAAAACCCTATGAAGATAGACTGAAAGAGTTGGGCATGAACATTTAGGGGAGACATGATAGCACTCTTCAAATACTTGAAAGGTTGTCACACAGAGGATGGGCAGGATCTCTTCTCGATCCTCTCAGAGTGCAGGACACAGAATAATGGGCTCAAGTTACAGGAAGCCAGAATCCGGCTGGACGTCAGGAAAAACTTCCTGACTGTTAGAGCAGTGCAACAATGGAACTGATTACCTAGGGAGGTTGTGCACTCTCCCACACTGGAGGTTTTCAAGAGGCAGCTGGACAACCATCTGTCAGGTATGCTTTAAGGTGGATTCCTGCACTGAGCAGGGGGCTGGACTTGATGACCTTATAGGCCCCTTCCAACTCTACTATTCTATGATTCTACCACCAGCTGCTCTCAAACAAAAGGAACTGTTGGCCTCAATGAAATGGAGGCTGGGGGCTTCGATGTCAGTGAGATAGTGAATCTGCTCCGGGTTTCAGTCAGAACCCTAAAGGAGCTCTTTTAGAATTCTGACTGGTTCTGACTGAAATCCGGAGTGGATTCACTACCTCACTGACATCAGAGACACTAGCCACCACTGCCTCACCTTAATGCTCTGCAGCAGCACCAGAATAATGGCCAGAAAGATATAGTGCACATCAGCCCAGTAGAATCAGTTGATCTAGAGAGCCAATAGTGGCCTTTCTAGTCTTAGATAACTGTTGCCTCAGTCTATTTTCCCAGCCTGAGGAACTTATCAGATAGAATAGAGAGAGTTAGACAGTTTGATGTAGTGGCTAAAGTGTTGGGCTGGGAGTTGGGAGATCCAGGTTCTAGTCCCCACTTGGCCATGGAAACCCACTGGGAGACTTTGGGCCAGTCAAGACTCTCAGCCCAACCTACCTCACAGGGTTGTTGTTGTGAGGATAAAACGGAGAGGAGGAACCGCCTTGGGTTCCTTGGAGGAAAAAAGGTGGGATATAAATGCAATAATAAAATACATACATACATACATACATACATACATACATACATACATAAAATAGGTGCTCTACAGACTGGGCATGTCCTGGGCTGCTATCTGGAACCTGACCACCTGTCTGGTTTACATACCAGCTGTTTTGAAATATTGCCTGGGAAAGCCAGGCGCAAGGCTGATCGGGTGTCCATAGGACTCCCCTCCCCTCCCACGCCACCCTCTCCTCCAGTTTGCTCCCTTCCCATTCACCCCTGAACCCGGACAACTGCTGTTCCCCACCTGCAGGACTTCCTTGAAGCCTCTGCTCATGCCGGTGAGCTACCCATCCTCTAGGAGAGCCGCTCTGGCCTGTTGTCAACTATGGTGGCAGGAAATGGCCGCTGGGCTCTGCTGGCCTGCTTTGTTCTCGAAATGAGCAGTTACTCTCACTTCCCATTGCTTTAAGAACTGTTGCATTAGCAGTGGGTCCTCCTGGCAAGCAGACAGCATAGGATACTGCCCTTTTTCACAAAGTCCAGCAGTATTTATTCTTTACTTCTGTCTTCATGCCTTATAAATAAACTTTGTGCATTTGTAAATGACAGTGCTACTCAATTCCAGAATGTGGGCAGAAAACCAAGAACCAGGGATTACCCTCTGGGGTAAGGTTTTAGGGACTTATCTAAAACAGGGCCTGGGTAAAGTGGCTTTGGCTGTGGAATAAAATAACAGCTAAAAATTAAACTCCCGCACTGGACTAGAGGGACTTTTGGTCTGATCCAGCAGAGCTCTTATATGCTCATGTTAAATGGAACATCTGTAGTAATCCGTGCTGCATCTCCAAAAGATGTTCAGTATTATTGCATCTACATCTGTTCACTCTAATTCTTTGGGGATGAATTATTTGTACCTTTTAAAAATACCTTGTTAATTTTTCTCTGTGTGTATGTATCTACCATACAACATTTTTGCCAAACACATCTGGTTGCAGACAGGCTGTCTTGCTTGATAGTTTTGTAAAAGTATCTATAGCAAATTATTTCCAGGACTTTCCTTCAAGGTCAGACCTTTGCAAATGGTTTTGAAAACTTGATTAAAACATTTTATTTTCCAATTGGCCTAAGGGTAATAAATGGAAGAGTAGTTTTGCATGGTGTATTTCTCATCCAGAAATTCTTCAGAATCTACACCTCTGAACTGGGTAGCCTAGTATCCCAATGGACTGAAACTACTAACACCAAGAATTAATTTGACATTGTGTGTGTGTTTCTGTGACTCTCTGTGTGTGATATATTCAATAACCAAAAAAGCTGTTAACTTATTTAACATGTTCACTCAAGCTCCAAAATGCCGGGTAATTATGGACATGTTGTTTAGGCAATATGTATATGGTATGGTATGCTATACTGAGGATAGTTCCAGCTTCACAACAACCTTGGATTTGGATGGCTGTCAGTGGCAGAGCGATAGACCTGAGTCCCAGATTTGTCTGTTTGTTGGAATGGACACATGGACTCTATGCAACTGAAGCTATTGTGCAACTGACATTATCATGCAAGTACCCAACTGGCAACTGGGACCATTCACATAGAATGAGAGAGAGCCGTTGTGTGCTGCTGGTGAGAGTGTTAGACTGGGACTTGGGAGATCCAGATTTTAGACCCTACAAAACCACGAAACTCACTGGGTGACTCTGAGGCAGTCACCAACTCTCAGGTCAACCTACCTCACAGATTTGTTGTGAGGATAAAATGGAGAGTAAGAGGACTATATCAGCTACCTTGAGTTCCTTTGCAAGAGTAGGATATAAATTTAATTATAAATAAACAAAACTAGAAAGAACCTTAATGTTCATCTAGTCCAACTCCTTGTTCAGTGCAGGATAAGCCACAGGTAAAACATTTCTCCTTACTCTTCCTGTACATTTCCTACACAGGCTTTTGGTTAGTTTTGTAAACCTGTAACAAAAATCCTGTATTGTAGTATAATATTTTGTCATAGTGAAGAATGAGCAAAAGAGCTGAGAGAGAGAGAAAGAGAGAGATTTACTTTTAAGTTGTTGTTTTTTTAGTTTATGGAAGGATTGAAACTTTGGATTTCACAGGTTACTGAACTGCATCGTATAGCTATATGAAAACTTAGTCAAATAGAAGCCATGTATGGGCAGAGTAGCTCTCCATAATATTGCAGTATTAGTTTGTGTGATTGGCCACATAGTAAAAAGTCTTATGTTAGAAAGTGTATACTAACTCAAACACTTTGTAAGTAGTTTTTGTTTTCTTTGCATAACCAAATAATGTAACTGAATATTATTAACATATGTGCCATTCCATCTCTGAGAAATATCACAGAGTTTTATAAACTTTCCCCTGTGATGCCATAATTAGTTAAAATTAGAGATCACTAGAGATTATCCATATGTTGCAGTCAGGAGCTTTCCATACTTTTCTCCTCCTCCTCCCCCTCCCCCTCCTCTTCTTTCTTCTTTTCTTTTTAAGAAATTGATGCACAGCAATCCCCATTTGTATTTGTTTCCCCTTTTTATCATGTTTGTTGACAGCTTGCTTATTCAGTTACGAAGATTCCAAAATGTGTTTTCATCATTTTGCCTTGTTTTTCCACAAATGCCATGCATAACTAGAATCTTACAATTACGAAAAAGAGGATCATGTTCTTTTATTGTCCTATTGGGTTTGCTCTGCCCCATGTTCCACTCCTCCTGAATTACAGATTGACTGGGAGAATTTCTAAAATTAATTCCAGGATTAGATTTCATCATGCCATTTGCATTCTTTCCCAATCACAACTAAATTACTGATGCAGAGGTACACATTTCTGCTCAGTTCCAGAAGGTAGCATTGAGGATTTCTGCTTGAATCCATGACATGTGTTGTAGAGTCCTGCAAAGTGCTCCATCTTAAACCCCCCTCCCCAGGCTCTTTAGCATCTATATGAAGCAGCAAGGTGAAGACATCCAATGGTTTGGACTGAACTGTTATTGGAGAAGGGCAAAAAAATATATCATCAGGGGACTAGAAGTGAAGCACTATGAGAAAAGATTGAAGGAACTGGGTATGTGTATAGCCTTGAGAAGAGAAGTCTGAGAAAGAATATGATAGCATTATTCAAATACCTAAAGAGTTGTCATAAAGAAGAGGGCTGAAACCTGTTCCCCATCATCCAAGACTGCGGGACACAAAGGAAGTTAGAGGAAAGCAGATTTCAGTTGAACATCATGAAAAACTTCCTAATGGTGAGACCAATTAGACAATGGAACTGATTGGCTATGGAGGTGGTGGGCTCTCCATCGCTGGAGGTATTCAGTCAAAGACTAGACAGCCATCTTTCAAAGATGCTTAAAACTGGATTCCTATACTGAGCAGGGGATTGGACTCAATGACTTAAATGGTCCCTTCCAACTCTACAATTCAACAATTCAACAATTCAATGATTTCTACTAGCTGGCAGGGATAATTTTAATTGGGTTATTTCAATGTATCTTTTTTTGTATTCATTATCATTTATTTAATTCATTTTGATAGTTTTATTGGAAGTTTTAAGTGTTGCTACCTATTGTTACTCCACACAAAGCACATATATTTTGGGGAAATTTGTGCAAATTTCATGGCCTATCACTGCTCACTTTTCAATCTTCCCATTCGCACAGACTGAGTAGCGATCACAAACCCCAAATAGGAATTGGGCACAAGACGAGTGGCAAGATGATGTTCAGAGAATCTTAGTGATCTCAAACGCCACTTGTTCACCTGTCCTGAAGTACACAATCTGTGGCCTCATCTACACCAAGCAGGATATTCCACTGTGAATGTGGTATATAAAAGGCAGGAGCCCCACTGCTGTTTTATAGCAGTATTGAAGTTCACTGACAACTGTTGGAGCCCATTGATGGATGCCATATACCGCTTTCATACCACTATATCCTGCTTGGTGTGGCTCCTGCCTTTTATATACCACTTTCATAGTGCAATATCCTGCTTGGTGTAGATGAGACCATAGTCACACATCCTCAAAGTATGCAAAAGGACAAGAGTCAAGATAGCTTTTTCTCCCCTGTTTTTCAGATGTATGTTGACTTTGTGAATACTATGAAAACACTGCAGTTGCTGATAAAGTTGATATTGGAAGATCAACTGAGGCATGAGTGCACATCAGCTGAGGGCACATCACCTTGCTGAAACCAGGCAGATCTGAGTCTGTTGTGAGTGTATGGATGGAAGATCTGCCTGGGAAACCTTGGCCTTCCAGACATTGTTGGACAGCATTTCTATCAGTCACAACCAGCATGGCCAATGGTCATGGGTAATGGGAAAAGGAGTCTACCTCCATCTGGAGGGCCACAGATTACCCACCACTGCCATAGAAGAAAACAAGGATGTAATGAAGAAGAAGGAGTAAACCACAGTTCTGGAAACAAACAGGATCACAATAGAATGAATTTGCTTCAGCTACAACTGAGAAAACAGCATGATTTCCACAATACGATCATGAAGCAGATGGCAGCATTCACTTATTTATTTAGACTCACAGCCGAGAGCTAAAATTACATTTTACACAAATTTGTAATTTGATTAAATGAATCACTTCTGAAATTTGACTGAGTAGAATAAAGCTGAAGTGAAGTTTGAGGCAACTGTACCAACTTGCCAAACTGAGCACTTTTACCTACTGTTTTTCTTCTAAAGCTCCATTAGAATATGCCTAGGAAGAAAATCAAAGTAAAAGAATATAAATTAAAATATTTACAAGCACATTTTAATAGACAGAACTCTATTGCAGGGAGACGTATGTGGTTATTCCCTATACAAACTTACTTCCTAGGCTGCTATAGGAAGAGGCACATTTATTTATTTATTTATTTATTTATTTATTTATTTATTTCATTTGTACTGTCTTTCTACCAAGAAAATTGGCACTCAAGGTGACTTGCAATCATAAATCAAAATTGATTAAAATAATAATAAATCAAGATTCACACTTGTAATAGTGTGTACAATAATCACACCTTAAAAAAAGATGCTGTCCACCTGAAAAAGCTGCAGGAAATGGCAACCAAAATCCTCAAGGGGTTAGTGCAATTTCCCTATGAAGAAATATTACAAAGTCTTATGCTGGTTAGATTAGAAAAAAGGCAATTAAGGGGAGACATGATAGAGGTGTATAAAATGATGAGTGATGCGGAGAAAGTGGATAGGGAGATATTTTCTTCCCTCTCTCATAATATTAGAATCCATGGTCATCCAATGAAGCTGAATAGTAGGTAATTTAGGACAGATAAAAGGAAGGATTTCATCATATAGTGGATAGCTATGAAATTTGCTGTCACAAGGTATGGTGATGGCCACCAATTTGGACTGCTTTAAAAGGGAAGTGGACTAATCCACGGAAGATAAGGCTGTCAATAGCTCCTAGTCATGATGGCTATATATTACCTCTAGTTTCAGTGACCGTGTCACTCTGTGAGTCAGTTATTGGGAAACACAAGTTGTGCTGTTGACTCATGTCCCGCTTTGGGCTTCCCATGGGCATCTGATTGGCCACTATGGAAACAGAATGCTGGATCTGATCCAGCATGGCTCTTCTTATGTCCTTACATTCTTAAGCCACAGGGAAGTGGATCCCATCTATAATGTGTCAGTTAAACTTAATATGCCAATCAAGATTAACCTATCTCTGCATGTATTCATCTCTAGTTGAAATCATTCAACATATTTTTAATCCAGATATTCTAGAACTAGTGCTGTGCCGAATCCTGCCCTATTTTGGGGAATGTTTGCCTTTTAAATGCAAAACAGAAGCTCGGCAAGGAAGAGAGCACCTGCGCACCAGTGGTTAGGTACCCGCAGACCACTTTGTGGCTTGCATGGTGCAGCAAATAGAGGTTGGCAGCTGGGCGGCCAGCAGGATCTGGTGAGAGGCACACAGCCTGGTTTGTAGTGGATTCACCCACCCCTACCAGTGGAACTTCAGGGTTTGGGTTTTTTTGTGGGGGAAGGGATGGGGACTTCCCAGAATTCATTTGAAGGCAACCTAGTTGGGAAAGGTGGCATTTGTTTATTACATAACGTGAAGTCCAGTGTTGTACTGTATCATTGCAGACTTCTCTAACCTGTTGCCCTCCACATGTTTTAGATTACAACACCCACAATCCCTGTCAATTGACTATGCTGTCAGAGGCTGATGGGATGTTTTGCCATCCAAAACATCTGATGGGTTCGAGAAGGTTGCTCTGTTGGGTCTGAATACTGGAAGCCCAGATTCAAATTGTTGCTCAGGTTTGAAGCTCGCTGGGTGCTGTACGTCTCTGTCTCACAGTTCAACTGCAAAGGGTTGTTGCGAAGCTAAGCTGATTCTGTGAATTCGTACAGGAAACCAAGAAAACAATGGATTAATTAGTACAAAAAGGCATTTCAATCCAGTATATACTGGTGTATTCAGGCTTTTCTTTCCCCACCCCATGTTTTTTAGTTGCTGTTTTTAATATCACTTAAATGTCTCTTGTATTGATATGTATCCTACTTTTATTCTTCTATTTTTAATTTCTTTAAAAAAACTTTTTACTGAATTTTTGTTTTGTTTTGATTTTGGGGTAGTTGAATTTGTTTTGCAAGGCGCCTTTGGACTTTTATAGTTGAAAAGCAAGGTATACATTTGTTAAATAAATAAAACTTCAGTTTTGAGTAGAATGCATTAAGGTTTAGTTTCTTTCCACCAGCTGCTTTTCATATCTGATCCTGTATTATTTATGACAATACAATCATGTGCATGTCTATGCATGAGTTCAATGTGTTCATGATGGAATCAGTTACCTAGGGAGGTTGTGGGCTCTCCCACACTAGAGGCATTCAAGAGGCAGCTGGACAACCATCTGTCAGGGATGCTTTAGGGTGGATTCCTGCATTGAGCAGGGGGTTGGACTCGATGGCCTTGTAGGCCCCTTCCAACTCTGATATTCTATGATTCTATGATTCTATGATTCTTACGTCTCATGTAAGTGTGTATAGGATTGCAGCCAAACACACTAATAGTGCAACCCTATACATGTCTACTGAGAAGTAAACTCCTTGGAGTTCCAAGGGTATAACATTGTAGCAGATCCTAGGGATGTTCAAGGATATAGTTCAGTCTACATTTTTAAGTGAATTAACTTAATTTGTAGTACCTGGACTAATTATGCAGATTGGAATACAATTATCCTTAGATTTTTTTCAGCTCTCTGAATTTTGCAATACAGTTCTTGGCTCAGATAGCATCATAGAATCATAGAATAGTAGAGTTGGAAGGGGCCTATAAGGCCATTGAGTCCAACCCCCTGCTCAATGCAGGAATCCACCTTAAAGCATACTTGACAGATGGCTGTCCAGTTGCCTCTTGAATGCCTCTACTGTGGGAGAGCCCACAACCTCCCCAGGTAACTGGTTCCATTGTCGTACTGCTCTAACAGTCAGGAAGTTTTTCCTGATGTCCAGCTGGAATCTGGCTTCCTGTAACTTGAGCCTGTTATTCCGTGTCCTGCACTCTGGGATGATCGAGAAGAGATCCTGGTCCTCCTCTGTGTGACAACCTTTTAAGTATTTGAAAAGTGCTATCATGTCTCCCCTCCACCAAGATATGTATCACAATGCATATAAATATGCACATTTTAGGCTAAAATTAATTCAAAAATGTGTATTTTAGGGTACAATGCCTAAAGAAATTCATATTGTGCAAAAAAAACCCCAACAACATTAAAACAATGCAAATGTTGATACATTTTTTTAAAGTTCTCAGATTTATTTTTATTTATTTATTTATTTATTGCACTTATATACCACTCCCATAGCCAGGGCTCTCTGGGCGGTTTACAGAAATTCTAAAATTAAGATTAAAACGAGTATACAAAATTTAAAATGTCTAAAACATAGAACATACACACATAAAACATTAAAAACCGTTAAAAAACTAAAACATGTGGGTATTTAAGATGTGCCGCCATATGCCTGGGCAAAGAGGAAAGTCTTAACCTGGCGCCAGAAAGATAGCAGTGTTAGTGCCAGGCGAGCCTCATCAGGGAGATCATTCCATAGTCTGGGGGCCACCACCGAAAAGGCCCTGTCCCTCGTTGCCACACTCCGAGCCTCTCTTGATGCAGAAATGAAGTTAAGCAGACCTATGAATGAACATGTGTGAGAATGGACCAGAAATAGATGGATCTGTCCATCCCTAGCTGATACACAATCCCATTGCTATTTGATCTGTCTTAATCAACAACCATTGAATAATGCACACATAACAATTCAGGTACATGTGACATAGCATTCTTCCCATCAGCGTCTATACAGTTTTGACCAAAAGGTTTGGTCTGCTTGCAGTCCAATCCCATGGGTCCAGGGATAAAGCAAACAATGTCTTAAATACATACATAAATGAGATAATAGTTAATTTCTTTTAGGATGAAGTTTACATCACTGCATTTAAGATAATTTCGTCCAAATTTCTGCATTAAAACTGTGTTGCTTAGTAATGCTGGCTACCAGAAACAGTTTTAATTTTTTTTTATCAAGCTAATGCGTTTTTACATAAATATAGACAAGTAAGGAATACAATGTTGTTGATATATTAAGAACAATACAAAAGGGATATTAGAGCTTTACAATTCCCAGTAAACCTGAAAACAGACCTGTTAAATAGTATTAAATCTTAGACCAAGTCCAACTGAGCTATATTATGATCTCTTTATTGACAAATAATTTAAAGAAACTATGTTTATGTCATTCAGCTTAAACCACCCAAAGGACTCAAAAATCAATGTATGGGATACATTTTAGTTTAGTTTAGTTTTGCTTTGTTTTCGGTTTTGCTTCTCTCAAACTAACATAGACATTCATAATTCCAATTAAAAAACTTGCCCTAGGATACCTTTTAAAAGTCCATATTATCTAGGATCTGGAGATCTTTCATGAAGCATGTAAATGTCCGTATGTGGGGGAGGGAAGAAGGGAATGTTAGAGGAGCATTTCAATAAAATCCTCATAGACCCTGTTATTTTACATATGTCAAAGTAGTCTCTTATTCGGCTGTCAATCTGCTTGCTATATTTAACAATTAGTTTAATACACAGGCTCCTTGAGGACAAAAGGCAGAGGGGCTGCCAATTTTCTGTATGGTTAGTAGATCATTCATAGCCTCGGGCAAATGAGTGGTAGTTTATTTCTTTGACCTCTTCCTGAAATGCCAGTAATAGCATTTGAAGTGAGGTTCTAGGGTTGCCGTCATCCATCCCCAATTTCACATTTCTAATTAGGCCAAATGTATTCCAATCAAAACGAAGGAAATGTGAAAATGTTCTGGTCGGAGGAGAGTGGCCGCCCGCCCTGTTCACTGACGGCAGGATCAAAAATAATGTAAGCATAATAGTGATGATGATGATGATGATGATGATGACGAAAACAAAATTCTACTTTCAAAGCAAGTCCCAGTGGGCTACAAGTCCTGTTGTAATAAAATATAAGAAAATCTAGCTACCTCACTGTGAAGGCTAACTGGAATGGGAGCCATAAGCGGAGTCCCATTATGGCGTAATGGACGTTTGAAAAATCTTGCAAAATTACACTGATGTTGCACTGCTTAGTGGAGCTGGCCATTTACTAAAATGCTACCTGACATCCCTTAGAAGGCAGCCTTTCCGGAACAACTTCATTCATGTATTTACTTACTTATACACACATTTCTACTGCATCTTTTCGGCTCACATGGGGCCCTAAAGGCAGCTCACAACCACAGATCAAAAGTACAATTCAAGAATAAAAATAAAGAGCTAAAATCGAGAGCCAAATAAAACATACCCATATAGCAGCCAATGGGAAAAAAACCCAAATCAAAAATAAAACCTGGGAAAAGGCAATTTTTCAAGAATGGGTGAAATCCGGTGAGTTTTTTCCTCTGACAGAACTGTCCCCATCGGTGGGGGGGGGGGAGGTCACTCCCCTTCTCCCTGCAGACCCCTGTGTACACAATAATAATAATAATAATAATAATAATAATAATAATAATAATAATAATAATATCTTGTGCATGTTTAAGACTTAGGGACATTTTTCACATGCTTGGAATTGCATATAAGCCTGGTAAATACCAGCTACACTCGGTCATTAGGACATGGATATGTAGAACCATGGTCTAGTGGATAGGACGTTGGTTCTAGATAGTTGTTTGGCCAGGCTTTGCTGGAGATGTGGGAAGAATCTTGTCTTATTTATTTATTTAATTTAATTTAATTTAATTTAATTTATTTCCTACCTTTTTTCCTCCAAGGAACCTAAGGCGGCGTACATAATCCTCCTCCTCCTCCTCTCCATTTTATCCTCACAACAACAATCCTATGAGTTAGACTGGGCTGAGAGTCTGTGACTGGCCCAAAGTCACCCAGTGAGCTTCCATGGCTGAGTGGGGACTAGAAACTCGATCTCCCGATTCTCAGTCTGACAGTCTAGCCACTTCACCACACTAGCTCTATATGACCTACATAGGGGGGTTGGTGCAAGCAGAAAAAGCTGCAGCGTCCCAGAGGGGAGATGTTTATTATATTTGTAACACTGGGCAGCTTTGCAGCCATTTGCATCCTTCAAACAGGGCCCCTCCTTTTGGCAATTTTTTTTTCAGAAGACTCTGTGAACAGAGGCAAAGTATTCAGCCATCTCATTTGGCCACTGATGAGGGTACTGGAGGCAGCTCACATAGGAATGTAGATTTTGAAGAAAAACACACACACACCCTGTTCTGTCTACATGTTGGATTGTTCCATTGTCTGCTCATTGACAGAATCGAGTCCCCCCACCCACCCAATTTCCTGGATTTGCACAAATGTGTGTGTTTTTTAAAAAAGTATTTTTCTGTGACTAAATTGGCATAAAATTCCAATTTAGAAAGTTTAAAAAAAGGAATGCAAATTGATGGAATCCATGTGACTTGGCAAGTCCACTGCAGATAGGATGGCCATGTTTGGGAAACCAAAAAAGAGGACAACATGGCCACCCCCAAGGGGTCCTGCCCATCATCAAGTCCAGCCCCCAAGGGGGCATGCTCACCAACATGTCCAGCCCACCAACAGGTCCAGTCCCCAAGGGGCATGCCCACCACCCAAACATGGCCTTGGTAACATGTTTGATTTCACAGCACACAATTAAGAGACAAACATGTTCTACATAACATCTTAATGTTAAAATCACTAGAATAAAGAACAAGTGAGACATTCAATGTATCTGAAATAAACTTCACTCATTCCTACTTTTGTAGCTTTTGCTGTAATTTGAAGCTCTTGCTATACTCTGTGTGATACATAGAATCATAGAATCATAGAATAGCAGAGTTGGAAGGGACCTACAAGGCCATCGAGTCCAACCCCCTGCTCAATGCAGGAATACACCCTAAAGCATCCCTGACAGATGATTGTCCAGCTGCCTCTTGAAGGCCTCTAGTGTGGAAGAGCCCACAACCTCCCTAGGTAACTGATTCCATTGTCATACTGCTCTAACAGTCAGGAAGTTTTTCCTGATGTCCAGCTGGAATCTGGCTTCCTTTAACTTGAGCCCGTTATTCCGTGTCCTGCATTCTGGGAGGATCGAGAAGAGATCCTGGCCCTCCTCTGTGTGACAACCTTTTAAGTATTTGAAGAGTGCTATCATGTCTCCCCTCCATCTTCTCTTCTCCAGGCTAAACATGCCCAGTTCCTTCAGTCTCTCTTCATAGGTCTTTGTTTCCAGACCCCTGATCATCTTGGTTGCCCTCCTCTGAACACGCTCCAGCTTGTCTGCGTCCTTCTTGAATTGTGGAGCCCAGAACTGGATGCAATACTCTAGATGAGGCCTAACCAGGGCCGAATAGAGAGGAACCAATACCTCATGTGATTTGGAAGCTATACTTCTATTAATGCAGCCCAAAATAGCATTTGCCTTTCTTGCAGCCATATCGCACTGTTGGCTCATATTCAGCGTGCAGTCTACAACAATTCCAAGATCCTTCTCGTTTGTAGTATTGCTGAGCCAAGTATCCCCCATCTTGTAACTGTGCATTTGGTTTCTATTTCAGTCTCCCCTTCAGTCTCCCCCTCCCTCAAATATCTTTTCTGACTCCAAATCCTTCACTGGATGACCATAGTCGAACATTTCCTAACATTTAACACTCTTTCCCCATCACCTCTCTCATATCCATACTCACACATCCAGCATACCGCTACCACTGAACAAATGAAGCAGTTGACAAGTACAGAAAAATCTAGTACAACAAACAAGCATTCAGAACGAGTATAAAATACTATTACCCTGCAAACATTAGCCATGGAACAAAATGGACTAAAGGCTAGAACCTCTTAATTTTTTTCAACTTCAACCAGACATAACAGTCAAAAACAACAAAGAAAAACACACCTACCTCTTTGACATAGCAATACCTAATGACAAAAAATGTTGCAGAAAAGGAAGAGGAAAAGAGAGAAAAATATACACTACTGGACATGGAAGTTAAAGAACTATAGCAACAGGGAAAAAATTACAACTATTCCATTAGTCACACCAGTCACCAGCATCACATTATTATTATTATTATTATTATTTACAGAAAACCTTCTGAAATTAGGCCTACCAAAATACATGCATGCCAACATCCAGAAAGCAGTCATACTTAAAAGATGTTCAATAGTCAGGAAATTTCTGAAATTTCTGAAAAGACAGCATGACTTCGCAAAGCCCATCATGTTCATCTGGAAAAAAGCGCCATGAGCAAGAAAAGAGATGATGATGATGATGATGATGATGGCAACCCTGTTAATTTTTAAAAAGAATTTTAAGGAGGATGAACAATTATCAGCAATTTTTACAAAATATACATCATGTCAATTATATCAAACAAATTGGAGAGGAAGGTCTATGGCTCAAAATGCATTATTTAATAGGAATATCATAATAGAAATATCACCCCCAAATCATCACCCACAACTCACACACAGAAAACTACAGCCCTCTCTCTCTCTCTCTCTCTCACACACACACACACATACTGCAAACATGCACATGCATCCATTCATGGTCAAACAAACAGGCATCCCATTCAGACATCAACACATCAACACACTGCCAGCACACAAACACGCACACTCAGGATCACACACTCCAAAACACACACACATGCATCCATTCACTCAAGCAAACAGGCATCCCATTGAGACATCGATACACCCACACAATGCCAACACACAAACACAGCAATACACCCACACACTGCCAGCACACACACATCCATTCACTTAAACAACCAGGCACCCCATGCAACCCATTCACCCATACACTCTCTCACACACATACCTCCTGCTTGCTTTTTCTCTTGCTTCTTCCTCCCAGTGCCGATCTGGCCTTCACGATCACGCCAGCCAAGGAGAAGGCCAGATCAGTGCTGGGGGGGCCCCCCTGGAGAATGTGCATCCTTTCCAGGCCTTTCCCCCAGTGAATTGGGGCCCAGCCCTGGTTACCCCGGAAGACCCCCATTTTTCTGGAGGTCTCCAGGGTTTTCCGGGTCATCTGGTCACCCTAACTGCAGAATCTATGAGTTGGATTCATAGAAATCTGAAAGTTTATTCCATTGTGTATTTCTCAGACATCCCTAAACTTACATGACAGAAGCCATACTCCCATCTCTTCCAACATTCATTCAGAGCAAGAGCAATGTTCTACCATTCAATGGCACAGCTAGGTAATGTTAGACCTTGGACCTAATATTTTATTTATTTATTTATTAAATTTATATACCGCCCCATCGCTGAAGCTCTCTGGGAGGTTTACAAAAGTTAAAAAGTATACAAAATTTTAAACCATCAAAAAATATAAAAACAACAGTATACAGTATCCATTTTAAACAACAACAGTTCTGGGGTCCATTAAAAAACAAACAAACTTAGCATATGTTGTTAAATGCTATTAAATGCCTGGGAAAAGAGAAAGGTCTTGATCTGGCACCGAAAAGATAACAATGTTGGTGCCAGGTGAGCCTCATCAGGGAGATCATTCCATAATTGGGGGGCCACCACTGAATAGGTCCTCTCCCTTGTTGCCATCCTCCGAGCTTCCCTCGGAGTAGGCACTCAGAGGAGGACCTTAGATGTTGAGCGCAGTGTACAGGTAGGTTCATGTCGGGAGAGGCGTTCCATCAGATATTGTGGCCCCAAGCCGTGTAAGGCTTTATAGGTTAAAATCAGCACCTTGAATTGGGCTCGGAAATATATATGCAGCCAATGCAAGTGGGCCAGAATCGGTGTTATATGTTCAAACCTTCTGGTTTCAGTTATCAATCTCACCACTGCATTTTGCACAAGCTGCAGCTTCCCAACTGTCTTCAAAGGCTGCCCCATGTAGAGGGCATTGCATTAATCTAATTTGGAGGTTACCAGAGTATGGACGACTGAAGCTAGGTTATCCCTGTCCAGATAGGGGCGTAGCCGGGCCACCAAACATCATTGGTAGAAGGCACTCCATGCCACCGAGGCCATCTGGGCCTCAAGTGACAGAGATGGTTCTAGGAGAACCCCCAAGCTACAAACCTGCTCCTTCAAGGGGAGTGCAACCCCATCCAGAACAGGTTGAACACCCACCATCTGGCCAGAAGCAACCCACCAGCAGCATCTCAGTCTTGTCTGGATTGAGTTTAAGTTTATTAGCCCTCATCCAGTCCATTGTCGCAGCCAGGCACCGGTTCAGCACATCCACAGCCTCACCTGATGATGATGAAAAGGAGAAGTAGAGCTGCGTGTCATCAGCATACTGATGACAACACACTCCAAAACTCTGGATGACTGCACTCAACAGTTTCATGTACATGTTAAACAGCATGGGGGACAAGACTGACCCCTGCAGAACCCCATACTGGAGAATCCACGGGCCCAAGCAATGTTCCCCAAGCACCACTTTCTGGAGCCGACCAGCCAAGTAGGAGCGGAACCACTGCAATGCAGAATCTCCCATTCCCAACTCAGCCAGACGTTCCAGAAGGATGCCATGGTCAATGGTATCGAAAGCCGCTGAGAGATCAAGGAGAATCAACAGAGTCACACTCTTTCTCCTGACATAGGTCATCGTTTCCATGCCAAAACCAGGCCTGAAACCCGACTGAAATGGATCCAGATAATCAGTCTCATCCAAGAGTGTCTGGAGCTGGCCCGCAACCACCCGCTCAAGGACCTTGCCCAGGAATGGAACATTTGCCACCGGCCTATAGTTGCTAAGATTTTCTGGGTCCAAGGAAGGTTTCTATGTCCCCCCCACCCAGTTTTAAGTGGCTATGTCTATTATTTCAGTTGTGAAGCACACACCTGACATTTCTTTTCTCCCTGAACCATCATTCCATGCTTTACAACTGCTTCTACATTCCTGATATTTGAGAACAGCTACAAAAACATTGTTTGACCATCATCATCATCATCATCATCATCACCACCATCATCATCCTCTGAGTATGGGCAGTTTTGCATTTTAAATTCACTTAAATCATAGCACCATGATGGCTACAGGAATAAAATGTAGTTTGCTTCTACTGTCCTCATGCCTGCATCAACTGCCACTTTCTAGGTGGCCATTTAGGGGGCCCCTTGGGCTGTGGGGCCCTGGACTTTAGCCTCAAAGTCCAGCCCTAACTGCACCAATGCTATCATTTCTCCTCTTCTCAGCTCCCCCAGAAGGATATATCCGTACAGCATTGTCAAATATTCTCAATCAAACATTTTGAATAAGAAAGTAGAGTAGCCACTTACACATCAATTTGCATAACATTTGTATACACAGATTTATATGTATAGATGCAAATTTTGAGACAATAACTTTTTCTTTGTCTCTATTTGCATGTGCATATTAGGGGTGTGCACGGACCCCCCAATCCGCTTCGTGGCCCGATCTGGAAAATCCAGATCGGGCCCGATCCTCTTCGCGCCGCTCCGCCCGTCTCCCGCTCCGCTCCGCGGAGTGAGATCTGGCTTCGCCGCCATCACTATATGGGCGGCGACGCAAGAGAAACCACCCACGCCCCCCGCCCCCTTACCTTCCTCCGTCGCGGGATTCAATTGAGGCCCCGGTTGAAGCTGGAAGAGGCCTCGGCCTTCACTTCCAGCTTCAACCGGGGCCTCAATTGAAGCCCGCGATGGAGGAAGGTAAGCATCCCTCCTCCCTGCTCCCTTATCTGGCGCCGCCGCTGCCGCATGGATGGCGGCGCTGGCGGCGCCAGGTAGGCCAGGCCCCTACCCCGGACCCCGCCCCCTTACCTTCCTCCATCGCGGGCTTCAATTGAGGCCCCGGTTGAAGCCGGAAGAGGCCTCGGCCTTCACTTCCAGCTTCAACCAGGGCCTCAATTGAAGCCTGCGATGGAGGAAGTTAAGCGTCCCTCCTCCCTGCTCCCTTACCTGGTGCTTCCGCCACCGCAGCCACATGGATGGCGGCGCCGGCAGTGCCAGATTAGTCCCCCTCCCCTCACTTACCTTCAGGCAAAGCTCCGGATTGAGGCGATCCTCTTCGCCTCGATCCGCAGCCCCCCTGACTCTCTTCGCCTCCGCCTTTTCCGGAGGCGAATTAGGCCACCTCGCTCCTGCTTCTCTGAACCGAAGAGAAGCGGAGCACATCCCTAGTGCATATATTTTCTTGGTCATTTTCATAGTATTTCATGTATATTGTCAATAAAATAAAATTATATAATAATAATAATAATAATAATAATAATAATAATAATAATAATAACAACAACAACTATAATAACTATAATTTTAGTAGAAATACAATAGGTCTCAACATAGCGGTGAAGACTGGCCAGGTGGCCTGTATGCCTGCTAAGCTTGATGTCCAGATATTAAGCATTGTTGGACAATTTCAAGGCCATTGTTCTCCCTTCTTATAGATTTTTTTAATCTTTAAAGTGGACTTGACAGTCCTTCAAATAGAGGACAAATTCAAATAGAGGACAGTCCTAGGCCAAGTAGGACACCTAGCCAGCCACCCTAGGGGTGCTTTGAAGAAAGACTCCAAATGTTCCCTAAAAGGCCCTCCCAACACACAATATTGCCCTTCCTTCACATCTTTTCACTCAATGATCTTCTCAGCAGGTGCTCGTTGGTGCCAGGGCTGCAAAGATGGGGAGGCCGTTTTGGCTCAGCCCTGCTTCTGGACTTCCTCAACACTGGTGGCCATCCAGTTGGTGCAGCTGATCATAGGAATAATGCATAGACAAGGTACTGGGAATCTGACCAAAATTAACTTGGCCTAAATAAATTCTTTGCTTAGCTATACATTCTTGGCTTACCCATGAAGAGTTATCCCAGGAACTTGCTTTGAATTCACACCTTAGGAAGTACCTGCTTTCTTTCTTTTTTGCCCTAGTTGCATTACTGAAGGCGAATTTCAGAGTAAAGATGGATGTTCATTCTCTCCATCATGAATACGGCACAGCTTAAATTGTACAAAGATAGCACAGAATTATTCCATCAGGTTCTGAGTTCAATGCAAAATAACTCCATTAGAGTCAATTGTCTAAATAGTGGACTGAATTCAGTCTTATACATTTATACAATCCAGAGAACTACCTAATGGCTGAAACCAGTGTAGCCTTCCAAACAATGAGAAGGTTTTTCCCCCCTTAGTGTCAGGGCAAACAGCCGAGGAAATGGCTTTATACACACTGGTACTATTAAGTAGTTTGCTTCTCATTTTACTCGGCTCCTTCCCTGAGAGCACAATAGAGACAATTAACCGGATTTCGATTAACTGCTTGAAAAATCACCACCTGCTTTTTTTCTCCTTTTCAGAGTCACTTAGACCTTTTATTTCTGACCTAGATTTAGTGAGTGCGACAGGAAAACTAGGCTAGATTTGTCACACTGAAAGTGAACCTGTAGCAAATTAATAGCAGAGAAAGCCAAGTACCTGTTGAAAACCGCTTCCAATCGGTCAGCTGTTGCCCGTATTATGGTTTCTGTGGAAGTTCACAATATGTGTAGATCAACCCAGTCTCTCTTTCTCTCTCTCTCTCTCTCTCTCTCTCTCTCTCTTTCTCTCTCTCTCTCTCTCTCTCACACACACACACACGAGTTCTTTGGGTGATGTTCTTTATCCTATATATCTTTGGGGAAACCAAAGCTCCTTTCCTTCACATGGAATTTTGGAGGATATCAAGCATTCATAGAATCATAGAATAGTAGAGTTGGAAAAGGCCTATAAGGCCATCAAGTCCAACCCCCTGCTCAATGCAGGAATCCACCTTAAAGCATACCTGACAGATGGTTGTCCAGCTGCTTCTTCAATGCCTCTACTGTGGGAGAGCCCATGACCTCTGTAGATAATTGGTTTCATGGTCATACTGCTCTAATTGTCAGGAAGTTTTTCCTGATGTCCAGCTGGAATCTGGCTTCCAGTAACTTTAGCCCATTATTCTGTGTCCTGCACTCTGAGATGATTGAGAAGAGATCCTGGGCCTCCTCTGTGTGACAACTTTTCAAGTACTTGAAGTGTACTATCATGTCTCCCCTCAGTCTCTTCTTCTCAATGCTAACCATGCCCAGTTCTTTCAGTCTCTCCTCATAGGGTTTTGTTTCCATTCATGTTGGGCAGAATTAATGCATACAGGTGACTGTCTCTTGTCTAATACAGCTGACCAGATCAACTGGCTACTGTGTTTGTTACATAGCACCTATGCTACTGTGCTATGTAACAAACCATCACAAAATGGGAGCCCAGTGATCACACAGGTGTAATGAAAGTCCCATTGTGCTCTGTAGCTCAGTCCACATGAATACATCATTCAGTCCATTCTTGCTTCATCTTCCACAACCACTATCCACATAAATAACATTTTGTTACCCTCATATGAAATGTTAAAATAATAAAATGTAGTCCACCGCTAGCAAAATCCCCACATTGGCAAAAATCCAACAAAACTGATCCTTCTTCTTGGTATTTCCTCAGCTTCTTTGCTGAAAGTTTAGAGGAGAACAGAGCACATCATCTCCATGTCTTTCAACACTTGTGACATTTACTGAAGGGCCTTCAGAAAGGCAGAATGTTGGGACCAGAAACTGGGTTCAGAGAGCGAGGAAACATGGAAGGCCTGGGAACTGTTGGGCCATTTGTTCTTTCTCTCTGTTATCGCAGGAATCACCAAAGGCCTCAAGGGGTTACTTTTTTTTATTCACAGGGAGTCCTAATTGCTGTGGAAGAATGGTCATTAACCAAATGCTGAAAATCGGAAGGAAATGGAAGGGTATTGTTTTTGCTGGACCTCACACTGGGTTTAAGGGTAGGCGGGTGTGTGGCATAGACATGTTGCAGTGTTACAGGGCTGGAAAGAGAGGACCATGGAAAAGTGAGAGGGTAGACATGCAAGGAGACAAACAGGTGGAGGGGGGGTTAAAGAAAAAATACCCAGTGTCTAGGGATAGGAGCGGCTGCAGCCTGTTGATGGGAAAAGATATGAAGGGGAATATACAGATTGATTTCAAATAACCAGCTAAATCTTGAGCATAATATACATTTTCATACACTTAAATGTTAGCTGTTTTATGCTTTTAAATTTTGTATATTGAGTTTTAATGTTTGTAAACATTAAAACTTTTTAATGTATATTGAGTTTTAATCTTTGTATATTGTATATTGAGTATATTGTATATACTCAATATATTGTATATATTGTATATTTGTATATTGAGTTTTAATCTTTGTAAACTGGCCAGAGAGCTTTGGCTATGGGGCAGTATATAAATAATAATAATAATAATAATAATAATAATAATAATAGGGATTGCAAATCAGCAAAAGTTGAGCTCTCCAGAGTATTCCAAATTCTATTTCGAAGCTTATTCCGACTCGATTGCTTGTGAGATTGTGAGCTTTCTCCATGTGTATTTTCATGTGTATTTTTCTAAATGTACACATCAATTGTGCACATCTTGGAAATTCATGCATTCTTCTCCCATTGAATAAAGCATATTTATATGTTTTTCCCCCAAAAGTACACATTTCTTTATGAACATTTTTCAAATGTACACAGGGTGTTGAGTGCAACTCACATTTCAAGCTCAGATTGTACAGACTTTGACTGAAGTTTGTGTCCAAGCCCATGTTCAGTCCAGAAGGTGTGAAGTTGCAAATTCTGATCAATAACGAATTGAAACAAATTTCTCATAAATCTCTAACTACTATATCATGTCAAATGGAAGATGTTACTCTGTTGGATGTGGATTTGGACTGACATGAGACCAATAATATCATTTTTAATCTAGGCCAGATCCACACCTTGTGTCAAATCATTATGATCCCATCATGGTAATGCTATATCCTTCTTGCGCATTTATACCTTGTAGGACACACAATGACGTTTGTTGCAGTATTCTGAATAATGTGAATAAAAAGCAGGAAACAACACTGTGGAAGTAGTATATGGAATGTGTAATGTGCCCCAACATTAATCAGTGCACTTCAATACTGCTATAAAGCTGTAGTGTAGATCTAGCCCTGGAGATGTCAGGCTATGGATGAGTCTATTTGGCCCCTACACTACTTTCCCATCATTATTATTTTTTTTGCAATGCATTATTTCAAGGCACATGAATACTTAATGTAATGCATCTCACCACTATACATCAGATATAAAACAATTGTATATTATAAATGAATACAACGATAATAAAACAAGCACTTTACTAATGTAACATTAAGAAACTACAGAATCTAGTAAATGTGAAGTTGACATTTTAATGGTGACTGTAGATCTACTCCCTTAGCAGTGAAATGTTCACTGATTCACTGATACAAAGGTTTACTTGGTGTGATCAAGAATCCTGCAAAAAGTAGGGTCCTGAATCATGCACAAATATCCCATTCCTACATGCGTACAACATGCACGTGGGTATGTTTGTTCAAACTAAATGTATTCAGGTGAAGAGCAGACAATAGGTGCAATCCCGATTCCACCATCCTCTACATCAGGAATTAATGTATGGGTTGTAGTCCCTGAAGCACCCCTCAAGCCAAACAACCCAAAATAGTACTACAACATCTGTATTTAGTGCTCAAACAGTTTTAGAGGATAACAAAACCTTGCAATGATAAAACAAGCAAAACACATTATTACAACAATACAATTAGGATGATTAGAAGCATAATAGAAATCGTGGCTAGCATATTTCTTATTAAAATTAATGTTCTTTTCCTCTGAACCAACAAAACAGTCATTATGGAGCTCTTATGTTTACCTAACTGGCAGGCATGGTTAGCAGAGCTAAAGTAATCATGTTTGGCAGGCTTCTCATTCTCCTAGGATCTCTCTGCTCACTCTGGCCAAAATCCTACTTTTTATAACATCCTTCCTCCAGCTCCTTATCTTATGTAGGTGACTCAAACAGGAGCTTCAGACTCAATCATAGCTCCTGCATATAGCTCCAGCATCTAACCCTAACAGGACTTCTTTCCAATACAGTCAGGCTTACAGCTCACTTTAAAAGCACCCTTGTGAAGGTCCATTTCCTAAGTCAAGAAGCTTTTTTTCTTCCAAGGCTCATCCAGCCCATCTGTGCCAAGTACCTTTGCCCCTCTTCCAAAAAGACATATCTGCACTTAAAGCTAGGTCATTGCATCTACTGAACTAATCACTCTATACCTTCAGTTAGCACACACATATCATAATGAATCACACTCATATAAAATACAATGATTTTTTTTTATCAACAATATATGTTCCATTCATACTTTGAGACATCCCGGGGTATACAGTACCATGCTAGAGAGACCAATGGTCCGGCTAGCTATATAAGACCCCTTCCTTTATTCCTAGACGTCAGGCTGTTGGCTGCAGTGTGGAAGTACTCAAGAACTCTTTAACCCCTATGGCTGCAGAAGTCATAATTTTGCTGGCATGGGCCAACACTGGATTTTATACGTGGCAGTTGATGCACACAGCTGAGTAGGGATGTTAGAGAAAGACTCAAATGAGTTTGGTTTCTATGAATCTGATCTGGGACTTCTGCAGTGTGTCTTTCCAAGTCACCTGGATTCCATGGACTTGTGGAATAGTTTTTCATTGGAGTGGGTGGGTTAAGCACTAATTCACATTAACTGGTAAGCATTTAGCTTCATCCCACATACCTGTTTCCCTCGAATTATCCCCTACAGCATGTTGTTGTTGTTGTTGCTAGTTAATCACACCCCAGGCGGCAGCAGTCCTAAGATCTTTTGCATACCAGGAAATGGGTTTAAGGGGGAAATGTAAAAAATCATTAAAAATCAATGGATGACCCAATCCGATTCAAATTTGGTATGTTTAAAGCACTCCTTAATATCTATTACTGTGCCAATTTTGATGTCTCTATCTTTAAAACCTACGCAGATGTAAGCATTTGTTTAATTTTTCTTTAAACATATCAAATCCTGCTCCTGTGCCCCCAGTGGCTGCTCGGAAAACAACAAATGATTCACTTGAAATCTAGTAGCTAAATACCTCAATTCTTTTCTCTTTATAGCACAATTAAAGCAGGATGCATGGGAGTACTTCACAGTCAAAGCAGATTATAAACTGGAAAACTTCAGAGTCCTTTGCAAGCAATTCACAGTGATTGCACAGTATAATGCTGGTGTGATAAAGCTCGTTAGTGCATTTGCACAAGTGCAAATTAGTTCTAATGCAAATTAGTGTGAGCAGAATGAAATTCTGGTTTTAAAAATCCGATTCCGTCAATGAGTGGGCGATGGAACAAAAGATGTCAGACAATCCGCAAAACACAGATGGAATGGATTTAATAAAATCGTAGATCCCTTCAACTTGCTCACCACAGGCTGGAGGTCACCATGGGCGGGATTTTCATGAGAACACCAAGCATGCAAAAGACCAGCTAAGAAGAGGCTGTAAGACAATATGGCTGGTATATTTTTCTGACAATATTCAACTGCCATAAGGAGCAAAAAAATGAAGTAGACAGACATGACATACAGGTGTTGTTTCATTGTCAGTGCAGTCAGTTAGCTCTTGGCTTATGTTTTTATCCCTGCTAATGTTTTTATCCTATTTAATGTAACTTCAGATGTTCCCATATAAATGTCTTAGCCATTTTGCAAAATCTGCTAAGCTCTTGGTCTTAATAATACCTTGACACGATGAGTTCCACAGGTTAATTATGCATACCATTGAAAGCTCTTCTCATTTTCCCCATAAAACATATTCTTGTAAGCCTTGGCGCGCTGCTAAATTTGGGAAGAGTTTATTAGATACTGATGGAATATAATCGTCCCTTACTTGCAAGGTTGTTTATTTGCCACACATCAGACACTTCAAGAGTACTTACTGTTCCATGTAATGTATAGTTTAATTTTTATTTTAAGCTTTTTGTGAAAGTCTTTTCTTTCTTTTTTTTACACTAGAAACATCCCTGTTTGGACAGATTGTGTTTCATCATCAAGGATTTAGGGTCCCAATATATTTAATAGAGAAATATTTCTTCCTACTTTATATCTTTGCCATTAAAAAACAAATTTTGGGGGAAAGAGTGAGAAACACACACACACACACACACACACACAGAGAGAGAGAAAAATCAACATTATAGTTCTTTTTAGTAGAATATGGTCAATTAATGTCACCATAATTCTTACCATTTCATTCTAGGAATTTCTTTACTCTAGAAAGCTGTAGCGTCCAGAGTTGTTTTGTACAAAACAAATAGCTTGATCTCATGGTGGCATATAGAGAACCACAGCTGAAACAACACTTGCCCCAAACAGCATCAGATTTCACCCAGGGGTATTTTTTATTTAAATTTATAGATAGAAATCCAATAAATCAAGATTACACATCACCTTCCTGTAATCTGTTTACTAATTTTTTAAAAAATAGATTTTATGTTCACAGTGTTACCCTGGTACAAAGGTATTTGGTCCTTTCATGCTTATGCTTTATATGACCTCTTTTCCCTCCAACCATTGAAACATCTCTCTGAACATAAGGATGATTTGGACCATTGGTTCACTGAGCTTATTACGGTCTGACAGGCAGCAGTAATTCAGACTTTCAAACAGGCATCTTTCTTAGCCCTACCTGGAGAGGTCAGTGATTGAACCTGGGAAATTTGGCAAGCAGAGCACATGCTCTATCCCTGAGCTACCACAGCCCTTCCCCTAGAGCCGCATGCTTTGTGTAAGGTCTGTGTGGCAGAACGGCACCATGCAACACATGTGCACTCGCCAGGTTGATACATTTATCAAGGTAGGCACATTGTCAAGCACTTCCCTCCAGCCCAAAGGGACAGAAGCTCAGCTTCACAATCAATGGACTAAAAAGTGGAAAAGTAAGAACCTGAACGAAATCAAGCTTGACAGATTTGCCCATATTTACTTAAATCCTGTTGAAATCAATGTGAAAAATGGATCATGATTAATATCTCTAATTGATTTCAAGGGGAACTAAGTATGATTAACTTAGTTTGGCTCTAACCCAAGCTTGTATATTTAAATTGTATGTTTTTGTGATTTTATTTTTTCTATATTGTTTTTAAGTGTTTTTATCGTATGTAAACCACCCAGAGAGCCTCAGCTATGAGGCAGTATACAAATGTAATAAATAAATAATAATAATAATAATAATAATAATAATAATAATAATAATAATTCTTAAAGGCTCCACACTAAATCCAATGTTATATGAGTGGACATCCACTCATGCAATGGGAGTTTTCCACCCCACCACCCCACTGTGTATCTTTGCACACACCCCAAATCTGGTTCTAAGTATCCTCCAACCCTCCAGAGTAGATTTGGAACATTTGAAGGATGCAGTGCTGTTCTGCTGGTGGAATGACACCTTTGAATACCACCTCCCCTGTGCTCATTCAGACTGTCCATTTACTATGTGGGGAGAAAGTTATCTCTTTTCCACTTCTAGTCATGCATGAACCCTAAGAAACAGCTTGTTCTGATGTAGGCACAAAAATGCCTTTCTGCCATGCCTGACATAGCTTGGGCGTGGGGAGGCCGTTGCGAGCTGAGGATGTGGCCGAGGATAGGGCCACGAGGCTGGGAGGGGACTAGAGCAGACAAAACTGTTGGAACCCATCCCAGCTTCCTCTTTGTTGCACAGCTCCCTCCCTCCCTCCCTCCCTGTAGGCAGTGTGAGCTTGTTGGTTGCCATTACGAGGCCAAGTAGGGCTTTTTTGCTCATGATCTAATTTGGTCATGAGATTTTTTCGCCTACTCCATATTGTAAAACAGGTTGGGGAGTAGTAAATAGGTTAATTCGGTTCATGTTCTAATTCGGTCACGTTTGCTATTTGGCTGGTAGGTACAGGCATCTTGAGAGGGATTCTGGGGTGGTGAGCATTCACAGGCACTGTTGCAGTGATTGGTAATACCTGAGGCTTTCAGCTTTGAGCCCCTCAGTCTAGTTGTTGAGATAAGAGTTACCTTTGAGGCCAACCCTCCTCACCCACTAGGAGCCCTGCGGCCTGAGGGCGGGGGTTACACCAGAAGGTCTCCCTACCCCAAAAGGGGGAAGCCTGTGGGATGGTGAAGTGCCAGGTGCCAATTGAGGGGCAGTGAGTGGCTCGCCCGATTCAGGAACAGGCCCTTTTAGGATTCCACCCTTTGCAGATTATCTATTTATTTATTTATTTATTTATTTTATTACATTTATATACCACCCCCCAGCCGAAGCTCTCTGGGCGGTTTACAACAAAATAAATGTGGCCCTATTTAAACCCATTTCTTGCATCTTGTCTTGTTATTGCTTGACCTCCGCTCTCTGAAAATGAAAAATAGATTTGCAGGTGCTAAACTAAGAGAGTTTGAAGCAATGGGCTTCAAGAACCGACATTTGCACCAGGTAATCATGGAAAACACATGGCGTAGACATTTGCATACATAGACCTTGAAAGTTTTCTGGCATCGGTTGCTGCACAACTGTTTATTAATTTATACATATCATTACAATACATTACCAGTGAGTTCCATTTCTTATGATCTCTTACTGGTTCTGATACCAAAGAAAGCCAAAATGTTACCAGACAAAAGATAGAAACCTGGAAAGGAAATAATAATAATAATAATAATAATAATAATAATAATAATAATATATTTATTTATTTATTTGCTACCCACCTCTCCCTCTGGATCGAGATGGGGTACAACACAAATGCAAATGCCATAATATATATATATATATATATATATATATATTTGATTAAAACATTTAAAAATAATACATTATTAAAAGCAGCACAGTATTAAAAGTCATCTTAATTATCTGGTAGGGGTAGCTTTAAAAAAAAAAGATGAGAAAGATGTGATCTATGGGTTGTGTGTTACCCTTAAATAATGTATTAATTCACCTTTACCCCTGTATGAACAGACAATTTACAACAGTCTTGTGCACTGCCCTAATGAAATCGATGGAAACATGCATGTAGAATAGATACACATCCGCCACTAGTTAAGGAGTTAGCTTGGTGTTTTGTATTTTCACAGAAAGTGAAACTGACAAATTTGTCCATCCCTAGAGATGGCATTTGCCATCTAAATAACCTTTAAGGGATCCCTTACAATCTTAAAATATTGGGATTGGAGAGGGTTGATGGAACTAGTAGAACTGCTGGAGGTAATATTGATGGCTCTGACAGAGTGGTCAAGTACCCTGCTTCGTTAAAAGATATCTCTCAAAAGATGGGCTCTTCTGGGACAAGAAAGCCTTTGAGGTAGGGGGCCTTAGTTCCTTTCCCCTGAAGGAATTTGCTTATTTTCTTTTGTGTAGAGTTTAGGGAAAGGCAGCAACTTGAATCAGTTGCAGCGGGACTCAGACAGAAAAAGACGGAGTTTTAGTTTGTGGGAGCTAGCAGTTATTTGGGGGATGTCTGTGTCCAACTATAAATCTGATAGGAGAGCAGGGAACTTTGGGACATCAGTTGGAGTGACCAGCTGTGATCACCCATCAGTGCTCAAATATATTTATAAATACATGCAAATACTACAAAAATGCCACTTCATCTCTACTAACCTCATTCCAGGAAAAAAAAGAACCTCTTTGTGGTGCATAGGTAGAGAAATAAAGAGACAGACAACAATAGCTGGGTTTAAATAGGGCCACATTTATTTAATGATCTGCAAAGAGGTGGAAATCCTATTGGGCATCCAGTATGGCCTGCTTGCAAGCCCTTTAGGTTTGGCGAGCCATTCGTAGCCCGTGGGCAGGCACTGGACCATTCGCCTTCCCACAGCCTGTGCCTTGTGGGGTAGGGAGACCTTCCTTTGTCACCCCCAACTCAGACCGCAAGGTTCAGAGTGGTTGAGTAGGGTTGGCCCCAAAGGTAAGCCTTATCTCCCTAGCTAGGACCTGGGCAAATGCCTGTGAATGCTCACCAATTCCTCACTTCATCTCTACAACCTCATTCCAGGAAAAAAAGAACCTTTCTCTTTACAGGGAATGGGGAGGGGGGCACCTGATGTTTTTGTGCTTCTAGTGAGGCAGCTACTTATCACAACTGAAGTGGGGCAGTGTAGTTAGAGAGATTATTCCCATTTTGGCTTTTACACAACAAATGTAGCTGATTAATCTAAGTCAACAAAGACCTCAGCCAATAGCATAACAATATAAATGAGATGTTTTCTTCCTTCTCTCTTATTCCTTGGCTATTTTCTTAAGGTCTGGTATAGCAGCAATGCAGAATATTGATACTTCCTGTTTTTATTGTGGTTATACATCACAGAACCATGCAATTGCGGCTGCTATAAAGCTAAGTATGCCATTTTACAGAAAGAACTGAAAGAATAATAATTAAATCAGCTCACTGTTTGTTTTAAGGACAGATAGCACTTTTAAGGGAGAAATCAAAGTTCACCCTTTCTAAACACTTTAGCAATGATGGCTGACATATCTGAAATTGTGGCTGGCTAAAGTGGCAAATAGATTACAGTTTCCAAACCTGCTTTGTCTTTGCTTTGCTATAAAACAAACAAAACAAACCTTTGGTAAACTGCTCCTTTTCCCTGTGGCAAGGTCATGACAAACTTGTTTCCCTCTCTGTCAGTAAGCTTGTTTCAAACTTATTTGTATCTGTTCTTTAAGTTTCTAATCCTTCTTTTTTCCTCTCATCTTGAATCAGACCTAAGTCCTCCAGTACAGTGGAACCAAACTTTAAATGTCTGTGCGTCCTTTTATGATCTTTCGCAAAAGATTTCTGTGGGTTTTTTTACAATTAGAGTCTGACTTGGGGCGTTGCTAGACGTACCGGGTGTTCCGTCGTTGAGGAGCGGTGAAAGCGGCTTTTCCCGTTCAGCCGTGACGCCTCATGATCCACACCTGCCTTCGATTTATGGCGGAAGTTTGCGCCGGTTGTGCTGCTGCCGCCGCGAGCACGGTTGCGCAGCCACACCGGCCTGATTGCCGCGGCTTTTTTTTTCGCTCGCTGCACGGTTTGCGCACGTCCGAAAGACCGCAAACTTGCGCAGCCGTCAGCGATGCCGCCGCCGGCCCTGGCGGCGGCAGCGGCGGCAGTGCCAGTGCCAGCTGAAGTGCTGCTGGTGCTGTTGAGGGTCAACATTGATGCGCTCACTTCCTGATGGGGGTCGTGGCGGGTGTCATATGACCCGAGGTCAATCGTCTGCATGGCCACTCTGTGCCTACATCTCCCATCATGCCTCTGAGGTGTCGGCGGCGATGACCGCCTCTGTGCCCTGTGCCCCATCCCAAGGAGCCAACCCACATCTGGCCGTAGCCATGGCAGCAGCCCACAAACAGCTCTGCCCTCTGCCAGCCTGGTACCCACACTAACAGGCAGCGTACAGCACCGCCATTATGCGGCCACGGTAGCTGCCCACCGCAAGGAGTCACCAGCCACTTTTGCGGTCCTCCGTTCCTGCGCAAACTGTCACTGGGGAAATAATAAAAAAAAGCCGCTCCGCCGCGCTGCCCCAGCTGGCGGACTGCGCGCAAATGGCGGAGGCGGCTTGACCGAAGCCGCTGACCACTCCCCCTTAGCACGCCTTTTCCTGACCAGTGCCGACCGCAGTGACCTCACATCCTCCCACACGTACTCCGAATTACCGCGGGACAGCAGGAAAAGGCGCACTACAACTCACTTTTTTAAAGTCGGGAGAAAGAGGCTTCACCGCGGGATAACGGCGGATCCTCGTGAACGTCATCTGGAAGCCTCGACGTGGCTGCGGAAGGTAACGCGCGCTACAGCCTCGTCTAGTAACGCCCTTATTATTTGCAAAAGCAGTCAAACAGGTTTGTCTTCTGTTGTTCTTTTTCTTTTTTAAAAAACAATGATTCAACGAGAGATTAAATTTCCCACCCCCTTCTAAATGACCCTCTTAACAGTCCTGAAACAATCTCTATGGCATGGCTCTTGTTGTAGATGGCCAGTCAAACCAAATATGGGAAGAAATGAGCTGCGATCTATTCCACAGCGGCCACTGCTAATTTTGGAAGTTCATGACTCTTCCTTTCAAATTGTAGCACTGTACAGCATGGAGTCTCTAATGACTGAAAAGACCAAATGTTAAAGTGATGAACATAAGAAGCTTTAAATACAATTCACTACATCTAGGATAAAGACCCCAGAGATGAAGTTCCAGCAACGAAAACAAGAGGAAGAGAATGAAATGGTTATATGGAACCCTCTCAAAGGCAGGATAGCATCTTGCTGCCTTTGAGAAGGTTCTGTCCTTAAACGCAGCATAAGAATTATTTTAGAGAGACAGATAGATTAAAAATGTGAAGACTAACAGACCAACAGATGAAGAATAAAGAGGCTTGTAGCTACCTAAATATGGATATTCCAGAGACACAACTGTCAATAACATCAATAACAACAACCGAAGTGTAGCAATCATAGCATGTGCTATACCTAGGCAGGATCTACACTACTGCTTTAAAATGGTTTATAACAGTTGGGGCCCAGGACACACTCCAGATACAGTTTTCAAATCGTTTTCAAAGTGTCATATCCAGCTTGGTGTAGATCTGGCCTGTCAGGGCCTGTTTTTACCAGGTGGTATCCTTTAAAAAAAATACACAACCACCTTTTCACTTACTGCCTCCAATATCAGAGTCAGTAAGCCTATATACACCAGTTGGTGGGGAACATGGGTGTTGTTGCACCATGTCCTGCTTGTGGGTCCCTGGTCAACAGCTGGTTGGCCACTGTGTGAACAGTATGCTGGACTAGATGAACCCTTGGTCTAATACAGCATGTCTCTTCTTATATCCACCTGATGTTTCTCTCTCATGTGAAATTAGGAAATCTTTTATTTTGCTAAGGCCTTAGTGCCATTCTCATCCTTTGACAAGTGTAGTAGAGTTCTGCAATGGCCACTGCTGGAGACACTGAGTATGGAGACACCATACATGCATTTCAGATAATGACTTATTAGAATCATAGAACCATAGAGCTGAAAGGTACCTTGGAGTTCAGCTAGTCCAACTCCTTGCTCAGTGCAGAATCTCTAATGAAGGATGCAACTAAAGTATTCCTGACAGGTGGCAATCCAACTTCTTAAATATTTCCAGTGAAGGAGAGCTGAGAAAGTCCCAGATGTCTGTGACCAGACAAAAGACTGAAGGTCCTTCCTCACAATTTTAATAGAGCTCAAATGAATTTTTATGAGGTTTGAGTTTTGCCTTGGAATTTGAGTATGGGACATTTTGTTGAACAGCTTAGCAAACTGCATTAAAAAAAAGAAAAAGTGCTTCTCTGCTTTTTTCTGAAGGAGTTAGAGCAGGGCTGGGTAACTTCCAGAAGTCTGGGGGCCATGTTCTCCCCCCCACACACACACACACCTGACATGGGCTGCAGTCCATGCGGTGGTATGTAGTCTCTGGGGCTTTCCTCCTAAAAGGGAAGGATTCCTCATGGCAGTGTGTATTTGTAAGCACTGCACAGTGCTTTAAATACATTAAAAGCTGAATAAAAATATTTAAATCAGCTTAAATCAATGTCTTGGAACTGAATATTGCAAATACTAAGGGAGTGATGAATCAGTAAAAACACTGTTTGGATTATGGGTAGAATTGTCTACATATATTTTGACTCTTGCAAACATATTGGCTCTATTAGCTAGCCAATAAAATGTGCCCTGTTATCTTTGAATGATATATTTTCAATAAGACATGCAGGAGATTTAGAAATCTCAGCATGCGGTTTTTGAGGCCAGTAGCTCTAGTTCCATGAATTAACAAGAGATTTTGTTTGCTCAGTATTTAAACTGATTGCTGAGTTTTTTGAAATTATGTTTACTTAATTGATTTCTCCTTCCATCTCTCTCTCTCTCTCTCTTTCATGAAGTCCGGCATCCACACATTTGCTGAACTCTTTAGGTTTTTTTAAAAAAACCTCTGTATTGTTTTACAGCCATACTTTAAGCCTAAATAATAATGTTGAATTAATAATGACAACACAGCTGACAATTTGACTTCTAGTCGGAAAATGTAAAGTGCTTTGAGAAAGCAGTTGCAGGTTGGGTGAAGCAGGGCTGGCCTTTCCATGAAGCAGGGTGAATCCTCTGCCTCAAGCAGCAGATCTGGAAGGGAGGTAGTTTCCTCATGCCCCATTGCCAAGAGGGCTATGGGTCCCAATGAAGCCACTGCCCTATGCCTCTCAAAGGGAGGTGCAGAGCAGGCTGGTGCTCCGGAGAGCCCCGCTAGCCATTCTCATTCTGTAGAAAATGCTGCAGTGGCAAACAGCCATTGTGGGTAATCTAGCGCAGCAGTAGCTGCCGGTGCCAGACCTGGAGTCTGCAGCACAGGCAGTCCCCAAGGCCACCTCCCCATCCATGCCTCAGTCTGGAAAAGGACCCCTCGACAGTAGTGTGCCATGGCAGCTTGTGCTCCTCCTGACAGTGGCTCATGCTCCCCAAAGCAGCAGTGGCTGTGTGTCCTGCCACATCAGGCAGCAGGATGTCTTGTGCCAGCCCTGGGATCAAGGCTTTGGATTTCAATCTTTAAAATAAAGGTTATGCTGCATTTGCATATAAAATGCAAACTAAGGTAGGGATTTTGAATATTTGGTCCTGGGAGGGGGGGCAGATTCCCTAAGCCCCGCCCCATCCTTGACATCAACCATTTCCATTTTGCTTTTCTCTGTGCAGAGGAAGGCAGGGAGAAAAGGACTTGGCTAGCACTCAGTGGAGCGGATCCTCAAAGTGTTGGTTGACTCACCAGCTTTGCACACTGCTTTTTATCCAGATTGGGAAGGTGAGTAGTACACAAACAGTCCCTGAAAGAATGCTGGTTGAGTCACCAGCTTTGCACACCACTTATCATCCCAGTTGGATTGTTGAGCGCTGCACTAATCCAAATCCGCCCCGTTATCTTCAGTCACTGATCAGAGATAACTGCAATGCTTCCTCTCTCCCAGAGGGGCCTCCACAGGCCAATGGGGAACTTCAGCAGGCTGTATCAGACCTGCACACTGGAGGCTCTTCATCCCCACATTAAGAAATGGTAGCTTCTGTACAGGGTTGACACCAGTGTATCGAAAGAGGGCTTGCTTGGGACCTTTAACAACGTCAAAATGATAGAATGCTCCCTGTCTACACAAAATCATGACTGGAACTTGTTGTTGCTCTTTTAACTCATAAACAATTAAGATTGTTGTACCAGAAGGATTATGTTTTCATAAAAATAAATCATCAACCTGCCCCTCTCCAAATATTTCAATATGTCCTAGTATATTTCCACATTTATTCATTTAGGTCAGCCATATATCATAAAGGTGTACATCAATAATATAAATTTATGGGAGGGGGTTAGCTGGGCCAGCAACCAACATTCAAGATTTTTCTGGTGTGAAGTTCCATGCAGTTTTTGTTGCAGGAGAGATCTGAAACCAACTAACTCTGGAAAAGCCTTGGCATTGTCCTTTATAGCCACATCCTCTTCTGCCACATCCTTGGCTCTGAAGGGTTCCCTGGCCTCCTTGACCTTCTGTTCAGTTGTCCTGTCCCTCCAAATCCTTCCATAGTTAGCAAATGGTTCCTTCTCACCCTCCTTCCGTATATAATGAATGGGACCTAATTATAGCACAAAAGATGTGTGGTTTAGACTTTCTGCCTTCAGGGCAAAGTCTCTAACCTTCACAGAACCATTAAAAATGACTGAGGTGGGCAATATTAGGAAGGGACAGTTCTGATCCTCATTGTTCCACCCCCATGCCAGGACAAAGGTTCCGCTCTTCTCCTTTTGAGCTCGCTACCATGTGCCTCCAAATAGCTGTACCATAAACCCCCCCTCCCCATAACACACTGTCTTTGGTCTGGGACCCCTAAAGTTCACAATGTCTGTGGCCGACTTGCATTTTCTTCCTACCATGAAAGCCTATTCTTAGCTTCTGTAAGGGGGTTTGAGGTGGCTGCTCTTGTAAAACTGCGGCAGCTGTAACAGCCTGGAAGAGAATACAATAACTACTGTACATCTGCTTCTGTGTTCTTAAGCATTTGCTGCAAGCTGGTTTAAGCCTGTCTCCCCCCTCCCCCGTTCCTTTCCTTTCCTTTCTGTCTTTCTTTTTTCTTTTTTGTAAAAGCTACCTGTTACAATGCACCTAATTAGCTTACTGGCTATTTGGAGACAGCATCAGTGGTTTTTCTATCATCCAGTCTTTATTAAGTGAGCTGTTGCTGAGACGAATAGGGTTCTTTATAATGATGAAGTCCCTTTTACGCTTATTAGTCCTTAAAGCAAGCCTCTTCTCATAGAACAAAGTTGCCTTTTTTACCCCTTCAGACTTACAGTGGGAACAAGCAAAGCGGTTTCCCCCCTCCCCCCTCCTGTGCTGAAGTATTTTATTAAAAGTTTTAGTGGCTGCACTAAGAGCAAGGTGCTTGCGCCTTTAATCATTTTCGTCTTTAAAATAGAACCTTATATTTTTCACATCTTCAGCTGTCCCAGAGGGCAGCTAGGGCCATCTTTAACAACATTAATTTTTTTCCGTTATGACAGGGCTAGTGCTGCCCCCGGTCTTCAGAACTGCCTAAAATGCCTGGAAATGTAGATAATGAAGAGGATATTAGAATTGTAAACAAGAACAATTTAGTAATAAAAAAACCACATATATTTTCTTGCTAGGACTTTAGGCTTAATACCACAGCTGCAGACGTGTCATGAGTTGTAATTTGTTGATGGCCACTGAACATTAGTTACTGCAAGAGCAGGAGCATAAAGAGGAAGTGCTATTGACATTGCATTAAAGAGCAGCTAAAGGGGATCATCTTCATTTAGTGATTTCCACTCACCTATTTTTGTTTGTTTTTAATCAGCATTAACCCTATAAATGGTTTCAACAAGGGCTCCCACTAATACTAATGTGTCAGCTGATTTCTAACAATGGGGACCTTACTTGTGGATAGACATGCACAACTTTTTCTTTTAATGACCTATGTGAACTCAAGCACTCTTCCCTATCCCAAGAAAAATAAAGAAAGATCTCTAATATAATTTCCATTTAAAGCAAAGCAAAGCAGGGAATGAAAACCCAGGTATCTTGGAAGAATTATTCATTTTACTTGCTCCCTCCCCACCCCACCGCACCCACCCCACCCTCTCTCTCTCTCTCTCTCTCTCTCACACACACACACACACACAGTTTCACTCTCTTCTCGTTCATCCTTCGAACGGACAGAGTTTACGACTTCAATACCATGAAGCAATAGGGTTTTAAAAATTTTATTTTCCAAAGAACAGGGTACACTTCTTTGTATGCCAAGAATGTGGGAGAAAAGTATAAAGTGATAAGTATTAAAATCTGAAGATTAAATAAACTAGGCTATCTCGCTATCTTAATAGGCAACCCGAACAAAAGTCTGTGCTGTACTTAACCTTCTGCCCTCCACTGATATTTTTTGTTGTTGTTGGTTGACATTATATTACCATGGTGAAGTCTAAAAGATAAATCTGTATAATACATTATAATTTCCAACTTCTTGTTTTCCTTTGTAGTTCAAGCCTTATAGTTACTGTACCCTGTGGATGGCTCATGTTTTACAATTTAAGCCACCCAATTTTAGATCGAGATGATTAAATATAAATAGGCTTTTGGTTAAACTACAAAAAAAGCATATATTGTTGAAATATTTCACTGTTGGTTATAAAATCGTGTGTGTGTGTGTGTGCACCCACACAATTGTAGCAGTGTGTATGAGTGATACTGAAATATTTGTACTCTAACGACATACTTAATTATAAACCTTTGCTATTTTAAATATTATGAAGGTCCACATGCACATTTTATCCCTATCCTGTGTGGTAGATCATCCAGTGAGCTTCATGGCTGAGTGGGAACTTGAAGCTGAGCCACTCCAACCTAGTGTCCTCCAGGGGTGTTGAAATGCAACCACCACCACAGTTGAGAGGGCCTTCTCCCTTATCAACCTGCTCAGTCACTGAAGTCATCAACTGGGATGCTCTTGGTGGTTCCACAGGCCCAATTGGAGTCCACCCAGAGAAAAGCCTTCAGTGTGGTGGCCCCCTTTCTGTGGAATTCCCTGCCTGTAGAGCTCAGGCAGGCACCAACATTGTGTTGCTTTTGGCCTCTAATGAAGACATCTTTATTCCAACAAGCCTTCCTCGATTGACCAGCCACGGTTTTGATAGTATTCTGTTTTTTAAAAAAGCTTTTAATATACTGATTTAATCTGATGATTTTATTCTTTTAATCTTTTATTGTTCACTGCTCCAGAATCTGGTTAGATATGGAGCTGTATATAGCTGTTGTAAATAAATAAAAAAATAAAAAAAACTCGCAGCCAACATGGCCATTGGCTGCAACTGGTCAAAGCTGGGGAAGCCCAGCTTCAAATTCCAACTCAGCCATGAACCTTCCTTTGGCCGTGCTAGCTTGGACCAATGGCAATGTCAAGCCAACACATCTGGAGGGTGCAGTAGGCTGGAGAAGGCTCTTCTAATCACTACACCACATCACCTCTAATACGTTATGAAACAGATACAGATCTCTAACAGGAAAGAAGGAAGGAACAAAGCCAGACGCACACACAAATTTCCTGTTAACGTTCTGTGCCTTCCTTCATTGTATTTTTGAGAATACAAATATTCCAGAGACAAATGCTTGAAAATACACCAGAATCTAAATCCTAAGTACATCTGCTTGAAGCTAGAGTCCATAGACTCCATTAGGATCCCAGCTCAACTCTGTTTGTTGTTCTTGCTGTTGCTTTACTTGTTTTAAAACATATTCGTTACTTTCTGATAGAATTCATCCAGCTTTCCTTTCCTGTTCAGGACAACAGCATCTTTTCTACCATCGACGTTCAAAAATCAAATTATTTTCTCAGGAAATCTGTTCCCGGAGCTAATGAGTTGCCAGCCGTTGTGCTTTGCTCCAGCGTTTTCTGTGGAGCTGGAGACGAGGGCATAGATATCACTTTAAGTCTTGGTGGGATCATTCCCAAGACAGAGCTCACTCAGCCTTGATACAAAGTGAAAGGCTAAAATGAGCACTCTTCTATTATTTAGGCACCTGTCCATAGGTTGGGAGAAATCCCACTTGTGCCGATTTAGCCAAAGAAAGCAGAGATAACCACCTTGCTTTCTGCAACTAATAAGATGTGAAAGGGAAGAAATAATGACTATTGCACTGTATTTTTTGTTGTTGTTTTGTTCTGGGATGGTTTGTGTGTGTGTGTGTGTGTTTTCCTGTGGATGAGGCAGAGGGAAGCTGCCAGTGATTCCAGTCATTTTCAAATGGAAAAAAGGACTATTTGTTTCCAAATTGCACCAGCCAATGGAATGCATACATCTATAGTTCCCAAATCCTCATTTTGTGAAGTAAAATTACTTTTCAGTAATTTACTCACTGTGGGCTTTCCCCCCGCTGACTGGTCAGAAGCTATCAGATAGCTTGCAGCTGCCGGCTGAAGCTGAGCCATTTTTTTCTCTCTCCACCAGGACAGGCAGTTAGTTAGTAGAGCCATCAGTGTGGCATCTGTCATCCTGCTAGGCCCAAATTGTTTTCTATGATGGATGTCACAGTCTGTATGATCAAAATAGGAGCCCTGCTGCTTTTAATTGCAAAATCGGAGTACTCGCACATTTGTTATTATGCGGAGGTTATTACCTCACACAAAATGAATTAACAGGTGAAAATAATTGATGAGAAGAGTCTTGGGATTTTTTTGCCTCTTCAAAGAGACTTTGTAATTATGGCATAATGAATGCTCTGAGACATATCTGTGGGGGGCAGCATGAGACCACCAAAGAGCTCTTTAGATTGATGATAAATTCTCCGAATTCTACTGTAATACTGCTTAAATTTACTTAGCAATTAGTTTAATAGGCCTACATGATTCATGATAATGTAGTGCGAATTTTTAAATAAGTTTGCTTCATCCATCTATAAATTAAGCCGCTTACCTCAGCTTTCTTCCCAAGGTGATAGAATATGTTAACTAATCAGACTTCAGAAACAAAGATGATGTCGGACAGGGACTTGGGTTTCAGGAATATGTTTCTGTGTTAAACGCATTGCGGCTGCCAACGTAAAGTCAGCCAAGACACGAGCTGAATTTTCGTGCGTTTCGATTTCCACGTCGAAATGTGCAGGCTCACATGTTTGCATCCTGGATCCCAGTCAGAGCAAAGACGGAGCTCTGCAAAAGCCACCAAAGTGTGATGTTTAAGGATTCAGGGAGCTAAGTGGCCCCAAAGCTACTGACAGAGGGCACAGTTCAAGGGAAGCCTCTGAGCGCAGGGAGGCAAAGAGCTGTGCAGACCCAAACTCAGGCAGGCTGTGTCTTAAACAGCTGCCAGAGGTTTAAGTGTTAATTTCCAATAGATCTTGAGGAAAGCAAACCCAGCCAGCTTAATGAAGACACAGCACCACTCATCTCGTTATCTTGCTAAGTAGCCTGTTCAATAATCTGAAGGAATTATTTGGCCTATAAATGGTTAAGTGTTAGGGATGTTGTGGAAGTCCAAGAGGGGGTGGAGTCAGACTCCTGGACCCTCCACTAATCCTCCTGGATCCCACTCGCTGAGTCGCTGCTGCTTACAGGACCTGTCTGCTCTTCACGAGCTGCCATTTTTGTAATAATGGCAGCTCAAAGTTTTCTGGAAATGTAATGTTACATGAATGTTGGATGTAACGGGGCCATTTATGCAACATTACAGGTGTAAATGGTCTATTTACATCTTCAATACTGTGTAAATGAACCCTTTATGGCTCCTTTCTGACTGCCATTTACTCAACATTACATTTCCAGAAAACCCCAAGCCACAATTTTATGCAAAATGCCAGCTTGTTAAGGGGATGGGTGGCCCCACAGAGCTTGCTGGGTGCTCACCAGGTCATCCAGCAGCTCTCATGGTAAGTAGGGGGCGGGGTCAGTGACTGCCCAGCAAGAACAGATGAATTCCATCCCTGTGTGTGTGTTTTAGTGTGTGCTTTTTTAAATTCTGCAATTATTATATTTTTGTTGTAGTTTAATGTATTGTTTTATTACTTAAATCAGTTGTCTCTTGAAACCATATTGAGTGCCATGTTTTTGGTAGAAAAGCAGGTTACAAATCAAATACATAAATACAGTTATTGCTGGGATGTGTGTGGGGAATTGGCCATTGCTTCAGATGTGAACATGATTTGAAGTTATTTATACATGACTATAGCCAAACTGATTCCTTCCCATTTTCTCTCTTGATTGAGATAGTTGGGGAACCAAATCATGGCAAGCCAGCGAGTACCTGATCATTCATCAGCAGCAGTGGGGCTTAGCGAGTGATTAACCAATCCACTATGTCTTGTTTTTAGCATGGCTAATCATGAAGTGTGAAGCAACCTATAATGTAGCTATGTCTGATGTAGCTCCTTGCTCTTGAAGAAATATGCACAGCCCCAATTCAGATTGGGACCACAGTGATCCAGAGGAGATTTAAACTTTCCCCCATTTCCCTCCTGAAATTCCACACACCCCACAGACAGTGGGGAAGGTTAAAACAGGTGGTCGGGGGTCCATTGGAGTCAGTTGCGGTTAAACACACATCACACATACGCACACACTTCATGGGATCCTGGGGATAGATGTTGTTGTCCTTATGGCACCAGCGTGGGGGACCTCAGGCCTAGGGACCATATGTGGTCTTCCTAGGGTCCTAATCAGGCCCTCCGGAGTTACCTGTATGGCCACACACCCCTTCCCTTGGGCCTAATATCCCTTCCCCCAAACACCAATCATTTTACAGTTCCATGGCTTTTGTGCCGTTTCCCCCCCATTCTAAAAATTTGGAATGCCTCTCCTGATGCTGAGTTACTTGCAATAAGAGCTTGAAGCTAAAAGAGGCTCCTGCCCCCTTTGGCCTATTTTTTGTTCTTGCCTCTTTTGCCTTTAGCTTCAGCCCCTTTGCCTTTGGCCACACCTACCACTAGCATACAGCTCCCAAGAGCTTCTCTGAAGTCAAATGTGGCCCTCAGGATGAAAAAAGGTTCCCCATCCCTGTCCTATAGATATAAGAAGCTTGTATAGTGGACAGAACAGCTTTTGCTGCTATAGGACAAAAACAACATCCTCTCCAAGACAAATGGTACAAGACCATCTAGTTATCACTGTGGTCACAATCTGAAGCATGCACTTCCAAAAGAAGTAACTAAGTTTACTTTGACACACACTTCTCTAGTTCCCTCATCTCATGGCCCTGACAATGGAATGGCTCTTTTCATTCCTTCAAGAGAAGACCTTAAGGGGGAAGGTCTGGAGCGTCTGGGCTAAAATAAATGGGGCAAGGAATAAAAAGAATATGATAATTGGAGTCTACTACCAACCACCCAATCAAGGAGAAGTCGAGGACGAAACTTTTGAGAAACAAATTGCCAGTGTTTCAAGGAAGTGTGATGTAGTAGTGATGGGAGACTTCAATTACCCTGATATCTGTTGGGAGACCATTACTGCCAAAAGCGGCCCTTCCAAGAAATTCCTGACATGTATGGGTGATAACTTTCTCCTACAGAAAGTGGAGGAAGGAACTAGAGGATCAGCAATCCTTGACTTGTTATTGACCAATAGGGATGACTTAGTGGATAAAGTGGCAGTTACGGGAACTCTCGGGGAAAGTGACCATGTCATACTTGAATTCTTGATTATGAAGGAGACAAAAGACGAGCGTAGCCATACACGTACTCTGGATTTTAGGAAAGCTGATTTTAATAAACTCAGAACTATAATAAGTAAGGTCCTGTGGCAAGTGAGCCTAATGAGAAAAGGAGTGCAGGATGGGTGGGAGTATTTAAAAAAGGAAATTTTAAAGGCACAGTTACAAACAATTCCAACAAGGAAAAAAGATAGAAGACAACAGAGGAAACCAATGTGGCTCCACAAGAAGCTTAGCGATGACCTGAAAACAAAAAAGGATACATATAGGAAGTGGAAGGAAGGCCAGGCTACAAAAGAAGAGTACAGGCATGTGTCTCAGAAGTGCCGAAATGGCGTCAGGAAGGCTAAAGCTGTGAATGAGCTGAGATTAGCGAGGGATGCTAAAAGCAATAAAAAGGCTTTCTTCAGATATGTGAGTAGTAAAAGACAGAGGAAAGAATGGTGGTTCAACTGCTTAATGAGGATGGCAAATTGATAACAGACGACAAAGAAATGGCTGAAGTGCTCAATTCCTACTTTGCCTCGGTCTTCTCCCAAAAGCGGGTCTATGACCCCCCTGGAAAAAGTGAAGCAGAAGTTGAGGGGGCAGCATTGCAGTTTGAGATTGATAAACAAATGGTCAAAGAACACCTAATTTCCTTGAATGAGTTTAAATCTCCAGGGCCCGATGAACTGCATCCTAGAGTAATGAAGGAGCTAGCGGAAGAACTCTCAGAACCTTTGTCTATTATCTTTGCAAAATCATGGATGATGGGTGAGGTGCCGGACGACTGGAGGAGGGCTAACGTTGTCCCTATCTTCAAAAAGGGCAAAAAGGAGGAACCTGGGAACTACAGACCAGTCAGTCTGACATCCATCCCTGGGAAAATTCTGGAGCAGATTATAAAGGAGTCAATCTGTAAACACCTTGAAATCAATGCAGTGATTACTAGAAGCCAACATGGATTTGTCAGGAACAAATCCTGTCAGACTAATTTGATCTCATTTTTTGATAGGATAACCTCCCTTGTGGACTGTGGGAATGCTGTGGATGTCATATATCTTGACTTCAGCAAAGCTTTTGACAAAGTACCACATGACATTCTGATTAAGAAACTAGCTAAAAGTGGGCTAGATGGAACAACTATTAGGTGGATTCACAGTTGGCAACAGAATCGGACTCAAAGAGTACTTATCAATGGAACCTTCTCAAACTGGGGAGAGGCAACGAGTGGGGTGCCGCAGGGCTCAGTCCTGGGCCCAGTGCTCTTCAATATTTTTATTAATGATTTGGATGAGGAGGTGCAGGGAACGCTGATCAAATTTGCAGATGACACAAAATTGGGTGGGATAGCTAATACCCTGGAAGACATAAACAAACTTCAAAGTGATCTTGATAGGCTGGAGTGCTGGGCTGAAAACAACAGGATGAAATTTAATAGGGATAAATGCCAAGTTCTACATTTAGGGAGTAGAAACCAAATGCACAGTTATAAGATGGGGGACACTTGGCTCAGCAATACTACAAACGAGAAAGATCTTGGAATTGTTGTAGATCGCAAGCTGAATATGAGCCAACAGGTACCAGGCTGTGCTTTCTTCGCTGCATGCAAAGGCTCAGTCATATTGTTTCTCTGTGAAAACAGATGTTGATTGGAACCAGAGTGGTCATTTCTGTCACTTTGACTCCTCCTCTTGTGCTGCACTGTTAATGCCGCTGTGTGGTGGGTCGGGATGTCAGAGAAATCCACCAGGGAATCAAATGGGTTCAGATTTCTATGAATCTCAGCTACGTTTTTCTTTCTTTCCAGAATTTGACACAAATTTAGTCATAGACTGAATCAACAAAAACACCAGCCAAAAATAAGCATTTCCACAAGTGCGAATTTGCACAAATTTGGGACAGTGGGAAAAATCTGATTTCGTCAATGAACGGAAAGTGGATTGAAAAGCACCTGACAATCTATGGAATGCAGACAAAATGGATCTCACAGAATCGGTACATCCCTAGTGTGTGGGACATTTCTTTCCAAATACAACAGACAACAAGATCGATTAGTCCAGAGCCCTGCTCAATGCCATATTTGGCTAGCCAGCAAATGGCGAGAACAGAGCAGGCAGAAAAGCTCATTTCCTCCTTTGTCCATGCCCCAAACTATGAGCCATTCAGAAAGGCAGATCAGATTTCAGTTAAGCAGTTGAGATCAGTGGCAGCAGTTCTAGCCATGCTGTGCTCATTTGGAGGGTACTTTTTAAAAATAAATATATTTTTTTACAAGCAGGTGGCAATGGAGTGGAAAGGAGATGATTGGACAGACAGACAAGTGGGGCAGAGCCATGGAGCCCCAGCAGATGCACCATGAGTGGGGTTGGATCCAGATTTAAACTTCAACTGTGCTGGTGGAAGTGCTTCGTCCCACTGAGTTCCTCCAGACCCTTGAGAATGATAGATAGAGAATCAGGAGGCCCTCTGAATGGGTGTGAGCTGTAGTGTGTGGGGGTGGGTGGGGGGGGAGGGGATTCCCAAACACTGGGTGGTGGAACTTTCCATAAATGGAGCACTTCCTCTGGCAGAAGGTCCTTTCCTTTGCAGAAGGCAGATCCCAGATCCAGCCCAGTATATTTATTTTATTTGTTTATATTCATTTTGGTATGAAAGAAATGAAGTCCATTTCCTCCCATTCATTCGATATTCTGAGATTCTGCTTCTTTTATTGAACATATCCATTAATTTGTCCATGGGCAGGGTGCAGTTTGTAGTACCTAGATTAGACACTCCACAATTGTTGGAATTGCTGTTGCTTTTCAAAGACAGGCTAATACAATCTTAGCTGCTTCCCAAAGGTTCCTTGATAACCTTCATCCAAATAATTCAGCAATGTGCTCAAAGGATCAGAGTTCCCATGTTATACCACATAGTGGGTTGGAGAATGCTGCTGAATGGGGTGAAGTATGATGTGTCCAGGGATGGAGGGAATCCCCAGAAATCTGGGAGAGCTTCTGTAATCCAAATCATTCAATATTAAAATATTAAAATATCACTGGTAACGATCCATGCACATTTTTTCCAATGTGATTATGAACAACAACAACAACACATTGCTTGGGCATATCAAAGAATGTTAATTGTCACCAGTGCAGTAACAGTAAGCACCATTACTTCATGTGCACTAAGCTCACCTTGCTGGTGCAGCACCACAAGCAATGATGTCATCTTGGCCAAGTGTACAGATGTATAAGAAATTTGCTTCAGTTTGTTTTGACCAGAATTTACCCAGTTCACACCTCCCAGAACTGAACTGTGATCGAGCTTCCAATATGATTTGTAGAACAAAACAAATAAGTTAGAAAAAAAATCTGCATGCACTTTGAAAAATGCATATCAAAGTGTACTTTTTGAAAAATGCATATCAAAGTGTACTTTTTGAAAAATGCACTCAAACACACTTTAATCAATGGGAGAAAAATGTATACCATTGAGGCGTACCTTTGGAAAAATCTGCAGGAAAGGATGCATGGAAACGGAGTTGGGGGGAAGCTTGCAATCTGATATGGACATGAGTCCGATTGATTTTCAAGGTGGCACTCAGACAACCTCAATGAACTCAGGATTTTTTGATTTGCACATCCTTAGTGAAGGGGTTATAACTTATTATACTCTGTTCTGAGTGCTTGTTTTCTGAAGCAATGCTGCTATGTTTGGGTCAAGATCTGGTTAGATGGAATATCACAAATGAATTGAGGCTCCAACCCCTACCTTGATATTCGATCAAATGGTTAGACATTTGTGTGAATAGTTTGGCAGAGATCTATTCAGTCCTCGAAAACTATAGCCTCAATGCACATCCCCCTTATAGGTTCTCCCAAGAATTTCTCTGTGTCTGCAGCAGCAGGATAGTTGACTTTTTCTTCTTCTTTGAACAATTGCCCCTCCCCATGCTGCATCACACACTCCTTTGAAACTCCCTGGATTTCAGAAGAATTGCTTGCCATACAGCACGGGGGTGGGATGTGGGTTACTGTGGGCCTGTTGTTGTTGTTTTAAAAATAATAATCAAAAGCTCAGCTGGGGACTGAGCTCATTGCGCAGTTCATTGCACTCTGGCCTGTATCTTTTAAAATTAGATTCCCACCCTGTAGAAGCTGGATTATTACATTAAGGATGCAAGCCTATGCACAGTTTAAAACAGTGGCCCTTATTTCTGAGGAAGCTGCAATTCTATGTATGCTCACTTGGGAATTGGCCCCTTGAACGCCATGGCATTTGCTCTCTATTGTGCCTCCTGATCCTGGTGGCAGAAGAAGAACATTTAATATGAAACTGATTGAAGCATCATTTTGTTTTAAGGACATGCATTTAACAATGTGGTGAAACATTTTTTTATCTATATAAATATTTTCAGTTGCACTCTGAGGGCCCAATCCACCGAGCCCAAACGGTTTGCCCTCTGAGTTACTGACAGCCACAATGTACTGAAATTTCTCAAGGTTACCGATTAATTTGCAAGACTTGGAATCTAATTTAATTTTGGTTACTACTGTTATTCTATATATCCAGCAGTGCAATCTGTAGTGGAGATCTCTTTGACTCATACTGTCAGAAAAAAAAATATTGAAAGGTGTGTGTGGGGGGAGAGAGATTTCTGTTAATTAGAAAAGATATATATTTGGATCACAGCTGATAGTTCATGTTGAGCTTTATTGCTAATTTACAACTATTTTACAAGCGTTCCCCACACCCTTCGTGTATATTATTTATTATCTTCATAGATTCCAGGAATATTTAGAGAAGATTAGATGTATCCAGAACAATGTACACTTTGCTTTTTTTCTTTGCTTTTTTTAAAGGAGCACTTCTTGGACAAAATGTTATATATAGTGATAAAAATAGCCCTGGATGGTTTACCAAATATTATGCACATCACACTACTGAGAGAAAATGGCACAATTCTACTTTAGAACACTAGATCTTCAGTTAATTCTTTTTATATTCCATCCTTTCCCTCGCTAGCACACCATTTCAAAAACATCTTTGCTGTTTTGTTTTTTTACAATAAGACTTTTGTCTCTTTCTCTGCATCACATGTTCTTTTCAAATTTACTCTCAATGTTTGGTATTAAAAAGTATTTAATATCAAAGAGGCTGAGAAGGAGAGAGAGAGAGAGAGAGAGAACACATGGCGCAAAATATAATAAATGCAAGACAAGTAGTGGATTGCCCCACATGTGAAGCGGACTGTGGTAACTCATATCAGGCTTCCTGTCACTTGCTGAGACATTTTTCATAAACCCTTCACACGCCTGCATTTATCTTCAGTATAAACCCCAAGATGAATTCTCCAAAGACATTAACAATAGATAAATGCTTATTAAACAAAACAGTCTCTTCCAGAATAACTATAGTATTGATATTAAAAGCAGTAAGATGTCCAAAGGCAGGACATAAATGGTGTCTTTATCCAATGCTGTGTGTTTGTGTGTGTGTTTAATATGCTACATTATCTGAGTCTTATAATTAAATAAACCTGAAATGAAACACAACCAAAGAAGGCCAACTTTGAAGAGTATCTGACCTTTGGCCAACTTGATTCAAAGTATATAGGAGAATGTAACTAATACCACAGTGGTATTAAAATATATATTGAGAGATGGGAAGGGGAGAAGACTGTGAAGTTAGGGGAACGGGCATATTTTATGAAAATAGACATTGCAGTATAAGATGCAAAGCCTTTAATCGCAAGTATTTTGAAATGCGGTTCATAAATTAAAGCAACGTATTAAAGAATGGACCATTTTCACACAATAAACAATCTCTGACTGATTTCTCCAGACCAGGTACCTCATGCATTTTCTTCTTTAAAATGGAATTCTTTAACCAAACAGGATGTATGCAGGGTTCTGCCAAAGTGATTGGCAAAGGAGACTGTTTCCTCTTGCTCTTTTATGCTAAGAGTAAATGCAAATGTTTCTTCCCTATGCGAAGAAGGAATATCTTTATAGAAAAAGACCCACATTTATAGCTAGATATTTGATGTGCTGCTTAGCTATCATAGAGAAGGGGAGGTGGACAGAATAAATAGAAGAGAACTGAATTATTCATAGGGCAGTGTAAAATATTGGGGCGGTTATGGTTTGTGAAACATTGAAAGGAGCAGGCAATTCCAGCCGGTGGTAATGCTGTGCAAAGTTGCATGGGTAATGTAACGAGGATGCAATTGCTCTTCTCTGTTCTGGATGATGTAAGAACCTCCGCGTTACGTATCACCTTGCTGCAGAGCTACTTTCATTTGATAATTAAACTGAACCGGATTCCAGGGCTGTTATTCCTTTGTTAGCCTATGTTTGTAATACCCCATAGGAGCCCCACATGCTGATGATGTATTAATGTAATACATCATCAGAAACAGATGTCATTCCAGTGATATATTAGTGTAATACAGGAGAATGAGCCTCACTGATGATGTATTTAGTTCACACAAGATGGCATTGTCCGGGGAAGAAAAGGTCCAAGAAGAGATTCATTTGTAATAGCAAAATGAATTCAGCTAGTACACGGTGTGTGTGTGTGTGTGTGTGTGTGTGTGTGTGTGAGAGAGAGAGAGAGAGAGAGAGAGAGAGAGAGAGAGAGAGAGGAAGGAAGGAAGGAAGGAAGGAAGGAAGGAAGGAAGGAAGGAAGGAAGGAAGGAAGGAAGGAAGGGTTGAGTAAATGGTCCGGATGACTAAATGTGGGATCAAATGTGTGCTTCTTGTGTTTCTTCTTGTACTATAAAATAGCGGAACTATTTATGAAGTTTATAATGATTCTGCCATAGGTAGAATTTTGTTAACACCTTTTTCTTTTCTTTTTTGCTTAAATTAAAACGTTTTGTTTCATTTTGCCCAATAGGGCAAAGTAAGCAAAACAGTGCTTATCCTGACATTAATTTAGGACTGGGAAAATCCCTACTCAGTCCATCAGCAACTGGCCATTCCTATCCATTGAGAAAGTATCATGGCCGCCCCCATGCCCATTGGTTTTACTGCATGACGTGGCATTGCTGGGATGCGCTGTTCCTCCATCCTTCTAAGATAGAGGTGGGAAACTTACAGCCCAAGGGCCACGTGTAGATGTCAGATTATTTTCATGCAGACTTTGGTCCATTTTGCAAACTCCACCTATTTTTGTCTCCGGCCCTGCCCACCTTTGTCTCTGTCCATGCCCACTTTTTGGACAATCGATAGTATCCAGCTGTTTCATTTCACTAGTGCAAATGACATTGCACTAGTAGAAACTAGGTTCTAAACTATGCGTAAGAGGTGAATCCAAGTGAAGTTACATTTGCACAAGTGTGGTGGTGGAAAAACATCGTGGAGCTCCGTTAGCAATATTTGAATTTGCGGAATTACACTGTCAGATACTGCCAATGGACAGATTTTGACTGAAGTAATGCAGACCTCAACAAGAAAAAAAATTCCCACCCTCTGCACAAGGCAGGCAGGGAAGCACACTTGTGGTTTATTTTCAGAGCTATTTTCATGTTCTTTGATTGACAGTTTCCTGGTTCTTCCTGTGTGTTGCAGAGCACCAAAACCATCTTGGCTTTTACAGCATAGAGAAATAAATACAACAGTCAAAATCAAAATGGTGTTGAATACATAAATACTATCATTATACTGATGATCTTATTATAGCTTAGCTTCGATAGCTTCTTTTCCTGGAGAAGTTTTGAAAAAGTTTTTGCAATCAGTGTTTCTAATAACATTCACATCTTAATGCATGGATCATCAATCCTTATGTGCAGCTAAATAGCTTAAAAGTGACCAGATGGATCCAAGAATGGAATAATAACATTTGGAATGATCAAGCTTGGGGTGGGGGGAGAATTAACTAATAGCCATTTCCATACCACTTCTAAAAAAATTAAATTAAATTAAAATTAAATAGTAATCCATTTTGTCAGATTTTTGTTTGACACACAGGTTCTTGTTAGAATCTGCAGTACTTAAAACAATTTTTCTAGCACTTCTTGTTGTAGACATAATTTGCATGGCAATGTCCTAAAAATAAGAAGCAAGAATTTAAAAGTTGGAAATAAAAATACCACGATAATCCCTTAGATATTAGGGGCATGATCCAATCAAAGTTACGTACTTTTCTTCTTAACTTCTTTGGGATCATTTCATAATTTTTTAAGGGTTAATCCAGTTTTGTTTCATACTTGTAGCTAGGTGGAGTGGAAGGAGGAGAGAGAAAGCACGCACGAGAGATCAAATGTTTATAACACAGGACTAAAAAAAGGTATTTTATGCAATGGAAAAGTTACAGCTCACATTCTCACAGCATCTGATTGCATCATAAATAAAACAGTAGAACGAGTCATCCTAGACATACGATGTATAGAGAACTTGGCTGGAAGGCCGGTGAAGGACTTAGAATTATGATCCCAGGCCCCCCTAGACTGGTGAAGCTTGGACATGGAACAAAGTGATATGTTCAATCACTGCAGAAGGGTGGGGGAGGAGAAAAGAGACATGAGCAATTTTTATAGCATCTTCCGGACAATGTATTCTATGTCGGTTGCAGAACAGCACCTTGCTTATGTGACAAATCAACCAATATGCCCAGCAGAAGGGAACAAGAGGGGAACAAATGGAATGATGCCTGGAAAAACGGAAGGAAGGAAGTATGGCAGGAAACTGCAAAATGGAAAAATAGATGTGGCCAATGGCTAATTTTTATATATGCCACATAGCCTCGAAACAGAAGACATCTATGGGTCTGATACATACATGCATCTATTCACCCTCCACTGGATTAATGGAGAACAACTTTGTGACTGGCTTGCTATTTGCCATATTGATGATCATAAGTTCTTATGAATAGTGAAGAAGAAGAGAGGAAAGCACAACCCATATCTTAATATGGGACATTTTCTTTGTATTCACCCTTTGTATCCTGTTAATAAAGTAATTAAAAGAATTGGGAAGTGGAAAGACACTATGCTCACCTTGCTCTAGGTTCACTTCTCTGAATTTTGTGAAGTGGTACTTGGCTAAAAATTGCCTGTATCAGGGAACTTGCACACAACAATAGATATATTATGGAAAATTGAATAAAAATGCTTCTATTAGAGAAAATTAAATACAAACTATGTATATTAAGGAAAATTGCATGAAAATAAGTTTAAGAACATAACAACATGAGAAGAGCCATGCTGGATCAGACCAAGGGTCCATTTTTTTCAGCACTCTGTTCATACAGTGGCCAACCAGCTGTTGACCAGGGAACCATAAGCAGGAAATGATGCCACAGCACCCTCCCACCCATGTATCTCAACAACTGACTCTGATACTGGAGGTTGCACTTAGCCATCAGGACTAGTAGATATATGAATTTTCAAGCATTTTTTTTAAAAAATTGCAGACTGATGAGGATGTATGATTGAATATATGTGAAACTGACATGGACCAGAAATAGACCAATAGGCACATCCCTAACTCTGATAATCTGAACCTCTGCTGGAAGTCCCCAAGGTGGTGCTGCCTGAAATTTCCCTAGTTTCTCCCACAAATCATCCACGGACTGTGAAAGGGTTTGGAAATATTCACCAATGACTTGAACATCTTAATGATATGTATGCAAATGGACCCAGGTGGCCATGAACTGGCTCCACCCCTTTTCCCCAGCCCCCAGCCCTATCTCCTGACCACAAGTCCTTTGATGGTTTCATGGTGTTTGCTTGGCTCTTTCCCCATTCTGAAAGGTTGAAATGCTTCTCTTAAGGCTGAGTTAATGGCAGTAAGAGGTTTTAGCAAAGATATGCTTGTATTTGGGGTTTTTGCCTTCACCCCTTTCTACTTTAGCTCCACCCTTTTTTTCATTCAGCCTCTCAACCACCAGAATGTGGTCTCCAAGAGGTTCTCCAAAATTGAATTTGGTCTTCAGTTTGAAAGAGGTTCAACACTCCTGCCAAAGGGCATTTCTTCTTCTTTTTAAGTTCTATTTTATTTTGTTTGTACAAAATATAATTATAATTATGACTTTTATACATCACTCACACAATGATGTATGAATTAGCAAAAACAAGAGCTCAAGGTCCTCCAATTTCCACCTCAAAATTTGTTCTGAGTCAGGCCCACATCAGGTTGTGAGCCCCCACGCTACCCAATATTTTACACATATTTTGTGTATTATTCAAACTATGTATGTTTTGTGCACATTTCTCAATTGTAGGCATATTTCTTCCATGGAACTAGATTATGTGTATTTGCATTTTAAAAATGGATCCATTTGTTCCCATGCATTTTCCACATGGGCACGTTTTTGTTGGGGGTGTGCCTATGTACAGCAGTTTGCCAAGGACATGATTGGGGTGGGTGGGTAGTGTTGCACTCATGTCCTGTTTGTGGGTTTCCTGTGGGCAGCTGTGTGAACAGAATGCTGGACCAGATGGATTCTTGGCCTGATCCAGAATGGCTCACCCCCATTCTTATGAAATGTGTGGACTTCAAACAGCAAATAGCATTTGAGTCCATGTTCAGTTCCAGAAAGTGTGAATTGCAGAAATTCTCGTCAAATTTTGTGAACCGCCCAGGGAGCTTCAGCTAATAAATAAATAAATAAATAAATAAATATATTGGGCGGTATAAAAATGCAATAAATAATTGAAAAATTCAAGTTCAATCACAGTTTTTAAAGCTCAGCTAAAAAGTTTTCTTTTTTCTAAAGCTTTTAAAACTTGTTTTTGATCTTTCTTATATACTATTAGTTTTACTCTACCCAGTGCCTTTTTGGTGCATTCTCTTCGCCTTATTATTTTATTATGATTCTATTAGAATGTAAGCCTATGCGGCAGGGTTTTGCTATTTTATTGTTTTACTCTGTACAGCACCATGAACACTGATGGTGCTATATTATTATTATTATTATTATTAATAATAATAATAATTAAAAACAAATTTCTTCCCCATCCCTAGTCTTGATTAGCATAAGTGAGCCTGCAGCTACATTCCTGTGCCCCCAACAACAAAGGGTGGACAATTGCAGGACTAATAGTAATAATAATAATAATAATAATAATAATAATAATAATAATAATAATACATGGTTCTTTATGGCCTGGAATTCGGGAGCATGACACCCATTTGGGAGAGGGACAGAAAGAATTTTAACACAAACAAGGAGATACCTGAGAAGGTATTGTTGTTGTTTTTTAATCTAAATCTGTCTGAAACACTATCTAGGAATCCGATGCAGGATGCACATGTACTTTCGGAGTCTATTTACTGCCACTGTGCTGTATGTCTGTATTTGTAAATAAAACAGATGTTACAAAGACATTCTAAGTCTCTAATGTGCACTATCTCTCTGATCCAAATGAAACTAAACTCCATCGTCTTGCCCCTGATCTTCTCACTGCTGGAGGAAGTGAGGAACGTTTAATAGCATTCTGTAATTACACATCTCCTATTACAGTACAGGTATAACAGAAGAAGAATTTGGAAATAACATGCAATTATCAAACACAATATACTGTAGATCATGAATCTAACTTGCACACTAAATTAAAAGCATTAAAGTAAATCAGGGCTGCAGTCCGAAGCATATCAGGAAGTAGATTCCATTGAATGCAGTGATATTTAGTTGTGTGTGAACATGATTAGGACTGAGCTGTAAAAGAGTTTACTGCTAGTACATTTACTTTATTCTTGTTTTTCTTAAAATCAATAAAAACAAGATTGACTTTCTTTTAAATGGAGGGCCCCAAGATCCATCCAAAGCCCTACCTGCAATAACCAGGCAGAGTGATGGAATGATGGAGGCATTTCCGTCTTAAAAATCATTTTCAGCTAGATGGGTCTATCAGCCCATCTTTCTGGCTTACCTGACTGTGCGTAGGAGAGGTAGTAGAGAGGTTTGAAGATCTAGTGGATCCTCCTCTCTTTTCTCCCCTCTCCACCCACCATCACATCCATTCCCCAGCCCTATTCCTCAGCCCTCTTCTGAAGCTTTTGTTGCTCTTCTTTTCTTTCTTTGCTGCCATTGTGGCTTATGAAAGGGAATTAACTGCATCAGCTCTGGAGTGCCCTTTGAGGGTGCAGACCTGGGAACTTGGGGCCAGGTTACCCGAAGGTTCATTTCCTCCCATATACAGCTGCCACAATAAATAAAAATAAATAAAGTAAGGAATATAATGCTAATTAGAATATGCTTCCTGACATTGTGTAGAGGAAGTGTTCAGCTACCTTTAAAACTAGCAGCCTAGATATTTGATCTCCAGAGAAATCAGGGTTATATGTGCTTTCAAATAATGCTGGTTCAAATGATATCGCTCCATGTCTCATATAAAACATCATAGAAACTGCAAGTTATTTTATGCTGCAATGGCATGGATGAATTAGGGAATGAATATCAAAGGAAGTGATAATTTCCTTATTAGATTCTGCACAAGTGTGTGTGTTTGTGTGCGTGTGTGTTTTAGGACTACACGATTACAAGACTTCTTTAAACTTGTTTGTGTATAAACAAGTTAATTATCTATTGAGAGACTAAGGGTGCAATCCTATGTATTGCTGGGAGTTGTAGGACTTTTTTCTGTCTCAACATGCATGGGATTGTACTCTTAAACAAATGTTTATATATGCAAATTACCAACTTGGTTAAATAATGTTTTGATTATGCAACTGTAATAAAAAATTGTAGTATTTACACTAAAGTAAGGGATAGTGCCAATAGAACCCAAGGTGTAAACCTTCCATAGGGTGATCTTTTTTTCTCCCTTTGCTTCTTGGTTAGTGAACAAGTGGAAACTACTGCTGACCAAATCGACACGGCCTTTTGTCAACAATGACTACAAAAAGAAGGAAAGGGTAAGGTGACAGCAGGAGGTGGGGAAAGTGGAATAAGAAGGTACAGTGTCACCTCCATGCTGTGACAGGTGCAAATCAATTATTCACATATCATTTTTTTTTTAAAAAAAATCCTTTTTGTGGCAGCAGACAAACATCAGAAATGTTTTGCTGAGAATGTTCTATTATTATTATTATTATTATTATTATTATTATTATTTCATCTTTAAACCATAAGCAAAGATAAACATCACAGAGGAATAACATGGAGAAATCTCAATAGCAGATACAGAATAGTGTGGAAAAGGCATGGGAGAAACCGGGGACAAAATCAGAAGTGGTATAAACAGTGAGGGAATGAAATGCCCTGCTCAGTTGGTTCGCGTGGAGACTGAAAAGTAAATAAATAAAGATCAGCATATCTTGATTTTAGGTTTATTTCTTGTTACAAAACATGTAATAGAATGTGCAATGGTTGAGAAAAAGAGTCAAAGCTGTAAAAACACTTAGCCCTTTAATCCACACTAAAGCCGGGCAGGAATTAGTGGTTAATTTCTCCAAAGAGAGATGCTAAAATCCAAGCCTGCTGAGAAGCTGCATGCTCTGACCTCTTCATCTTATTCCCTAATCTTGGAGAGCATTCAGATGTTCTGAATCTGCAGGGCATGCGGTGGTACGGTCTTTAGCTCCTCAAAAAATGCAAGTGGGGAACTGCTCCTTTTAAAGTGAACCCCAAGTTAGAATATCTCAGTACATGTAAAGCCAGGAGGACCTCAGATATGCTTGGAGCATCCATGCTTCATTTAATGATTATTTCAATTCTGAAGAATAGCCCTGTGAATGGTTCTGTCATTTACTCTTTTTCTGTGGAGTTTCTTTCTTTACCAATACTGTGGATGTAGCATTTCGGAGCAAGCGACCTGAAAGAGTAAGTCTTTTGGAACTCAATGGGACTTACTTTTGAATAGACATGCATAGGATTGCACTGAAAGTCTATAACTTTATGAATTACTCATGGGGAATGATCGCCATAGGATCCAGTCAAGCTCTCCTTCCTCTCCATGGGTGGTTTCCAATTAACCCGTCCCACTGATGGAATTCCTCCTCCTTGTTGAAGCCTTCCCCTCTACACACACACTGCTCTGGAAGATGGGGGTAGCCTGCAGAAAAGATGTGGAGGTTGGGGATGCATGGAGGAGGATAAGAGGAAAATGTCCTGTTGCATGAGCAGAAGCCCACTCATGGGATGTTTACTTATTTATTTGATTCATTTGATTTGTACCCTGCCTTTCCACCAAGACTTTTAAAGTTTTAAAAAAGAGAGAAAAACTTGGTGAAAAACAATAAAAGCACATTAAAAGCACAGATACAACACAGAACACCACAACATGTCAGTCCGGCTCCGCCCAACATATCTTGTGGCAGTACTGCCACCACTGCCCACCTGGCTGCCCACTCAGGCTGTCGGTTGGCCTACCTGCTTGGCTGGCCGACCAGCCACTCACTCAATTGCTCGGCCATCCACCCACCATTGGTCACTCGCTCCTGCTTGCCCGGCCCCCGCCTTGTGGTCCACCAGCGGAGCTCCTATGTGTGGTTGTCTGAACGTACTCATGATAAAAAGAAGCGGCAGTGGCAGCACACCCAACAATTTGCTCTAGAGAGCCCTGCCAGTTTTGCTCTTGTTCTGGCAAATGGCACAATGAGAGGGCAGCTGGCAGGGCTCTTTAGAGCACCCACTGGAGATGGCAGGCAGCAGTAGGGCCTCCTGGCTGGGGTGTGAGAGCAGCACAATCCAATCCTCTTCCCACTCTGCCATCTGATGCGGGCACATCACCCTGCGTATCGGTAGGGCAGGTCCTGATGCCTCCATGACATGGCATGGGTTATGCATGTCGCACGGGGGATATTATACATTGCAATTTAGCCTTGCACAGGTTTACAGACTAATCCTAAAAGCCATTAAACAACAAAACAGGGACACAATTTCTGTTCATTTAATTCAGATGTATTCCTTAATAAGCAATTTGAGCATTGCATCTGTAGTGCTTACGCAGGTGTTTACTGATTATTTTGCAGGATGCAAATGTGACCTAAGGGCTCACAGACTAAAAAAAGAGTGGAAGTACTAAACAGTGGAGGGAGTCAGTAAGGAGAGGATTGGTGAAGTCACACAGCAATTGCTTTATTCCTTCAGGATCACAGAGATCTCTGAAGACTTGCTCTCTTTTTCAACACACATTACTAATTTGCCTAAGTAATTTATTTAAACAGCTGCACATTTAAATTTATTTTCTTTGCTTTTTTATTATTATTCTACAGAGCAAATCAACACATGAGCCAATTTAATTTCTTGAAAAGTGTAGGAAGCTTAGGCTTAGGAGACCTTAGATTCAGATCCGTTCATTTTATCATATATATTTTTTTACCTGGGGCTACTTTACCTATTGCAAAATGCATCCTGTAAAGAGATGGAATATTTGCCTTTACCTGTGGAAAGCCAATTGCTGTATGTACATATTGTTCACACGGATGTGAAAATAAGTTTACCTGTGAATGGCACCCAGCACAACCAGCACTAGAGGCAGTCTCAGAAGTCCGCCAATCTATCCATGTGTGCCTGCTTGTGCAAGCAAAGTAGCCCCTTCATATATTTCACATTTCCAATATGTCCAGTGAAAATCCAAATTGACTCCAAGGGGGTGGACCTCTTTTTGAGCGAGGGAGGTTTCTTACCAAACACCCCCTTTGGATAGTCATCCATTTCTAGTTCTTGCCACTTCCTGATAATGCCAGATATAATTTGGGGCATGTCCACCTTTTAGACCAAACTTTCCTGACCTGGCGACCTGTGTTGGACTACAGCTTCCAACAGCTCCAGCTAGCTTGGCCATTGGACCCAGAGTGACCCAGGCTGCCACTCTGCTGTAGTAAGCAGCTGATTTCTGACTACACAATTACGTGTTGTGTCTAGTTATTGAAGAGAAACAATATGCAGCCTCCTACAGTCCCCTGCAAATGTTGTCAGGATGTTCTAGGAGGTCACTGCATGTGACCAGATCTGGTCAACAGCAATTTCAGAAGGGGCTGAAAGTGGACTATTCATCAGAAATTCTGGTACTACTCCACAATGGGTCAGAATTTGGAAGTATCTATCATCTCAGACAGTATGTAATACGTTATGGTACATGTACAGAAGTTGGTACATGTACAGCAGAACCTGCTCTAACAGTCAGAAAAAACTTCCTGACTGTTAGAGCAGTATGACAATGGAATCAGTTACCTAGGGAGGTTGTGGGCTCTCCCACACTAGAGGCATTCAAGAGGCAGCTGGACAAGCATCTGTCAGGAATGCTTTAGGATGGATTCCTGCATTGAGCAGGGGGGTGGACTCGATGGCCTTGTAGGCCCCTTCCAACTCTGCTATTCTATGATTCTATGATTCTATGATTTCATGGCATGCAAATCTGCTCTTAGTGTCTGGCGTTTAGCAAATTATGAAGGAAGGAACATGTTATAAAGAACTGCTGCTGAAAATGGCAGCCCCATATTGAGTCCCCCACTCCCTCTCCATGGCATCTAGTTCATCCTTATTCTGACATCATTACATGGAAAGGAGGATAGGGCTCCTGTATCTTTAACAGTGCACGGAAAGGGGAATTTCAGCAGGTGTCCTTTGTAGGCATGCAGCACCTGGTGAAATCCCTACTTTATCCCAACAGTTAAAGCTGCAGGAGCTGTACTAGAGTGACCAGATGCAAAAGAGGGCAGGGCTCCTGCAGCTTTAACTGTTGTGATGAAGAAGGAATTTCACCAGGTGCTACATGCCTACAAATGACACCTGCTGAAATTCCCTTTTTAAAGATACAGGAGCCCTGTCCTCCTTTCCATATGGTCACCCTACCCGCTACATATCACTGCTGGAGGTAAGGATGTTAGGGCATGGGATAAGTTGAACTGGAGGTTATAAAGGGGAAGGGAGAAACATATAGCAACTTTAGGGTGACCATATGAAAAGGAGGACAGGGCTCCTGTATTTTTAACAGTTGTATAGAACAGGGAATTTCAGCAGGTGTCGGTTGTATGTATGCAGCACCTTGTGAAATTCCCTCTTCATCCCAACTGTTAAAGATGCAGAGTATAGCTAGCATGACTAGATACAAAAGAGGGCAGGGCTCCTGCAGCTTTAACTGTTGTGATGAAGAGGGAATTTCACCAGGTTCTCCATATATAAAAATGACACCTGCTGAAATTACCTTTTCTAGGCAACAGTTAAAGATACAGGAGCCCTGTCTTCCTTTTCATATGGTCACCCTAAGCAACGTATCATTTTTAGTGGTAGCTCCGTGTTCTTCATAATACATAGTTCTATAATGAACCTCACTCTCAACAACATTGATATGTCTTTAGTGTATCTGTAAAACTGAAAGTAAATTAAAGCTGTAAATAGTAGGATTTACATTTAAGTAGCTATGCATAGCTACATCGTATTGTAGAGATGTGACATAAATGATTACTAATTATGATACCATTTGATTGTACTCACAGTAGAATATGCTTTGTATATACAGTTGGGCTTTTTAATGTTTCATTTCACACAAGTTTTCCATCTTTTTTTCAAAAATAATCCTTTTCATTAGATAAAAAATTACCACGCCTCCTTTCTCCATCTAGCTGGTCTGTCCACTCCCTCCAACATGAAAGACGGCTGTTATCTTTTACTTGTTTAAAAATGTGCGTGAGGAATTATTTCTTCTCCCATCACACAAATTCCTCTACCCCCCCACCTCCATTAAAAGCCTTCACCTTCACAGATATAACAACCTAATTGCATGCTGCAATGCAAAATGAAATCCTCAAATTATCAAGTGCAAAATTAGCATTAAAAAATCATAAGACAACAAACAATAGAGCTTTTTATGTGATTTTTGTAATTGCATGAAACTAGTTACTTTAGCAATAATTGTTTGTGCTTCATTAGCATGCAAAATGGTTTTGTAGACTAACCTGAACACAAAAGAAATCATTTGTGATGAGAACTGTGCTTTGTTTAATGTTAGACACCATTGTATTTGCTTTCCTAATATAACAGTTCTAATTAGTACCTAGCACTCATTCAGAGTTTTTCAGCTTGAACACGCTGAAGGTGACAATTGAGTCACAATTCCATGGCACTCTTTGTCAGGTCCTGTCAAAATATAGCTAAGTCTTCAGGATTTGTGATCTAAATATGAAAAAAAAGAAGAAGTTAATAGTCCAAGTGGGGAAAAATCAACTTCAGGTAGTTTAAGAAACAAATCTGAATAATACCTTGTTACAAGTACCAAGTTCTTAAAGAGACCTGTAGCACATTATATACTCAAGTCACTATTCTGGTGCGAAGGTCGATAAATAAGGAGATGAGACAACAACAGCTGGATTTAAACAGGGCCACATTTTATTAAATGATCTGCAAAAGGGGGTGAATCCTACTGGGCATCCAGTATGGCCTGTTGCCAGGCCCCTGAAGTTGGGCGAGCCATTCTTGGCCCTACGGTAGGCGCTGCACCTTTTGCCTTCCCTCAGGCCTGCTCCTTGTGGGGTAGGGAGACCATCCTTTGTCACACCCTATCTCCGGCTGCCCGGCTCAGAGTGGGTGAGTAGAGTTGGCCCCAAAGGTAAGTCTTATCTCCGAGGCAGGCTGCGGGGCTCAAAGGTGGGAGCCTCAGATTTTACCAGTCACTGTGAACAGTGCCATGTGAATGCTCACCATCCCCACTCCCACTCTGGATGCCCGTACCTAGCACCAAATAGCAAATGTGACCAAATTAATAGAACAGATTAACCTAATGAATACACCCAGACTGTCTTACAGTGTGGAGTAGGCGAAAAAACTCCTGCACAATTCAGTGCAGGAGTAAAAAATTCCTACTAGGCTCCAAACGGCAACCAGCAAGTCCACACTGCCTACAGGGAGGGAGGGAGGGAGGGAGCTGTGCAGCAAAGAGGGGAAAGGAAGGGAGAGCCATACATTTATGGACTTGCTATCCCCTCCCCCCATGTGGCACCATCCCAGCGCCCAGCCAATACCAGCCGGGCACGTCTCCCATCTCCCCCGCCCACAAATGCTTCCCCGCGCCCAGGCTAGGCCGGGCATGGCAGAATGGCCATTCTCTGCACACTCACCTTGGAATAAGCCCCATTGACCTGCTTCCAAGGAAATGTGTATAGGGCCTCACTTCCAAGCCATATGCGCTCTCATAGGTATGAGATTACTTCAGCCTTTCCCAATTTCAAACCCCATCAGTCCCAGGCTGCATGGCCAATGCTCAGGAATGTTGCGAATTGTACTCCAAAACATCTGGAGTAGGGATGTTGGAGAAATCTTCAACAGGCTCAAATGAATCAGGATTTCTATGGATTTAACCTGTGGATTCCGCAGCGGTTTGGCTTTTTCTAAGTCAGGCAGACTTGTGGACCAGTTTTTCATTTTGGGGGCATTATTATAATTTAAATAGAAAGACAGGACATCCCACCACAGTGTGGAAGGTTGCAACTGTCTGCCTGCCGGTTCAGTCTTACTGTTCATGGGCCACAGTTCTTATGGGTCTTTTTCTTTAATTTGACTGGACAGCCCTTACAATATAGAACACCTTCAAAGACAGGATGGTCGTCTGTAAAAAAGAAAAGAAAAGAAATGACACATCCCAGTATCTGTGACCATTGGTCATACTAGCTGGGGCTGATGGGAGTTGGGTTTCAGTAGCATCAGAGGTGGCACAGCTTCTTCATGCATGATTTGACCCATTTAGGGTGCAGTTCTATGCATATTTGGACAGCGCTGTGCTGGCTGGGGACGCCGGAAGTCATAGGGCTTCTTCCTGTCTAAATATGCATAGGGTTGCACCTTCAGTTGAACAGTAGGAAGAGATGAATGGCAAAATTTGGAATCAACTAATTAGCAATCTAAAGGCTGTTCAGAAGTGATTATCTTATTGCCTTTGAAGAGAATGGAATTCTTGTTTCTTTTTCAGGCTTACAGCATGTACGAAAATAAGACAGAATGAGCATGATTTTACTGTACCAATACGCTTTGAGTCTAGCTTAATTCCTTCACACAGTAGCTAGAATGTAGCCGGGGGTAAACATGAAGACTCCTGCTGAGGGATTGTCTCCAGCACAGTGTCTGCATATGAATAATCCAGGGATGAGTCAGGCCAGTGAGCCAGTGCCTGCATTTCTTCCTGATTATCACAGTGTGAGCTGAGTTGATAGCGTTATGTGTTTTCTTTTCAATAATAGATATGTCTAAGAAATTCGAGATCTCATGGGCTGGCCCATATATTGACGCATAGATGGTAGGCATACTTATATTATCTAAATGGTAGAAGCCTATTGGGGTGTTGATATTTGTAGGCCCAGAGCTGAAGAACAAAGCAGAAATGTTGATGCTCTGAACTAGCTGCTTTTCAGAGTCTAAAAGGGCTTCCTAAAATATTGTTCTAGCAAACTTTCCTACTGAGAAAAAGCACTATTTTTCCACTTTTTGCAACACAAGGACCTACTACTTTTATAATCCATCCAGCCTGTGGTGGCTGTATGGAAACCTTTGCTCATGATGGGACCCAGACTGGTAGTTCGACCACTCTACTTCCATGTTGTAAGTGAAGGTCTGTCAAAGGCTCAGTGGGAATCTACACTGATGTTATTCTAGCATTTTGAATGGGTTACTGTGACGCACAGCGTCACGTGACCCTGGGTCTCCAACGTTGCAAATGAGTTGTACTTACAGGTTCTATTTCTTAGTTCCAGCGTGGCTACAGATTCATGTGCCTCGTTCTACCGGTAATTTTCCTCTCCCTTTCTCAGAGCTTCTGGGTTTGCTACGCCCACTTCCTGTTCTCCTTCCTTCGCCCCGTTTGCTTCGCCCCATTTGCAAACCCAGCAGCTCTCACAGAAGAGGGAGAACAACGGAAACAATTGAACAATGTGCCCTGAAGTTCTGTTGCAGTGAAACGTAAGTCACGCTAGTGTGTCCCGTGATACAGAGAAACGATACAGAGAACCACGTTAGAAAGGGACACTAGCAACGTTATAAGACTAGTGTAGATCCGGCCTCAGTCTTTCCCACATGACAAGGGATGCACAGAATAGATGAACACAGCTTGGGCAGGAAGCTATGGGAGCCAAGACATCTTGAAAGTTGTGGGAAAATATTGATAGCACATCCAAAGAAAAGGGAGAGAGCAGGGTCATATAGGCCTTTAGAGACACTGAAGATTCCTAAAGAAGGGAGCCTAGGACAGCTTGTCATAAATAAAAATCTACCATACTACATCCCAGTATCACCAAATAACATGAAGAAGGAATGGCATGGACCCTGAGATGAATCCTCAGAATCACATCACAGCCTCCAAATAGTCAAGGGTGTAACATGATTAGTGGAACTGAAGCCAAGGACCACAGGTTCCCTGGGGGAAACCATTCAGGGGAACACAATTCAGCCTCATGGGGGCTTCTACTTCCAGTTTCAATAAAGCATTACAGGCCTAGCTGTTGTTGCATCCTTCTATTTACCACTTAAACAAAGGGAACTATTTTGGGGGGCAAGGGATATTGATGGAGGATTAAAGTTGAAGACTAGACTCTTGAGCCTGGTTACATTTACCTGAGCATAACAGGGCACAGGTTGGTTTGCAATGAAGCACTCTGACCCAGGAACAATGGGGTTTCCTTGATGGCTTGGATACATGCACGTGTGATAGGAATGCATGTGTAGAACATTCCCTAGTCAGCACTGAAAAGAATGGGGTCAGTCCCTGTTCATTGCCCATCAAGATCCCAAGAAGTTGTTGACCATTGCCAGCATTTCTAAGTTTGGATTTCACTTCCATGTGGAGTGCTTTTAGTAATAAATTAATTCAGTCCAAGTGACAAATATTAGAAAAGTGTCTGGTTTCTATTTTACACAGCTACACATTGGTTGTATTTCAGTTTAAACCAAACCTGTAAACAAAATTGTATTATTCAAGATTTTGCCTCTAAAATTATAGTCAGGTATATTTCTTCCCTGCAACTCATCTTTAGCACTTTGGGCAATATTTATTCCACCTACTCAGTTTCTCTAGCCAAATAAATCAATGCTAGAATGTAGATCTCTCAGTGTAAAGGTGAAGTAGTGCAGCATATTCTCATCAAAAAATGATATCAGGTTTGTTTGACAAGATCTATTTTCCATTACGGACTGATGCTTGGCATTAATTATCCTTTAATTCTTCAGTGATTGCACCTTATATTTTAGCCTTGTCCATGATTTCAACCAGGCTCAAAGTCAAGCCGCCTAATCTATAGTGGCTCAAGTCATTCCAGTCATCTTTTATAAATTACTGGCACAACATTAGCCTTATTTCCAGTCCTCTTGAAAGCAATTCTGCATCTTGATAGTAAACACAAAAGCATAGTCCAACAAATCCCTGAAAAGACCAGTTTGGACCCTGGGGAAAGCTGTTCTCCTAGGCTTTCGCTTCTCTCTTTTCTTGACGGATTCAATTCACAGTCCCTGGAAGTTTCATGCAGTTTCCTGGGGTGAGGGGTAGGCAAAGAAATGACTCTGAAATCTTCACCGAGGACACTTCACAGGTTTATTTGGTGTTTCAGACACATAGGCCATGGCTAGACCAGGACTATATCCCAGGATCATCCTGGAATCATCCCTGTGTGTCCACATGATGCACAGGGGATCCCGGGAGCAGGGAGGGATGACCCCTCCCTTGGCCTGGGATTTCACCCTACCCTTTAATCCCACTTTTTCCATGGTCTTGGGATGATCCCGAGACCGCGGAATGTGTGGGCGGGCGTCACGGGTTGTCCCGGCTGCATGTGAGTAACAGAGGTTTTTTAAAAAACAAATAAAATAAAATCCTTACCTTGCGTTCGAACGCTCCTTCACTCATTTCCCTTTTTTAAAAAACAAACAAACCAAAATGGCGGCCATGATGTAGACCAGGGCGTGTAGACCAGGGCGATGATCTCGTGATCATAAAATCATGAGATCAGCGCCCTACTACCCCCTCATCTACCCAAGGCTATAGTGAGGCATTTGTATGAAGAACTTTGGAGTTTATCATATGAAGCAGTTGAGGGGGGAAGAGGTATTTGGCACAAATGATTTCCTGCATCAGTGGAGGCTGGTGGCTCTGATGTCAGTGAGGTGGTGAATCCACTCCAGGTTTCAATCAGAACGATTCAGAACTTTAAAGGAGCTATCCAACATGCTTTGAGCCTTGGATAGCTCCTTTAGAGTTCTGAATGATTCTGACTGAAACCCAAAACAGATTAATTGCCCCACTGACATTGGAGACACCAGCCGCTACCGCCCTTCATGAGTTAGCCAAGATTCCTTTCCACCATCCCATGCAAGAATTTACATGTGCAGGACCTGTTCCACATTCAAAATTCCACATGTAATGGGGGAGAACACATGAGCCCTGGTCCACATGACCATCATAACCTCAATAAAGAGCTGCTTCAAAGGGAAGCTGAATGGATTCATCAACTCGATTGTGTTTAACCCTTTGGGCTTAATGCTAGCCTAGACCTTACAGTATTTCTCGCATAGAGGCGATTACTAGCCAATTAAGCCATATTATCCACAGAATATATGAGCAGGGTGCTCGTTACGCTTTTCAACAGTTGAGAGCATTGTTTGGCTGATCTACACTTGAGAATGACAAGGCGGTAAGCTCAAGCCGTATCGTGCGCAGCACTGTATATTTGATCTAATTTCTGGATACCTTACAATTTTCATTATATCCTCATATAGATAGTGTCGTTGGGAGGGCTCTACCCCAAACATACAGCCATGGCTCCTTCTATGAACAAGGTGGTGAGGCTAACACTTTTTGATCTTCTTTACTGCACTTAGTGGATGGTAAACTATATGACCTTTACTAGTATCTTAGTGATATGTTTTATTATTCTACAGCGTCCTGCTGATGAAGAGATTTCAAAATGGGCACTGTACCGGACACCTGTCCACCTGTCTACTTTTATCTTAGACACCTAGAATATTGAAATTGTTGGGTGGTACAACATTGTACTTTAAAAAAAATTTCCACATGCTGTTTTGTATACATACTGTTACTGTTACTTTTTTACTGATACACTGTATATTATTCTGGTTTGATCTATTGATTTACCCATGCATTGAAGGCTTCTGCCTTGTTGGAGGCTTTGTTTTACTATGTTAAAGCGCTGATCCAGCAGCTTTATTTTGATGTGGTAAAGGGTGTGTATCAACAAGAGTAGTATACATTTTGTATGTTTGATTATTACCATACAATAGTATCTTCAGACAGCAGGTTGTTGTAAATATGATCCACCCACAGTAGAAATATATAAATATGTTTGTTTATTCTCCACTTTAAATGTGTGGTTTTTTGTGGTTGAGTGCTAAGCACCTTAATTGTGTTCTCCACTGAAGATCAGCATAGTGCTTGCAGGCACACAGGCACCATGCAACAGGAATAGGGTGACCAACTGTCAGGATTTCCCAGGATTTGTCCTGGTTTTTGTTCTTTCCATGGTGTCAGGGGGGATTTTCTATAATTTTCAATAATGTCCTGGAATGACACACCTTCCCCTTTAAAGCTGCCATTAGCATGGCAGGAGTGAATGACATGCTTTCTTGAGGCACATCATTCCCCCACCCCGAGCTCCAATTGAGGTCTTAAAGGGGAAAGTGGGTCATTCGTGGACATTATAGAAAAGGCCCCAATTGGAGTGGATGGTGGTGGTGCAGAATGAAATCCTTTCCCCTCCTCCATTCCAATCGGGTTCTTTAAGGTGGCGGGGGAATAACGTACTTTCTGCAGGACTCAGAAAGCTGCTTCCACACACACACACTAGGTGTCCTGTTTTTTGGTTTCCCAAATATGGTCACCCTAAACAGGAAGTGCTCATTTTCCAGGGTTCCCAGAGTTCCCAGTCACTTGGAAGTAACCTTACATGCCTACAGTGGTACGTGTACAGGGTCTATTTGTAGACCTTCATCTGAATGCATGGAGGTTGGGAACAGGCACAGAGTGCACCAGCTCCCTCTGAGCATTGAAAGGACATGATTAATAAAATAATGAGGAAGTAAAAAAAAAGAAAGAAAAAGAAAGAAAAAGTCTGAAAGGCCTGCAGATTTGACAAGTCATCTTTGTTAACTTTCTTCTGATGCCTTGTGCCAAAGTGTCCAAGAATACAAAATGGTTTTGATATTCAGTGGTCATTTCCCTTCTCTGAGTAACAGTTTAATGAGGTCACATTAACTTTCTGCCCGCCACTGATGACATGAGGAGTGTTGATAAAAATCTGATTAAACTCTCCTACATTAAGCACATTTTCTCAGATTCATGTTCAGGTACTTTCAACTCACCCCCTGTAATGGCATTTTTACCATGCATAATGCGTCTCCTATTACTAGATGCATTAAAAAATCAAATAAAACAAAGTAATTTATGTCAAAAAGTAAGAAACACTCACCAAATACATCATTACGCCAGTAACTGCTTGCTACTTAAGGCATTAAAGCAATTGAACAATGTCAAGTTTAAAAATTAATGGCATTGATGGGTTTTTGTTTTAAGCAGTGGCTTAAAGATTATTATATTTTTATCATCTTTTCTTGTATATTTTAGCCATTTAAGATTCCAAATGCAAGAAAATTATGTGTGAGATTGTCAGCTATCCTTTACTAAATGTTGTAGCACTTACAGAAATTTATTTTGATCAATGCTTAATGCATTATTACTTTCACCTCAGTCCATAGGCCTTCTTTGCTTTCATATCTCTCAGGAACGGTATACTTAGAAATAGAGTTAAGAGTTAACTAACAAAGGAAAAAAGGTACAGGTTTTCTAAATCTAACTGTGGAATACTTTAATAAAGTAAACAAGAAAACAAAACAAAACCAACCACTGATAGCCTTGACTGGCTTATTGTTAAATGAGAGCAAATGTTGGAAAAGAATTATTTGTCTTTAAACTCTTGTGTTTGTTTTGAACTTTGAGGCATATACTGTGAACATAAGAACTGCCATGCTGGATCAGACCAAGGGCCCATCTAGTCCAGCAATCTGTTCACACAGTAGCCAACCAGCCATCGGCCAGGGATGAACAAGCAGGACATGGTGTAACAGCACCCTTCTGCCCATGTTCCCCAGCAACTAGTGCACAGAGGCTTATTGCTTTGAATACTGAGATAGCACACAACCATCAGGGCTAATAGCCATTGATAGCGTTTGCCTCCAGGAATTTATCCAAACCCCTTTTAAAGCCATCCAGACTGGTGGCTATCACTACATCTTGTGGTAATGTGCTTATACTCCAAATTACCTTCAAGGTGGCAGGTAAATGCCACCCCTCCCTTTTACCTTACAACAACCTTGCCAGGTAGGTTACGCTAAGAGGTAGTGATAGTGACTGGCCCAAGGTCACCTCAATGACCATCTTGGCTGAATTGGGATTTGAAACTTGGTGTCCCTAATCCAACCCTATGCAAACTTACATATAAACATGAGCGACAGAGGCCCAGCACCCTTTTTTCTCCCCCATTTCCAGTCACTTCATGGGAAAGGAATTCAGAATGGAGAAACGGCAGGAGGGGAGAGATGCTTAACTCCCTACCCACTGGCCATTTTTCTGTTTCAAGTCACCCACTTTGGCTTTTCTGTCTGGGGCAGCAGGTGTACCTGTCACATGTGTGTTCCTTTCCTCTAAGTCATTGTGTATGTAGAAGGTACCCAGGGTTCTCATTCTGCAAAGCCTCAAGTTTCTCTCTTTCCTGCCAGGAGACACCAGACCTTTACCATCAGTGGACACTGTGGGTCCAATGTTAGTGAGGTTGTGAATCTGTTCTGGGTTTCAGTCAAAACTAGCCAGAACTCTAAAAGAACCATCCAAAGCGATGAAGCTATTTGGGGGATTGGGTTCAGTACCTTTGATGGCTTCATTAGTGTTCTGACTGAAAGCCAGAGAGGATTCCCAGCCCCACTGACGTTGGAGCCACTAGCCTCCACTGTTTACAATCTGTTCTCTTGCATTGCGTTACCTGCTTCCCAGACTTGAGAAACCATCGAGAAACTTATATCTTACAACTTATATGCGAGAGATGAAAGAGATGCCACTCACTCTTATTCCCGTATCGCACATGGCAGGGGAATAAGTTGGACAATATTTTTATAGCAGTTTTTCAGCTATTTTCTTGAAGGATATATATAAAACCAACAAATGAGAGATCTAAGGGCTCCCCCCACTCCTTAGTTATTTTAATAAGAGGTGACTTTGGCAAATTTTGCATTTTTTAATTATGGGTAGGATATATTTAGTCAATAAGTCATTGGGAACAGCAAAGAGTTTATTCAGTGAGGTTTCCTCCCAGGTTCCCCTCAGGAACCAACCATCTTTTAAAGAGCAGTAATTATTTTGTGGTTGTGCACAAAACTCTCGGCTGTTTTGTGGCAAGACATGGGGAGCCATTGCCCAAGAGGGAAGAGGAACGTCATAAAGCAATCATCTCCAACTCATTTTCTTTGGTTTTGGACACTATTTATACTGCACATGGGAGAGACAATGTATAAGCAGTTACCAAATAAGTAGGTTTCTCTGCAAAGCACAGCTTTAGGCATTTGTAGCTGCATCCCTAAAGTCTAGGGCACAATCCACCAAAAAGATCTCTAACTCTTTGCTCCTTGTTACCATAGCTCTATGAAACCCCCATGTTCAAAGGCAGTGTACCTCTGAATATTACAAGCTGGCAAGCCAAAGAACAGGGGAAGATAGTTGCATTCGGCTTGTGCAATTCCCGAATCTCTCCAGCTTGCTGCTGAACACTGGACTAAATGAATTGCTGTTCTGATCCAACAGGGCTCTTCTTATATTCTTACCCAAGTGCCACTGAAATGAATGGCAGGGTGGTAGCCCTCCGCTCCCAATTTATTTCAATGATGGTTACAAAAGATGGTCTCCTAATGACAACTCCATATATAACTGCAATAAATCAACCAAACTACAGTAAATAAATATCTCTTTCCCCCACCCACCTCGCATTGTCACCTCTTTTTTTATGATGCCTCTGCGTTTCCGTGTCAGACCTCTTGACATCATCCAGTGGCCCGTTTCAGTATCGCGTTTCATGGCGTTATAAATGGGTGGGTAACGCTCTGTTTCTTCTGATAGCCATTCATTCACCCATTAACACACTAATAATATTTACTGCATTCTTTGGGGTATGAGGTAGGGAAAGCACGCACTACGATACTTATTTATTTATTTCATTCTGCAGCTATGGTCCAATGAATGTCACCGAGCCTTGTCACTTTAGACCAAATGTATTGCATTGTGAAATCTGGCACAGTAATTCTTAAACCGAGCCAAGTCTGTCTTCTGCACATACAAGGTCAGAAAAAGGTTTATGGCAGTAACATATAAGATGAGAAACCTTCTGATCCTTTTTTCTCATTGGAACATTTAATGGGTTTAAGTGATTAATTTAGAGCCCATTAAAAAAAAGTGATGGATTTAGAGAACACGGATATAAAGGTTCTTATTAACCCATGGACAAATGTCATTCAAATGAATGAAGAATTTTGCTTACCGGAACTCTTACAGGATGCTTCAATAAACGTTTGTTTTTTGAGCCTTGGAAATGCTATATTTGCTGGGTTTAAGAAGCTGTGCAATTGTGATGAACAGGATGGTTTCTGTGCATGCTGATTTTTCAGGATGATATCATAGCACTGCAATGTGTAGACTCAGTTCAACTGTTGATGCTTTCCTAGCATTCTTTGCTGTGGTGTGGATTTTTGTGGCACCGATATAATTGGATCTTATACGTACAGCCATAGCTGCTCCAGCTCCCTCCCAGCTGACTTCAGGCTCCACGCAGATGCTAGTAACTGAACAGGTTTATGAACAGGATTCTGTACAACTCCCTGGAAGGGTCTTAACACATTCCTGAAAAACACGGATTCTCCTTGCCCACGGGAAAAGAGGAGTGCAGATACTGGAAGCTGGATTGTACTTACTTAAGTGCAAAGTTAATTCACTGTGCCTGAATCCAACAACAGACATGCATTTATAGCAAGAGGAACATCCAGCATAGACTTCTTCTTTTTTTATTATTAAGGAATATCGATGGAAAGATGCAGAATATGACACAACCCCTATTTGTTAGTGGTGTCCCACTGTAGTGCTGCTACAGCAGCATGGAGGGTGGGCAGGGAGGTGGCAATTCCTAAACAATTCATATAGGAAACTCCTACAGAGTGAAGAAAAAGGATCCAGGAATTTAGAATTTTCAGAATTCCCCTGTTTGGTTTTCACTGTCTCCTCCTCCTCCTCCTCCTCCTCCTCCTCCTCCTCCTCCTCCTCCTCCTCCATTTAATTCACCTAAGGGCCGAACTACACACATATTACTTTTAAAAATGTATCTAGCAGCAATGTCTTTTTTTCTTTTCTTTTTTACTCTGATGTAATCACAGGGAACCCAATCCAGAGTGGGGATTTAGCTTCGGGAGTAGGGGATCTTTAACTCTTTGCTCCCCACGGTGATTCCCACCTGAATTGCTCCTTCCCCTCACCTGCATTTTAAATGGCCAAATTTAAAATGCAGGTGAGGGAAAGGGGGTTGGACTCAATGGCCTTATAGGCCCCTTCCAACACTACTATTCTATTATTCTATGTGTTCCATTTGTTGTAATAGATCACTTTTTGGCAAGGCAATGTGCAGGTGTATCTGTGTGCATCAAACAACATAGGATGCAAAGATTTAATCCTCTACACTAGGGTAGGGTTAACCACCACCACCCTGCACTTACTTCTAGAGTAAAAAAAGGAGGAAAGGATGCAGCTGTTAGCTTATGTCTTTAAAATAATTGTGCAGTTTTGTCCTGAAATTTATGCAATGATTACAACTGGGGTAAAAATACTGTAATGTGTTTATAAACCAGTAGCATAACCAGGACTGGAGACAAGCTCTGAAGGCACTTCAGATTTAGTAACCCCTGTACTAATGCTGGTGGGTTCCAGCAACCAGACTGACTCATAGCTAACAAATAAAAGTCCCAGCATTCCCCGGCCTGCTAGACTGGCTGGGGAATGCAGGGAGTTATAAGACTTTTTTCTGTCTTAACATGCCTAGGAGGCTTGTGGCCTTCATGGAGTAGGAAACAGGAAGGCTTGCAGCTGCCTGTCAAGGTTGCTAAAAAGACCTGGGTTCAAAGTATGACCATGCAGGCATTTGCATTTGCCAGTTAGGTGGTATGCCTACATAGGTTCAGCAATATTAGGTCTTCCTTTTCCGGGGCTTTCCACACAGAGTCAGTTTGTGTAGCAACATCTCCAGTGGACTTCACCAGCATTCACAAACCCATTGCCAGCCCATAGTCCTTCCTCTTTTTCTTCTTCCTAGGGCCAGATCTACCCCAAGCAGGATGTGGTACTTTGAAAACGGTTTGAAAACTGTATCTGGAGGGTGTCTTGGGCCCCAACAGTTGTCACTACTGTTATAAACCATTTTAAAGCAGTGGTGTAGTTCCTGCCTAGGTTAAAGACACAGCTCACAGCAGGGGCTGTTAGGAAATGTCATTCCAAGGGCCGACGAGATCATATCACGCCAGTCCTTCTACAACTTCATTGGCTGCCAGTCCAGGTCCGGGCCCGATTCAAAGTGCTGGTATTAACATTCAAAGCCCTGAATGGCTTGGGGCCAGGTTATTTGAAGGAATGCCTCCTCCCATATGTGCCTGCCCAGACCTTAAGATCATCCACAGGGGTCCTTTTCCATGAGCCCCTGCTGAAGGAAGTGAGGCAGGTGGCTACTAGGAGGAGGGCTTTCTCTGCTGTGGCACCCCGGCTGTGGAACAAGCTCCCCAGAGAGGTTCGCTTGGCGCCTGCATTGTTTTCCTTTCGTCGCCAGCTGAAGACCTTTTTATTTTCTCAGTATTTTAACACTTACTTTAACTTAAATTTAAACTCTGAGCATCTAATCTCATATTTTAACCTACATCAATTTTTGCTGTGTGGTTTTATCCTGGTCATGCTTTTTATATTGTATTTTGTATTTGTGTTTTTAAATTGTTGGTTGTTTTATTATGCTCTTCATGGTTTTAATTTTTGTGAACCGCCCAGAGAGCTTCAGCTGTTGGGCGGTACAGAAATGAAATAAATAAATGTCTAGACCTAGGGAGGGGAGGGATCTCACAATATGGTGATTGCAAGATCCTCCCCCTCAGTCTACACGTGGTGCACAACATCCTGGGAGAAAGAAGACATCGCGCCCACCATTTGGGTTGTTGTTGTTGTTTTATTGAAATGAGCGCACAAGTGCTTGATCGCTAAAGGTAGGGTTTTGTTGTTGTTTTTTAAAAAGACCCTGCTCCCCCTCCCCCCGATGGGCATGGAGCTCCTGAAGAGCTCTGTGCCCCATGCCTGGTTCCCTGATCCTTGTGTTTACTCGCGAGGAGCTGGGAAGAAACTGGGATGGCTGCCCACACATTCCGTGGTCTCAGGACGATCCTGAGACAACAGGAAAAGTCGGGATTAAAGCTGTCCCGGTTATCCTGGGGAAAGGGAGGGATCATTGTGTGGATTCCTGCATTGAGCAGGGGTTGGAGTCGATGGCCTTAGGCCCTTCCTGCTGTACTATTCTATGATTCACCCAGTCCAACACTCTAACCACTGAATCACACTGGCTCTCTCCCTTATGTTTTTATATAAATACAACCAAATAGCAGGGATAACCATACACAGGCTGACTGAGTCCTTCAGTTTTTAAAATTGTGTTACTCTCAATCTTAGCACTGCTGCTGGCTTTTACTTTGGTTTCCTTCTGTCGCTTTAAACTTTTCAAGGTTTTTATATTATGCTTTATTATGTACTATATTTTATGGCTTATGGATATGTTCTGTGAATCTCCCAGGGAGTGTCGGCTATTGGATGGTATAGAAATGAATGAATAAACAAACAACTGTGCATACTGTGTTTCTTTTGTGTTGCTGTTTGTTGTGTGCAACCATGGCTAGTTCTTACAGTGTTTTGGAGACAATCCAGAATAACATCTTACATTGCACATTTGAGCATTAAAAATGTTGCCTGCAAAAATAGAGAGAGCCAAACAGAAAAGAAAAGTTTTATGTGCAGGTTGATCCAAGTATGCATATTTTAGTCAGTCCAAAAATTGGTTGTCTTTCAATGGAAATTCTTGATACCTTTTCAACAATGTTTTTTTCTCCATGAGCCACATCCTTTTCTTTATTTTTCTTTATTTTCTGAACCTGACGTTCAGAAAATTATGTAAAGAATGACAGCAACTATGACACAAACGGTTAGTGCTAAAGAGCTGAGTCTTTCACCCACCAGGGCTGATCCAGACTCTTGGGAAGACTAACTTGTCATCATCGCTTTTCTTGCCACACTTTCTCCCTTTCCCTTTCTACCCACTGTGAAGCCTTCCTTACACAAAAGAAGCCAGGCCAGTGCAAATTGTGGCATCTCTCTATGTAGTCAATTTGCTAGCAGTCAGAGCGACAATGAAGACTATGGATTTTGGGTGTGATCAACCTTGCAGTTCAATTTAGTTGCAGTAGGTTCAGCCCTGGTACCTGTGGAATAATACACTTGGATTGGATCCAGATTTACTCTAGATCAGCTGTGCTGACGGAACTGGACTTCCCAGCATCCTCCTTCTCATGGCTGCGCCTCCAGCTCCCCCCCCCCAATACTCCACAGAAAGTCAGGAGTCATTGTTGAATGGGATGAGCTATGATATGGGAAAGAGGGGAGTATCCTCAAAACTGGGTGAAAGGACCTCTTGTGGAAGGCAGATCCTGGCTCCAACCCATTCGTTTTATTTTATTTAAAACATGTATTTTTCTACCCTTCATTTCACAATTCCAGGGCAGTTCTCAAATTAAAATCCAAAAATAAAATACATTTGAATAAGAGAACAGATTAAAACATAAAATAACAATTGTCTTGGACATCTCTAGCAGGAATATAAAAAAAACAAGTTTTTGCTTAGTACTTGAAGGATAACAGGGTTGGTGCAAGGTGAGGCTCCTTGGAAAGGGCATTCCATAGCTGGATCCCCATCTGCCTTACAGACATCTGTATCATGAATGCCAGAGGAGGCTCACAGAGGAGGCCCTCATTCGATACCTGTAAAGAGAAGACAGGTTAGTGTGGGTGATTGGTGGGATTACAGGATCAACACCTCTAAAATATGTGCGTAATGTATTTTCCTCACCATTGGTTAGTATCATACATTTGGGACTGGAGACAGAATTTCAGGGGTAATTCAGGGGAATGTAGGGGTGTGGAACAATTTTCTAGAAGACAGGGTTTTGCAAATTTGGCAACAAAGAATTGTGGGATGGTGGCCAGAGACCAGTCCTCTATTTTAAGGGCTCTACAGTCAAAGTCTGATAAAGGCTTTAGCTAGACCTAACGTTTACCCCAGGATCGTCCTGGGGTCATCCCTGTTCATGTAAATGACACACGGGATCCTAAGAACAGGCAGGGATGATCCCGGAACGATCCCGGGATAAACCTTAGGTCTAGCTAAGGCCTAAGTGTCAGAACCATCAAAAGGAGAGCAGGGACTTTGAGCCTGACCATCAGGTGCACCTGGACCACAAACTGAGCAGGCACACAGGTGACCTGGAAACAATCTTCCCCACTATGATGAGAGATATTGTACTTCTGTTCAAATTATAGCAATTATTTCTAAATTTGCATCAATACGTATGGATTAGCATATGCAGATTTTATGCAGTTCTGCATTTTTATTTTATTTTTTTTTGGTCCTCTTTAAGCGATGCATTTCCTAATTTTGACAATGTCGAAAAATTATACAAGCTCCTAGATACAGATGCGGCAAGAAATGTTGGCTGCTCTGAAAAAGGCAAAATCCATGTTGGACATAATTAGGAAAGAAATCAAATGTAAAACTGCCAATATTATACTACCCTTTAAAAAATATCTATTCTGGTCATTGCACCTAAAAAAAGATCTTGCAAAATTAGTAAAGGCCTACAAAAGGGCAACCAAAATGATCAAGAGGCTGAAGCTACTCCCCTATGAGGAAAGTCTGCAAGGTCTGGAACTGTTGATCTTAGAAAAAAAGGCAAGTAAAGGAGACATGATACAAGTATACAAAATCATGCATGATGTAGAGAAAGTGAATATGGACACATTTTCCTCTATCACTCATAATACTAAAACATGGCGTTAAGGTGGGAGATTCGGGACAGATAAAAGGAACTACTTTGCACAGCATATAGTTAGAACTCCATCACACCAGCGATTTATTGCACTCTCGCCATGGCTGATATGTGCTTTTGCAGCATGGCACTCACATGACGTCATCCCTGCCCTGTGCTCAACTTTGCTCTTCCCCTTCCCTTTCCTTCTTATTTTGGAGTGGGGAAAGTCCAGATTTTTTCCCTCCATGTGCAATAAAGTCACCACTCCATCCTGTGTATTGCTGCCCTTGCGCTTTATCGGACAATCCTGTTTTTTGTTGGGGGTGTGTGGGTCGGAGGGCGCTCTCACTGACAAAAGAGGAGGGTGAGGCAGTTTTCCACTCACCTGCTCAACCGTGAAGGGGGAGAGAGAGAGAGGATGCCCAAATACACCATGGAGAGCGAGGCCGCCGCCACCTGTACCTGAACTCGGTCCCATTCAACTCTATGGTTCTTACCCCTGAGTAGGCATGTCTAGGTTTCCTGACCAGAACAGTATTGGCTGCTCATTGTGATGCCAACATTGACTACAAACGTCTCCAAAAACTAACTGTAATGCTTTCTCTTCACTTTAATATGATCATTGGGGGAAGCATAGTGTGTTGTTTTACCATAATTGCACAGTCCCAGGCTGCTGTACTATTGTATTTGCACAGAAATTTATATATATATATAGAGAGAGAGAGAGAGAGAGAGAGAGACGCACACACACTCTGCAGGGGGAAGGAGAACATAAGGTGGCAGATTTCACCGGCACAGTAGCAATACAGGTGAAAAGATACACGAGCTGAAATAGCACCACAATGCACAGACATGAAAGTGACCAGTGCTGAACTCACTAAGGAAATGGAGGGGAAAACGTGGACTCAAAGTGGGGGGGAAATAGGTATGATGGAGCTCTTAAACTATGGAATTCACTGCTACAAGTTGTAGTGATGGCATAAATACGGATGGCTTTTAAAGGGGATTAGACAAATTCATGAGGATAAGGCTTTCATGGCTACTAATCCTGAAGGCTATATATCATGTCCAATATTGGAGGCAGTATGCCTCTGTATAGCAGTTGCTGGGGAACACGAGTCAGAAGGTGCACTCATGTCCTGCTTGTGGGCTTCCCAAAAGCCTCTGGTTGTCCACTGTATGAAGAGAATGCTGGGCCAGATAGACCCTTGGCCTATCCAACATGGTTCTTATGTTCGTACAAATGTGAAAAGTGTAGGTTCAAAACAATCAATAGTGATATCAATTTTCCAAAGCTATCACAAGTTGCCATGTGTGATGTGATAATCATATGATAATGGCCATCAATTTAGACAGTTTTAAAAGGGGTTGAGACAAATTCATGGGGAACTATTCATTATGGCCATGTATTGCCTACAGGATCAGAGTCACAACCACCCTGAATACCAGACACTTGGGAAGGACCATAAGAGAGGACTACCTCCCTCCTGTCTTGCTCGTGGGCTTCCCATAAGCAACTGGTTGGCCACAGTGGGAAACAGGATGCTGGATTAGACAGGCCTTTTGTCTTATCCAAAAGGCTGCTTTGCTCTTCTTATGCTCCCGTAATTATATTGGAAGAATTATACATCTTTCAGAATTTATAAATCAGCTGAACTCTTGTTTAATTTTTTTCTAGATGTAAACAATACCTGCAAAGATTTTGAGCAAATAGTTACATTTTCCTGGGGTCTTTATACTCGCTATACTTGAAATTTTTGACAAACTGTGGAGGCCCACAGAAATAGACATTTTTAAAAACCATGTTAAAAACAACACTTTAACCAATTTGACTAAATGCCTTCCCTGCTTCATTTTAATTAGATATTTTGCTTCTTCAGCTTACTGGAAAGAGCTAGATAGCTCCAGACCACGTCAGTCTATAAAACAGCAGGTGTCAGCTTTAACTGCCTCTGAAAATATTAAATGTATTCAATTAACAGAACCCCTTAGAGAATGAATCTTTTTATGTTCATTTGTCTTGTGCAAGCTTTGCAATGTGTTTTCGTCATCTTACACTGTGCTTCTTGTCGTTCAGTGACCCAATTAGATCTCAAATTTTCTAATGTCACAGAACATTCAATTAGTGCATTTTACCTAATGCAATCTATCACACCAAAGTTGATTGAGCCTCTGGTATGTTTTAGAAGCAAAACAACAACATCTGTCTTCAAAAAAGTGACCTGAAATGAATAGCAGCAATAACACTCTACCCCAAAATGGGAAATGGAAGAATTGGTTATTTTAAGGGTGCAGATGAAGTACAATCAAAGACTAGTGTTCTTTGGCAAGTGCTATTAGATCACATAAACACTTTTGTTGAAGCTGTTTACGTGGCTTTTGCCATGCTTTGCTACAATGGTTTTACGGCACTGCTTGAACTGAACAATAAACTATTTCACTGATTACCCAAGGCTGGGGATCAATTGGCAGTGGCTAGGAGGCTGTGGGTTGCCATCCAGCAGGAACTGCACGAAATAACACCCAGGAGAACACAGAGGTTTACACAGTGGCTGGACACATGGGGAAAAGGCTTAGTGAGCATGCAGCTGCTTCCACATGACCAAGAGGGGAAAGAGCCTTCACCTTTTCCAATGGGTGTCAATGGTTACAAAGGTCTGGGCACCTAGGATTGTGTTGTGTAGATGATGGCATCTACCTGCATTGGGTATTGCTGGCTATTCACGCCTGAAGACTTGTACTATGCAGTCTAGATCCCTACTTCTAATTCCACTCTCCATCAATCACTAGCACTCTTTTTTCACACCATCAGTGAAATCTGGATGAGAGAAACATATGAAGGCTTATTGAGTTGAGATCTGCATGAGCAATTCTGTCCTTGCTTGCCCCTCACCTTCTCTCCTCCCTTTCCAGTGTGTGGTGGTAGAAGCCATCCTAGAGGAATCAGTCATATTCTCCCATGATGTCCAACTGGAAAACTATAGTTAGCAGCTTTGAAACAAACCAAGATATGCAGCTGAACCAGGATGGTTAATTAATCCATGAAGTCTTCAGTTGCAGTGTACCAAGAAGGGAGGTGGAACAGGACCGCACATGTGGAACCACCAGGAGCATGCCCTCTGATGACCTCAATGACCAGGCAGGTTGGTTAGGGCTTTGTATACTAGTACCCAAACCTTAAGCCTGGCCTGGTAGCCATTAAGCAGCCAGTGCAGTTCCCTCAGCAAAGGAGTTAATTGCTGAGAAAGGGCAGCACCCGAGAACAGCTGAGTTGCTGCATTCTGTACTAGCTCCGGCTTCTGGAAAAGCCTTAAGGGCAGCCCCACATAGAGCACTTTGCAGATATGACAAGGAATTGAAGGAACAAAGTCAAATATGATTCCAAGGTAATAGAACAGAGCTGGAAGAGGCAAGGAAATCCTTCCTAATATGTATTTGGCATATGCTAGTATTATAAAACATATGCTAGTAGTATAGAACAGTGCAAACAAATGTTTTTACATTATAGAACCCTGTAAAATGATGGTGCCTGTGAATGACAGAATATAAATTACAGTGAAGAATCTGCAATAGAGCAGGATTAAGATTTTAAGTGCTGCTGAGAAAAATAATTTGATTGAAAAGAAATCCAGACAGGAAGGAAAACCGTGTGTGTGTGTGTGTGTGTGTGTGTGTGTGTGTTTAACAAAGAGAGGAGTTTTAAAAGAAAGTGTTAAAACATGTAGAGGCCCAGATGGCGAGTGATGAACTAGTGACAAACAGCCAAAGAAAAAAGGGTGTTGGAAGATGTCTGGATGTGCATTGGCATTACAAGAAAGAAAAGCCAGAAATAGGATGACAAATCGATCTTGCCTCTCATTCGGGGTCATGCAGAGACACCTAAAAAGAAAACATATTCTTTAGAAAGGCAAAGGGGTGGGGGGGGGAGTTTCATGAAACCACTAAGTACCTGTGTGACAACAGTGAATAAGAACTTTCTCTTAATGCTTACTGCATAGGTTATTTTGTAGATAAGCAGAATATAAACTGAGATGATGATGATACTATGAAAATAAGGGTAATATTGTAGCTCCTCTCATTGAAGAGAGACAGTGCTGTGACAAAGAAGAACAATGAATATTGTGAACTGCCCAGAGAGCTCCGGCTATTGGGCGGTATAGAAATGTAATAAATAAATAAATAAATAAATAAATAAATAAATAAATAAATAAATAAATAAATAAATAAATAAATAAAGGAACCATTATCCTTAAACTGCTTCTCAGTGACTCTTGGTGTCCACTGCCCCATCCAGAGGAAGAAATATTTGTTACTAGGCATGACAACACCCAGCAGGGGGGTAAAGTGTTACAGAAAGGAAAAATGGTATTTTGAAATAAATAAAGCCAAAGGGCTTTATTAGCCATGGGCCTTAGCTAGACCTAAGGTTTATCCCGAGATTGTCCCGGGGTCGTCCCTGCCTGCTCCCAGGATATCCTGTGTGTCATTTGCATGAACAGGGATGACCCCGGGACAATCCCGGAATAAATCTTAGGTCTAGCTAAGGCCATGGTCTGGGGGTGTGGGCGGGGGCTGGTGTGCATCACTTGATTTCATTGATCAGTCTGCCCTTGATGATTCAGAAAAGCAGTGTTTCTGGGATGAGTTGAAAGTTGCTTCTGAGGGGTTAGATCTGTGATGGCTCATGTGCACATGCAAAATTATTGCTTGTCTCTGATCCCTAAATGTGGTCAATGTCACCCACACACCATGTGGTTGAAAAAGGTCCTACTGAAAAAGGAAACACATAGTAGCCTTCATCCGTCAGTTTCCTTCTGTGGAATGCCACAGTGGACCATGTTCCCTTTACTCCATGGCTCTGGCTACCTGGGATATTGACAGCCCTAGACAGTAGAAGTTAGAATTGCAGCTCCCAAGGGACAATCTGGCTCCACCTGGCATAGCTGATCAACTCTACTTTACCATACCAATGGAGGAGCCATTGAAGAAATAAGTCCAAGCCCTTCTTGAACCCACCTGCAGCTAGGGATGGATGATTCTCACCATAGTGTACATGCAGACCATTGGAGGAGACCATGTCCTTATCTACACCAAGCAGGATATTCTACTATGAAAGTGGTATAAAAGGCAGGAGCCACAAGGCTGCTTTATAGTGGTATTGAAGTGCACTGACAACTGTTGAGGCCCATTGACACATACCATATACTGCTTTCATACCGCTATATCCTGCTTGGTGTGGCTCCTGCCTTTTATATACCACTTTCATAGTGCAATATCCTGCTTGGTGTAGATGAGGCCTATGGTGTATGACTACCTGGAAGATATCCAAGTTGGAGAGAAGATGAAGTGACCTTCTCCTGATTGGAATATGTGGCAGAAGTGAGGCATTTCCCCAAATCTTCTGTTACCATTATTATTATTATTATTATTATTATTATTATTATTATTATTATTCAGGGAATCCTACCTCATGTCTTCCAGGTAAACTGCAAAGCCTGCACTCTGCTCTTGGGTTTGGACAAAGGTTCCAACCATCAGGTGGTGGGACCCTGAAGAGTCTTACAGTATATGAAGTTCCCAGAAGAAAACCCCCTTGGATCACCAGGGAAATAAAGCTCAGGTGCCCTAGCATATATGGCTTGTAAGGCTCTCATTGCAAAACTGAAAATGATCCTCCTTATAATTTTTCAAAATGGAGCCTGCAGACATATTTCCTGCCCCAGAGAAGAGAGTATATATATATGTATTGAGGTTCAGATACTGTGGTTTATGAACACAGATCCTATATCTTCCTATTTTTTGGAGCTTGTGATAGTCTTTGTTTCCAAGTGTTGTTTAGGTCAGAACCAATTCTTTCCAATTGACAAATATGTTGTGAAATGCATTTCCCCCCTTTAAATTTGGGCTCACAAAGCCATCCTGCAAGCTAGCACAACTGCTCAGCAGTATTCAAGCCAGCTGCCTCTTCTCTGCATACAGTAATGAAGAAGAAAACCATTATGAAAAAGAGTAATTAAGTAAATATTGTTTCTTAACTACACAGAGGATTTAAATTATTACTTATCTGCAGTATACAAACAAGCTGCTGCTAATGATATTAACGCTGTGAGCAAAATTAGAAAGAGACTCCCAGCCCACACATAAACAAAGCATGGACACATTTGTATACAAAATAAGCTATGAATTGTAATTGCATCAGCAGAGTCCCCACAGTCCTTGTAGTTTTCACCTTTGACCTATCATCTATCCAGATATTATAAGCCATATACTTCAACAGTATTTGCATGAATTGGTTGTGAAGAATGTAAAGGGAATTGCAGTGAGGGGGGCACGCTGAAAATTTTGTGGTAGGTTTAGAACAGTTCTGAGTTCAGTTTTGTTCAACAAATTCCCTTCTGTTTATATTTTGGAAGGGACAGAGATATCAAAGAGGCTGAGGCCTGTTGAGGTTCTCATAATTTCACCTCAAAACTTGGTCTGCCTCATTCCTGTTGCCAAATGCGAGTTTATGCTGTTATTGTTGTTCTTTTAATGGAAAAAGTGAACGTTTGGGGGCATATTCTTTAATAGCGTGCACCCAACTGTGTGTTCTTCTCCCATCAAGTAAAGTGTGGAAATGCTTTTTTTTCTTTCAAAATGTATATTTTTTAAAGTGCACATTTTTTAACGAATATGTCTTGCAAACACTCGCAAGTTCTAATGTTTCACAAACTGAAATGAAATTCTCGTATAGCCTTAGATTCTGAATAAATAATATCTTTTCAAGAACAATATAAATCCTCAAATTAAAGCACACACACCCCAAAAAGGGCATGCCTGCAATGATTTTGGGGATGCCCCAAAGGCCATAATTCAGCACACACAACCTATGTGAATCGCCCAGAGAGCTTCGGCTATTGGGCGGAATAAAAATGTAATAAATAAATAATAAAATAAATATGTGGCCCCCCAGCTGCATCTTGAATTATGTACCGAACTTTACATGATACCTAGGGTGTAACCACGAGGGAGGAGAGGAGGGAAGCAAGTCATACTTTGATTCTAGGCACAGGTGTCTTAGTGTGGGCCATACAGCCTCATGCAGGAGTATCAGGAGACAATAGGACAAGACCTCAGGCCCTTTTCTTCCATTTTACTCCCTGCTGGATAAGACAAAAGGGGGAAAAGATCCAAAAGCTCAAAGTATAACAGCTCAGTACTGTTCAGACTAGAGGTGGAGGAAGTAACAACAAGGAAATATGGGGGAAAGGGAAATACCTGTTCGTATTTCCTATGGAGGAAATACCTCCATAGTTAAGCTGTGGAGGATGCAGTGGTGACCACCAATATAGGTAGCTTTAAAAAGGGATTTGACTTATTCATGGAGGATAAAGCTATCTATGATGACTATATATTACTTGTAGTATCAGACACAATACACTCTGAATACCAGTTACAAGGGAGCATCATATCCTGCAAATGGCCTTTCCATAGGATCTGGTTGGTCATTGAGGAAACAGAATGTTGGACAAGAACTGGTCTATCCATCGTGGCTCATCTTGTGTTCACTATAGCTTTGCATCATGCACAGTGGTCAGTGTTTTCCAAGCCTTATCTCACAAGAACACAGTAGTATTAGTGGCCCAGGATGTGAGGGGAAAATCAGTTACGTGTGACTCAAATTTATAGAATGATATCTGAATATTTATTTATTTATTTATTATTACATTTTTATACCGCCCAATAGCTGAAGCTCTCTGGGCGGTTCACAAAAATTATAAATTTGGTGAGCACAAAACCGTCAATGCTTATTTGTCTGCATGACTTTCTGGTGCAAATTATGGTTGTGCTTTAGTTTTATAATGTTTTAGAGAGGGGTTGAGGTATAGATTTGCAAATGTGCACTCTTCAAAAAGTAGAATGTTCATGCTGCTCCAAGTTATCATATCTTAGACTTTTCAAGTCCTGGTAGAACTCCAACCAGGGGAGATCTGTCGTGTTTGTTTAAGAACATTTGCCTCTCTGCATGAGTCATGCACCTTAAACTCCATGCATAACATGGAATTATCTTTTCAAGAATCAGCTCCTTATGTTTTCAAAAATGTGATAAGCCCTCTTTAGCAGCTACATTTTCTATTTAGTTCTGGTGATTTAAAGTCAGCTCACACATGCAAATCAACTAACATTTTGATGGCTGCAAAAATAATTAGAGAAATAGCCATGGGCCATCCTTATTGAAATGTCCCCCTACATAAAGGGAGGACATGACTCATTTGGAATAAAACAACAGCAACAACAACAACAACAACAGCAACAACAAACAAAAAACAAGACATGTGTGAACTGATCCTAAGAGACTTGGAATTTTTACTAAAAATATATATATATATATGGGAGATCAGGAATCAACCCGTTTTTAACCTGTAAATGTCATGGGAAAATGTTGCAGATACATTTATATTTGAAAACATAACAAATTGGCTTTTGAGCTTTAAGACATCTTTCCCCCCTATATTCATAATGCCATATTCATACCCATATTTTTTTCTGTAGCCATAAGAGATATAAGCTTTCTTTTATTTGGTAATGTTAAAATAATCCCGAAAATAGCATTACTCCTACCTTTACCCATACATGCAAAAAAGGAAGGAAGGAAGGAAGGGGCTTATATACTTCCCAAGCTTGAACTGAGAAGGCCTCCAGATGATAGCATGGCTGAAATACTCAGTTCCCACCATGCCACCCTGTATCACTCAAGCTGAATGCAACCCATTAGCCATGTATTGGGGCCTACCATGGGCTTGATAAACTTCCTGTTGTTACCTACCTGGAGCTGCAAAACCAGAGTGCTGCGATATCAATGATCTGGCAGTCACAGTACATAAGAACATAAGAAGAGCCATGTTGATTAGTCCAAAGTTGCAGAGTTGAATGCAATGGCCAACCATCTGCCTGTAGGAAGCCCATAAATAGGACATGAGTGGAATAGCACCCTCCCACTAATGTTCTCCAGCAACTGGTCTACTGAGTCATACTGATACTGGAGGCAGCACATGGGCCTCATGAGTAGTACATGGCTAGTGGGTTCTGTTTATGCAGATCTAGAATAATTTATGGCTGGATGGAACAGATTTAAATGTTCTAAGCAGATGATGGGACAGAAGGATCAACTGAGTTGTACTTCAGGGAGAGCTTTTTCCTACCCCTACTTAATACAACGGATTGAACCTGGAACTATTTGCATGCAAACAATGTGCTTTACCACTGTGTATAGCCCTTTCTTATGGCCAATGTGCAATCCATATATCTCCCTAATAGAGAGTGAAATGTGTGAGCTGAGGAACAAATGTTATATAGAAAGAAAAATGGCAATGTGTCTGTGTTTCCATCCTAATCCCATCCTCCCACTTTTCAGGAAGTTAAAGCCACTTTGGGAATAATTTGAATTTAGACTGCAACGTTCTGTCTGTAATATTCAGTGTGAGTAAGAGAGCATTACTACAGCATAACTGGTTGATTATAAAGGGCAACTGCATTTAAGTTTGTAACCTGGAAAAATCACCTCTGAGCTAGACTGGCTGAGAAATTAAGTGTGGTGGTGAATTATTCTTATAGGAACATCTACTCATGGTACTGAATGATATAATTTTTTCTAGATACATCCAATTATTATCAATATCCTATTAAATAGATGATTTAGGCTGCAATCCTATTCTCAGGATGAAGACAATGGGACTCACCTCTGAGTAGGCATGTATAGGATCATGGCATTTGCCTTTGTTGCTTGATAACGTGATACCGACATTGAGCCTGTAAGGATGCAATTGAAGAGGACTTGGTTAAATTTCAAAGGAATACGCATGCAATAAATCTGAATGCGGAACTTTTTTTTTTATGACCCAAGAAGATCTTGGTGTGGGGGAGGGCTCCTCAAGAGGAAATAGCCATCAGTGGTCCTGTCAGACATATCCAAACCTATGAAGTTTCCTTGACTTCAGGCTGGTTATCTCACAAATCTGTGCAAAGCTCCAGTGAATAATTTATACCCGGCTCGAGGTGACAAGTTAAACACGCCCATTTTGTCGGGGAGTGGGTGGGGGGTGGAATGCTATGAAGGCATCAAGATGGAGCTGGGCTTTAGGGGGAGAGGGGCCAGGCTGATGGGAATCTGAGCATGTCGAAGGGGGGGGGAATGCTGCTGTAAAGAAAATGAAATGTAATGAGATCCTCTTTCATGCATAATTCATGACTGCGTGACTGCATAAAAAGGCCTGGATTTTAACAAGGCAGAGCTGCAATGATACGCATTATCTTCCCAGAGGAACTTTCTATATTATTGGTCAAAAAGAGAAGATTCTCAATACACATACAAAAATAATAAAAGCTGACGTATTTTTCCCCCCTTCCAAATGCAGGACATTTTTTTATTTTGACACAAAACGGCCATAAAGGAAACCATTTTGATTTGCACCTGGCAAATGACGTTTAGCAGAATTTTCCTCTGAAACATTTGCTTCCATCTCTCATCTTTTTCTTTCTTTCTTTTTTTTTAAAAAAAATGTTAGTAAGAAGGGGGAAGGGAGAGAAGAAAACCTTGTCACAAAATAAAATCTACAACTGGTAAATGATATTTTGCAAAGTGTGGTGGACTTGTGTTAAATTGTGCACGGAAATATCTTCCTTCTTTTCCTCCAGAAGCAAAGCTTTCCCTGGGAAAGACTGCCTTGTAAAACAGCTTTACAAAAGATAAAATGTCAGCTATTGTCACCATAAAATTTGATTTGGTTGCATTTGCAAAACCAAATGCTGTAATTCAGCTTGCGAGTTCCATTTTAGTGGCTGCTGCCGCGCAAATGTTTGAAAGGGTGTTTTAATGCTCAAAGTTGTTTTATTTTTCAGTCAGAAGGATTAAACATGGAATGTTGATTAAAGGCTGTAATGGCTTCAATTTATTGCTTCACAATCCTAATGACAGTTTCAGATGGAAGAGACATGGGTGGATTGTTCGTTCACTTACTAAAGCCATATGGCATATAAGAAAGGCAGGAGAACAGGAAGTCTCCAAAAGTGCACCAGCTCAAGGAGTCTGTTAAGTTATTTGTTTAGTTCATGCTGCATAATTTCAATATCTGTAAAGAAAGTAAAATAGCTAGACTGCAGCCCGTTACATTTTTATAGCTTTGACAGTTTGGCTGAAGAACGCATTATGGGTTCAACATGATTGATCCTTCAAAGTGTTCACCTTTCATGGGATTCCCCCCTCCCTTTTTGTCTGAGCTCTACAGTTAAAGCAGCAGAGAGAAACACTACGAAAAAAAAGCGGTAGAATCAGTATCGTCGCTAAACAATCCCATCTCTATTAAATCAAATGATGCTATTATGAAGCCCTCTTTTGCAGCTACTCCATATTCCTTCATGTTTTGACAGCTTTTAAAATAAATAAATAAATAGGGATTCTTTTGGAGCCAGGCAATAATTTCATATTGGATTATGGCATTTTCATCATTTCGCAGGTCTCACAGCAATGCCGGGAGAGGAGGACCATGTGACCCACGGACTCCCTACCATCTTTTGCTTTTGTAACGCCAGCAGTGGACTTGTGTTTTCTCCTCTGATTTCTCACTGCTCCATCTTTTCATAAAAGGCTTTCCTCTGAGGTTGCATGCTGTCTGTATTAAAAAAAAACCCAAAACCATTTGTTTGTCTTAAGGTCGTTCATTCTAGTGGAAGGCAGGTGCTCCTTTGCAGCTTCTCATTTCAGCCAACCGGCCTAGCTTTAACAAGAGCAGAGGGTGCGGTGATTTGCCTCACTGCCAGTCAGGGTGAAATTTGATTATCACTAGGTTTAATCCAAGACAGACCTGTCTCACTTGTTTATCTGTCATGTAGGCGACGTTGGTGCTTGAATCGAACTTAAGACTTGGAATAGCTAATTGCACGCATCTCCATGGATCAGTGTACATCGTAGCTTCCCTGGCTTTCATAAATCCGGATGAGAAATCTGGAGCTAATGTGTGCATTTAAATAAATAGATTGGCAAGGGGGAATTATTTCCAGGTGTCATCCCTGTTTGCCTTTACCTTAAGGTGATGCTGCCTCACTGACGTCCTCCCCACCACGCACACACACACCCACCCCGATTCTATTTTATATTGTTCAGCCTCACTCTGACAGCCATTTCCAGGCATGGGGAAGATTTGTTTGCTTATGAGACGGTGCTCTGAGGGAAGTTCTTCTGACAGCCATGCCAGCTGAATCGCTTACTGAATGCTTTAACATACATAAAAATGCAAAGCGGCTGAAACAGGAGTCGAATAATAACATTATTAAAATACCCTCTCGGGGTCATGTGACGCAGGCTTGCCACAGCTAGCAGAAGGGTTGAGCTAAGCTCTCAGTAAGGACATTATTATTATTATTCCCCCTATTCCTCCATCCACCCCACCTCACTTAAATGAAAATGTTCCCTTGATGATTACATGATAGGTAGTGTGAGGTGTTTAGGGGCAGGGTGTTTTTTAATTGAAGGGCTAGGAAGCAAAATGCATTGGTTCATCGGGTCTTCTTCAAGGAGGGATGGGAAAGAATTTCTTTTCAGTTTGGTTTTGATCAGTATTTACTAAAATTTGTAAAGTTCTCTATCCTCAGGGTTCAAAGAACTTGAGATTTAAACAATTTGAAGGTGGGAGAAGGAAAACTGATGGATTTATCCATCCATCCAAGCTCAGGATTTTTTGAGTGCTTTCCTCTTAAAAGTCTGGCTTTGAATCCCTGAATATTCAACTACATTAGTGCTTAATTAGGGTTGTCACCTCTTTTTTCTGCATGCCCCTCATCTTTAACAGCTGTGTGGCAGTCAGGTACATCATGATCCTCTCCATGCTGGGAATAGTTGTGCCTATTGAATCTGACTCGTACAGATGGGTCAGAATTTCAGTTCAGATCATTTCCCAAATATTACAAAATTTGCAAAGCAACTTCTTTATATTCAGGGGAGAGAGAACTTGAGATTTCAAAAATCTGAATGCAGGAGAAAGGAAAATGGACAAAATATCTCAAACTTAGTTAAATGTCAAAGCAACAACAACAACAACAACAACAACAGATTTTCGAATCCATGTTCCATTATTTTAAATACACTGGTAGATTCTGCCAGTGTGAGTGCTTATTGCTCTGACCAGCAGCCATTTTGGAAGAGATGCTCAGAAATGTGACATCTTTATTAATTTTGTACCACACGTATCATGTAAATGTACTAAGTACAATTTTCTTAAGTAGACAACATCTAAAGTTGCTTCATACTGAGTCAGATTATTGATATACAAAGCCCAGCACTATTTATCTTCAATTTTAAAGTTATACAGAAATTCACATTCTTAAATGGTAAATACGATAATTTCTTCAAGTAGAACCATACATTGTATTTTTTTAACCTTTGCATACTATAGTAATATATTCTCCCAAAATCTGCATATAAATTCATTTCTATATACGTTTCATATACATGTTATTAATGATTTTTTTCACATTAGTATTAATTTCTATATGTATTTTCTCAAAGCACGTATTTCTAAATGTATGTTTTATCCTAAAATACACATTTGATATGCATTGTAGTTGATTTTAGATGAGAACTGCATTGCAAAGTTTGGAGAAGCCGAAATCCTGTGAAATTCCACACATTAATCTGGGAAGTGAAGATCACGTTGGTTTCATTCTCTTCAAAATGCAGACCAGACAAAATCCCAGAGCGTCTCTCATCCACATTATAGCCATTCATATGCACCAGGCAACAGAAATAAAATGGCTGGGCTTGAGTGACAGGCCTCTTTCAGTTATAGCACTGCAGTTGTAGGACCTCTTCTGCTGAGAGAGGCCCACCTAGGAATTGTGGAACTACCTGAAGCAGATTTGGGGGACATATGGGAGTCTGCAGGGTGGGGGAGAAGGAGAAGCAAGGGGGAAGTCCCATTGCAAGAGCAAATACTGGATTTAACTCATTTCTCTTAAAAAGTGCATTTTGAAATGAAATTTGATAATTTTTTGAGCAAAGAACTGCATCGGAACATTGGCGAAGTGCGGCATGTGGTAGCTAACTCCAATCTGCACATGAGTCCAAGTGGTGCAGATGAGGTAATTTTGGGCCTTGCTAGACCTACCTGATAATCCGGTGGGGAGTAGGGGCGAGGCCGCGCTGCAGCTAGTGCGGGCCGTCGCCCCTAGCTAGACATAAAATGCGACGGGGTAAGGTAAAGCCCTGTCGTGTCTGCCATTTTTTTTACCTTAAAGGGGCCATGTGCTCAGGAGCGCACCAACGAAAAGGTAAGTCTTTTTTTAAAAAATAAAGGGTTCCCTGCCCCCGATTTCCCCCCCCCACAATGTCTGATGCCCCCCACCTGCTTGCTCGCCCCTCCACCCCCGCTCATCATGTCCGCCCCCCGCTCGCCCGCCCCCCGCTCCCCATGTCCACCCCCGCTGACTCACTCACCCGTCTCCTTGCCCTGGCCCCGTTCTTCTTCCCCCCATCCCCGATCTCTTTGCCCTTGCCCTGTTCTTCTTCCCCCCATCCCCAATCTTTTTGCCCTGGCCCCGTTCTTCTTCCCCCCCATCCCCGATCTTCTGGCCCTGACCCCGTTCTTCTTCCCCCTGTCCCTGATATCCTTGCCCTGGCCCAGTTCTTCTTTCCCCCCCATCCACCATGTCTGATGCCCCCTCCGCCCCCCCATCCGTGATCTCTCCACCCTGGCTCCGCTCTTCCCCCCATCTCTCCCACCGGGTCCGCTCTTTCCCCCCAGCACCCATCTCCCCCCCATGATTTTCCCCCGCCCCCAGCCCGATGGGTACAGCGCTCCTATGGAGCGCTGTGCCCAGTGCGTGGCTTTTCCCAGCTACTTGTGTGTAAGCCGGGAAAAGCCACTGAACCAGCTAGACCTTCCGCAGCCCCAGGTCAAGTGGATCAAGCAGACAAGTGGATCCGGTTATCCCAGGTCAAGGGAGGGTTTAGCCCGGGCTGACCCCGGGATCCCCTGTGCATCATCTGCACGCACAGGGGTGAGCCCGGGCTAAACCCTTGTCTAGCAATGGCCTTTGTATCAGATTCACAAAAAGTGAATTCCTCAGGTATCCCTGCCTGGCCTCTGCTCCCCTTTGAGTGCCGAAAAGGTGTTGGCTCTTCTCTGCTGCAAGATTATTTGCTATCCTTTTTTGAGATTCTATTTGTGTTGTTGTTGTTGTTGTTTTAAAAGGGACTTCTATTCTTGCACATGGTTTGGTTGCTTTATATTCTGTTGTGTTTAAACTGCTTTTTGTAAGCCACTTTTTGTTTTGGAACAAAAATGTGGTAAATTGAGTGTGCTATCCTAAACACACTTACTAGAAAGTAAGCACCATTGAACACAGTGGGATTTATGTCCAAGTTAACATGCATAGGTTTGCACTGCTAAATAAATTATATGTAGTAGTAGCAACTTCAGTTGTCCAAATGCCACAATTTATGTAGCCAACACAGCAGCACCCACGAACAAGACAAAGGTATCAGCTTGTTCAAAGAAACACCAAGGTCCACAGAAGTACGAAACAACTTTAGTGGAGAATGAAGCCCAATTGGGATTGAGAATGCTTAGTGAGGACAGAAAGTTAACTGTCTGTAGGGAGGTAAACTAGGGAAACTGACGTGGAATGGAATGGCATATCCTGGGAGAAGGTATGGTTGTTTGACTGGAACAATGAACAGGAGCAGTTTGCACTGCAACATTTTGTTGCAGGTCCCAATTGTAATAGCTAATAATTGGCCAGAAGCAGAAACGCATAAATATCCTTAACTACTAGCATCATTGTCTCGACAAACTTGAGAAATTATGAGTGCCCTTCTTTGTAACAGTTATGTGTGGCCAATGCTTATTTGGCCACACATGTACACAGCAGTGGCTTCCGACAGCATATGGTCACACCCAAGAGGACAACTCACAGGTGAGGGTGTACGTATGGAGTACATACTATTTCTATTCAATATTATCTGAGTATGATTCTACAATTTTCAAGGCATCTCTGAACATCTTAGATAAAAAGGGATATATCTCTAGAAATAGATCCAATGGGAACTCTGGAGTATCTTTGCTAAACTGCATTAATTATTCTTATGGGGGAACACATGAAGTATATTCCTGCATTTAAAGGGCATGTTGCCATTATAGGTGTAATGCACACTCGCCTGAATAACTAAAGCCATTGTAGACTGGTGGCTCTGGTTCTAGTGGGGCTGTAAATCCATTCTGAGTTTTGGTCAGACCCAGCCAGAACTATAAAGGAGCTTTCCAAAATGCTGAACCCTATACTCAAAATATACTCAGGACCTTGGATAGCTCCTTTAGAGTTTTCCCTGATTCTGGCTGAAATCCAGAATGGATTCACAGCCCACTGAAATCTGAGCCACCGGCCTCCAATGGCTGAAATGGTTTTTTAAAATCATTCAAACAATTTTGGGACTCTCTCTCTCTCTCTTTCTCTCTCTCTCTCTCTCTCATACACATACACACACACGCACACACACACACACACACATGCTCACACACATGCATGCATACAGACACAAAGTGTGAAGCAGCTACCAAATCTTTCTAATGAAGATTTTGCCCTGCAACTGTGGTGTACTTGCTGATAGTTCTGGGTGGTTCTTGGAGCTATGTGCCCAGATACCCTAACTCCTGCATCTTACAGGGCCAGAGGGAAATTACATCTTCAATGGAAGCATAGTTGAGCAATGGAGTCCATGCATTCCACGGATTTGGTGATCCCAACCCAATTTGTTGCATTTCTGGTGAATGGAACACAGGCAACATGGTGGCAGAAGACCTCTGCCTGAGGTTGAGCTGCTGCCAACCATAGTCATCCATGTTGACCCAGATGAACTAGTGTTCTGAGTCTGTCGAAGGAAGCTTTGTAGATTGTTTGTATGTGTAGGAAGCAAAGCCACATATGAGGTTTGTGTTCACCTGGTATTTTATAAACACTGGAATAATTTATATAGGTTCCAGTGGCAGGTTTCCTGGGGCGGGGGGATGTAATGAAATAAAACATTCAGGTGTGTGTGTGTGTGTGTGTGTGTGAAATCTCTGAAATGTGATATTATCCTATACTTTATGGGGATGATAGGAGTTGTCTGAGTAAACCAAGCCTGTTGTACACCAGCAGTTCGGCAAGGAAAAAGAGATCAGGGAGTTAAATCCCTCAAGCAAAACTTTTAAATGTCTTTCTTTTTTACAGCCTATCATAGGGACTCAGGGAGGCAAGAGAAGCTAGAATTGCATAATGAAATGTTTACTTATAAAACATCAGAGGACAGACACAGAGAGAACTTTAATTACGGTAATTAAATATTGTGAATTATTTAACTTTTGTGAATCTCCCATTTAATTCATAAGTGTTAGAGGGTTTCTTTTTCTTTTTTTCCTTCATTTTTTGCCTGTTCTGAATTCATGCAACACTTAGGAGAAACTTTTTTTTTTATTGCTTACAAAGAGCCTTTCTCAAATTTTTACACCATCATCTGCATGAGCATGCATGGTGGGGATAGAGCGAAGGCCTTCCCCCTAGAGTACAGGATCACCTCATGAAGCTGAATGGTGAGAGATTCAAGACAGACAAAAAGAAGTATTTCTTCACACAGTGCGTAGTTCAACTAAGGGATTTGCTATCACATGGTGTGGCGATGGCTACCAATGTAGGCAACTTGAAAAGGAGATTGGACATATGCATGGAGGAAAAGGCTATCAATGGCTACTGTTTACTATGACTATATGCCGTCACTGGGAAACAACTGTGGGAGATGCCTCTGGCCCTCATGTACTGCTTTGGGGCTTCCCACAGGCATCCAGCTGGCCACTGTGCAAAACAAGCCGCTGGATGAGAGACACTTTTTGTCTGATCCAGCAGGGCTTTTCTAACATTCTTATAGAGGAAAAATAACTATCTATAACAAAACAAATGGTCTGCAGAGGGTTTCTGCTAAAACTAACCCAAATCCGCCTTGCTGCAGTGTCTTGCAGTTGAGCAAATCAGGTGATTTCATCCCATTTTACAAATTCATCCAACCGCCCCTGAAAATCTCAGGAAGTGCCCTTCCTTTCATGGAAGACAAATATCCCCATGAAAGTGTGTGTAGGTAGGTAGGGGAGGGCATTCATTCCAACTTTAATTTGTTATACTTCTGCAATACTTAGGATTCACCTGTAAATATTGGGATATGCAGCTACACCTCTCTCATTTCTTGGTGGGGAGAGGAGGTGTTCTAGCTACAAAGCTGTCAGCATGCTGGGACTGAGCTCAGCATTAATAGGAGAAAAGCTAAGCCTTGTTAGAAAAAAGATATATCATTCTATCCTTACTAATAGGGTTAGGCCTAAAAGAAGAGGTGAGTTTTTGTGAATATGTTTTATCAGCAATGAATCCCCCCCCTTAAGCAAATTTTCAAAGGCTTGAAAGTTTTCCCCTATTCAGGAAGCAGAGTCCCTAATAGGCTTCATTTACCTTCACCGATGCCATCACACTGACTATGTCATCCCTGATTGGCTGGGGTCACTCATGTGACTGATTCAGGAAGCATTGCCCTAACTCTAACTTCAGTGACATCACCATTTAGCCATGAATGGCTATGAAGCATTGAGATGTCCTATTTTTCCCTGAGGATGGAGATAGGGCAAACAATGCAGAGAACTATTTCCACAAAAATAAATACATCTGAAATCCAGTCCAACAACATCTGTAAGGTCACATAGTCCCCACTCCTGTGCTATAGGGTAAAGGTGTGTGTCTCCCCCACTTTTCTAAAGAGCACCAACCGTGTTGAAACTTCACGAATCACACGAGAAACACTACAGCAAGCACAGAAAGAGGTCCTGCCTCCTTATTTTAACTAACTGCTGGGAAACATGAATAGTTAGGAATACATTCTCTTCCCTTCTGTTGTAACTGGACATAAATAAACTGTGGGCTTTTTCTCCTTCATCACTTCTCTTGCTGTTTGCCTCCTTGAGTACGATCACTTGTAAAGGAGTTTCAGTTGCAGGGGCTTGAGCTCACGTTCGAATATGAATGCGGTGTTTGTTACCACTTTGGGAATGGGCTAGTGAACCAAAAGATGATTAACATTGGCTTTGATGACAACAAAGTCAGATAGCTCACATGTAGAAACAGGGAAGGGGGCTGGGGTGGGCTATTATCTGCAAGGGCTTAAGGAGCTTAAAGGATGAGCAATCCATCGGATTTGGTATTGTGATACCAGATTGGATTCTAACAGTGCAGTTGATATGGTAATATACTGTGGCCTTGATAATTAATAACCCCAGATATATATATATCCCACATTCAACTGTCAGGAGCTCCTGTGTTTGAACCAGAAACCTTGGACCAGTGGAGGCTGGTGGCTCCAATGTCAATGGGACTGTGAATCCACTCTGGGTTTCAGTCAGAACTCGTCAGAACTCTAAAGGAGCTATTCAGGGCCCACTCTAAAGGTAGCTCCTTTAGAGTTCTGACTGGTTCTGACTAAAACTCGAAGCAGATTCACCACCTGGCTGACATCAGAAACACCAGCCACCGCTGTCTTGGACTGAAACCCAGTTTGGGTAGGACATGGGACAGTGTGTACTCGGTGTGTACTGAGAACCTTCCTCAGGCAATTTGTGCCTTTTTCTCTGGTAGGCTACCAATTTCACCTCCTGAGGAGGGTGTCCTTACCAAAGATCATCAGGAATTGGCAGCAGACACACCAGGACATCTTCTAATTTAGCCTAGTGCAAGCACACAGCTGTTGAAGGGATAGCACCACCTGCCCTGGGTGTCCTTAGAGATGGGCCTGCTCTCTGAAACTGTTCTGGGATTGGCTCAGAAATTATCTGAATTTCCCATGGGAAAAAATGGGGGGAGGGACTCCAAAAAATTCCTGAGCTAATCTGAAGGATTGAAAAACTACATCTCCCATAGTGCCCCATGCCCCAGCATGCTGTGAGTGAAGGGGAGAGGAGCAAGAGTAGAAGGAGGGAAGGAAGAAGATGCTATAGCATAACATAGCTGACTTCCCTCTCAGACTAATGCTGGGGACTTTTCGTGAGGGGAGTGGAGGACAGGAATCAGCATTGCCTGTATTGCCTGTATTCTTACAAAAATAAATGATGTGAAGGAAAACATCGCTGTGCTCCCAAGCAAAGCCACTAGCTCCAAACCCTCTAAAAGAAAGATTTTTAGGGTTGAACTACATGTTACTTTAAAGGTGTAGCTAGCAGCTATGCCCCCCTGTTTTTAGCAATCCCATTTTTGCTAATTCCCCTAACCCTCCAAAGCTATGTCAAAGAGGAGATGGGGAAGTCCCACTTTGCAAGTATGGATCCAACCTATAGAATTTTTGAACATTTCATATAGTGCCTCGTATAAAATTGATATAAATTCTCCATTTAAGATACACAGAGAGCGTATTCACACAACCATCTGTTCATGACCAGGCCTTTTTTTCCATGCCCAAATTGTATTATGTTTGTAACTCATGCTAGTCAAATTAGCAGTAGTGCCATTACCCTCTGGTGGGGCACGAACGTGTCACTTTTTAAAAAAGGACAGTCTCTGTCATCTGCTGTTAAAAGTCTGAGGTAGCAATGCTGCAAATGACCTCTACTTTGTCTTTTCCACTTCTATTTAATATGCTTCCTTTAGCTTATTTAATATGTTCCCTTTAACACTTTGACATCATAAAGACTGAATCAAAAGAAGGGCAATCAAAGTTTGTTTTGATTTCAAGCAGTGTGTTTATGACAGATACTTCTTCATTTTTATATTTCGGGTGTTTATACAATATTATTACACCAAATTTCATTGCATGTGTTCACCTATGTTAACATTTTCATGCTCTTAGTTACTACATCTACTGATTCTTCAATAATCACTCTCCAGAAGAAAGTGAGGATGCTCTGTTTTGTGGTCTATGGAATAATTTGGGATTGGTAAGTGATAATGTTCATCTAAAGGAGAGTGTCTGTCCGTAACAATCAGAAATTGTATGTCTGCAGATCATTATAATTAAATAATCATTTGATTTTAGCACTATCGTTGAATTTTAAAATGGCCGCTTACCATCATACATGTAATATTAACCAACTATATGCACGAGTTCTTTTTAAATAATAAAATTACATGTCACCTTATAGCTGTGTCATGGAAGCCATTGTGGTGTGGCATAGCGATGCATGAATCAGCAAAACTTGAGCTTGTCAAAGTTTTCCAAATTCCACCCTGAAGCATATCCCAATTCATGTCTACATCAGATCATGAGCTTTGTTTGTGACTTTTTTGAATGAAAATCTATGAGTATTTTCATGCACATTTTTCTAAAAGTACACAATTGTTCACATTGTTGAAATGTATGCATTTTCCCATTGAATAAAGCATGTTTTTGCTTATTTATCAGAAGTGAGCATTTTTCAAACACATTCCTGGGAGGAGGGGTTCTGTGAACTGCATCACAAGATCAGAAGTGTACACACTTTGACTGCAGATTCTGTTCATGTCTGCATTCTGTTCTGGGTAGTGTGAACTAGGTAAATTCTGGTAAAAAAAAGATACTGAAAGCAATTTCTTATACATTGAGCAGCTCCTTCCCATCCTACTCGGGTAACACTAATACATGGAGCCATGTCAGAGGACAGCTACAGGGCAGTATACAATGGTGTCATTCTGAAAATTGAAATAACGCTAGTGGAGCTCAATCAAATCTTTCCATCATGCAAGCAGTTGTGCATTACACTTGCACAACCAGTTGTGCAAACGTAATGCACAAGTGGTTGATCAACAAGTTGTGCAAGTATAATGTGCAAGCAGTTACACAACTGGCTGTACAAGTGTGGTTGTGCCAGTGGTTGTGCAAGGGGACAGGAGCAGGTAGAGGAAACACAAGGGCCTTCATCAGTTCAACTCCCCTCCTTTAGGAGCAGGACAATCCTATCAGCCCTGTTGCCATCTACTTAATATTCTCTCTCCCTCTCCCTCTCTCTCTCCCTCTCCTTCTTTCCTCCCCAACTGCTTTTCCTTGTGTGCCATGTCTTTTTTGGATTGTAAGCCTGAAGGCAAGGACTGTCTTCTTTGCTAGCTGATTGTAAGCAGCTACGAGAACCTCATTTGGCTGAGGAGCAGGAAAAAAATGTGAGATAAATAAATAATAAATAACTTTCTTTAGATTCTCCTCTTGTGCACAGTTTGGAACGCTCGTGGAACGATGCAGTTGGATGCTGCCAGCTCCTTCCCGTATGGCCCAGCGCTTCTGACTTTATCTTTATCATGCATCAAGAAACCATGATGCCCTGATCCCTATGCCATGGAAGCCCCCCCCCCCAAATTGGGCCTCACAAAAGATCAAAACACCTTCTGTTTTGAAATTGCTTTTAGTTATTTATTCAATGTACATTTTCATTTTTAATTCTCAAAAGAAGATGGGGGTAAAGTCATAGAACAACGCAAATGGAAAATTCCCTGTGGGTTTGTTGCTGTTTCTGCCTTACAAGATGTGTGAGGCCCATTCGGGATAGGAGGGATATTTGATTTCTTCCTGGAGCTGCAGTCTTTACAAAGCTAGACTCAAGTTTATAAATCAGCCCATCTAGTCTGATTAAGTTCATCTAGCTGCTATCTTGTTATATTAATCCCTTGTGTTTTACCATCCAATCGCTACTCCAACTGGCACCATCTATACCACAGTAACTACATGGAAGCTTTTCATAATGTAGAGCTCTGGCATAGTAACCTATATTTAACATGTCAGGGCTTATTAGGTTGATGCTACAAATTCATTCCATAGTTGTTATATTATAGAACAGTTGATCTCTGGCTTTTTTTTAAAAAAAAATATGGACTTCTAACAAAATAAGATCAAGATGCAATACACGCAACAAAGTCATGAACAACATTCAGATTCACATTCAGTCTTTGGTTGTGGATTGCATTTGTGTATATGCAATATTTCATTACTTGACCCTTAAATCAGCAAAACTGGAACTACTTGGTTATAAACTATCTTGAGGCGATTCACACAACTATTTTGCCCACAATGTGTTAGGAAAGCATTGCAAGTTATATGTCTACACACCTATTGTCTAATGGGATTTACAGCTACAGTCTGAGCCCATGCTGGAAGCTTTACACAATCAACCCACTATGGACAACATACACACAAAACACAATACATCATTCAACAAGGTATTTCTCTCTCTCTCTCTCTCTCTCTCTCTCTCTCTGAGCAATAAACTCCACTACTTAAGATAAGGCATATCTACACCACACACCTTGAAGTAAGAGATGTATTTCAGGCCGTGTCCCTTGTCAAATGGTTGACTTCCTTCGTAGAATGCTCAGAGTTGCTTTCTATATGTGTAGTGTAGTGGTTAGAGTGTTGGACTAGGTTTTGGGAGATTTGGGTTCTAGTCCCCACTTGGCCATGAAGCACACTGTGTGCCTTTGGACTAGTCACTGAGTCTCATCCTAACCTACCTTATAGGATCATTGTGAGAGGAGGAGGAGGAGGAGGATTATGTAAGCCACCTTGGCCTCTGATGATCTGTATCAGGCACTAATCATGTCAATGACCTCTTGGCTCCTGCTATACAATCAGAGTGCTCCCAGAACATTCTTTACCAATCTCTCAGCTTGCAGTTCAGCCCTCATTTACCTCCCCTGCAAGCAAACAAGCAGAAGAAAACCTACCCAGATTGGATTGTTCATCAACATTTCACTTGAGTCACAAGCTGGCACAACATTGCATTTTATCCATGTACCAAAATCTGCATGGATCTGTCCAGCACACACTCTCAACACACCAATTTATCCACGTGAATTTGTTCTCAAGTCCCATTTTGGTGATAAGGGGCAATAATTGATAACCCAGGTATGTTTACAAGGGACTGGATCACCTGTTGTTGTTGTTTTTTAGCATGCCAGGAATCAATTGTTTAACTGCAAGCAATACTGGTTTGCCAATTCTGCATCCATGGGATCTGACAACCGACTTGAACCATGATAATAATGGCAACTATTTATTTATATAGAACCATCAGTGTGAATGGTGCCTTACAGAGTACACATACAGTGCCAGCTGTGTATACCCTCCCCTGCACATACATACATGCATTTCTTGTACATGCCACCAACACTTTAAAATTGGGCCGCAAACTTTAATTAAAATTTTCAACCACAAAACAAATTATTTTTCCTTTGGTAAATCTTGCTGCATTTTGCCTCTTTATTTTCCTACATGGCAAGGACAGGTCTTTGGAATTTATTGTACAGTAAGAAGTCCCAAATGTAATCCTCTACTTTACAAATCCCACTGAGCTCTGTTTTAATCAAACCAGAGCTTAGCTCACACACACACCCCCACCCCATTCTTTTAAAGTTGCAATTTTATATTCATTACACGAGACTGTGGAAATCAGAGCAAAACTTAATTAAAGTTGAATAGTACAGCATCTGGTCTACAGCTCCATGGACTGAGCAATGGACTGCATTCATACAGCTGCACATAAGGATCTCCAGAAGGTGGGCAGGTGGTATTTTACCCCATGTAGTACCTTTCTACATGGGTAGATCCGCTTAAGAGAGCCAATGTGGTGTAGTGGCAAGAGTATGGGACTGGGAGTCAGGAGATCTGAGTTCTAGTCCCCACTAGGCCATGGAAACCCACTGGGTGATTTTGGGCCAGTCACAGACTCTCAGCCCAACCTACCTACAGGGTTGTTGTGAGGATAAAATGGAGAGGAGGAGGATTATGTATGCTGCCTTGGGTACCTTGGAGGGGGGAAAATGCAATAATAAATAATAAGGCATAGCTTCAATCTGCTCGGTTGGTAAGTCTCCTGAACTAAGGAAGGTGAACTGATGAAGGCAGGAGTGGAAGAACCTGTGGCCTTCCAGCTGTTGTACTACAATTCCCATTATGGGAATACATTGAGCAGCTCCATTATGGGAATCAGCTGGGGCTGATGAGATTTGGAGTCCGTGAACAGCTAGAAGGCCTTTGGGTTCTTGGGTCAAGAGATTCACCAGATGAACTGACTAAAGCTACAACTCAACCCCTCCTGCCCTGTGCATGCTATAAGTGCACCTCAAGGCTACCTGCTAGGAACCCCCATTGAACTCATTGGAACTCACTTTTGAATAGACATGCATAGAGTTAGTTTGCTGACTATGTTGTGAAATGGCCACTGGAGAAATATTCTCTTTAAAAAAAAAGCTGGAAACTTACGGTCATTAAAAGAGGTGGAAAAATACAGGAGAGGGCTGTGGGGGAGAGATTTGGCTGCAATCCTAAACACAATTGGGCTGCTTAAAGAATCAATAGGATTTGAGCACCTTAACTGATCTGTAGCATTGCAGCCCTTCTGAATAAATACAGAAATGAAGAAAATTGTGCTATACTTTGAGGCACATTTAATATCTGATCTGTTACTTTCCTTTTTATTATTATTTTTAGGACTGTCTTATCAGAGAACTGTTTGGCAGCATAGAACTTGGTTTGATGCTATGTCATTCAAACCAATACCAAAAAAGAAAAAAAAATGAACTGAGGCTGTAAGTGATATGAAATCTCTCTTTTGAAATCTGTAGCCTGTATCGTTATATCAACTCTTCAGTTGTAGCACAACTTAAAGTAACTATAAACAGTAATGTTTTCAACTAATAATATCCTGAATAGGCTTTTTTATCTTGTAATAGGTACGCGCGGATCACCCCATAACCAGAGTGTAATGAAATTGTCAACATTCTCTTCATTTCTTCGTTTCCTGACAAATGGTGTGAACATATCACCTTTTTCTCCTAATGGAAAACCTAACTGGAATATATCAAAATGCTATTAGGTTTTTCATTTTCTACCACAATTTAATGCCGGGGAATGCATACAACCTTCATGCGTGCACTACTGTAAAATATTCCTTGTCCCTGATAAAATGACTGCAGAGGTGTGTGCGTGTGCGTGGGAGGGGGGAATCAAGCAGAATCGCGCACTTATTTTGTATTGCAGTTCCTTTGTTGCTTTTTTTAATTGTCTGAAAGGGGGTTTCCTTGGCTCTTCAATTGCATAGAGATTTTTGTTAACTGAAATGTGTTTAAAATGTCATTTAAGTTTGCTGCATAAAAAACAACAACATGTGTATGTCATTTATGTGTGTGTCTAATTAAAGAGTTTGTAGAGTCAGTGGAACTGGCAAAAAAGAAAAAAGAAAGAAAGAAGGAAAATGTAGTCTTTAAGTGTATGAGCCGTATTTTTAGCACATGGCATGAACTGAAAATGCAATTGCCATAAGTTACAGTAGCTTCTTATTGCAATATTATGTGGAAATAGAGGGATCAAATCCCTGTATTCTCAAGAGAAATCTATGTATCCTATTCACTCTTTAATTCATTCTGTCTTGATTCGAACCAATAATGGGATATACAATAAATCCACACTTGCATGCATAACATGTACATATCAATGTAGGGACTGAAGAAGAAATTCCTTTGGCAATAAACCCCTTCCCCCCCCTTCTCTCTGATATGATTGCACAGTGTGACATATGCATAACTTGAGCTGTGCTGTTATTTGGGTATGGAAGAAGCACACGGCGAAGGGTTGTGGGTCGTTGGGTAGCATATGGGCTGGAGAGGAGGTTTATCATTATTGGAATTTGTGAGCTTCCTTTCTGTGCTGAATATTTTGGCGAAGCACTTGATATAGTAGAATGCGTTGTTCAAAACAAGAACATCAAATAAAACGTGAATAGAAAAGATTTCCTCAGTAAGCGTGTTCTTATCATCGGCTAAAGAAACGATGCTACTGGTTGTAGTGACACAGGATTTGGCCCATGAATCAAGTCTGTGAGATGAAAAAGAAGACAGCTGTCAGACAAGACATGTCTGCTGAGATGACACATTATCCAGGATAGATAATCCGGACGCATAGTGGCCAACATTCCAAATGCCCTTAGAACCCTGCAGATATTTAATTTAGTTGCATAGTAGTTTGAACTCTGTTTTATTAGCCAAAGCAAACTAGTGGGGGTCCACAAACTGTGGTTGGTTTTGATAGTTATCCATTCTGGTCCCCATTGATCTTCTCTTCCCCCAAATCCTATGCTAGATGCCAAGGATTTAAAGAAGCCATTGGTTTGATTTCATACCAGGCTTTGATGATATTCTATAGACAGATTCTTGTTGTTTGTGTACCCAGGTAAAGAGAGACTAACATCTAACAGTGAACGAGTGGAATCTGCCTCTCCTCCCTGGCATAAATTGAGAGACCTCTGCCTCATTAAGGGTCACACTAAGTACATATAACATTAAATAGAATGGAACTTCCCCTGTACTGTTCTTTACTGATCTGGATCTAGAGCACCATACATGGGGAGAGGATTCCCCCCCCCTTTTTCTCAACTCAAATCCCCTTAAAAGTTGGAAGAGGATCAGGAGGGTTGAAGAAATTTCAAGACTGAAGCAGCTGCTGAGGGTAGGAATGTTTTCTTGTATTTGTTTATTCACTTATAAATCGGCCTTCATCAAATGATATAAGGGTGGTGAACAATGAATATAATATATATATATATATATATATATATATATATATATATATATATATAAAACAATGAACGATACTTTTTTAAAAAACACCATAAATTAGACTGGCCAGCTTAAAATGCACGTGAAAACAACCACAAACAAACTAAAAAAAGTTTTCTAGGTTTGCGCGAACAAGTGATGTTTGAGATAACTAGGATTCTCCAAACATCATCTTGGCACTTGTCTCATGCCTGTTTCCCATTCGCATTTGTGAACATTGCTTGCTTTACAGGAATCAGAAACTTGCACAAATTGAGCAGCTATCAAACAGGAGATTTGCATGAATCTCCCCAAATTTTCACAAATCTCCTCCGCCAACTAAACTGCAGCTGATTCAGTCTACTGAGGAAATTTGTGCAATCGAGAACAAGATAAACATGAGCATGGGTTTGACAATTTGTGGATGTTTTCGGCAGACATGCACTCATGCTCACATTCAGAGCATCGAACTGGGCACACTCGCATATTTTGCGGGTAAAACACCCGAGTTCTCATACATTCCTAGTTTTGACCTGATACTGAAATGATAGCAAAGTTTGCACCACACACACTTCCATAGGGAATGTATGTCACAAATGGGACATCCATAAAGAGACGGCTCTTTCCCTAAATTGTCAAGAAGTGAGTAAAAGGCAACTTGAGAATAGCTTGCTTTGCAGAACTCAGTACATGGGCAGGAAGAGGAATTTCTTCAGTTATTTGGGTCCCAAGCCATTTAGGTTTTATACGCAAGTGCAAATGCCTTGAATGGGGCCTGGAAGCAAATGGGCAATCACTGCAGCTCCCTGGAGTTTGGTATAACATTATCTAATCTGGTCAAACCTGTTAACATTTTAGTAGCTGCATTTCACAGAAGTTCGAGCTTTTGGGTTATCTTCGGCAGCCCCATGTACAATGCATTACAGTAGTCTAATCAGTAAGTTACCACAGAATGGAAAGTAGCCAGATTATCCCTACCCAGCAAGAGTTACTGCTGGTGAACCACCCAAAGCTGGTAAAAGGCCACCTGGGCCACCCATGACAAAGTGGTATTCAGTAGGGCTCTGCATGGACCCCCCCCAATCTGCTTCGTGGCCTGATCCAGAAAATCCAGATCGGGCCCAATCCTCTTCACGCCGCTCTGCCCGTCTCCTGCTCCGTGGAGCGAGATCCGGCTTCGCCGCTGTCACCACATGGACGGCGGCAGCAGCGCAACATAAGCCATCCCTCCACCCCCTTACCTGTGTCTGTCGTCTTCGGCTTCAATTGAGGCTTCGGCTTGAAGCCGGAAGAGGCCTCGGCCTTCACTTCCGGCTTCAACCAGGGCCTCAATTGAAGCCTGTGACGGACGCAGGTAAGCGTCCCTCCTCCCTGCTCCCTTATCTGGCACCGCTGCCACCATATGGATGGTGGTGCCGGTGGCACCAGGTAGGCCAGCCCCCTGCCCCCTTACCTGCATCCATCACGGGCTTCAATTGAGGCCCCGGTTGAAGCCAGAAGAGGCCTCGGCCTTCACTTCCACCTTCAACCAGGGCCTCAATTGAAGCCCGCGACGGACGCAGGTAAGCATCCCTCCTCCCTGCTCCCTTACCTGGCACCGGCGCTGTATGGATGGTGGCGCCGGCGGCACCAGATGAGTCCCCCTCCCCCCCACTTACTTGCAGGCGGAGCTCCAGATTGAGGCAATCCTCTTTGCCTCCATCTGCAGCCCCCCCAACTCTCTTCGCCTCCGCCTTTTCTAGAGGCAAATCAGGCCGCCTCACTCCTGCTTCTCTGAACCGAAGAGAAGCGAAGCATGGCCCTAGTATTCAGGACTACCCCCAGGAGTACACACCTGCATTTTCAAGAGGAGTGCAACTCTATCGAGATCAGACTGCACTCCCAATTTCCCATGTTTGGAGCCTAAGACCAGTGTTAGGTGCCACTGTGCCATTTATGTCTGTAATGTTGCATAAATGGCCCCTTTGCAGCTGCCATTTACGCAACATTACATTCCGGGGAAACCCCAAGCCACATTCTTATGCAAAATGGCATCTTGCTAAAGGGACGGGTGGCCACCTGGTGCTCGCAGACTGCAGAGCACAGGGTGAATGGGGTCCAGAAGCCTGTGTGGGTGGGGGTCTGTTGCACCCCATCCCCCTTAGTGGATTTTCACGACATCCCTCTCAACAACCACATGCTACTCTGCCCCTCCCAAGTTTACCAGGCCTTTGGCTTTTAAACGTTTAGTGGACAAACTGAACAGCCAAGTGTCTGCCATTGCTCCAGCCACACATGCCATATTCATTTATGCATTGCCTCTGCACCCCACATGAGCCCGGGGCCATGAAGATGGCAGGCACAGCTGGAGCCTTGGCAATAGGCATTTCACTGTGCAGCTTGCTCACCCAACGAAATGTTAAAAGAAGAGAAAGAAGAAAGAGCAGCCTGTTGGAGTATCAGCATCATCCTCTGTATGGAGCTGCCCATGCACATGTTTCCCATAGTGCCACCCTCATTATGTGCTCCCAGTTCTGGTGGTTGTTTGGTGGGCCTCCAAGCTGTGGTGCTTGGGCCCCAGAGCATGTCCACTGGAAGCAAGTCCTTTGACATTCCTTTTAATGCTCAAAAACTTGTTTATAGGTGTTAGAATGGAACATCTGAAGGACCTCATTCATCTTTGGGATGAGCACAAGCCTGCTGCTCACCAACCTCTGCACAGTGATGAATGCAGATGTGTGTTTTGACATGCTGTCTATTCTCATAGTAAAAAAAAGTGGCTTCAGTGTGTTAATTTATCTGGGAAGCCCTTGCTCAAAAACAATTGTTATATAGAGGTTTGAAATTGGGGATTTGAGATGCAGCAGTCAACTCAGTGCTGTTGTTTTTAAAGGAAAGTAATAGTACTTTGCCTGCACCAGCTGATTCTCGTGGGGAGAATCTTCAGTCTGCAGCTCACCACAGCACCGTCCTGATTTGTGGTGCAGACTTCCAGGTGTTGTTTTGGAGGATTCAGTACCTCATTAAAAAGATACTAACTTTCCCAGAGTATCGCTTCAGTGTCTCAACAGATATTGTGAATGTGAAGAACATTGTCCCCTTCGAGCTTGAGTTGTCAAGCTAGAGTGCTTACCTACAATTACATCTACTTCCTAGAAAGTGCAGGAGCTTTTTATTGTGAGCCGCAAGTTGTAGCGCCTATCCATGACGAGTGAATTTCATGTTGCAAAGGCAAGCCAGATTAGGGGTTCAAATTACAGTCTGCTCCCACTTCAACTGCTACTAACCAATTTATGAATAGGTGTGCCAGCTTGCTACATGAAACAGCAAGCTAATGAACTTACCTGTAAGTAAATTGCTTTTGATTTGTGCCTTGGACTTCCTATTGTCATCCATTGCCCTTGTGCTGCTCGTTGCTTTTTTGTAGTGCAGATGTACTGGATGGGTGACATCCAATGTTGTGTGAGCATTTTCTGCCTTTCCTCTCTCCTGTTACCCCCCCCCCCCATACACACACATCTGCCAAGTTTGTTCTGGAGGGTCTCCCAACTGGCCAGAGCATATTTGGAAGGTGTGGGAGGCTGGAGGAGAGAGAGAATCTCCTTGCTCCCATTTCTGCTGATAGAAGCCTTCCTAGCAGCAGGAAGACTTAATTGGATACCACCCTTTGTACTAAAATAAATAAAAATTTAAAAAGGGAAATGAATATCCTTAGCAGCAGGAGCTATTCGTGAGTTTTATGACACCAGGGAAGCTCAGCCATCCAGGGACGCAGGCAAACACGGAGTTAAACAAGAGACTCTGACAGTCAAGCTCCAAACTGACTTAAAGGTGAGAGGAATGGAAAGAGAAATTGTAAGCAATTATCTAATTATAGAAGACAACAGAAATGTTTTTTTTATACCAGACTCTAATAATGTATTGCCTTAATTATATTTATAATATGGATAATGCTTTTCGTTGTTGTTGTTGTTGTTGAAGATACAGATTACAATTGAACCCCCATGAGTATTTGAGGATTAGTGGTGGAAGAATTTCCTCCATTTTGATTCCTAATTGGCTGAGTCTTTCAGAGTATTCCTGGAAAATCCTCAGAGGAACCTCTGGGGCTGGTCGTTCTGACAGGTCTGCTAAGCTCTGAGACAACTGTGAACATTGAGGGCTGGTCCTATGGTCCCATGGTTATTACATACTATGAAGTATTCTAAATATTCTCTGAGCTAATGACAATCCATCATTCAGTGGTAGATTACATGCTCTTCATGCAATAAAACAATCCTTGGCATTCCCAGGTAGAGCTGGGATGACTCTTATCTGAAACCCTTGAGTGCTGTTGCCAATCAGTGCAAACAATACTGAGCGATACGGACCAATAGCATATGGCAGATTCCCATGTTCCAGTGCTCTGGGAACTTTAGGGTCTGGAGTTATTCATTCCTACTGGACCCAGACTATACCATTTCAAACTGCTAGTGAGGGATATGATTTCCTTGCATGTAGAAAAATAGTACCATCAGGGAGAGCACTAGGCTATAACCTTTCTCATGGATGTTCTAGCTGTCTATACACAACAAGAACATCCACAGGGCATGTTTTGCATCAGGAAGACTGGTTTTTAAAAATATGACATACCTTCTCAGTGGGACTGATTTGTGGATCATCCCTTACTACTGCTGCTACTACTATTTTTAAAGTTTAATTAGCACTAGGAACTTCATGTTATTCTGAAGAAACGTATAATTTAATAACATATTATTAAAATTGTTTAAATACTCAATAAATCTTATTGATTTATTTAAACTATTTTTATACTACTTGATATCGTAAGACCTCTAAGCAGTTTACATAAAAAATACATAAGATACAATGTTTTTTAAATTTTGGTATACTTTTAATGTTTACTATTTTTAATTGTTTTAAACCGCCCAGAGAGCTTCGGCTGTGGGGTGGTATATAAATGTGAATAAATAAATAAATAAATAAATAAATAAATAAATATAAAAAACCCAATGTAAAACAATAATAAATGCTAAAACAGAGCATTTATCCCTTGAATTTTCCTGTAATATGTACTATTGTAGAACACACCATTAATGCACATGATGCTCTTACAGAGCACAGAAGCAAAACACAAAACAAACAGATCTCTGCCCTGGGGATCTTACAATCGCAATGTTGGCTGTGGAAAACACAACAAGAGTTAGGGTTTATTCTTGAGTCCCAGATAAGTGATTATAGGATTCCAGCATAAATCTGCAGTCTGTGCACACTTATCTGGGAGAAAGCCCCCACCCCCACCCCGCCACCGCCCTGAACATGGTGGGACTCACTTCTGAGTAAACATGCATTGGCTCAGGCTGTTATATCTGAGTGATTATAGCTTCATATTCTGTATTGTTTTAGTCTTGAGGGGCCATAGCTCAGCCTGATAGAACACATGCTTTACATGCAGAAGGTCCCAGGTTCAATCCCCGGCTTCTCCCAGTAGGGCAGGGAAAGAATCCTGCCTGAAACCCGGGAGAGCCGCTGCCAGTCAGTGTCGACAACACTGAGCTAGATGGTCCAATGATCTGACTCAGTACAAGGCAGCTTGCTATGTTCCTGATGAGAGAGGCAAAAGTAACAATGGAAGGGTGTGAAGAAAACATTGTATTAGTGCAATTGAGAAAATGACATCATATATATATATATATATATATATATATATATATATATATATGCACATTTTAAATACCAAATTGGAAAGGGTAAAATATTTTGATTAGTTTTGAACTGATGTAAAGGGCTGTCTAAGAAGCAGAGTTTAAATGCGTCAGCTATCAGCATCCAGATCTGGTCCACTGAGTATCTGAAGACAGGTGTTTCCCCCTTCTCTCTCATCAGTGTACTGCAGCTATTGTCTCAGCCAGGGACATCATCAGTCCCTAGGAAAAGTCAAGATCAAATGTAGAGGTCATTAACAAGCACCTTTTGGTCTTGCAATAATAACGTCCCCAATTGCACACATGGCAATTTACATAGCATTACTCGATATGCTTTGTGCTGCAATTTGGCTTTTGGAGGTCACTGTATCTTAGCTGTCTTAAAAGAATGCCTTTTCTGAGCATCAAAGCTATGCATTTACATGTGCTACTGTAGTCCTTCTTGGCAGCTTCTGTGAAACAAAGGTATTGAATTGTACAGGGATTCTGAAAACGTTCCCATTTAAAACACACACACACACACACACACACACACAATCTAAAAGGTAAAACCTTAGACATGTCAGTCCAATTAACACCGGACTAGTTTAGGTTTCTAGAACATTCTTGAATATATGAACATGCAGTCATTTTTAAAATTCCTCTATAGATAGTGTTTGTGTCTTATTTTTAATTAGAGATTTGAAATATCTGCCTCATTCATTTTCTTCAGCCTTAGCCACTGATAGAGGATGCTCCATCCACTAGCTATCTGTCAGAAATTTGGATTGGATACCCATTACTGAGATTGATAGCCATTATCAAACCTCAAAATACGTGTGTGTTCTTTTTTAAATATTAGCTGTCACACTGTGATAAGTTGTGTTCAGTTGTATGTTGTATAGCATAATGCATAACCCAGTGGGGCTCAGTTCTGAAGGGGAGCGCATTTTATATTTTAAACTCCCATACAGAGAACAAGAAGCAGTGGACAATAACAACATCAAAAATGAACTATATGTAGAAAGGGAGGAGAAGAGAAAAAATCCCACCAATTTCATCTTAATATTCAAGATATATATTATTTTCAACATTATTTTGGCCAATAATATACAGTACTAAAATTTAAAATCTTGGCTCCACCCGGAAATACCTTCTGTGGGGCAGTGAGCACTGAGTGAACATAGCTGTTAAAGAAGAATCTGAATTCTTGCCAAACAGTTATTTCATTGGTTATGGGGAGCAGGTGTGGGGCTCAATCGAGCCCCCCTGCTCTACTTTCCCATGCTCCTGATCTGTGGAATTATTTATTTATTTATATATTTTTAAAGATCTACAGATGCTTAGCTTTGGCTGTCGAATCAAGCTGGTAGATTACATGTGAGGGACTAGGAATAAATGGATCTGCCAGTTTTAGGGTTAACTTCGGTTCATCTAATGCTGAGAATGTTTTGGCATTATTATTATTTTTTGAGTTTGCATGAACATTTGTATGTATTTTGGTGTGCATTTCTTCTAATGCATGCATTTTGTATGCAAGTCTGCCTAATGGTTTTGCAAGCAATCTTCCTAATGCAATGCACTTTTAAAAGTTATTTTCACAAACATGCACATTTTTGTATGCATTTTTAAAAAGGAGAATTCCATTGCAACATTCAGAGGTATGCGAATATCAACAGGTAACTGAGTTTTGGTTTGCATCTTGGTTTGCCAGTGCAAAACAAGGTAAAATGTGAACTGAATGAATTTCTCCTCCATCCATATAAAGAACACAGAATGTGCACATCCAAACCTGGTTTCATGCATGGATGTATGCCTAGCTGGACTGGAACATTAAAAACTGGCAGTCCAATCCTATAAATGTTTACTCCTAGAAGTAAGCACTACACAGTTCAATTTACTCCCAAGTCAACATAAGATTGCAGGCTTGATGGAACTGAATTGAGGGAAAGCTGCTGCTGCTGCTGCTGATGACGACGATGACAATGATGATGATGATTAGGTGTGTGCACAAAACTTTTGGTTTTCAATTAGCCAAAAACATTTTAAAATGTTACTCAGTTTTGGCTTTTGTTGTTCAGACTACCCTAAAATGCATAGTTGTGAAGATATTTGACAATGTTTCAGAGAGAACAATACAAATGCATCACTTACAAAATGCATTGCCCAATGCAAGACATGTGTGCAGACCCATTAACTAGGTCTTGATATAACTCAGTATCATCAGATGAAATGTCGCTTTAACAGGGCAACTCCTACTTAAACATTTTGAAATCAAGACTAACAATCCATGTTTTGCTTTGCTTTAATTATCACCTGTGGTAATTAATAGAGCATAATCCAGGGATTAATTATTGCAAATTAATTTGCATGATATATTGAGAAGGAGGGAAACAAGCTCTGTGATATGATAAAGGACAATAGATTGCCAGATTTTTATCAAATGTCAGGTTTTCAGTTTTTAAAACCCCAAGGGCTCAATAAGCATAAGGCAAGCTATAGATTAAATAAATAAATAAAAAAAAAACCTACTCAGAATCTAAAAAAATAAATTCAGTTTTATTCTTGGCAATTACTACTTAGTGGTTAAGCGACTGAGCTGCCAGCTAAAAACTATCTGATTGCAATCTCACCTCACTCTTGCATACACTGACTTAAAGCAAGCGAATAGGCTCAATAACAGAGACCTATTTGTAATATGGAGATAATAATACTGGCAAAACTTACAAGATTTAGGCTTGGATCCAGATTGGCCATTCTATGAATAGGTACGTTCCTTCTGTTGAAGGAATTTTATTATTTATTTATATTTATTACATTTATATCCCACCTTTTCCCAAGGAACCCAAGGCTGCGTACATAATCCTCCTCCTCTCCATATTATCCTCACAACAACAACCCTGTGAGGTAGGTTGGGCTGAGAGTCTGTGACTGGCCCAAAGTCACTCAGCGGGTTTCCATGGCCGAGTGGGGACTAGAACCCAGATCTCCTAATTCGCAGTCCAACACCTTAGCCACTACACCACACTGATGGAAAGCACCAGGATCCAGTGGAAGCTTCCCACAAGAGGTAAGGAGTAGGAAGGAAATTTTCACTCATTCCCCCTCTCCCCTGCAGCCCCTTTGGTTGACTGTCATGTTGCTCTGGAAGGTCCCGTAGCCTTCCAAAGCAGCTTTTTAAGAGGGGGCTGCAGGGAAAAGTAAGAATAGTCTCTGCTCCTTCCTCCAGCACAAGCAGACGTCCACTAAGCCCAGTAATACTCACAGTAGTGCCTTTGAAATAAATGGGACTTCAATTAGACACTTAAGTTATGGCTGATTTAAATAGCATTGTGATGAATGGGTCAACCTAAGTATGACTAGATCTGGATCCTGCCTAATATGTGTGACGTTTCTTCAGCAATTAAGAAAAATAAGGAATCAGTGCCAGGCTATGTTATTATTAAAATGTGTTTACAAAAGTATTGGTATTTAAAACTAAAAAAATAATACAATGCATGATCCAGCCAAAGTTGTGCACTTTTAATTCCTATTACTTTCAATGGAAGTGATTTAAGAACATGTTTGTCTTTCCTCTTGAAATTTATGGCACTTTGAACTTTAGCTGGATGATAGTACTGAAGTACAAATACATACATACATGTGTATTCAGGATGGCTTAGCCATAGTCTGCCTAGGGAACATTCCAGCCAAACTTAGTTGCAACTAAGGCCCACATTAATGCTTCCATCAGGACATAGTTGGGACTAATCACTGCTTGATTGTGCCCTCATTGGGAGTACAGCTTTCCCCACCCCTTCCTGAGCATCTGAAACCAGTCTTAAAAGAACGGCCCACAAAATGGCCTCAAGGTACATGTCCGCTAAAGTTAAGCAGGCCTCTTCCTGTAAGCTGCCTGGAGGGAAGACCACCTGGGAGCCATATAGCAGCTGCAGTGAGCTCTTCGGAAGAAGAACAGGTACAAGTGCCATAAATAAATAAATGAAAACATTGGTGGCATATAAAAGAGAAGATGTATTAAGTTGTGCAAGCAACTCTCACTCATTGAAACAACTCTTGCTGAAGAGAAGTCCCACATGGGTTGTGTATTTCACCGACATTTGGATCTAGAAATGTCCATAATAATGCACTGTAATTGGTACTTATGCAGACTTCAGTGTGATGAGTGGGCTTTCAATGTATGCCATGTGCAACACCTCAAAAGAAATAGCCATTTCCTCTTTCCTGGGACTTCCGAAGAGCATGACTGACCCCCTGTTCATATTAGCAATGAGGAACCTTTAAAAATAAAGTCAAAAGCTTCATGTTCTTGTTTATTTCTTTAGCTGTTCATTCATTGATCTCCATTGCTTTTAAGAGGTACTAGTACAAGAGCTAACTTCTGGAAAAGGAAAATATGGTGGTGTTTTAATTAAGCGATGAGACTTGTGTTTTTTAAAAGAAAAATTAATAAAGCACAGAGGAGAATCAATTGCTTCTTTCAACCATTCTGAAAAAAGAAGAGCTGAGTGTTAAAACAAACCTCCTGCTTTTATTTTCAAAAGTGGAAGGGGTGGGTGGGTGAGAGTGAGGAACTCGGGAGCCAAATATAATCTCTCCATTAGTATTATTAATAGCATTCAGCTTGCTTCATGTGCTTTAAATCAGGCAGCATTGTCATGAGCACTGAGTATTTGCAAGCACGGTCAGAGCGACCGAAGGCTCTGGTAAAAGCACAGAAGTGCCTTCAGAGTAACTGCTAGCGGCCTTTGGGGAACAATAGGCTTACCTATAGTGTGCAGAGATATTAGGAGAAAAGCCCAACAAGTTGCTTTATTATACTTGGATGGCTATGTACTGCCTGACCTAGCTTCATTTTAACAAGCATTGGTGCCAGTTCACAATCGTGGTTATTTATTATTATTATTATTATTATTATTATTATTATTATTATTATTCCACGTTCCCTTGGCACTGGCTAATTTGTACTGCAGTCCATTTCCGGTGGGCTCTGGTGCACCACATGGGTTTCTTTCTTTTGGGCGCTTCTCCCTTTACTTTCTGTTTTAGGGAAGAGAACTCTGAGAGTTATTTAATTATTGCCAATGTATATATCTGTCAAGATAATTAAGGAGAAAAAAGGCCCCTGGCAGGAAGACAATAGCAAGAAGTAAGGCAAGAATTTGGAAACAATGGTAATAGTGTCATTAGTCCCATAAAATTCTTCAAGCTTGTCGGAAGCATTCAGCGCGAACAATGCGGGACGCTATTATAAAAGCCTTGTCTAACTAGGAAGTAATTTCTGTTTGGAGTTTGCTGGGTTGTTTTGTTAATTAATCTCCTCAAGGTCGGCTGCTTTGTTGAATAAAAATGCATTTACCATGCTGTGGAGATGCTTTACACCATACTGGGGAAGCAGGACTTAAGTTGTATTAGTCTACTTTGCTGCAAGAGAGTTGTGGTAAAAAGACAATGAAGGAGGCTGAGTAATTAATCAGGGTCCTGCTTTTTGTTTTTCCTTAGGTCAAATGAATCTTTAATTGACATCTTTCCTCAACAGGCTTAAGTAAAATTGCCTGAGTTTGGTGTTGGACTGTTCTAATCCATTTTGTCTTCATCCATTGTTATGCATAGCAAATAAAATGAAGCAATATATCCAAAATAATGCATCACAACTTGATACAATGTTCTAGCAGAGACATTAATTAATCTTTAAATTCATTATTTGGGTCTGTTTTATCCCTCTTTTATGCCCATGTACCTAATAGAAGAACAACATACCATACCAATACAATGAAGTTAATATGCTAAAAATGAGTTAATATAAAAGAAACAACAACACTAAATTACACTCCCCACCCCACCCCACATAATGTCTATGGGGTTTATGGCAACCTTTCTCCAAGCCCCATAGTTGTGTGTGTGAGTTTGGGGAGGGTGATGGTCAGTTAAACTGCAGCTGGAGAGGAGAGTATTAAATGTCCCCTCACCATGCAGGGGGTTCCAATAGAAACTGAACCCTCTCTAGTTGTAAAAACACACAGAAAAAAATATTGAGATTGAGAAAGAGAGGGAGGGAGGGAGGGAGCTGCTAGCTGTGTCTTTAACGTAACATGTAGTTTGGCTATCAGTCTCCTCTTTGGCCAGTAAATGGAGGCAAATTTTTGACAAATGCTACTTTAAGATGTAAAGTCTATATAAATAATGGGTCTGGAGAAATTGAAAACCAGCAGAATTTTTGAAAAGCAAAAAACTCTCAATAGCTGTGTCTCCAAGAAACAGCACAAAATATCATCTTAGGGAAAGCAAAATATATTTTAGTCTTCATGCCACTACATGGTTGGAAAAGCAAATGAACTGGTAATGAACGAGTAGCTTGATGAAAGGCTCCCACGGTTTTCATGACGAGGATTGTACATGGAGATGTACATCAGGAAATCATTTTGCCTATATTCATGCAGTGGAGACTGCACATACCTGTCTATACGAAAGCTAGTAAGAAGAAACAATGTTCATTCTGAAAGCCAAATTATTTGGCTATTTTCACTAGGGAACATTCATTATCCTTGGCCCCTGCAGGCCTCAAATCTACCAATAGAAAATTGTTTGCCATTTAGCTACAAAATCATGATTCTATCGCCACAAATTAAATATTTCAGTGGCATTGATTGCTTTGCTTTTCAGATTAACCTTTTTAATTTAGCCAAGAAAAGTGTTTGGTAATTCACACTGCGTAGAAGTTTGAGATGAAACAGAACACATAAGGTGTGCATGGGGGGTTAGTTCAGCAGAGATCCCTGGGCTGGCCCCTATAGACCTTGTTGTTAACCAATTCCTCATGTTTATTCCCTGTAGATAGCTGGCAAACTCTGGAAATCAAATTCCTGAATATAAAACAGAAACTAATAAATACTTCTCCATCCCTGCTGTGTTCTAAATTCCTTAAAGAGATTGTATTCATTTGTACACATGCTAAAAGTGAGATGCTCTAGGCAGATGTTACCTCTGTAATTAAAAACACCAAAGTGCATTCTCAAAATGAAGCATGAAAGATGCAGCGTATTATCCTGCTCAAAATATCCAGCTCACAATTCTTTTGTTTCATTATGCTAATTCCTAGTTTTCAAAAGATCCCCAGAAGCCAGGGATCTTAAAACCCACTCCTACCTAAGGAAACTTTGCTCTAGATATTATAAGCATGCATTCAGTTCCTGAAGTGAATATCAGGGAGAGCTTCACCGTGCATGGAAAACAATCCATTCCAAATATTTGGCATGAAATTGTTGGCCAACCACTTTTCTTACTGGGATTTAAGAAGCTCTGATCCCAGTGTTTTCCTTCCCTCATTGCAGTGGAAAGGGTGGACCTTCTCCTCTCAGAGCTGAAATGCTTGTGGAAAACTGCACGTGCACTTTCTCTTGCAGTCTACAAGCTGCACCTAGCTTGTGGATGGAGATAACAGCTTCTGTCCCTGTTGCTTCCAGTTTGCATTTTCTTGAGATGACTTAATTCATCACAAACAGAAAGCAATAAAAAAATGGGAGAAGCAAGTTCTGCAGCACGGACATAAAATGCATCTTTTATATATTCAAATTCATATCCAGTTGTAGGAAATATTCATGACTAATATTAAACTAAGCCCAGAATTAGGTGAAATGCAGCAGACATATATTGAAGTGAGCATTTTATTATGTGCCATGTCAGTCAGATTAAAGAAAAGAGTGCATGACATCGACAGGATATTGCATGTATATCAAGCAATCTATTTATATATGACAGGGAGGGTTTGATTTCTGGAAGGAGTGACAACCCAGTGAAATAACTGCTCGCCTTCAAAATTACGAAAGAATAAAATGTGTATTTTTTAAAATGCTTCCCCCTCTTTAAATTACAATTAGCAAAATGGGGATAAATATGTCCTGGAATCAATTGTGACATACAGAATGAAGGAAGAAAGACTAATCTGTAGAGATGCAGCAAGGTTATTGGGCGTCTTCTTCAACACCCAGGATCGGAGTGGTGGAGGATATGAAAAACCAAAGGTGCTCCAAGAAATATTCCAGTGAAGGTAATGGAATACTAAGCAATGATGAGTTTTGTCTCCAACAGAATAACAGGAATGTGGTGAAGGTGCCTGGTTCTTTGCCACATGCCTAAGAGTACAATAGGATGGTGAAGCAACACCAGTAGCACCAAGGATTAATCAATAAACAAGTCTTATTTGGAGCGAAATAAATGTGCCAATGTTTCAGTAGTCTTACTAGCATTTTATTTTTGGTCTTGTGTTCTTTCGGCCAGTGCTTTGTTACATTCATGTTCCTGCTCCTTTATTTTCTTCCCTTGTGTAGCACTGAGTAAACAATTGAGGAAATACAGGCCTGACTGCTGTTCACCCTGAACAATTACAGCCTCATTCTACCTTCCTCCCCCCCCCCTCACCTCCTTCTTCTTTTTTGGCCTTTGCTAGGTGAAAATGAAAAAAAAATAGAGAGAAGAACTAAAGCTGAACCCGCTAACTTCATTACCTGCAAAGATAAAGTGCAGTGAAACAGAAATTCTTTGAGTTCACAATCATTACACTTGGATGCTTATACAAGGTATTGGGATAAGGGGAAAAGAACAATCAGTGGTCAATTGACTTTATTTCCTTTTCTAGAATGATAATTTGTATAACTCATATAGGTTTCCAAGATTATCTGAGCAAAGCACACAGGGCCCATCTGACAAGCAGTCCATAAAATATGTTAAATGGGAAACACAGAGATTCCATGCAAGATGCATTTGAGCACAGTTTTCCCGAGTGGTAACTAGAATGACTATAGTCAAATCTCGCCGCCCCCCTTCCCCTTGCTATTCTTTTGCAAGAGCAGTTTCCAGGCCGAGCATTTGGGGGAGCTACAGGACAGAAGCAATCAGAGCTGGCTTTCTACATCAGTAATTTCCAACTGTATTTTCTCATAACCTTTCTTTCTTTGTTCAAACGGGGACTTCCATTTTAAATTGTAATCTATGACTTTTGAAACGGATGTTAAAGCCTCTTGCTGGCAAATTCTTCTGGTTGATTTTCTTCTGCTGCTGCTGCTGCTTCCACTTCTCACTTTTACCCCTCTTCTTCTTCTTCTTCTTCTTCTTCTTCTTCTTCTTCTTCTTCTTCTTCTTCTTCTTTTTTAAAGCCATCACAGTAGCCTTATGTAGAGATGAAGATGCCAAGATTTTTAAAGAGACAAACCCCCCAGTTTGGGTGGGCTTACAGGGAAGCTTATATATTTAAGAAATGCTAAGGTAAAGATGAAATTCAGTGTGTTAGCTGCTTAGAAACAAGGATTAGATTCATTTCACAATACAGTCTTTGCATCTAGTCAGAATACCTGTGACTTTCAAACCTCACTCTGCATTAAGCTTGATTACTTGTGGCTTTCTAATGTGTTCATGAAGATCACCTTAATCTTTTGGTGGCATTATAAGAGTATAACGATGAGCAATGACCCAGATGGAGGGATTGCTGTATGATAACATCAAAGGCTGACTTGATACAAGGAAACAAAACTAACAGCAAGTGACATGTTTTTAAATAAGGAACACTTATTTATTGAGTAAAATACCCTTGAATGGAAAGAATGGGCTAATTTTTGAAGTTGGTACAAAAGTGGATTCCCTAGTTTACAATTCCTTAGAATTCAAACAACTGCACCACATACCTTTAATATGTGGAAGGAGAGTATTGCCTACTAGTAATGCCACTAATCTCTGTACTAGGGATGGATAAGAAATTCATTCAGTTCACATCTCAATGCGAACTTCTGAAACACAAACTGGAATGCAGTTTGCCATCAAAATCCATACATTTCCAAAGTCTGTTAGATCCCCCGTTCCACAAATAAACATACATTTAAAACAGTGTGCACAAAAATGTATATATTTGAGGGGGGTGTACAAAAGAGGCTTTGTTCAATGGAAAAATCACTTGGAAAAATGCATAGATTTGAAATAGTGCATACAAAAACGTGTACATCAAAAATTGCATACAAAAGTACATATTTTTAAAATGTGCACAAAATATGCACAAATATTCATGTAGACCTCAAACAAGTCCATTACCTGATGCAGAATCAGGACCGAATGAGTGTAACATTGGGGAAATGAGAACTTAAGCAAAATTGAGCTTGACAGCTTCACCCATCTCTTACTCTGAACATTCTGCTGACCCTATCAATAATCATACGAAAGTCGGGCTTTTCTGTTTGATTTTTTGCAAGGTTGTCAGTCAGTGTGCAGAATGTCCACATCTTCCATTTGTATCTATGTAGACTTGCTTAGGAGATTCATCTAAACACACCAAATTTGGGGATGGGGCAGAAAGCAGAATCCCACTTCTCCCTCCATGTATCATTGTACATAGAACAGTCACCTGAATAGGGATCCTGTGGGAATGATATTTATTTATTTGATATTCTCTGATCTCACCTTCCTCCAAAAGTAGCACAGAGCAGCTTACAATATTAATAAAACAACAATGGTTAGATCTACACTACTGCTTTATAGCTGTACTGAAGTGTATTGATAACTGTTGGGGCACATTACACATTCCATATACTACCTGCATAGTGTTATTTCCTGCTTTATATTCCACATTATCCAAAACACCACAACAATTGTCTTTGGGCATGGCTAGATGGGGTGATATCCTGGGGATCATCCCAGGATCGCCCCTGTGCGTCCACATGACGTACAGGGCATCCCGGGAGTGGGGAGGGATGATTCCTCCCTTTCCCCGGGATATTGCCCAACCCATTAATTTTGATTTTTCTGCAATCTCAGGATGATCCTGAACATGCGGCCCACCTTCATGGTTTCCCCCTGGCTCCTCGTGAGTATTGCAAGGAGCCGGGCCTGGAGCTCTGTGCCCATTGGGGGTGGGTGTAGCACAAGGGGTTTTTTTTACACTTACAATTTCGATGGAGTGCTTGTGCACCCCTTTTCCTTTACAAAAAATAATAATAATAATCCAAAATGGCGACTGTGATGTTGTGCGGGCGAGGATCTCACGATGATAAACCCTCCACCCCCCTTGTCTAGCCATGCCTATTGTGTGCCCTACAAGGTATAAATGTGCAAGAGGGATATACCATTATCATGATGGGATTGTAATGGTTTGTCACAAGGTGTAGATCTGGCTACATGAGTAAAAAAACTATAAAATCTTATGATCACAATAAAACAATTTAAAATACAACCATAATAATCTAACCTACATATGACACGTATTCTAATCAGAAGGCATTTCCAGACTAGGAAAAGGAGAGGAATACATCACATCTGCTCTCCTTCTGTATCTTTTATACTGATGTCCATGGGATGATTAAAATATTCATCTTTGTCTTTAGAATCAGACACATTTTTCAAGATTTGTTTTAAAAGCATGGTGGTATTTTGTTTCATTTCTCTTTCACTGAGGAGTAGGAGGTTCAGGGAAGCATTATCAAATATCATTTATCTGAAGGTGCATTTAAAACTTACAGAATTCTATTTATTCACACATGCACAATCTGACAAAACCAATGGAAGGGGCAGTAGCAGCCAGGACAGGCAATGGTTCCTTTAAATGAGTACTACAAACTCAAAGCCCCATCACATCTAGGTCAAACACGTGGCTCCCGTCTCTTCTTTGTCGCCGCTCTGACGTCGCTTCCTGAAAACAAGAAGTAATTAGCCCCATTCAGTCCGGTAGGAGAGAGCAGCAACTGGACTTTTTCTGGGGGCTTTTGCAGCACAACAAAGGCCAGAAGGGGCGGAAGATGCACGAGAGGCAGACAACATCATGTGAGTAATCCGTGAGTGCCCAGTAATGAGCATGCATTAAAATGCTCGTTGGATAATGCTTTCAGTATGGATTCACACCTGTATGTAAATTGCTCAATAGTGTGATGCACATTTTGCACGTAGAAGGCCACAGGCTGTTTATTTAGATTTCATGTTCGCTCCAAGGAGCTCGATGTGGCATACGTGGCTCTCCACTGACCCACCATTTTATCCTCACAACAACCCAGTGAAGTTTTAGTTGAGAAATCGTCACTGGTCCAAGGTCACTTAGTGAGCTTTGTGGATGAGCTGTTTTATTTGTATATTTTGTACAGCACCAAGTACATTGTTGGTGCTATATATATAAATAAATAAATAATGAGTGTGGATATGAACCTGGCATTTCAGTCCCAATTCAACATTCTAATCCAGCCTTCGCCAAGCCTACCTGAAGACCACCCAGAAGCCATATTAAATTGCTTGGAACTCTTTAGAGGAAGAGTGGATTAAATAGTTCATCCTATGAATTGCTTGGAAGAAAATAAAATAATACACAAGATTTTGCCCAGGGCTGAAAGAAAGAGACAAGACACAGGAGTTGGGTGACTATGGCCACAACTTTATTAAAATACATATGAGATCTGCAGCAAAACCCTAAATGTGTGGGTGTTGGATGAGGTGGGAGCTGACTGACTTCCCCTTCCATGCCACATTAAACTGGGTGAGCCTGCCCTGCTGTGGACTGCAGGGAGTGTATCACGTTCCTCCAATCTCACTGGCCTCAAACTCAGGCCCTAAGAATTATCCCAGGAAAATGGAAGGATCACCCCCGCCTGCTCCTGGGATCCCCTGTATGTCATTTGCATGCACAGGGATGATCCCCGGGGGGGGGGGGAAAGGCAGGTGTAGAAACGGCCTTAGATGTTGAGAGATTTTCCCAGGCATTTGAGACTTTCAGTTTCTGCTTTTTTAAATCTGTTACTATATTTAAATCTTTGCACTGCTTCTGCGTTTTAAGTTTTATTTTATACCGTCATTTTAAACTTTTATATTGTGCGTTACCTTGTTGTATTTTATGCCTTTAATTGTTCAACTGTGAACTGCCCACAGAGCTTTGGCTACTGTGTTGTATAGAAATATAATAAATAAATAAATAGATAAATAAATGGTGGTGGGTGGGTGTGTTTTACAAAAAATAGAAACGTTAAAGGAAACTAATAATAAAATAATATGTATCAAAATAAATTCTCAACAACAGAACAGCAAGAAGTAGCAAAGCAATATAGAGCAAGGACTCAGCAGAGACAGGGATGGAAGAATCAGGAAGGCTTGACCCCATTGATGGTTTTGCAATGAGAGGGGCAAGAAATAAAGAGATGAGACAATTGTATATGGTATCAGATTCAGGCTACATTTTATTAATGATCTGCAAAGGGAGACTGGGTGGGCCCTAAGCTATGCCAGCCACTAGCTAGCCATCATAATGGGTGAAACATTCTGTGTCTGGAGGGTGGCATCTGTGTCTGGAGGGTGGCCCCTTTTGAGAAGGGTAGACCTTTCCATGCTCCTCACCCCCCCCCCCGAGCCTCAAAACTCTTGTTGGAGTGGCATGACATGGCCTAACAGATAATCCTTATCACCCCACTGGGGCCACAGAACCCTTAGTGGAAGGCCGGAGGCATGACACCATGAACAGTGCCACAGAATCATCACTGTCCCTTTCCTCTAAGCATGCCCACCCCTACCTGCCTAAAACAAATACAACCAAATTCACATATCTGACCACAAAATTTCCTATGACACTCTCTCCCGACTTACAGTGTGAAGTAGGCAAAAAGAGCCATAGGCGAGGCCAATCAGACTATAAGCCAAAAATTCCTACTCAACCCCCAAAAGGGCAACCAGCAAAGCCCACACTGCAGACAGGGGGGGAGCCACAAAATGTGAAGGGGCCGGAAGCTGGGCAAAGCTGCCTAATATAGACTGCACTGTCCCACCCAGTTGGTGGTGCCACCAAAATGTCACCATTGACACACAAGCATGTCTCTCCCTGCACCTGCAACTGCCTCCCCATGGTCATTCAAGCAGGACAGAGGGGAACAGTGTTTCAATTTCCATCTTGAAGTTTGGTCCACCACATTCCCATTTTTTATTTTCATTTGGATGGGGAAAGTGCACATTTCAGAATGTATTTTTTTAAAGGTGTGTGCCCAAATGAGCATGTTACCCCATAGACAAAAGCATGAAAATGCATATATACAATGCATATTTTATAGTACACATTTTTTCAAATGCAAACACAAGTTCAGGAATATGTGGACTTCCCCTCCAGCCCCCTCAAAAAAATGCATGGCCATTCATGTTCGAGTTGGAAGGTGCATCTGAATGAAAAAATGAAACAAAACTAAATTCTCAAATATCCCTAGGTAGAGGTCAGGTCTAAATTTATTATTTATTTATTACATTTCTATACTGCCCAATAGCCAAAGATCCCTGGGCAGTTCACAAAAGTTAAAAACACAAGGTACAACATAAAAACGATAGAAAATACAAAAGCTTAAAACTACAGTATAAAAATACAGCCAGGCTAAAACCTAGCAGCAATGCAGAAAATTCTGTTCTTAAAGGTCACTAGAAACAAACAAAAAAGCTTTTACATGCCTTCAAAAAGCCAGCAAGATGGAGGCTGTACAAACATCTCTTGGACGAAAGTTCCAGTATGTTCAGCTGCCACTGAAAAGAATGTTCTCCTCTTATACACTACCTCAGGCCTGGTCTATACATATAGCAGAAGCCTTGTTCAGGCCTTCACCCCCATATGTTCTCAGAATGCATGATAGAAGTAGCAGGGCCCCAAAGTGGTTTCCCCCACCAGTAGAGAACTTAAAAAGAACCTCTCAGCATAATGTGGAAGGCTATGACCAGGGGCATGTCTAGACAACTGTTTATCCTGGGGATCACCCCGGGATCATCCTTGTGCCTCCACATGGGAACCTGGGGGCAGGGAGGGATGAGTCCTCCCTTGCCCTGGAATAACAGGCACCATTTTGGGGACCAGGATGATCCCAAAACTGTGGGACATGTGGGCACCCGTCCTGGATTCGTCCCATCTTCTCACGAGTAACCACAAGGAGCTGGGAGCCAGGCATGGGACACGAAGCTCCTCAGGAGCTCCGTGCTGATCAGGGATGGGGTGGGGGAGCAGGAGGGTTTTTTTAAAAAATAAACATAAGTTTTTTGTAGGAGTGCTCCTACGCTCAGTCCTGATATAAACAAAAATGGTGGGTGCGACATCCTCTTCCTCCTGGAACTTCACACGTGCATGTAGACTGAGGGGAGGATCTCTCAATCATCATATCACGAGATCACCCCCCTCCACCCCCTCATCTACCCATGGCCTAGGTGACCTGTGTGCCTTGCTCAGTTGGATTTCCTGGTGCTGTTGATGGGCAACTGCAAGACCCAGCTCTTCTTTCTGATGGTTCTTTAAGTTTAAACCAGACTTGGACTGGACAATGCTTTGAAAAGAAGATGCCTTCAAACCAGGGGACAGTGCTCTTGTAGCCTTTCAAATAGAGATTTGAACACGGCACATGGCCATCCTGCTATGCATCCTTTGTAAAAGAGGATGCATAGTCACCCTGTGTGCAGTTTTTACTTGCAGGGTGTTCTTTTACCTTGGCTGAACATTCAAAACAGGTTGTCCTACCTGAAGTTTGAACTAGTATAATCCACTCCAATCAGGATTCTTACAATTTCATTTTGCTCCAGTAGTAGAGCAGGCCTTAGGCTCCTGATAAGTTGGAATCCAGACCAGGACCTCATCAAAATGATGTATCAAATGAAGCTATACCCTGAAGGGAAAGCATGTCCTTAAGACTCTTAATAATACAGAGGTCCTCTCCAGGTGGGAATCTACACTGATGTTATTCTAATGTTTTTAATGGGTTACTGTGATGCACAGTGTCACGTGACCCTGGGTCTCTAACGTTGTAAATGAGTTGTACTTACTGGTTCTATTTTGTTGTCCCCTTTCACTGTTGCTTAGTTGCAGCACGGCTACTGATCCATGCGCCTCCTTCTACCGGTAATTTTCCTCTTCCTCTTCTGGGTTTGCTCCGCCCACTTCCAGTTCTCCTTCCTTCGCCCCGTTTGCTATCTTATCTGCTACAGCAGATAAATCACACCAGCGTCATACTGTGCAATCACTGACAATTGCATGCAAAGGACTCAGAAGTTTTCCACCTTAGAATCTGCTTTGATTGTGAAGTACTCCCATGCATCCTGCCTTAATTGTGCTCCTTTTGCAAAAAATTCACCCGAGCCGCTGCTGTGGGCACAGGAGCAGGGTTTTAAACAAATGCTTACATCTGCGTAAGCTTTAAAGATAAAGACACCAAAATTGGCACAGTAATAGATATTAGGGAGAGCTAATACCAAATTTGAATCGAATTGGGTCATCCAATTCGATTCAAATAAAAAATCAATTTTTATGATTTTTTTTTAACATTTCCCCCCTCTTTGCAAAGGAGCTGAGGAGAGCTCAAATCACTTCCTGGTAAGCAAAGGATCACTGTAGCTCCGTGCAGGAAAATTAACAAGGGTCTCTGCTCCCAGTCCAAAACGCTAACCAGTGGGGCTTAAATGGTGTGTTTGAAATCATCTCAACAGCTGGGGCTGAAAAATACAAGCCTCCCCTTCTGCACTGCTAAAACTTTTCAATTTGGTCAATCACCCAAACCCTGACCACACCCAGCCCATCTTAGCTTCAGCAAAGTGGTTGGCTCCTATGCATTCAGGCTATTCCCTAGGACTTGTATTAAGATGTTTTGGGAGGGAGTTTGTGTGTGCTTATGACTATTGCTGGCTAGGAACGAGGCAGGAAGTGGGTGGAGCAAACCGAGCAGCTCTGCTTACTCTCAGAGAAGAGGAAGAACGGAAAGGATTGAACAATGTGCCCTGAAGTACCGTTGCAGCTAAGCGTAAGTAACGCTAGTGTGCCCCGTGATACAGAGAACCGATACAGAGAACCACATTAGAAAGGGACACTAGCAACATTATAAGACTAGTGTAGATCCGGCCCAAGATTGTATCTTCCAACCCTAAGGAGGCAGCATGGCCTAACAGGCATAACAGAAGGGAGATTGGCTGTGCCAAAAGTTCTGGTGGAATATTGGGAGGTATAATTGGCGGGGGGGGGGGGGAAGGATGGACAAAGAAGCTACAATCTGCAGGTGGGCATAAGTGGGCTTACTTTTGTATAAATGTTTGCACCGAAACTTTATCATGAGTAACTAAGTGGAGAGATCTCACTTACTACAGCTGGCCTAAGCAGACTGGCTGATCACACTCATAACCAAATAAAGGCCTTTCCTCTAATATAAAGCTGGTCAGTGATTTATGCTAATGAAAGCGAAACTTCTCTTCTTTACCTTTTCACCTCCTCACCCACCCCTGCCACTATTTTTAAATGGGATTGGCCATGCAGGGAAGCAGCAGTGTTTCTCCTAGGCCATATCATCACACAGTGCTTCTGAGGAAGGCTACTAAGGCCAGATGCACACCTTGTGTCAAATCATTACAAATGTGGAACAAAAAGCAGGAAATAACACTATGAAAGCGGTATATGGAATGTGTCCTGTGCCCTCAGCACTTATCAGTGTACTTTAATACCACTACAAAGCAGTAGTGTAGAATCATAGAATAGCAGAGTTGGAAGGGGCCTACAAGGCCATCGAGTCCAACCCCCTGCTCAATGCAGGAATCCACCCTAAAGCATCCCTGACAGATGCTTGTCCAGCTGCCTCTTGAAGGCCTCTAGTGTGGGAGAGCCCCCAACCTCCCTAGGTAACTGATTCCATTGTCTACTGCTCTAACAGTCCTTAGCCTAGGATCTAGCCTAAGGCACACAGTAGCATCCTTCTACTCGTGGGGGGGGGGGATGTGGCAGCCCCAACCTTTAGGGCTGATCCAAAAGTTATCTTAGGCTGCAATCCTATGCATGTTTAGACAGAAAAGAGTCCTGCAATTCCCAGTTCCCCCCAGCCAGCCCTGTTTGAGGCATGTTTTCTGTCTAAATACTGCATCCTTGGTGGTGGTGGTGGTGGTTGACACATTACCAAACAAAATAATATTTGGAGAAATGAGCCCTATCCTCTCATTCCTTCGATTCTGTGTTGTTTAGGTTTTGCATCTTCAACAGCAACTTCATCATCTCGTTGAACTCTCTTGTGAAGTTCAGAATTTCCCTGAGGGAACCTTATTCCCCCCCTCCCCCACCTTGCAAATAATCAATTATCTTCTATCCTTTTCCACAGATTATTTGCTTTGTTTTGCTTGTGACTGTGCGTTAAAGCCACTGCTAAACGGCTTTCAGCTCACTTGCTTACTTGCATAGTCCCCAGGTGCTAAGCTTGCTATCTGATACTACCTACCTGATACTGCCCAGGTGCCCCTCTGATGTCTCAGAAGAGTCATAATTTAAGCATCAGCTTTTTCAAAGCAGATTTGAATTTATTTTTATTCAGCTTCTTGTTTTCCCCTCCCCTCCAGGCTGCTGTCCAGGAAAGCACTAGCTAGACCTAAGGTTTATCCAGCGATCGTCCCGGGGTCGTCCCTGCCTGCTCCCGGGATCCCCTGTGTGTCATTTACATGAACAAGGATGACCCCGGGATGATCCCGGGATAAACCTTAGGTCTAGCTAAGGCCTAAGACTTAGGGATGTGTGACAACAATATTTTGTGGCATGTTGCATCATTCTGTGGCAATTCATGGTAAAGAAGAGTCTGGAAGTTCAACATATTCAGCATGACCTATTGATCCCATCTGGTGCTGGAAGATTATCTGTTGAAAAGGTGCTCACTCATCATGCAGTTTCTCAGTAACTTTTCTGTTTTGAAGTTTGTGTTGGTGGGTGAGGTTCACCGTTAGTCTTCCTGCATTGGGTTGTCCCTCCTGTCCCAGTGTTAACAACAGGCCCTCCCTCATAGAGTTGCCACCTTTTCCTCACTCCTCCCTTAAAGGAGCTCTGTGACTGTAGGAGCTACATAATAAGCAGAAATTGAATTGGTGGAACTTCCCTCGTCACTACCCCTGCATACTGAGAAATGCTACATGTATTGCATTTGATCCTGCTGTACAAGAGCTGTTTAAATCCTGGGGGTGTTAATTTCCATTATTGAAAGGTCTTGGTCTCAAATAAAAAAAATCTAAATTTCACTACTGATGTCGAAAATTTATTGTCAAGTTATTTAGCAGGGTATTTGGGGTGGGCGGGGGGAAGCAATGTGAAGAGCCTATAACTGTTCAATGACTAAGTTGCAGTCAAGATTGCAGTGACCCTATGGAATAAAAGCACCCTGCACATGCTCAAAAGACACAACTTCCTCTTTAACTTGACTTAACATTTTTTTGAATGCTGATTTTTCTAGCGTTCTGGATCATCTGGAGAGCCGCCATTGTACAGGAGACTATCCTCTTTAGAAAGTTGCCCTCCATGAGTTAAGGATGACAAAAGAGATTTTGGGGTTGTGGTGGACAGCTCGGTGAAAATGTCCACCCAGTGTGCGGCCGCTGTAAAGAAGCTAACATGGCATTTCTTATAATGCCATGTTAGGCATTATAAGAAAAGGAATTGAGAATAACACTGCTAGTATCATACTGCCTCTATACAAATCTATGGTGTGACCACAGTTAGAATACTGGGTACAGTTCTGGTCACTACACCTAAAAAGGATATCACAGAGCTGGAAAAAATACAGAAAAGGGCAACTAAAATGATTAAGGGGCTGGAGCATCTCCCCTGTGAGGGAAGGTTACAAAAACTGAGATTGTTTAGCTTAGAAAAAAGGAGATTAAGGGGAGACATGAAAGAGGTGTACAAAATTATGCATGGTAAGGAGAACGTGAAGAGGGAGACATTTTTCTCCATCTCTCAAAATACTAGAACCTGGTGTCATCCCATGAAGCCGATTGGTGGGAGATTCAGGACAAATAAAAGGAAGTACTTCTTCACACAGCACATAGTTAAATTATAGAACTAACTACCACAAGATGTAGTGAAGGCCACCAATTTGGATGGCTTTAAAAGGGGGTTGGATAAATTTCTGGAGGAGAAGGCTACTAACCGTGATGGTTGTGTGCTATCTCCAGTATTCAAGGCAGTAAGCCTATGTGCACTAGTTGCTGAGGAACATAGGTGGGAGAGTGCTGTTGCACCATGCCCTGCTTTGTTGGTCCCTGGTCAACAGCTGGTTGGCCACTGGACTAGATGGACCCTTGGTCTGATCCAGCATGGCATTTCTTATGTTCTTAAAAGCGATGACAGAGTAGGGAGGGCTAGTGCACTCCCCCTCCTTGCATATTTAGTCACTCAAGATTGGAAATGCCTAATTCAGGGTTAAGAGGTTTTCAGAGGAAGTGTAACCCCATCCAATGCTGATTGAATCCCTATTCCTTGACTTACCTTTTAATTGACCTCTGTCTTGTCTGGATTAATTTGAGTTTGTTCACCATCATCCAGTCCATTGCCGAAACCAGACACTGTTTTAGAACTTGACTGTTTCCTTGGAGTTGGCTGTTACCAGCATGCTGATAGCACCAAAGCTCAAAACTTCAGATAACGTCTCCCAGCAGTTTAATACATGCTAAATAGCATGCAGACTCAGATTGGACCCTGAGGGGTACCATAGGCCAATGCCCATGGTTTCAAACAGGAGTCCTCCAGGGCCACCTTAGGAAATCGCTCCTCCAAGAAGTATCAGAACCATCTTAAAATGGTGCCTCCAAATCCCATACCAGTCTGAAGGTGACCTGAAGGATATCAAGGTTGATGGTACTTAAAGATGCAGAAGGTTCAGGACACAACCTCCCTGACCAGTTCCCAGTGTAGATCATCCAGCAAGGTGACCAAAGCCATTTCTGTCCAATAGCCAAGGGACAAAACTAAATTAAAAGGGATCTGCCTCATCCAGAAACACCTGAAGCCGAGACTGGATGTATACAGTAAACTGAAGGCCAAATTACATTGCCATTTGCCCCAATGGAAAATAAGACAGGTATCCTTATTGTACTTCTCATTCCCCTCTAAGCTGGAGGGGTGATTTCAGTTAGGGAAATGATTCAGGAGGACAGGGTCAACACCCTTACCAGTAGCTTTTAAGGCCCAAATCTGTAAAGAGTTCTTCTGTGTCACATGTTGCCCTTAGCCACTGTTAATGCTGTTGGTGTTTAAGCACCTGGTTACCTTTTTTGAAAAATGAACAATGAATCTAACAGCCTAGCAAGAAACTGAAAAGCATTCTGCTCTGTATCTCTAGTGATACAGAGGAAGGAAAATGACAGCGGAGCAATGTTTGCTTGGAGAAATGACAGACTCTCTTTCCCTTTATATGTTCCTTCTATTGCTGGAGGGGCTCAGCCCTGTGAGCAATAAGGGAACATGATCCAGCCAAATTTAAGTACATTTAAGTCTTATTGATTCCAATGAAAGTGTGAACTATGTGCTTGAATCTCTCCTATTGAAATCAGTGGGTGTGAAAGTGCTGAACTCTGGCTGGGTCATGTCCAAAGATTTCCCCTAGCACAGGAGCAGCTGTTCAGTAAGACACATTAGAGATTCAATGCAATGAATACAAATATTCCCATTGCTTTCCATAAATAAATACACAAATATGCTGTTAATTTAAGAGAGTCGGTCACTGAGTAAGGTCAAACCAAACTTTTACCATGTTAGCAAACTAGAACTCCAGCCAAAAGATGAAGAAATGATAGGTGACTGAGTGTTGGGTAAGGATGGACGAATCTCTGAAGTTTGATTCTACTCAGTTTCACATTTTTGCCAACATTATATGTGTTCAGCCCTCAAGTTCATATGAACACTAATTTGTATTTTCATGTGTATTTCTCCTAATATATGTATTTTTGTATGCGCTTTTCCAAATATATGCACTTCCCCTGATATAGCACATTTCGTGGACTTCTTCCCCTAAAATATGATTTTTTTTTCTGCAAACATTTCTCTAATAGACTCATTTTGTGTGCACTGCTTCCTGTTATACAATTTTTTGTTTGCATTTTTTGATTTGTGAACTGCATTACACAATCCTGAAAATTGTGAGCCTCATCTTATAACATTGTTCCCATTTGTGTACAAGTTCAGGAGGTTTGGGAAGTGCAAATTTTGGAATTTTACATTAAAATGCAAACCAAACCCATCCCTAATTTTGGATTAAAGAGCTAAAGTTTACTTATTTTAAAAAAGTATTGAGAGAGAGAGAGAGAGAGAGAGAGAGAGATCAAAGTATTGTCTTTCTAACATCAAAAGGACCCCCAAAGCAGTTTACAATCCTAAACATATATTTCAATACAACAAAAACTAAGGGTTAAAACAATTACTTTAAAAAACAGCATCATAACAGAAGGATTAGCAATCATTTTAAAATAATTGAAAGCTTGGTGGAATAAAAATGTTTTGACTGCTCACCTAAAAACCACCAAAAACAAAGACAGTCAAGCTTCCCTTGGAAGAGTGTTCCACAACTGGGATGCTGCCACTGGCCTTTGCTAGACCTACCTCTTAATCCATGCAGCTGGAGGGGCGAGCCTGCGGTGCAGCTACCGTGGGCTGTCGCTCTAATCTAGACGTCGGACGCGATGGGCTAAAGGAAAGCCCTGTCGCGTCCACCATTTTTTTGTATTTAAAGGCCCGGATGCATACGAACACTCATGCGCTTAGGCAAGTATTATTATTTTTTTAAAAATTGTTCTCCTCACTCCCCCCTGCCCCCGATCTCCCCCTCGGCTCTGATCTCCCCCCCCCAATCTCTCCCCCAGCTCCAATCTCTCCCCCTGCCCCTGGCCCCTCCCCCTGCCCAAGGAGCATTGTGCCCCATGCGCGGCTTCTCCCGGCTACGCGCGAGTAAGCGGTGTGGCCGGGAAAAGCCACAGAATGGGCTAGACCTTCCGTGGTCCCAGGCTCAGCCCGGGACTGCAGAAATACGGGGCCAAAAGTGGTGCCCATTACCTCAGGGCCAGGCAGGGTTGACTCCTGCCTGAGCCCGGGATCCCCTGTGTGTCATCTGGATGCACCGGGGCGAGCCTGGGTGTCAGCCCGGGCTAAACCCTGGTCTAGCAAAGCCCTTTGTCTCCCTCATGTCAATGTCAAACATGGCTTCTTTAGCAACAGTATACCGCCCAGGGCTTCTGATGATGATTGTGTCTGACAGTAAGGTTTGTGTGGAAGTAACTATCCTGACCCAAGCCATTTAGGACTTCATAGGTAATAAAGCAGCCCCTGGAATTGGTTCTGGAAACAAAAAGGAAGCCAGTGCTTATAGAATATGCAATTAATTACAATTAATTACAATTTCAGGACACTCTTCAAGGGAAGTCCCATGTAGAACATGTTAAAGTAACCCAATCTAGGCAGAATCTACACTACTGCTTTAAAGCACTTTATAACAGTTTTGACAACTGTTGGAGCCCAGGACATACTCCATATACAGTTGTCAAAACTGTTATAAAGCACCTTAAAGCATTTTAAAGCTGTAGTATAGATCCAGCCCTGGATGTAATTAAGGCATGTGTATCTGTGGCCATATCTTCCTTCTGAAGGATGGGGCTGCAACTGATGCACCAGCCAAACCTGGGCAAAGCTACTCCTACCCACAATAACACATCCAGAACAGGCCATATTTCCATTCTCAAATCAGCAGGTCTATTGACTATCAGTACTTTTATCCTGTATGGTTTAAGTCCTATCAGCTTGTTAGCCTATATCCAATCATTCACTGCATCCGGACACCAGTTCAAGACTTCTGCTGCTGCCTTGCCATTAGTTGGAAAATATAAATACATTGGGTGTCGTCAGCATATTGCTAATACCACTGTCAGAAAATGATAACATGGTTGATGGCATCAAATGTTACTATAGGTCCACCAGAGCCAATTGGTCTTACTCCACCTGTCAAGCTTCTGACGACGGTCATCCACCAAAATGACCAAGGCCATTTCAGTCCCAAAACCAGGCATGAATCCAAACTGAGAGGATCTAACTAATAAGTTCTAACCTAAACAGTCAGTTCTAACATAGTTTACAGGATGAAGTATATTTTGCTGACATAGTAACTAGAGAATATTAAAAAATCAACATCAAAGTAGAAATTTGAGGAGAGAGCAAAATAAGTACTTTGACCTTTATGAAACTATAGAATTGATTAAGAAGAAGAATACAATGCAACAAACAGGTAGACATATGAATTGGAATGTTAGTGCCTTGACATATGTTGATTAGTGCAATTTACACTTTTTAATGCAGATATAATAGTAAAGTATTTTAGTGTATTTTTTCTAAAGTGTGATTATGTAAATCAGGGGTAAGGAACCTGTTGCTCTCAAAAATATTGTTGGACTCAAACTTCCATCAGCCCCAGTCAGCACAGCCAATGGTCAGGAATCATAGGAGAAACCCACTGCTGATATAAATGTTGACTAAGCCTGAACTCAGACCAAAATATTTTTAATGAGAAGAAAAAGACACTTGTTTTGCTTGGTGTAATAAATCAGAAAAATCTTTTTATGGGCCTGGGTACAACATAAGGCAAAATTGTCACACAATGTTGTAAGCCCTACTTCCCCCCCCCCTTTTTTTTCTTTTTTAAACTATACTACTGGCTGAAATTGTCTGAGATAGATTCAGTATTCAAAGAATTTCCTGTGACATGAACATGACTGGAGAAATAATTTTCAACATTAAATTTGGTGAACTGCTGAACTTTGTTAATATTTTTTGCAGTGTTCAATTCATTTCCAATAAATTGTGCAGCAATGGCAGCGGAATGAAGTCCAAAAGCCTAAAGATTGAAAGCTAGAACAGGTCAAAGGGAAAAGGGGGTGTAGAGTTGCCTCGCTCTGCAGAGCCTGTTAAAACGCTAACTACAAAATTAGGCAGGAAAAACAGTTAGAAAAATATCAAGAGTTTCTTTGATCAATTGGCTGAAGAGAAGTAATATGACAAACAGGAAATTGCAAAGAATAACTATTTTGACTGTAGTGGAAATAGCGACTTAGGTAGCTGCAGTTCAAACTAGATACAGAATATTTTCCTGGAACTTAAAGGAAAGGTATCCAGATGTCTAAACATTCTACTCAATGTGGCTTTTATTTTGAGGTTGGCATGCCTTCAGAAAATGGGTAGACAAGTTTAGCTGGAAGACATTTTCCAGCGTATTTACATAATTTCATACATATTTTATGCTTCTGCATTACATTTTTTAGCAGCGGCTCTATTTAATTCTTGCATTCTCTTGAAGCATTACATATATGTACAATTTATTGACATGCATCGAAATGCTTTGCATAGTGAGCAAACAGTCAAACCTGTGTGAATGGCTGAACCCTAAGGGTATGTAGCTTTTGAGGGAAAGCCTGACAAATTTCCAGTACGTATTTTCTCCACAGAATGGAAACATATAGCTCCCCAAAAGGCTCAAAACTCAGCAAAGATGATAGGGATCATACTACTACTCATATACTTCATACAAGATCTCTGATATTCTCTTTAACCGGTGCAGTGTATTTAATAGTGAAACTTCCGCTGAATTTCTTTTGTGAGTCTACTGCAAAGCAAATATCCTACTTAAGATGCAGAGACAGACAGATATTGAGGCAAGGAGGGAGAGGAAGAAAGTCTACCACAACAAAGTCAACCTAGCAAGTGAAAAAGCAAATAAAAAAAAAAGCAGAGGAAAAGGATAGCCTATTCCAAATGTTGTGATTTGCCAGCACAATGAGTCACAATGCAATATAATTCAGGGTTCAGTATAATTGCCCTCTCCTAACTGGTGTAGTATGTAGGAAGACACCTTATACCAAACCATTGGTCCACGTAGCTCAGTGTTGTATGCACCAATTGCCAGCTCCTCTCCATCTTTTGCAGCCCTACCTGGAGATGCCAGGGATTGAACCTGAAAGTTTCTGCATGCAAAGCGTGCATTCTGCCACTGAATTACAGCATTCAACAACACCAATGTATGTTGAAAGGCTCAACACAAATCTGCAAGGTGCTTGTCTCACCTAGAGATGTGATGATTTAACCCACTCCATTCTGTTATTGTTATTCTCTCTCACTTTCCTCTATTTAGTCTTGTCCAGTCAAGATTGCTTCCTTTGTATGTTATCTCAACTATATATATATATATATATATATATATATATATATACATACATACACACACACACACACACACACACACACACACACACACACACGTTGGCAATGTTGAGGGGGAGGCAGGAGGATTATAAACCAATGAAAGGAACGGAAAGCTGTGGCAAACAGCTCAAGAACACCGTTTGTGCTCCATACAAAATTCAGACATCTTTTTTTTAAAGTGCATAGGAAGCTGCCTTATTCTGAGTTAGGTCCATCTACCCCAGTACTGTCAACACTGACTGGCAGCAGCTACCTGGGCTTTTGGGAAGTTTTCCCAGCTCTACCAGTAGATGCCAGAGATTGGACCTGGGACCTTCTGCATGCAAAGCTCTACCACTGAGCCGTGGTCCTAATGCATCAGTTAAAAAAGGCCAGCTAATTTAGAATACCAAACTCGAAATTTGGATATGACAATCTTGGAAGTAGGGGTGTGCACGGACCCCCCGATCCTCTTGAGGATCAGGCCCGCTCCGCCCTGACTCAATCCGCCTGGGGGCCACTCTGCTCCGCTGCGGAGCTCCAGCTCCGAATCGGAGCTCCGCAGTGGCGGGGAGTGGCGTCAGGTAAGCCCCCCCTCCCTCCTCCCCCTTACCTGTGTCCGTCACGGCCCATCCCAGCTTCACTAGAGCCCGCGGCTCAACCAGGAACTGTAGGCCCCGAATGCGGCCTACACTTCCTGGTTGAGCCACGGGCTCTAGTGAAGCTGGGATGGGCCGCAACGGACTCAGGTAAGACCCCCCTCCCCCTTGGTCCCTTACCTGGCTCTGCCTCTGTCGCCGCATGGGTGGTGGCGGCAGCAGGGCCAGGTAAAAAAACCTCCCTCCTCTCCCTTACCTGCGTCCGTCCGCGGTCCCGCGGCTGCTTCAACTGAGCCCGAGGACTCAACCAGGAAGACTAGGCCGCAGTTGCAGCCTAGTCTTCCTGGTTGAGTCCTCGGGCTCAATTGAAGCAGCCGCTGGACCACGGACAGACTCAGGTAAGACCCCCCTCCCCCTTGGTCCCTTACCTGGCTCTGCTGCCGTCGCCACACGGGCGGTGGCAGGGCCAGGTAAACCCCCCTCCCTCCTCTCTCTTACCTGCGTCCGTCCGCAGTCCTGCGGCTGCTTCAACTGAGCCCGAGGCCTCAACCAGGAAGACTAGGCCGCAGTCTTCCTGTTTGAGTCCTCGGGCTCAGTTGAAGCAACCGTGGGACCGCGGACGGACGCAGGTAAGGGAGAGGAGGGAGGGGGGTTTACCTGGCCCTGCCACCGTCGCGGCAGTCCCAAGTAAACCCCACTTACCTTTTTGGCGGAGCTCCAGATCGAGGCGAAGGATCTGCCTTCACCTCGATCCGCTCCGCAAGGCTCCGCAGGTCTCCCAATCCTCTTCGCCTTCGCCTTAAGGGTAGGCGAAGCCCCCTGCTCCGCTCCTGCTTCTCCGGTTCGAGGAGAAGCGGAGCACATCCCTACTTGGAAGCATACCATTCTCTTTCCTCAGGGTACGGAGAACTTGAGATCAGTGGGGAGGAACAAAATTCACCTTGTTTTATTTGTATTGGGCTTTTTATTTCCAAGAATTTTTGTGAGAGGGGGAATTATCTGAAGCCTTGGAAAGTCAGAGCCCATTCAAGAACGCCTTGCTAGAGCTGGTGGCTAAAAAGCACCTTGCAAACATATGCTTTGTTGTCATGTGGCTTGTGTCTAGGCACTGCTCATACAGAGACACACTGCTGCAATCTTACAAATGTAGGTAGTTCTCATGAACAGTGTCTCCATATGAGTACTACCTGGGTGCTCAAATTAGAAGTGTTGCAAGGGTGATCTGGGATTCAGTTTATTTATTTATTTATTGCATTTCTATACCGCCCCATAGCTGAAGCTCTCTGGGCAGTTTACAAAAGTTTTAAACAGTGAACATTAAAAATAAATATACAAAATTTCAAACCATAAAAAGCATAAAATACAAATAAACAGACAATATCTGTTTAAAACAACTATTCTGGGGTCAGTTAAAAAAACCTCAGCATATGCTGTTAAATGCCTGGGAGAAGGGAAAAGACTTGACCTGGCACCGAAAAGATAACAATGTTGGCTCCAGGCGAGCCTCGTCGGGGAGATCGTTCCATAATTGAGGGGCAGTTGTGCAAGTCCCATTGCAATCAACTGTCTTAAGGGTAGTTACAACTAGTCTACCCACCTTGTTTATTTATTTTATTACATTTATACATCACCTCATAGCCGAAGCTCTCTGGGCAGTTTACAAAGATTAAAAAGATTAGATTAAAAAGCCTGAACATTAAAAATCAATATACAAAATTTTAAAATAAAAACAGCTAAAATTTTAAACAATTTTTAAACACTCAGCCACGTCAAAGCTAGTGTTGGAGTCATTTAAAACTCAACACATGCTGTTAAATGCCTGGGGGGAAAGGAAAGTCTTAACTTTGCGCTGAAAGGATAGCAATGTTGGCATCAGGCAGGCCTCATCAAGTAGATCGTTCCATAATTGGAGGGCCACCACAGAAAAGGCCCTCTCCCTTGTTGCCATCCTCCAAGCTTCCCTCAGAGTAGGCACCTGGAGGAGGAGCTTAGATATTGAGTGTAGTGTACAGGTAGGTTCATGTTGGAAGAGGCGTTCCATTGGTATTGTGGTTCCAAGCTGTGTAAGGCTTTATAAGTTAAAACCAGCATCTTGAATTGGGCTCAGACACGTACAGGCAGCCAATGCAAGCAGGCCAGAGTCAGTCTTATATGTTCAAACCTTCTGGTCCCTGTTACCAATCTGGCTGCTGCATTTTGCACAAACTACAGCTTCTGAACTGTCTTCAAAGGCAGCCCCACATAGAGTGCATTGCAGTAATCTAACTTGGAGGTTATCAGAGCATAGACAACTTAAGCCAGGTTATCTCTGTCCAGATAGGGGCATAGCTGGGCCAGCAACTGAAGCTGGTAGAAGGCACTTCATGCCACCGAGGCCACCTGAGCCTCAAGTGACAGAGATGGTTCTTGGAGAACCCCCAAGCTACAAACCTGCTCCTTCAGGGGGAGTGCAACCCCATCCAGAACCAGTTGTACACCCCCCATCCCGTCAGAAGAACCACCCACCAGCAGCATCTCAGTCTTGTCTGGATTGAGTTTGTTTATTAGCTCTCATCCAGTCCATTGTCGCAGCCAAACACTGGTTCATCACATCCCCAACCTCACCTGATGAAGATGAGAAGGAGAAGTAGAGCTGTGTCTCATCAGCATAGTGATGACAATGCACTCCAAAACTCCAGATTACCACACCCAATGGTTTCATGTAAATATTAAACAGCATGGGGGACAAGACTGGAGGATCCATGGGGCTGAGCGATGTTCCCCAAGCATCACCTTCTGGAGCCGACCTGCCAAGTAGGAGTGGAACTACTGCAATGCAGTGCCTCCCATGCCCAACTCAGATACTCGTCCCAGAAGGATACCATGGTCGATGGTATCGAAAGCTGCTGAGAGATCAAGGAGAATCAACAGAGTCACACACACCCTGTCTTTCTCCCAACATAGGTTATCATGCAGGGCGACCAAGGCTGTTTCCAACCAAAATGAGGCCTGAAACCCAACTGAAATGGATCGAGATAATCGTTCTTATCCATGAGTGTCTGGAGCTAGCCCGCAACCACCCGTTTAACAAAGTGACTTAAGCAGGGCCACTGCCTACTTGCAGATATCAGGCTCAATAATAGAGGAGAAGCTGGGATATGGACATACTGTACCAGATCCCCAGTTCACTTACATGCCCAAGAATTTTTGTTAGTTGACAAATAGATATACATTGCTCATTTCATTAATTCCTTGCCTTCTTCCTTTTTCCCTTTTAAGCTTAATATTTGGCTGTTGTTTGAGAATGATGTTTATATATTGCCCTCAATATGTGTGCATATGTCATGCTTTACAGAAGCCTCCTTCAAGTGTTAGCTCTACATGTGGAAGGCTGATGTGTGGAGATGGAATGACACCGTGCCTCTTGGTCACAGCCCCAATTTTACATGCCTATTGGGCTCAGGTTCCCCAATCTCTGTGCACTGGACTGGACTTACATAGGGTTTGCCCCTGAACCATGTGCTCCTGGCAGGTGCCTTTCCTTCAAAACAGAGAAACCAACACATAGCAAGCAAACTAGATGAATTTTTAGGGTATGACTTGCAGTCCGGTGGATTTTTAAAATCTAATTCAACTACCACCACCACCCAAATTTGTGATGGAGTAATTTAGAAATGCCAACCAATGAATAAACCGAATTGCCTTGCTTCTACACCACCCCTCCCCATCCTGGCACCCTTCAGATGTTTTGGACTACAACTCCCAGCATTCCAAACCATTGGTCATGCTGGCTGGGGCTGATGGGAGTTGAAATCCAAAACTTTTGAAGAACACCACATTGGGAAGACCATTCTACACCTCTAATGTTTTTGAATTCAGAGTGGTTTTTCACACACTGATCAGGGAGTAAAGGAGAACTGAAGCATACAAAATGTTAAAATAAACGTTTTAGGGCCCTATTGCTTTGAAATATTTTTTAGTGTACTTTCATTTATTTGCTGCTCATATCAATCTTGGGTGTGTGTGCTTTTTTAACAAAAAAGGAGAGAGAGAGACAGAAAAGTGATATTAGATTTGATCAATCCTAATTTTTGCTCTCTTCTATTACCAGAAGATATTCTGTCTTGAAAGCTCAAAGAAGCCCACTGTACTTTTAACGGCAGATCTGTTCCCCTTTCAGATCTCTCAGAATTTTCAGCAGCCTCAATAGCTGTGCACAGTTTTTGCTATAGAAACTGTTTTTGCCTTTTCAGTAAACCGTGAAGACCTTAGGAGAACATAGGATTTGTTTTGCATAGGTTCTTTGAGAGAGAAAAATCTCTTTCATTTAATTTTTTTGGGAGGACTATTGATGTAAGATCAAAACTTCTTTAAATGCTTAGGACACAAATATTGAAGTAATACAATACAGCAGTTTTGGGACAAGTACTGCATAAATCAGCCAGTGTCCCTTAAAGCGCATAACAAGCTGGCAAGACCAAGCCCATTTCAAAACTGTCATAACACCAGCTTGTTTTTCATTTCTCTAACTCAGAATGTCTGGATTTCAGTAACCTTCTTTTCCCTTGAGGAGACTAACATAAATATTGTACCAAGAATCACTGAACATTATGTGCATGCATATGAGTACTCCAAATGCTCCTGGATCTTGGAATGCTTCTACACACACACACACACACACACACACACACACACACACACACTCTTAAAAAGTTGTTGGTAAAGTAATTTATACTAATGCAGTAACAGTTCTTTCTATCAAGTCCTTCCCCTTGACTATACATAGCCACACTTGCCAAACGAGTTAAGAAACCAAATTTGGGGAGAGGCCTCTGCAAATTCTGAAATGACTATAGTGTCAAGAAGCCACTTTCTCAAGAAAGCATACGGTGGAAGACCCCAAGCCACCAACCATACAAATACCTGGTGCTGTTTTCATTACTTAATTTTGCAAATGTATATTCTACTTTCCATTAGCAATACCCAAGGCAGCTAACAAAATTAATGCCGCATAAAGCATTTAGTTTGATTAAATTCATTCAAGGAAGTAAAATACTTGAGGGATACCCCTCAATCTAATGGCTAATGGATCAGAATTGTGTGGAATGGATAAAAAAGAACCTTAGGAATCAGGACCGACCAGCAGTCGTCTCAGGCAGTAGATGCTGGGAGGTGGCAACGAGGTATCCGAGGGCAGAGGCATGGGTCATGTGGCCTCCCCTAAGCTAGCCTGCTGTTTTCAGGTGTGGTGGAGGACATTGTCCCATTGCCAGTGCTGAAGAAAGATTCCACTGCTACTCCAGCTGTGTTCGTTTGTATGTGGAATGAGAGGGGGCGTGATCTTGTCCTTTGCCTCAGGTGGCAAAATATCTCAGGCCGGCCATATTAGGCCTGATTCACATGTTCATCTCACCCTGAACGAATGTATGTAATCAAGACACCCATTGTCTCTATTAACATTGGGAAGAAGGGAGTAGGCTAATTAATATTTGCCTAAGATGCAACAAGAATCTTTAGACGTTTAGATATGTGTCAGAGCCATAAGCCGTAGGCCATAGGCAGTCAACAAGTAGAAGATAGGGATCATGAGTAAAGCCAGGCATTAGAGCCAGGAAGGTCAAGCCAAGATCTAGAAACCAGGGTGAGGGAGACAATAGCTATGAGGTAAAGTTACTCTTCATTTTTCTCTTTGTGTGTTTTGAATCTTGACATTATGCCTCTCATTTCCCAGGCAACATCCTAACCTGAACAGGAAATCTTTTTTTTCATTCCTGTTGTGGAGAGCCAATGGCTTTCATGCTTAATTAAACTCCAATTGATTAAAGACCAGTGACACTGAACACTTTACTCTCTGAGGCAGCCTTTCCCAACCTGGTGCCTTCCAGATGTTTTGGATGACAACTCCCAGCATTCTTGCCCATTGGCCATGCTAGATGGGGCTAATGGGAGTTGGTCCAAACCATCTGGGGTGATAGTCTGTTTTAAGGGTATATTCCAGTCCATAGTCCTCCCACAAGGGATTGGAAAGCTGTTCTTCCAGAAGCTTCCATTCTGCTGGTGTACCAACACCATTGGATCCAAGCCAATATCTGTCATTTGAGTCTCAAGCACATGAATGAGAAATTTCTTAAGAGACCATTGAAGATGGCCTACATAACAGCTGATTTTATACAGAAGACGAGTCAAAACCTTCAGACTAGCTCCACAGAGCTCTCCTACATCAGAAACAACTCTGTACAATAGAATGTAAGACATTCAGTATATACCAATCAGCTACGTCAATGCCATATTCTTACACACAAGTAACTTTGGCGGACCCAACCAAGATCAGAACTTTAGCATGAGGGGAGGAGGGGGGCATTGGCTCTTTACCAATGTAATGTATTAACAGTGTTAAATGTATTAACATTTAAAGCCCTAAACAGCTTGAGGCCAGGCTATCTGAGGGAACTCCTCCTGCCATATGTACCTGCCTGGACCCTAAGGTCATCCTCAGGGGTCCTTCTCCACCAGCCCCTGCTAAAGGAAGTGAGGCAGGTGGCTACAGGGCCTTTTCTGCTGTGGCACCCTGGTTGTGGAATGAGCTCCATAAGGTGGTTCGCTTGGCACCTACATTGTATTCTATTAGACACCAAGTGAAGACCTTTTTATTCTCCCAATATTTTAACAGTCTATACATTAATTTGAACTTGCTGTTTTAAATTTGTATTTTAAATTTGTATTTTTGCATTGCTGCTGTTTTTATCTTGGTTGTTCTTTTATATTGTATTTTATATTATGGTTTTATACTGTTGTTTTATACTTGAACTGTCTTAATTTTGTAAACCACCCAGAGAGCTTCGGCTATTGGGCAGTATAGAAAGGCAATAAATAAATAAATACCACCTACTGTGGACCTAATCTCAATCAAGTTCCCCCACCTGCAATTTGCATAGGGAAAAAAGCTCCTATTGTCATTTGGGAGGGGGAAGGATTCCCTTATCTACATAAAGGCAAGAGATCCCTAATTCTAAAGATCTGGCCTCATGTTGCAGCCACCCTCTTTAGCCCAGCAAGGCCCATAGCATATCATAAAATGTCAGTCCCCAAAGGATTTTCTGTTAATATTGGCCTCAGTCCATAATGTCGTTCTGTGGGCAAAGTAGAGCTTTCAGTACTATAAAAGTCATAGCTATTTTACCCTTATTTCCTTAGCCTTAGGGATAGGGGAGAAATTTGTTAAATTCTCATTTTATATAAACTGATCTAATTCACACTTCCAAACAAATACATGAACTGGAACTGGTAATCATTATGTTTTTACACCTCTCTGGATTTTGAGATGCAGTTTTCCAATCAAAAATTGCATGCATAAATTCATACATTAAAGAAAATTGTATTAAAATGTCATAAAATAGGGCAAATAGTAAAAAATAAATAAAAATTAAGGCATATAATACAGCAAATAGTATATTACTAAAAATCCATACAAAATGCATGTATATATTTGTGAAATTTTTATTTTTTGCAAACAAAAGTGAAAATGGGACATGTGTAGGGATGCTGAAATCAGCAAAATGTGTGTTCATTGAAGTTCTCCAAATTTCACATCAAAGCTTGTTCAGTCTCTTATCCATATCAGGTTTTTTTTGCATGAAAATTCTTCCGAATTTCATGCATATTTATTTTGCACACACTTGAAATGTACACATTCTCCTCCCATTGATTAAAGTGTGTTTGTGTGAATTTTTCAAAAGTATAAATCTTTCACGCACAAAACAACACCAGGATAAAAACAAGCAGCAATGCAGAAATTAATACATATTTAAAAGACAAAATTAAAACAGCAAAGTTAAAATTAAGGTTCTAGATTGTTAAAATGCTGAGAAAATAAAAAGGTCTTCACCTGGTGTCTAAAGGAGTATAGTGTAGGTGCCAGGTGAACCTCTTTAAGGAGCTCATTCCACAGCTGGGGTGCCACAGCAGACTTTGACCACAGATTGTACTCAAGTCCATTTTCATAGAATCATATAATAGTAAAGTTGGAAGGGGCCCATAACGCCATCGAGTCCAACCCCATGCTCAGTGCAGGAATCTACCTTAAAACATACTTGACAGATTGTTGTCCAGCTCCCTCTTGAATGCCGCTAGTGTGGGAGAGCCCACAACCTCCCTCGGTAACTGGTTCCATTGGTTCCATTGTCGTACTACATATTTTGAAAGTGAACAGGCAAAATCCTTATCAAAAATGAACTGAAACCAATTTCATGTACATCCCTAGGAATCCGTTTGTGCTTGGGGAAAATGTGAACGTTAAAGTAACCAAAATAGACAGATACTGTACATCCATCCCTACCTAGCCTGCTCTATTACAATGACAGCCAATGTTGCAATCCTGTGCACACTTACCTAGAAGTAACCCACTCACCTCCAACACAGTGGGACTTTTTATTTTGAGGATTACAACAACATTTACACGTGATTGGCAGCTTGCACTGGAAAGAGATGGTGGCAGGCAGCATCAGTTAGCATATACTAAGTAGTAGGTTAAAAAGACAGCTTTTGGATTGGTTATTGAGGATATGAAGGTCCACAATAGGGAGACTGCTAGAGTATTACTTTTACAGCTCAATGTTGTAGCAAAAAATCTCTGACAATGGAAGGCCATTCAGCATAACAAGAAGGACCCAGTCTCTGGCAACTCCTTCAAAGTGGGGGCCTTGAAGGTGTGATTCCGCTGCACCTTTTGGAAAACAGATGCTGTCATATTCTGAATAACCATCACTGTGGGAAAAGAAAGGTGAGATGGCAGCAACTTCTTCCAGAGGTTATCAGCTTTATATTTTATTCTTCCAAAGTCGTTACAAGATAAGGCAAAAGAGATTGGTTATTTTGCGAAATGAATCCTGTTAATCCTCATTACCTTGGGGACATGATTATCCTCACCAGCATAATGTGCAATCATCCCCCAAAAGAAGCCTCAAATTAGTGGCAACTTTCCATTTATATTTAATCAAGACCAAATAAGGCCTGCAGAGCATTTAATCACTTCCCATGCACTCTTTCAAACCAGTGCGCCATCTTTTAGTGCTCATGAAAGTCAAGGACTCACCGTGCCTGACCTGTTACAGGTAGCGCTGCAAGACATCGCAAATGCCTTTTTCTGCTCAGCTCGCTCAGTACACGCCATTGTGACCTCTCCAGGTGCTGCCAGTTCATGCCACCATCTCTTTCCAGTGCAAGCTGCCAATCACGTGTAAATGTGTAGCCGCAGGTGGATCCCACCCCCACACACCCATGATGTGCACAAATGAGAGCTGAGATGAAGCTATCAAGTTCATTTTTCATTTTTTGTTTGTTTTACTTTTGACCCAACCCAATGAACTCCTCATTCTGACATTAAAACAGAAACACCTTTCAAATAAAACAATACAGGACAGACAGGAACGCCTCACGTTTAAAGATCACCTGGGCATCAGTGCTATTAATACCCATTTAAAACCGCCTAGGAGATGTAAAATACACATTAGTATTGAGGACCTGGCCATATTGATAATGATTAGCAGGGCCAGAAGAAACAAGAAAAGGGAAGCATAATGAAGAGATTACAATCAGGAAGTGTAACAAGGGAAGGCTTGCTTAATGAGCCTATTGGTACCAAACTACATTATTCATAGGGGCTTCTGATTAGAGACAAATGTCAAATGTAACACACATTCCTGGGTGGCAAGTCTTCATTTACATTTCAAATAAACACTTACCCTTTCAGGCTTTAGCTGAGCAAACGGTAGTTTTAGCATTAAGTAACTTTTAGCGACACATGAAGTGCCTCTCTCATAACTAAGGCTAGATCGTAGCAGCAGAGCTGTTGGGTGCAAAAAAACACAGTTGGTTCTGAAATTTCCCCCAACAATTGACATTAATAGCACTGGATACTCTCCAATGTGTATTAGAGTGGTGCGTTTTCAGCCTGGAACATACAAAATCAATTCCGTCTATGGGTATTTGCGATACATTGTTTCTCTCTTGTCCCATCTTTTTTTCCTCTCATCTGCCAGTATGACCATGGTGGCTACGGGGTGGTGGTAAAATCTAAGATGACAAAAGCTGGGGTGAACACCCTCCAACAACAAACAAGAAAAACAAATAATCACAAAAACTGTATATTTATCTTGTTCTCATTGCCAATGCTTTTGTCGCTGTATTTCAGTATTTCCAACCACTGCCTCCTTTTATTTAGGTAAAATCTAAGGGCCATAATTCCCCAAAGCAGGCCAGATAAGAGGGGAAATAGAATGGAGTATCATGGAGTAGGGCTTGGCTGATTGACTGGATCACTAAAGAGGGACATGCCATACTGCAACCTTTTTTTTTTTTTGCAGGTCCCAAAGAAACCAGACTGCTCGGGAGCAAGATGGCTCCTTGGATGTAGGAAGACAAGAAGGGAGAATAGAAGACTCTCTTTGCAGCTGGTTCTAGCAAGGCTCAGAAGACCAAGCTACATAAGCCTTCCATTCTGGTCTATCTGCTGCTCTGTGTAGCTCAGCTGCCTGGACTCTCCCCATGTTTCTGATTCATAGCTTCCAGTTTTGCCTTCTTCCAGGGACTACACTTGTCCTTTGGCTTTCTTATCTATGTTTGACTTTGCTCGGTGACCTGATAACTACTTGTGTGCTCTCTGTTGGACTTCTCTTCCAGGATTGAACTTGGCCTCCGTTTGGAATTCTGTTTGACCTGGTCCTGTCACCCAATGCTGCTTGTGACCCCTAGGGCCTGACCAGCACACACTGTGCTGTGATTTAGCTTCCCCACTGCATTGAGGTCAGGGGTCAAGCTTGGGCCAAACTTAAGCAGGGCAATTTCTGGTTAACATACAAGTATCAAACTGATAGTGTCAAAAGAGGCCCCCAGAGCTGGGTGTGATTTTTGTAGTGTTGCATTGACATGGAGAAAACATTGTCAACATGTGTCATTAGCATAGAGTAAACGGGCCCTCCACATCAAGGGTCCTTTTGTATTGCTTACTGTAATCCTGAAACCAATTTTTCATCATAAAGCTTTCCCTGCTTGTTATATATTGAGAATGAAATCTGTATATTTATAGAAGAGTCTCCAGGCCTCATGTACAGAAACCTCTGGCTAGCTATAGCAGCTTCTTTCTCTGACCTTCCAGCTCTCTGTGCGCAGTTCCACCACCACTATCTACACTGCTCACCTCTACCCTGGTAGGGTGGTTGTGTCCTACTTTATGTAGGAAAGTCCTCTATTTGAAGGGCTGTTAAGGAGCAGTCTTAATTTTGAAGGCATCCTCTAGTTGAAGGGCTGTCCAGTCCAAGTCTGATTTAAAGAGAACAAACCATCAAATGGAGAGAAGGTTACTTATTCACAATTAACCCCTGGACAGCAGACTGAGCAGGCACACAGGTCACTTGGTCATAGTCTTTGTCACCACAGTGAGATGTACTGTATTTCTATCTCAATTATAGTAATTATTTCTAAATTGCCATATATAAAACACATACATACATATACATTAATATTATACGTACATTTTTAATGTTCACTGTTTTTAACTTTTGTAAACTGCCCAGAGAGCTTCGGCTATGGGGCAGTATATAAATGTAATAAATAAATAAATAAATAATGAAAATTTTATGCATACCTGTTATCTCTATCCTCTTTTGTCTTTTCTGTGAAGGAGCATGTCCTCTTTATTGGCAACATGTAAGTGCCCAGCCTATCCCCTGCTTTCTTTTAGCAGGTGACCAGAAAAAAACAAGAATGTGACACTGGAAGGTAGTGAATTCCCTGCTTTCCGTTGCCCAAGGAAGTTAGACATAGGCAGGATCTACAGTGCTGCTTTAAAACGTTTTATAATAGTACTGACAACTGCTGGGGCCCAGGACACACTCCATATCCAGTTTTCAAGCCATTTTCAAAGTGTTATATCCTGCTTGGGGTAGATCTGGGCCTAATCTACACTAAGCAGGCTATTGCACTATGAAAGTGGTATGAAAGCGGTATATAAAAGGCAGGAGCCACACCAAGCAGGATATAGCAGTATGAAAGCAGTATATGATATGTGTCAATGGGCCCCAACAGTTGTCAGTGCACTTCAATACAGCTATAAAGCAGTAGTGTGGCTCCTGCCTTTTATACCACATTCAAATTGTTATATCCTGCTTGGTGTAGATCTGGCCACAGGCAATGGGGATGAAAAAGAATGACTGCTGTCTGTGATGCTGGAATGGGCTTGAATTGTCATTGCTGGTAGCTGTTATAATCAGATTGAAGTTTCTGCACACCCAGGGGCTGGTTCATAACCTCCTGGGTGAACCAGCTGTGAACAGTGGCTTTTATATAATAATTCCATGATACATTCATGAAGGATGAGGTTCACTTGCATGTGTTTTACATCTGGTTCACACATGCATGTTCATCTCTTTATTATTCAACTCAGCACTTGATTACTGGCAATTGAATCCTTGCATTGAAAAGTTTTGGATTTGGGGTGCTATGTAAGGAGTGGAGAATACAAAAGCCCTGCTGGATGAGACCAAGGGTCCATCTAGTCTAGTCCAACGTTCTGTTCACACAGTGGCCAACCACTGCACATGGGAAAGCCGCAAACAGGACCTGAGTACAACTGGTGTTCCCCAGCAACTGGTGTTCTGCCTCGATACTGGTGGTAGCATATAGCTATCGGGACTAGTATCAATTGATAGCCTTCTCCTCCATCAATTTGTCCAGTCCCCTTTTAAAGCCACCCAAAATGGCGACCATCACTACATCTTGTGGAAGTGAATTCCATAACAATGCACTGTGTGAAGAAGTACTGCCTTTTTATATCACAAGAATACAAACCAGTGTGCTCACGTGGGTGAGCTCCCCTGCTCTAATTCTTGTGAGCAGTGGATTTCTACTCACTTTTGGGACCAGGATAGGGGAGCTGAAGATGCTACCACCCCCATGATTATTCCATCCAGTATTAATTTTTGTGAACCGCCCAGAGAGCTTCGGCTATTGGGCGGTATAAAAATGAAATAAATAAATAAATAAATAAATAAATAAATAAATAAATAAAGACTGCCAGCATTTTCTTCATTTTCCAAATATTGGTAGAACTCTACCATCTCTGAAGGAACTGCCACCACTGCTTTTTTAGCCCCAAGGCGAAGACTTTTTTATGGGGATGGAGTAGCTGAGAATGGAAAGAATCCACCCCTTTGAGTGTCCTTTGAAATGATAAAAAATAAAAAAAGTCAAGCCTTTTTGAATATTCTAATGGAATATTCAAATGGACTAGTTCATTCAAGGTCAAACCTAAGGCTGCTCCCCTCCATGTCGATATGAACGTTCTGTCTGTTGTATTAAAACTCTGGTTGGCTCATTCATACTTGTGAGTCATTACAGCAGTTAAGTGATATATACAGGTATGAACCAACTCGTAGTTTATTGCATTTCAATTAATTGCTCTTAAGGTACTTCTTGGGGCCAACTTACATGTTTGGTGTGCAGCTGAGCCTGATTAGCTTTCTTACTCTCATTTGCACTCTTCAAATACTTGAAAAGTTGTTACACAGAGGAGGGCCAGGATCTCTTCTTGATCATCCCTGAGTGTGGTACACGGAATAATGGGCTCAAGTTACAGGAAACCAGATTCTGGCTGGACATCAGCAAAAACTTCCTGACTGTTAAGAGCAGTACGACAATTGGACCAATTACCTAGAAAGGTCATGGGCTCTCCAACACTAGAGGCATTCAAGAAGCAGGTGGACAACCATCTGTCAGGTATGCTTTAAGGTGGATTCCTGCGTTGAGCAAGGGGTTAGACTCGATGGCCTTATAGGTCCCTGCCAACTCTACGATTCTATGATGCCCTGATTTGGATTTGGACCATCATGCTCCTGGAAGAAAGGATTAAGCCTTCCTCATTAAGCAATTTTTCCCAAATTCCACACACACACCAATGGAGAAGGGGTAAAAAAAAGGGGGGGAGGTCTTCATTGGGCTCATCTACACCAAGCAGAATATTCCAATATGAAAGTGGTATGAAAGCGGTATATAAAAGGCAGGAGCCACACTACTGCTTTATAGTGGTACTGAAGTCCACTGACAACTGTTGGGGCCCATGACACATACCATATACCACTTTCATAGTGGTATATACTGCTTGGTGTAGATGTGTTATGGGCCCCAACAGTTGTCAGTGCACTTCAGTACCACTATAAAGCAGTACTGTAGATCCTGCAGTGCACTTCAATACCACTATAAAGCAGTAGTGTGGCTCCTACCTTTTATATACCGCTTTCATACCATTTTCATAGTGGAATATCCTGCTTGGTGTAGATGAGCCCATTGACTCTTCCTGGAAGAGGTCCTGATTGGGGGTGCATGTGCTCACACAAGAGTAAAAAAAAAAAAAATAGAGATACAAATCAGCTACATGCTATGTTATTTGTGTAATGCTTAGTTTGGCATTTAATAAACTGGATGTAAAATATTAAACTTGAGATAGTTAATTTTCTTCATTTTAGTGGACCATGTGCTGTGTCTGCAAAAGAAGAAAAAACTGGTGCTCTGAAACCTGGGTTATTCAGCAGAGGATATTAACATAACTTTAACTCTTTGCAATAATTTGTTGAAAATGCTGTAGAACTACTATAATTCTGAATTAATAAGCATATCAACTAGCACTTGTTTTAATTGAGTAGCTCAGATGATGTCATTTGTTCAAGCTCTGATTAACTCTGTTTGCTAATTGTTTGGCAACACTTTGTAATAAGTAACACAATCACTGTTTCTTTCATTGGTACTCATTGTTAGCACATGAATCAAGCTGAATTGTTTCGGTATTCATGTGGAGGTAAAATATAATTCTACAGAACCCCAGTTGTAATTTGCCAAAGCTTTAATTAACATTGCTATGCAAATATGAATAGATAAGTTACATAGAGAGACAGAGTAGAAAGCCTGAAGAATTGAACTCCTAATTATAGCGTTTACAGTTGCAATTCCTACCAAGAGGGGCTACACACAGAGATGAAAATGTCAGATCTGTCAAAACTATAATGTCAAACTATAAGTCGACAGAAAAGTACCACAAAAGAAGACTGACTGATGCAGATTTAATATTCCATCCTGTCCTGAAAATGTAAGATGGAGCACAAAATAAGCAGAATAACCCTTCTGTGACCATTTATACCAAATCGAAACAAAGAACCATCAGAATAACTAAAATGCTATTTATTTATTTATTTATTTTATTGAACATTTTTAAATTGCCCTGTGACCCAACCAGGATAGTCAAAGCAAGTTAAATTAATCATGGGCCAAACATTTCAGCCAGCATTTTATGCACTGGCAGGTGGGGAGAGGGAAATGCGCCCAAAGACTGGAGAATTTGAAAAGCCCTGTAGCTGGTATGGGCATTGATGGGGCCTCCCTAAAGCGTCTCTTAACACATTTCCCAAAAAAGAAGGATCATGCAAATGAGGCTTTACAGAGTTAATCCCCTGAGACTAAGGCCCTTTCTACACCTCCCGCCTTCCAGGAGGGAGGGGGGAGGATCTCGAGATTTCCTGGTTCCAAGATCCTTCCCCTGGGTCCACATGCCCGTGCCACATCCAGGGGCAGCGTGGGCTGTATTTTTTTTTGAAGTAGTGGGGCTAGTCACGCAAGAACAAGGCCCCGCTGCATCAAAAATGTGAGTCTAAAAAATGGGGGGAAAGTGAAACTGCTCCCCAAACTCCCTCCCATCCCAGGAGTGGTGAAATTGCTGCCACCCCCCTCCCCTGATGGGCACAGAGCTGTGTGGTGTGGCTCCGTGCCCATTTCTGGTGCTACACTTACTCGCAAGTAAGCACGGCACCAGGTGGGATGGGTGCCCACACCTTCCACGGTCTTGGGATGGTCCTGAGACCACAGGAAGAAACAGGTTTTCCCAAGGTTTCTTTATCCTTGGAAAAACCTGTGCCCATCCTCCCACCTGACCCTGGGAGTCCCTGTACATCATTTGGATGCATAGGGACTTGGCCGTGACCAGCCCAAACTTTTGGGCTGGTTTAGACATGGCCTAAGGCTAATGGCACCAAGCCCATGGAAGCAAGGATACTTCCCCATTTTGATTGGATGGGGAAAGGACTATGCTCTTGATCTTATCACACTGAGCAGGAAAGTGTGAAGAGGAAATCTTTGCACATTCCACTAACGTGTTTAGAATTCCCCCAGCAATCATGATCTCCTTTCACATAGGCTTCCCGTCCATATGGAGGATTCTAAGCGCATTTAGTTGAAAAACACCCCTTCCAACCTTTGGCATCAATGTGTGACAGTCAAGCGTGAAGCTAGTAGGAACACGGACATTGTTTGAACATATGGAGGAAAATGTCTAAAAGGACTCACATTAATAAGGGTTAAATAATCATACCCAATCTCCTCTGAAAACAACAACAGCCTTCAGTTAATCAAGGCCAAGCTATGAATGCTCAAGCCATGAATTGACTGGATATTCTTCTTGAGTAATCATGGCCCAGACTTGACCAGAAGTTCCTTCAGCAAGGACAGACACTTGCTCTATTGTGGTTTTTATTCATATCAGTATTCATCAGAGGCTGGTGTCTTCAAAGGAACCTACCCCCAAGCTTTCAGGAATGGCTTGTTTGGTGGGATAGGAAATAGCTCTTAAGTCAGAGGGCTTGAAAATACCTGTTGTCTTCTGTCAAAATAAACATTTGGATCTAGGCCATTGATTTTGGAATTTAAGCAAGTGTTGTAAAGTACCATTTTCATATAATTCTAAGCTTGAATTTTTAAGGACATAAAGAAAAGGTCAAATGAAGAATTATCCTTAAATGACATTTTTATGATTACAACCGTTTTTAATAACTCCAAATGAAGAATTATTTTTTCATTTGATTCTTTTAGGAGTAAGAGTAAAGAGTAAAAACGTCAAAAGGCAGGTAGATCTTTAAATGATGTTTTTACAGTCATGGTGCTCTTGTACAAAAGTGTCAGAGAAACATGAATATGCACTGAATGTTTTTAATTATATCTAACTTAACGTTTTAGTAGATGCTTTTTCACATCATTGTAGTAGCAAAGGAATAAGATTAAAAGCAATTTTCCTATACTGCTGAAACAAATCTTTTAAAAACAATACATGTTAGAGTGTTTCTTTTTCACTTCTAGGTGTTTGGAACTTCAAATCCCAGAAGCCCCTGACAATATATCCAATGATCAGGAAAGTTGCGGGCTAAAGTCTAAAACCTCTAGAGATCTTCTTTCTGCCTAATCCTGTCCTGATCTAGATGCATTAGAAGAGCGATACATGAATGGCTCTTCCTGAGATGCGATCCAATGATTAAATACTTGATTCCAATGATCAGCAACTCACCAGCACATTTTTAGGCATCTATATGAAACCATTAGTAATTTTGTCTCAAGTATACATTTTTTGTAAAGTAAATCTCATGCAGTGGCCACAGAGCCACATTGATTAAGAAGTACTTGTTAACAGGGTTCACCACTACAAATTGGAATGATTGGTTCTGAGATGACGCCTTCTGAAATATCTTAACATTTCCTAAATTTTCTGCAAGCATAACCCTCCTCCGCCATCCCCTACCAAGATCCTTGTGTGGTTTATAGAATAAATCAGAATTATTATTTATGCTACATGGGGGGAAATTACCATTTTTTTTTCCAAATTGAAAATTCAGTATCTCTGCAAATATAAGGGATGAGAATAGATGACCTTAGTATGAGGATATCTCTAGCCCTCTTCATGCATTCCTCCTCACATGATTTCAATGATGTGAGGGAGGGAGGCAGGACCATACTCATTGGGTCTGCCCTCTTTGACTTATTGCCCCCATCTGTTGGGGAGCTGAATGTCTGCAGCTGGAAGCTTCTGTACTTGTGTAGGCTCCCTGCATGATTTAGAACTCTGATCATGCCAGGTTCTAAATTGTGTCAAAACCCTATGCAGTACACAAGGTTCTCCCACAGCAATGGAGGGTGATGGGGCCAGTGATGAGGATGCAAATGGAGAGGTGGAGCTAACAAGCACATCCCTGCTCTTTTCCTTCATGTGACCTCTAAAAGTTAAAGGTATAGAGCCTATACAAAACATCCTGTTAGAAGGAAATGGATGAAAATAAGTTAAGCCATCTGAAAAATAAATAGGGTTTTACAATCCTGTGCTAATCATACAACATAATTCCCACTGATTTTGATGAAACGTATTAACAAAAATGTGTGATTTGATCACATCACAGGAAGATGTATGGTTCCGGTAAATACGTTGGGCTACAAATCCCAATACTAGCACTAATGATGTTGCATTAGCGTAAATCAATGCTTGCACAACATAACTAGTGCTTGCTAGGGCAACGGGCCACAATTGGACACTACTACATGAACTGGATCTCCTTCAGGTGGAAGGGACCAGAGGGATTTGTTGAGTATTCCTGCTCCTTCCTGCAGCCCCATATGCCCCTTTCTCAGAACAGCATGGGAGGTGGGGCTGGGGGCTGAAGGAAAGAGGAGGACTAGGAGAAAATTGCCAGCCCACCCAACTCATCCAGTGGGAAGCTTCCACTAGCTTTATTCAAGCAATAAACATCTCTTCCCACCTGAAGAGAGTCTAATCTCTAGGACCTTTCCCCCAGGCAAAACTATGCAAACTAAGCGAGACAATTATCCTTTCAAGAAGAATGGAAGCTCCGCCCATTTTAGTCTGCAGCATAGGATTGGCTAACCTCTCCGTGCTCTCCCCTCAGAAGAATATTGGCTTCTCATTGACTGTATTGTTTGCCCTTCATGAGTATTAGATTGTAAGCCTATGCGGCAGGGTCTTGCTATTTACTGTGTAATCTGTACAGCACCATGTACATTGATGGTGCTATATAAATAAATAAATAAATAAATAATAATAATAATAATAATAATAATAATAATAATAATAATAATAGATAAGCTCTGGAGAGGGTTCACTCCCAGCTGGTGAAGAGCTCGTGAGAGCTTTCTCCTCCACTGGTACAGGCTGGCCTGTGTTTGGTGCCAACTCCTCTACTTCAGAGTCTGATTCTGATTGATCACCTGAAACACCTTCTTCCAACCCAGGGGAAGCGGGCTAGACATGACACAAGTAAACTTAGGGATGGTGCAAGAGTCCAGCTGGGGCTTAAGGGTCTGCAATTTCTCACTAGTTTGCCCCCCTCAGACACCAGACTGCAGGATGCCACGCTTACCCAAATTGGTGCTCGCTGAGTCGGTCAAGTGTGGGGATCCCCACTTCCCCTCAAGATACCATTTTGCATAAGAATGGCAGCTCAGCTATTCATGTAAATCACCATTTGTCTGAAATAGTTGCTGTAAATAGCTGCATTTATGTGAAATTACAGGCATAATTTACTGGTGAACTGAGTTTCAAGGTGGAAATCAGATAACCTTGACACGTTTGAGCCATCCCATTTTTGTGACATACGGTAACAATTGTCAGTACTTACCATCATCACTGAAATAATTCTCTGTAGCCTTTAGCAGTGGAGGTTGGCTGCTCCAATGTCAGCGGGGTGGTGAATCCGCTCCAACTTTCAGACAGAACCAGTCAGAACTTGAAAGAAGCTATCCACGGTGCTTTGTGAAAGTGAAAGAAAATGCTTTTTCCACTTGTGTAATTGTGCTATTCTGCTATACCACAGTGCCACCTAGAGGTTATGTAGCAGGAAAGGAAACACTCTTTTCCTTTGCTCAGATTCTGCAACGAAACTGAGGTTCTGCGATGAAACCAAAAGTAGATACAGTGGATTAACAGCCTTATGTAGAAAAGCTGTCTCTGTATAAAATGTTCTCATACAGTAGAGCCCAGAGCCTAAACCTGATGTGATCTGATGCTAATATACCAGGATCATCATGCATTAAAGGGGATTCAGCTGACCAGAAGCCAAGTTCCACTTCCAGATATAACTTAGAAATTATACCTAACCTTATTATTTCCAGAAGGAGCCTTCAAAGAAATACTGAAGTTGCGCCCCTCACTGCAAATACAAGAACATTAAACATAAACTCTAACATTTAAACCAGCAAGATTACACTTACATTATATAATCGCTAGACAAAAGGCCCAATAATCACTTTGTTCAAAAGAGATAACGAAGAGTAATATAAGTGGTAGTTTAAGCAATTATCTGGTAGCACAGCTAATCATCCCCCTCAGTTCACAGCCTTTTGTTTCTCACGAATACACATGTCAGACTGTAATTAAATACATTCACACTGTTCAGTGCTGAGCAAGTTGCCTGGGACGAACAGTGGAACCAAGCTGGAAAACACAATGAAGACAAGTTTAGACACCGCTCTATGAATGTGTCAGCCTGGCATGGGGTCCTTGCTGACAAATTGGTTGTGTAAGGGTGAAAAGGCACTGGAGCAATTATATATAGAATAGGATTTGGATGTATGTAGAAAAGTACAGTTGAAGGGAATGCATTTCCTACCATTTTTGAAATGTTTACAGAACTCGATTGCCCTGTGAATCATCGACCAAGAATAAATGTTCTGTTTTCTAGAGTTTAAAATGAAATGGCCTTTGCTCTTATGAGGAAACCTATTTTGGAAGCAAAGAGGCTATTTCAGAACTTTGTCATGCCAACGTTTATATATAAAATACATTCCTCAACCTTATTTCCCTTAGTTAGGAACAGAAGAAGCTGCCTTATACAAAGCTAGACCATGGCTCCATCTAACCCAATAATGATGTCACAGACTGGCAGCAGCTGTCCAGGGTTTCAGACAGGTGTTTTTCTAGCTCCAACTGGAGAATCAGTGCAGGCAGATGACTCCAATTTCTGTGGGGCTGTGAATCCATTTTGGGTTTCAGTCAGAACCAGTGCTGAAACTGTTTTTTGGGAATTGGGTGCAGTACCTTGGATAACTCTTTCAGTGTTCTGAGTGGTTTTGACTGAAACCCAGAATGGATTCACAGCCCCACAGAAATTGGAGCCACCAGCCCCTACTGCTGGGAATTGAACCTGGGGAATTCTGACTGCTCGATCACTGAGCTATGCCCTCTCTCCTGTTTCCTTTCTCAAAGAACAATTCCACTTAGAAACACGCCCAATGTATGCTATTCTTCGCCTCCCCCTTCACCCATTATCAGTAATTTAGCAGGCTAGCTTTGATGGCATTCCCAAGGCCTGGGCTCTTTAAAGTTGCTTTTCTCAAAGGATTATCTCTTGGACAGTTACAGTTTGAGGTAAATAAGTAATTGCTGTAAATTGTCAGCAATAAACGTATCCAAGGATTAAGCTTCCCTCTCCTCATTTATTATTTATTTTATTCATTTATTTGTAACATTTATAAATCACGGAATATAATAGAATCTCTAAACAGTTCACAACATTAAATCCACGTATCCATTTAAAGCAGGGTTGCAGAACCTGGAGCCTGGGGACTTCATGTGCCCCCCAGGCCTTTACTGGGTGCCCTGACACATACATACCGCCCCAATGCTGCCAAATTTCCCACCACCTGTACTTTCCACACCCTCCCTCAGAGATCCTCATTCAGTTTTCTAAGGTGTGTGCATGCATAGATGCGTACATGGATGTGTTTGGGGGTGAACCTTGACCTCCAAGCCAGCATCACATGCAGCCCTTGGGGCTGAAAAGGTTGTGCGCTCCTGATTTAAAGGATGTGCAGCCCACTCCTATTGTATCCATGTTTGCTCAGAAATTGAGTTCAATAGGACTTACTTCCAAAGCAGCACACATAGGATGGCAGCCTGGATTTCTAACCATCCTATCTTGATGATTCTTAGCACCTAAAAGCAGATTTGTGGGTCAGGATGGGGAAGAAATTCATTCATTAATTTCTCATTTTCCCTTGAACTTACCAAATTGGCACAACCCAAACCTGCACATGAAATGGAAAGTAGTTAAACATCAGTACCTACTTTTCTGGAGTTTGCAACCAAAGTTTTCAAATAAAATAAAAAATGCACACACAAATATGTATGGTATGGGAAAGTGTACACAAATGCTTTGCCTTAGGAAAACTACCTGCAAAAATGCATCAAATGCATAGAAAACGTTTACTTTTTGAGAAATGCACATGTAAATACATATGAATTTTCTTCAGGGTTAAATAAAACACCTTACAAATGTATGTGGAAATGGGATGGAATGAACTTTGCGGAAATGTGGGAATGAACAAAATCAAACCTGACAGGTTTGTCCAACCCTAGTTAAGGGCTATAGCAGCAGCAGCAATCATCATCATCGGCTATGGAAGTTAAAGAACTGTGGCAACAGGAAAAAGTTACAATTATACTGTTAGTCACATCAGTCAATGGCATCACATCAAACAACGATACAGAAAACCTTCAGAAACGGAGCCTACCAAAATACATCCACAGCAACATCCAGAAAGCAGTCATACTTCAAGCATGTTCAATACTCAGAAAATTTCTGAATTAGTAAACGACAGCATGACTTGGCAAAGCCCATCATGGTCATCTAGAAAAACTGCCATAATAATAATAATAATAATAATAATAATAATAATAATAATAATAATAATAATATACCACCCCTTCAGCAGAGCTTCCAGCATGGTTTCCCCCACACCCCAAAATTACTACTATGCTGATTTCACACCTTGTATAGGAACATCCCCTGACATAAAATCTGATGCTAAAATAGGTAGCAGTCATCTACACAGGCATATACAGCCTAGTTGGAGGGAGCAGCATAGCCAAGTACAAGAGAATAAACTTTACATGTACAAGGTCCCAGATTCAATCCCAGGTGTCTCCTAGTAAAAGAATCAGGTAGTAAGTGGTATGGAAGTCTTCTGCCCAAATTTTGAGAGTTGATGCAAGTCAGAAGCAACAGTATCAGGTTAGATGAACAAACGGTCTGACTTAGGATAAGACAGCTTCCATGGAGTCAGTGGCAAGGCCTAGGACACATAAGGAAAGGTGTCTGTCTCCCCTCCCCTGCTGTCCTCATTCTTTGTAGTTCATCAAATATTTCTATATTTGTAAATATATTTGTAGATTGTGGCCTGGCAACATTTCAGCTCAACAAACTCTTCTAAATTAAGATCTAGCGTATGCTATGGAAAATTCACAGCCACAAGAAACCAATGATACAGATGTGCTATGTTACAATGACTGTTTCCAGGATATTGTGGACTGTAAGATGCCCAGTTACTCAAATTAGTGACCCTGATAGCCACACCCAGCTGCTTTATGTTATGCTCCACTCCTGCAGAGCAATTGCCTTTTAGAAGAGGGAGATGCAGCACATACAGGGTGCATTTGGACAACACAATAGTCAATGGTGGTTGAATAGTCAACTCCGCAGTTGATTATTGAGGGGGTACTCCCAACATGACATGATTATAATCAACCATGGTGTGGATTAAGGCCAGAGTCGAGTTGACTATTAGTTAACTGTGTTTGATTGACACATCTCTTCAGCCATTGTGAGTTCTGCTGGTTGGACTAGAGTGGCAGCCACTGCTTTGGTCACACTTGCCAGGGGACTCCATAGTCTCTAAAAAATAACCAATGGTGTGTGACAAAACAATCAATTCTGCCTGACACATGACACATTAACCAAATGTTTGTTCAAATAATCAACTCTGCCGAGCATTGGTTATTTGCATTGGTTATTTCAGCTGAATAACCAACAATGGTGTGAAAAAGTCTCAAACAATGACACAACAACCGTTGACTATTTAACCCACCGTTGACTATTTAACCCACTGTTAGTTATTGTCTGAACCCAGTCACAGTAGACAGCAGATGGGAATGGAACTGTACTGCTCTTACAAGCAGAACAGGGCTCCAGTGACACAAGAGTCATAGACCCTGTTTAGTTGACATGCTAAACCACCATGGTTAAACATTGTGGCTTAGCAGGTCATGTGTCATGTGAACTTAGTGTGTCATGTGAACCATTTCTAACCATGGGGGCTACATAACCATGGTTTAAATGCTCTCACTAACCATCTGCTGCAAAAGGGTTAGCAGCCTAACCATGGCTTAACGTGTCTTCTGAACAGACCCATTATGTCACCAAATCTCAGAATGACCCACTTCAGAACATGAATTTGGTGTATTCATAAGGTGAGGCAGTATTCTAAAGCAGGCCACACCTCACCCCACAGTTCTTCTCTCAGTCTGGTTCTAATCCAAGTCAGAAAAGCGTTCTCCCCTCTGCTTTTATCCACGTGTCAGAAATCTCCTTTCCTTCCCACTCTTCCAGGAAGAAATGGTGGAAGATGAGATAAGAAAGAGAGAGGGGGGAGGCGGCAGACAAGAAGAGGGGAGCAGAGCAGAGAGTGGGACTGGGAATAGAGGAATGAAGGAAAGAGAAAGGGGGGGCAGGGAGTAATGCAGGGTGAGACCTTCTCACTTAAGTAGGAGAAGCAGCAGCAACATCAACAACAATTTCCAGTTCCTCAGCACAACACAGGCATTGAAGTATAAGATTCAAACTGTGGCCAGATCTACACCAAGCAGGATATGACACTTTGAAAACAGTTTGAAAACTGTATATGGAGTGTGTCCTGGGCCCCAACCGTTGTCACTACTGTTATAAACCATTTTAAAGCAGTAGTGTAGATCCTGCCGGTGTGTTGCATTCCTGGTGATGTTGATACAAGAATAACGGGGTCTAAATTGGACTCAGAATTGCACTCAGCATTAACAAAGCCTCTCTTTTTTCCTGTTGGTAGGAGGAGAGGGCTGCTTGCTTTTCCAAGCCCAGTGCTGAACTGAACCCTAAGACCTGGCCCTATGATAAGGCCTTGATAGAGCAACTAAGCTTTTGAGTCAATACCAAGGTCTCCTCATCCTGCCACTACCTGTTTTTCTGCGTCTTCGTTCACTGGCTTACTACCTCAGCCGCCCTATTACTCGCCAGCTGACCTATCTGCCAGGCTCTCATCTGTCTGTTTTGCTTCACTTCACCCAGCCCTTACACAGACATAACTTTCGCAATATTTTACTGAGAGTGGGCTAAGAGACTGATCTATGAATCAGGAAGGCTTCTTCCTTTTAATCTTGCTTTCGCTACCCAATCAGCCCCTCATCTGTAACATGGGGATAATGAGACCGACCTAGCTTACAGGAAGGTTGTGAGGATTACAACAAAGGTAATACTGAGTATTATTGTGAGTCCTGGGAGAGCTTTTTTGGAAGAGGAGGAGGAGGAGGATGGGGTCCTTTCAACAACAAAAGCAAAAATGCTTCAGTCAGCTTTCAGGCATTCTGTAAGCAAGCGTAGAGAAGTGGGGAGGAAGTCTTGGCCAAGTCCTCTAGGGCCCTTGTAAGAACATACAGGCACTTGGGAAGGCTGCAAAGCACAGAAGAAGATCCAGTTGAAAAAGAAAGAGCGCATGCACACACAGGCAGACACATGTCCCCCTACTCGTTACAGTAAAGTAAGCACTAAAGCACTGTACACTGTGAAATTTCCTCTAAATTCTCACCCCTCCCCTCAATTTTTAGATGTTATTTCTTTTTGCCCTTCCCCCCACTCCCAAAGAATGGTTGGAAATAAATACATGGGGCAGGGAAAATGGCACAGCACTAATAGATATCGCACAGAATTTAACTAGCTATTTTTAGCATCGAAAGATCACAGGGTGGAGGAGCTGTTAGCCCTAACCAGGCAAAACATCAACTGGCTACTTTTCTCTGTCCTTGTTATTTAAGGTAACATGGGCACAAATTGTGTTGCTCCATCATTTTAGCAGAGCTGTGCAAAGTGAGCCTTCCCGTACCATGCTAATACCATAGCCCTAGGTGATCAGGGCCATATGAACATTTTAAAATGTTGATTAAATTAGCCAGAGGAAGATATTTTCAGATTAAGATCTTGTATTCATTATGATAAAGTTTATTAAGACACTGGGAGCTCACTAAGCCAAAAAAATCATTACCTCTGTAGAGGAAATTTAATTTGAAATAAACAAGCCCTTAAACATTAAATCTACACTGTTCTTTTTTCCCCCCTTTTCTGTACATTGCTCAAAAGTTGATGTAATCACCTCTAATAAAACCTACTGGGAAGATAAAGCTTAGAGATTAAGTTGTAGTGTACTGTATGGTAGGTGTCTGCATTTTTAGAGTTATGAATAATCAAGCATAGGAGCATTACAAGATGTAGCTTGAAGGCAACAGTAATGTAGAAAAAAATGTATTGTTTCCTTACTGTTTTGAAGTCATCCCCACATTATTTCCATTGTTCTGACATTAGAACTTGTTTTACTCATGCATTCTAATTGCTTCAAGCTCAATAGGATAATTTTTGCCATTCTTCAATATGAAAAAGTAGCATTTTTACATATCAAACCTGGATTGAACAAACTTTGATGGTATGCATAGCATCCCAGTGTTCACTAAAACATCACAGAAGCTCTTTTTTAAAAGAAAAAAAGAAAGAAAGAAAGAAAGAAAGAAAGAAAGAGAATAAAATAAAAATACCAAGCTTTTCCTATGGTGATATCCACAATTAAACATGCATGGAAACTGGTAGACAGCAAAGATAGTTAAAATGACCTTTTATACGGGAGATAAAATTAATCTGCTGCCATGGAGATTTGAAAGTACAATCTTCAAACATGTAACTTTAATTCATGCATTTATAGCAAGTTGTCTACAAATTTCGAAGATGTACATCCACGCAATAAATGGAACTCTAATTTTTACTAGCTGCAGAGCTAGCTTGGGATTTCATTGCCAATGGCTTTCAATATCCAATAGCTTCTTAGTGTTGAACTCAATCTTCATATAGAAACAGGTTTCTGTAGATAGAGGTCTGACATATTCATTGCAAGAGAAACAGGAGCAGAGGGAGTAACAGGCCACAACCAGCTATTAGGGATGGAGGCGAAATTCATTCAGTCCATTCCTCCCTTCCCCACAAACTTACCCAGTTTGTACCTTCTGACTCAGGAAGTAAAAATTGGATAAGTTCATAAGAAAAAAGGTGCATATATTCCCCTAATATACATATCGTTGTGAGCACTTTTCCTTAATATACTAATATTTTTGCACATTTTTTGAGTTGCAAATTGGTCACCACACCTAAAAAAAGAAGAAGATATAGTAGAGCTGGAAAAAGTGAAGAAAGGAGCAACTAAAATGATCAAGGGACTGGAGCATCTCCTATAAGGGAAGGGTCTAACAAATGGGATTGTTTAACTTGGAAAAAAGGAGGCTAAGGGGAGGGTGTACAAAATCATGCATGGTATGGAGAATGTGCAGAGGGGGACATTTTTCTCCCTCTCCCATAATACTAGAACCCAGGGTCATCAGATGAAACTGATTGGTGGGAGATTCAGGACAGCTAAAAGGAAGTACTTGTTCACACACAGTGCATAGTTAAACTATGGAATTTACTACCACAAGATGTGGTGATGCCCACCAATTTGGATGACTTTAAAAGGGGGTTGGATAAATTCCTGGAGAAGGCTATCAATGGCTACTAGTCCTGGTGGGTATGTGTTAGCTCCAGTATCCGAGGCAGTAAGCCTATATATACCATTTGCTGGGGGACATGGGTGGGAGGGTGCTGCTGCATCATGTCCTACTTGATAGTTCCTTGTCAACAACTGGTTGGCCACCACGTGAGCAGAGTGCTGTACTAGATGAACCCTTGGTGTGATCCAGCATGGCTATGCTTATTGCAAAATTCTGAAAAGTGTGGATTTCAGTGTGCAAGTATTTCCAATCCATGCATAGGCTCAGGACAAAAATGCATCACATTAAGGAAAAATCATGGGCAACAAACGTGCACACTAGGAAAAGTGTGTTTATTCAGAGAATGTACACAACGATGCATAGGAATTTTCATGCACACTTTATTTATTTATTTATTTATTTTGCCAAATTTGCAAATAGATGCAGAAACAGGCTATGATGAGTTGGGGGCAGAAGACAAGGAACGGAGATGAACAGAAATGGACAGATTCACCCTGTCAATTTCCTGACCCCAAACCAGCCTGTCTTTCCAGAAGGGCTTGCACCAGGCTGGTCACGCTCAGGGCTGGTGTCGATATTTGGGCACAGAATGATAGAATAGTAGAGTTGGAAGGGGCCTATAAGGCCATCGAGTCCAACCCCCTGCTCAATATAGGAATCCATCTTAAAGCATACCTGACAGATGGTTGTCCAGCTGCCTCTTGAAGGCCTCTAGTGTGGGAGAACCCACAGCCTCCCTAGGTAACTGGGAGAGAAGGGTGACCTTTCCCCCTACATACTCTGCCAAGGGCAGGCACACACGCAGGTAAGGAGCCCACTAGCAAGACAAACACCCAGACTTATTCACCACTGCAACCTGCTTGTTCACCTGCCTCTCTTCCTGGCTCCAACAGCAACAGCAGTGGTGAGAAAGAGAAACAGTAGATGCTGCTGCCTGCTTGATGGCTGGGTTTTTGCCAGGCAAAGAAGCAGGTGATAGCAGTGATGAGGAAAAGGAGGAGCAGCCGCCGCAGCCGCCGCTGCTGCTGCTGTTAACAAGGATGGTGAAAAAAGTGACTCACTAAGGGAGGAGTCCCGTTAAGGGTGCCTTGCCTGAATCCTCCCCCACCCCCCAAATACTCTGGAGCAAGAACATACTTCATTGGAATACGGCGAAGAGTGTGCACATAACATCACTGTGCCCATGAATTACAGGTGTAATATCCAAAAGATAAAATAATTCCTCAGCTCCATCCAGTATTTCTTCTTTCTGTCTCCTAGTCACACATTAACCATTAGTGGTAAACAACCCTGTCTTGAAAGGTGTTTCTTTTCTGTTTGCTAGGGTTATTTGCATGTGTTACAGAATAAAGGAATCTTTTTTTCATATTTCCCTCTCTACCTGTGCCTTCAGAAATAGATATTCATACGTTGGTACGGCCACGTGTCTTTATTAGTGAAACAAGTATCATTTCAGTGTCAATAATAGTAGTATCATAAAAGATATTTGTTATTCTTTTTCCCCCTCTTTTCTTTTTTTAAAGCAGCCTCTAGTATGTGTCAAGTAGAGAAAATCTCCAGGAGAAAGGTAATTTAGATTTACTGTGGTCCTTTTAGGAGATGCATAGTAGCAATTAATTTTGGATCTTTAGTCTAAGAGGCATTTTATAATTAATTTCTCAGCATTTACCACATACAGGCCATCACTTTAAAGTGCCATGTCATTAACAAAACCCCATCTCCCCCCCCCCCCCCATAAAGAATAGGCATACTGATCTACATTTTTCCATGCTGCCTTAGCCAGAATGGACTCGGGGGATATTATCTTATTCAGAAAGAACCTTTCAAGGTTGAATAAAAGAAATGGTGCAGGGTCCCTGGGAGAGGGAAGTGATGATCATTTTCACCTTCAACTCTTCTTTGATGTGGCAGAGTCAATTTTTAATCAGCAGCCATCAGACTGGGCTTCATTTCGCCTTACAAAGTCCTATTACGCTGCCACTTTCTGGAAGGAGGTGATAAGGACAATGCTCTTCTTTTTCTGTTCATAGAGCCCTGCATATGATGAGTCCCTTTGGAGAGGCTTGATAAAAAAAAAATGACAGAGTATGTAGGGGAAAAGGTCACCCTTCTCTGCCAGAATTAACTCTTCGAGACAACAAACTTGGAGTTTGGTACATTTGTTTGCAGCAACCAGAATGCTGTGTTTGGGAGCTTCAGTGATGAGGAGGAAAGGGTTACTCACCTACAGCTCGTGTGATGAAAATGTGACTCCGAATTATTTGTCTGTTGCCTTGCAGGGGAGAGACAAAAACAGAAAAAGCAAAACCAAATCGGCAAGGTGATATATTTTATTTTATCCAACATCAATCGGGATAAGAATATGCTAGTTTTGGGGTAGCACCGGATTCTTCATTGTGGAAAATGCAAGAGTTGGTGACAACACTGAAGCGGGTTTCTGTGGAATTGGATTCCCAGTTTGAAATGGCAAGGGATGGTTGATGTAAAGGCAGAGACTGGAAGAATACACTGCTATGGCGTAGGACATATTTATATGCTGTACGGCCTGATGGGTAAATTGAAATCTTCCATATTCCTACTGATGCTGATCCAGTGGTTTTCTGAAAAAGAGGTTTTCTGTAAGCCCCACTGAAAAAAGAATTAGAAAAACACAGGGAAAATGTGTTTGATTATATCACTGAAAAGACACACACACACACACACACACACACACACACACACACACACACACACCTTGGTAGTTATCGTGATAGTTAATGAATATTCAGAAATTAGTAATATGTTAAAAATAACCAAGCCAAATAGAATTAAAATGCTGCATTTTAGTAAACAATTTCAGCATAATTCTTGACCACAGCAACACAACACTGATAAACACGTAGATAAAATAAGAAGAAATGAATCCCTGTGTTCCATCAAAGTGTGTATGTAGGGGAAGATAGGAGGGGGGAGGAAGTAGTTCTAGCTTCACCCTCTGGAAGTGTTTTTATGTTAAATAAACCCAAAATTATTTTTTTAACTACCCATTCATGCAGAAAAAAGCTCTATAATCTCTTAGTATCATTTATTGTAGTCAGCAGTCTTAATTGCCTCCCTGAAATGGATCAGAGTTCTGGGAATTATACGCTAAAATGATGTTACCACTCTCCAGTCCTCACATTCCTTGATATAATCTCATTAAAAATATCAAGCCTCTAGGTGAGGGAATACATATGGATGCTAAATGCATTTTAAACAGCAGCACCTAAACTGATGACCTAGTTATTACAGAACAAAAGCATCACAAGATGAATTTTCATGCTGAAATAAAGCAGGTTTCTTTCTCGAGTAATACTATAATTATGAATGTGGTTTTGGACTGAATTTCCTTGTTACCCCTTGGAGGAGGTGGGGGGGAACCCAGATAATTTTTAACCAACCAAAATAGTGATTTGTCATTTTTGGAATAAGAGAGAGACCCTTGTATATATTCTTCTACCCTTATATTTTTATTTTCCAGAAGACCACACAAGTTTATAAAAAAGCCCCCTTTCATTAGCTATAATTACTGCAAAGAGATGGGGGAAATGTATGCCAAGTTCTCTCTCTTTTTTCCTTTTCCTTTCTTTTTTCCTTGTTGCAGAAATGCTAGCTGTGTTAAAAATATAATTCTCCGGAGAACATATACTCATCACCCAGCCAAATAAGCGGGGGAAAGTCATGCTGAGTCCAACATATGAAATAATTAGATTTTTATAGAATTGGATTTCCTGTTATAAATTGCAAAGGATACTTCTGCAAAAGCTAAAGGGAGTATGCAGCATGGAATATATCATGTGCTGTGTGATCTGATGTGTCGCCATAATAAACTATTCTACGTCTGGGGCAGAATAATGGGACAGAATGCGGCTTGGCCTAGAAGGCAGCAAGCAATAGTTTAAAATTAAAGTGCTTCCCTGTTTAATTACCAGTGATATCAAACAAAATCTAAGAGCTTGCCATAGATCATATTGGTAATATAAGTTAATGCCGTTTTACCTGGTTTTGAAAGAAGAGGATTTCTTTTCCATATTTTTTTAAAAAAGAGCTGACCACTGAAGTTTATGAAAAGAAAATGGTGCCCCAGGGGTTATGAAGGATCTAGCAATTATTTATATATAGCAGCCATGTAGCATTTTAGCAAGGGGTCATGACTCAGGCTGCAATTGTTTGTGTACTTACTTGAGTAGGGATAAGTCCCATTGAACTCAGTGGAATTTACTTCTGAGTAAATGTGCTTTCATTAAGGCTGTCAGTCCATTTAATTTTAATTGTTGCTGTTGTTGTTTAAACATAGGATGTACACAAGAAGTAGTCTTAATAGACCCCATCATAATTTAGAATTTGCTCATCTAGTTACAAATCCAATCAGATTAAAACTCTGATGCAAACTCTCTGTTACGATGAAAACTTTCTTAGCATCTTTGGGTTTTTGAACAGACACATCATCAGAATGCATCTTGAGAACATTGCTTGCCAACCCTGTGTCTCACAACGTTATGCATCATGGCACATCCTTCTCTGAATGGCTGTTATCACATGTGCTTTGTTTACAACTGTAGATCAACATGAAGCTACACACAGAATTTTTCATGACTGTTTTTGTGGACATGCAGTAATTGGTTCTTATGTGGTTTCAGAGAGAAACTTTTACATTGTTCTTTCCTTTGTGAAGGGTAGCAAAAGGGTAAAAGTGCAATCATTATGCACATGAGATTTCTTCATTTGGGGTGGGGGGAGTAAACGGTAACAGCAACCAACATCAGAGCATGTCCGAAGATGGGAGAGTTTGGCAGCATAGTCATGCAAACTCCCCAGGAGATCTCTCTACAACTTCATAATCAATGAAAAGATTAGCATTTGTTGTACTGAAGTCAGGTTTCATTAAACATCTTACTAGATTTGACGTAAGAATTGAGTAATTTAGTATTTTAGTTGTACTAATTGTATTACAGTTTTAGGGAGGCTAATACATGATAAAAAGTGAATGGGTATCTGGTCAAGATGTGGTACACCTCTGAGGTCCAATTAAAAGGTAATGGCTACCTCATGGACGCTGCTGGAAATGCTTTTGTGTGGCAGCATCTCCACATGTAGATTACACATTTGAAAGTCACAGGGATATCTTGAAAAGATATCTTGAGACTACACATTACATATTCTGGGGAGCGACAGGTGATGTACTGGTGTGTAGACTTGCATTATCAAGGAAATCTTTGTACTAATTGACATTCAAATGTTATGGTTCCACATGGAGTTACTAACATTCATACATATTTCCAGATGATTCCATATGGCATAGATAATGTTTGAACTAGTTGTCAAGTTACGTTATTATTTCAGGAATCATTTCTGAGATAGGTATTCCAATTTGAGGTAGAACTTGGCCATTCTGAGGACAGAAGCAATTGTTGTAATAGTAAAAACAGTAGGGACAATTTGAACCCTACACACTCACAAAAGGTAATTCCTTCTGGGTCAACTTCAGGCAAGTATCTCATTGATCCAGTAAGAGGACCATTATGGTGGATTCATTGACTAAAGGATGTATGTACTGTACATATGTATGTAATCCAGATCCGTGTTAATCTGACTTCCAAACCACTTTAGCGAGAGATATGAACTTGGTGGATGATCTCTGGTGGGAGTTAGAAAGAAGTTTGTTTTTCTTAGTTCTTCTAAATCTCTCATTAGCTTTATCATTGATTGTGATGGCCTTTGGGGCTACACTGCCTGGTTGCAACTGTGGGATACTATCATGTATTGGTCCTAGCCATTCCTGAATGCACAGAATTTATATAACTGATTCTGCAACTTATTATTATTATTATAATTATTATTATTATTATTATTTATTTATATAGCACCATCAATGTACATCTTCAGTGACTTTGTTTGTCTGGACCAAGGATACATCAATTATCATCCTCTTCCTTACAGACCTACTTGTAAATTAAGATCTTCCTCAAAGAGCTGGCAAAATGTTTCCTTAATATTTGAAGTATGGTTGGTAGGGACTTGGGACAAGGTCTTTTTCAGTAGTGGCACTAAGACTAGGAATTCCCTCCACAAGGAGGTTTGCTCTGTTTCATCCTTGTTTTTTGCGGGCCAGGCAAAATAATTCTAGAAAACATATGCAAGTATTTAACTTTCTGCTAACTTTTTGCCATTTTAACTCTGTTTCCTGTATTTTAGCAGATTCATGTTTCACTTATTGAATGTTATGAGAACTGTTTTAATGTGTGTTGTGGATCTTTTGATATTTGTTATCCATCTCAGGAATTTTTATCAAAAGGTGGAAGAGAATTCGTTTAATGAATAAGTAAATGAACCATATACATTTGCCAACATATAGCTTCTTAGAAAACTGCAGCGGTCTAGAAAACTAAAAATGACACAATATCACATTAATAAACATGAAACAATACATCAGCACTAATATTAGAATGCACTCCAAACCTTCAGTTCCCATGCTACGCCTGACTAAACATGTAATAACATGTTGAGTCTAACAACAACAACATTGTATGGCAAACAGTTCATCATATCCATGGAATGCCAGTATAGTTCAAAATCTGGTTTTCAGGCAATTGCTACACCTCAATGGAGGCCTCTGCACCACCCTCTTTAGTTGATAATGCACAAAAGGAGACACCCCTGAAACACCCTGTCCTGCAGAGACCTCCTGCTGCTGCCCTGTTCCCATGGAAAACATGCCTGGTTGAGAAGAGGTCTCCATCAGGTCAGGTCCCCTGGCTGTGGTAGACAGGCTTATCAGTGGCCTGTATCTCTCCCCCTCTTGGCTTGTAAGCCTGTGGGATGCCTAGTAGAACTGAGTTCTCAGGTGTCCAGCTCTTCATGGCTAGGCCTGACTCTCCAGCTTCCCCATCTGACTCAGAATTGGTGTCACAGGCTATAGTTCTCCCTAGATTGGGGCAAGGTCTCACAGTGTATAGGGTTGCAGCCTAACACAGCAGTCTTATGGGAGCGGGGAGAGACAATCCATGGCAGAGGAACTACCCTTTCTTAAGCCTGACAGCTTGTGCTAGCCAAGACAGAAAGTGGGGAAGCAGATTTTTCAGTATTTCGCTACTCAATTCTTTATTTTTTAACATTTTCCTTCCCATTGACACTAATGGGAGAAAACATGTGACATCTTAGAAGAAGCACTCAACTTCCCTTTTACACAGGATGAAATGCCTCTTATCAGATGGTGCCTGCTATAATACATGCATGTAACATCTAAAACAGTGGAAGAATAATAATTTCCTTAGAACAGCAGATTGTCTTAAAGGTAACTTTAATTGAAGAGTTAATCAGCTAACTATCAAGAATTAATGCATTATTTAATTGGTGACAGCCCTAATTATCTATAACCATACCATTTTAAGACGCAAAAATACTGGGGGTGGTTGTTGCTTTCCTGGATAAACCTCTAAAATCTGTCTTCAGTTTGTGCAACCAGCTGATTGCCAGAAATGAAATCTCATCTTAAAAGGATTAGTTTATAATATCTAGGTTCAATGCAAACGCAAGAAAGGTTCTGTAGATGTGAAGACAATGAACGTAATCAGCATTAAGACAGTCAATGAGTCAAATTCTGCCTCAAGAAAATACAGATGTCAGGTGGCTTGTTCCTTAGGGTATCTGGTGACCTCCATGCTACTGAGTAAAAAGTCAACAGCTGCTTGAAGTACCACTTGTAAAGATGATGGACATTGATTAAATCCCTTTGGGAGTCTAGCAGCTAAAATAGGCTTGCCTAAGAAATCACAAATTGTCTGGGTCCATTAACTAGCAATGTTACATAGATACATTACTGTTCATTTGCACTGTATAACATGAATAAACTGGGAAATTAGTCATCTTGCAGTGTGCTGGAGAATTAAGAACTAACAGAACAAAATATGTTGAAGTAAACCATATTGCCAAAGTTTCAAAGGATTTTGTTAAGGAGTCTGAGATGTTCATAGCTCCATCTTCGGTGGGGATTGTATCCTCCTGCCTTGAGGTTTTGCCAGTCAAGAATATTACAAACTGAGGTATACAATGGAATGGTTTCCACCATCACACCATGAGACCTGGCAATGGTGGAGTTATGTCTGTATAACTATTAAAAATAATAAAAAAAATGTGAGTCTTGCTTAGATTTAAATACAGCCCATAGTTAAATGCCTGTAAAAACTGACAGCAATAAAGAAAAGATCAGCATAAGAGCTTTTCACACAGATAACACCATGGCTTGACGTGTTATGGAAAGAATGTTTGATCAATGAGTGTATGCATGAATGCCTAAAGGTGAAAAAGAATGCCTTTAGATAGTCAGAAGAGGAGCTGGATAATAATTTGGACAAGATGTTTCTAAAGGACCAACTACCAGCAAAGTAATCAGCTGCTGGGCAGGAAACACTCTCGCAGGGGAATCACACAAAGCAAAGTGACAATATCAGCAAATACAGTGGAGCCAGAGGACATTTTCTGAGGTGCTGTGTCACAGTTCTGGTGATGTTCTGGACAAATATTTTATCATATTATAAACAGCTATACAGCACAAAATAATAATATATGGAAAAGGTCAGGCCCTTGCAACTCTATTAATGCTGTCTTGATAGAAAGGTATAAATCTGCACATATAAATGGTATGGAACTCAGCCCCAACAATGTAGCAAATTAAGTCCAGGTTTATACTTACTGTGATCTTCCACCCCTATATACCTGTCGGTATTGTCAGCGTAATGCCTTGTGGGTGGGCAGGGTGGGCAGGGTGGCACATTTCGCACCCGGGCCCCAAGGAGAGACGAGAGACTGCTGCAAGGCTTTGGGGCCAGATGCAGAGCGGTGGATCTGAGCACCCCAAAGTGTCACTTGCTCTGGTTATTTATTTATTTATTTATTACATTTCTATACCGCCCAATAGCCGGAGCTCTCTGGGCGGTTCACAAAAATTAAAACCATTCAAAATATAAAACACAGTATAAAACCATAATATAAAATACAATGTAAAAGCTCAACCAGATAAAAACAGCAGCAATGCAAAATTACAAATTTAAAACCATGTTATTTAAAATTTATGGATTGTTAAAATGTTGGAAGAATAAAAAGGTCTTCACCTGGCGTCTAAAAGCATATAATGTAGGTGCCAAGCGAACCTCCTTAGGGAGCTCATTCCACAGCCGGGGTGCCACAGCAGAGAAGGCCCTCCTCCTGGTAGCCACCTGCCTCACTTCCTTTGGCAGGGGCTCACGGAGAAGGACTCCTGAAGATGACCTTAGGGTCCGGGCAGGTACATATGGGAGGAGGCGTTCCTTCAGATAGCCTGGCCCCAAGCCGTTTAGGGCTTTAAATGTTAATACCAGCACTTTGAATCGGGCCCGGACCTGGACTGGCAGCCAATGAAGCTGGAAAAGGACTGGCGTAATGTGGTCTCGTCGGCCAGACCCTGTTAGTAAGCGTTATGCCTCTTTCACTTTTGGGTTTGACTCCAGCCTGCCCAGTCAGTGTTAAGTGTGGCTTACTTACTGTTGGCTGGTTTTAGAGCCATGTAGGAATATTTTTCTTTTGCTGTTCCAAACTGGATGAGTGACTAGCAGGTGTGTGTGTGTGTGTGTCTGTGTGTGTGTGTGTGTGATGTTGTTGTTGTTATTTGTTTGTTTTTGCCTAAGCCACACTGACCTGCTGGTGAGGCAGGCCAGATGTCACTGTAGATTTTAAGGGTTTTAAGGGAAACAACACTGAAGTTAACATTCGGTGAGTATCCTGAGGCATTGTTAAAGGCGAATGGTGGCTTCCTCAAACATGACCGTTTCAAAGCCACAGTCCAATAGGGAACCCACACTGGAGGGAGAGACTTATTTATGTTATCTTCAGACTTGACCTTGGGGAAGCTGGGGGTGGGGACAGCTGACAGAAAGCTCTGGCGTGGGCTGGTCCATGAAGTCACGAAGAGTCGGAAACGACTGAACGAATAAACAACAAATTTGTCCATTGCAGATCCCTTAACTGAAATGAGTTTAATAAAGTTGTCACTCCTTTCTTCCCAGCAAATATGTTTCTTGTCTCTTTAATTTGAGGGTATGGGCACAAAGTCATTGCAACTATTGTCGTGGTTATGAGTTGGGTGATTTTTGTCTCAGCACCTAATCAGGGTTGTTTAAAACAGAGCACACTTTGGCCGTAGCTAGACCTAAGGTTTATCCCAGGATTGTCCTGGGGTCAAACCTGTTCATCTAAGTGCCACACAGGGCATCCAGCGCTCAGGCAGGACTGAACCCGGGATGATCCTGGGATAAACCTTAGGTTTAGCTACGACCTTTGTCTGTTTGGAAGGGGCAGTAGAAAACTGCTGGAATGGAAATATACCTAAGTTGCCTACATCCAACTTCTGGGATACATAAAGGTATCGCATTTTGGATCATGGCCATTGGCTGCAATCTGATAACAAAAGGCTAATTCACACATGTGCTTGATGACTCAGGGCTGAATGTATGAACTAAGACTATTGAAAAGCATTGTGCCTTTGACCTGTTATGACTCATTCACACGTGCAAATCACCACTTGATGCCACGAGTGATTAATCTGCATGTGTGAACTTGTCTACTGTTGCAGATGGATGCAAATATTAGTTAGCCAGGAATGTGGAGAACAAGAAAAGCCCATGTCAAGCAAACTATTTCTATTTTATGCATTTGGACTGAACTGGTAAATGTACTTAACCAGATTGCACTCATGGCTTGTTTCATTGGGACTGGTAAAAATAACCAAAATGGTTGACATACACCCCATGTTAAGAACTTTTATTTTGACACAGATTTAGCTTATAAAATTGCTTTCTATTATTTTATGAAGTGCTCAATTAATAGTACAATATATACCAGAATTCATAACAAACATGGACATTGCTAGGCATATTCTTAGATAAAACAATATTTGAGATTTTTATAATTTTGATTCCACATTTGGGTCCTTTATTTCAAATGTAGCTAACACAAAAACAAAACTGAGTCTTCCTTATTAAAAGCATATTAATTCAAACACCACCACCAAGACTTGTAAAATATATGCATGCCGTATAATTTTTAATGGGAATGACACAATCGGCCTGCATGGTCAACATAAAAGACAATTTTGTCCTTTATGTTTATGAGAACACAGAATCTCTGGCTTTGGGTGACAGCTAATTTCCTCTAGTCTCTTTATGCCCTCTGGCTATTAATGCATACTGATCTTCAAGTATTATTTGGGGTGGGGTGGGAGTGAAATAAGCATCAACATAAAAAGAACAAAGAGAAAGCCATTGATTTTAGCCTAATTTTAAAAAAGACAGTTTAGAAGTCAGTACTTTGGTTGAAGAATATACAGATGATAATGGTTGCCTAAAATATGTATGAAAAACTGCTTGTTATCACACAGAAAAACTGTTATCGAGTACAGATGTTCTTTCTGAGGGAAAAAAGTTCACTTTTCTCATATTTAAGCAAACCATATGGGATTCATTTTCATCATTTCAATGCTTTTTAGACATTTTTGAACAAATGCTTTAGGAGTCTGGTATGTGAATGTTAAAAAGTCTCTAATGTACTTTTATTCTTTGGTATTAAAAAGCTACAAGGCAATAATTTAGGAACTTAATACTGACTGGATTAACTAGAAACTGAAGACTAGTAAAATTGAAAAGAACAAAATCTCGTTTCTCAGTTTTGTAAACATAGCCAAATTATTCCTTCTTTTGGGGGGGCAAGGTTAACAAATTTTAGGGCCAAAGTTTAAAGAGTTCTGTTTCAGAGATAACCTCATTCATTATTTTCAAGTTAAACATCAATTGGTTTTCTGTGGTTGTGTAGCAAGGTTTCCAACATTAATTCATGTACATCATATACTCCCCCCCTCCCACCAAGTCTTTCAATTTTATTAAACTTCCACAGATCCTGACTGCTTCTTGCCCAACCACACAGTATCCAGGGTCTAAAAGAGGTGAAGTGACCTTCACAATGTGGAACAGTGCAGAACAAAATGTGGAAGGGAAAACAGTAGAGTACAGATGTTTCCCATTTATCCAGTGCTCAATACTCCATACCTCTTAATATCTTTAGGATGTATCCAGCAAGTTTACACCCCTCCCCTTTCTTAGTAGAACCATCTGGATGCATTTTACTAAAGTTGTCCTACAGGCATCTCTACTATGGCTCATTTTATGCAGTCATGCTTGGTGCTTGTGGCACCTATAATTTGAATGATATGGGATAATCTGTAAGGATTATTGGGAACAGAGGCTCCTGCCTAGCAGTAGATATTAGACTAAATAATATAATTCCCTGCCAGATCTATAGTACTTTGATGAGCTCCTATCTTGTGATAATGTTGGCCACTAGGCCTGTATACAGGGGCTAGCATTGTATTTTAGTATTGAAAAATCCAAAAAAACAAGTATGCACTGCCTTCTTTCTTCTGTAGGTTCTTGAGCAATAAAATCTCCAAGATAAGAACACCACACAGCGGTGACAGAAGCTGAAGAAATACCTATGAAGAGCAATGAGTGAGGAAACAACCACAGTTTTAGGTGTATGTGTGTGTGTGGGGGGGTATTCAGTCTATTTTTTATTGCTCTCGTTCAACACTGCAGTTTGAAAATGGTGAAAAGTTTAAAAGCTTAATATGAATTGTGACATTTTGCTGAATTGAACCTCTTACGAGGCCTATTTGGGCATTCTAGCCATGCATTAAATATGTCTGCTGGGGCTTCTTGTTAATCAAATGTAACCCTTGGGTCAGTACCCAGGGCCGGGTTCTGTGTCCAGGGGTTGTTTGTTCTTCCCTTAGGGTTAGTTCTGGCTCAAGCCCCCACCCAGGAAACTTGGACACCAATTTAGGGATGTCTGAGTAGCAACCTTACACACACACCTGAGGTATAAGTACTGGTATTTATTCAATAATAATAATAATAATAATAATAATAATAATAATAATAATACATTTATATCTTCCCCGCCTCTCCGTTCTGATCGAGGCGGGAAACAACAATAAACAATGAAATACATAAAACTGAATTAAAAGATAATATACGTTGTTAAAAACATCCTAAAAAGCATCCTAAACATTACGACCAACAATGAACAACAAGCACAGAACATAGAAAACAACAACAGGTCAACACATCTCACTCCCTTCCATGGTCTAGCTATACCAATGGAAGTCTACGTCCTTTGGCTTTACTCACTGTTAGTCCATTGATTAGGGATTCTCCAAGCACGAGAATAGAGGCGCTTCAATATGTTGGACCAAGAGGACCTGGGGTGCATTGCAAAAAGGGGGCTTCACCAGCAGGTGCAGGAACTGGAGTGTGTTGGGATGAAGGGCTTCACCAGCAGTTAGGCTACTATGATTCAGCAGCTCCAAACCAAGGGTAATTGCTAAACTAACTCCTCTGTACAGGTGTAGTTTAGGAAGGTTACAGTAAGGCTTAGCAATTCCCTGTTGAGGCTTTCAGCATGGGGTTAGCTCAGCTCTTCAGTCTTATTTATTTTTTGTATTTATTTATTTTATTACGTTTATATACTGCTCCCCAGCCGAAGCTCTCTGGGCGGTTTACAACAATTAAAAATAGTAGACATTAAAAGTATACAAAAAATTTTAAAAACATAAAAACAGTATAAAAACAACAACAATATTTCATTTAAAACAACAATTCTGGGGTCCATTAAAACAAACTTAACGTTATTAAATGCTATTAAAATGCTGTTAAAATGCCTGGGAGAAGAGAAAGGTCTTGACCTGGCGCTGAAAAGATAACAACGTTGGCGCTAGGCGAGCCTTATCGGGAAGATCATTCCACAGTCGGAGGGCAACCACTGAGAAGGCCCTCTCCCTTGATGCCATCCTCCGAGCTTCCCTCGGAGTAGGCACTCGGAGGAGGACCTTAGATGTTGAGCGCAGTGTACGGGTAGGTTCATGTCGGGAGAGGCGTTCCATCAGGTATTGTGGTCCCAAGCCAGTCTTCCCTTCACCCAAGAAGAAACAGTCTCCAACAGGCAACAGGGCCAGCCCAGCCCAGCCCAGCCTAGCTTTGCATCCCTTCAACAAGGAACAGCTTCCAGCAGGGGACAGGTTGAGTTCAGCTCTTCTCTTCACAGAGGAGACCTCTAGTTCCCCCCATTTTTTCCTAGTCTCTTCCTGATCTACTGACCCCTGCTCTCCAAGGGTCCTATAGACTCAGGGCAAGCCAGCATCCAGTCAGCACCCATACTGTGGGTGGCTGGCAGAGGTGGAAACAAGTGTCCCAACCACCCCTTTTGTTTCTTAGCTTATTTCAACAGTCACAGAAAGGCACATGCACCACTCCATCCAAAATGCAAATCAGCTCCATGCAATTGAGCTTCCTGCTCCCCCTCATTGGGTGGCGTTTGCTCTTTTCTTGACTGCTTTACACATGTGGATCAAACCCCCAAATAGGGCTCACGTGTAAAGATAATACAAGATACTGCCTTTGTCTTTAAGCCTTAGCCAGGATATACTTCCCCTAAACTGGGGGCAGTGGTTTCAGAAATAGAAGATTTCTCTTTGTAAATACCTTGCTTAACAGTGGTGGCCAGTGAGGTGGCTCAGTAGGCAGAACCACTGACCACCATCATATTTTGATAGATGGCAGGAGCTTCCTCCCATTATGTTTCAGAACTAGGAGGTGGCAATGGAAGTGTGGGCTGTCGTGATCAGCATCCTGAAAGGGCAGGGTTGCTGAAAGGATACTTACTCCAGTAAGAGATCATGCTACTGATTGACATCAGTGGGTTGACCATCCACTCAGCAACCACACACTTGCATGGTGCTGGCTGTGTTACCTCATACCTCCACCACCACCTCCTGGTGCCTAAAGCTAATGGCTGGCCAGCCACCAGCATTGTTACTTGTGCTCATTTCAGCGGCTAGAGTTCATCACAATACATTTATGTTGAGCTCAGGGCCTGCTGACACATAATTGACAACATGTAGGGCTACTTTACATTATGCCACATAGCAGCTGTCATCACATGACAAGCTGGTCAGCTGTAGCAACTCACCATGTGGATCAGACAAGTTTCTCTGTGCTGAAGCAGATATCCAAAAATCAGCTTTGTGGTCAAATGGAAAAATAATGAAATGCCCCAGTGTGATAGAGTTTTCTCCACCAGACACTTGAAATGGTATAGTCCATTCTACTACCATGGGATACAACCACCTCATTCTGCTGCACATGTGAGCCAGCGTATTATGTGTACACAAGAGCTGCTTTTTCTTCAATATGTCCCAGAGTCAGTCTTTCCAACATAACTTTGCTGCACACTCTGGGGAGAAGTGTGCAGCAAAGTGGGGAGAAGGTGCCCCTGATATGGGAGGTTTTGTTCCTGGGAAGTGAATACTCCATCGGGATGTTCCTCGGGATAAACACTGGTCTAGACATGCTTTAGGACTGAGGAGATCCAGGTCCAAATCCCCTTTTAGCCCTGAAGTTCACTACATGGCTTTGATCCAATCACTGTCTCTCAACCTAACAAAAGGGAGGATGCCCCCAATATGCAAGCCAGAATTGAGGCCATGAATGATGATGATGATGATGATGATGATGATGATGATGATGATGATTTAAATTTACACCCTAAAATATCCTAGGCAGATAAGAGCCAACTGAAGGGATGATCCTTCAGGTGGGGAAAACAGAAGTCTGCATGGGCAAAAAATCTGAAATCCTATCTCTACTCAATAGCAGGCTTTAGAAAACCTGTTCCCTGAGGAGCAGATGCCTCAGGCTGTTTCAGTTGAAACTTTAGCTAATTCGGTTGAACTATGTCAGGGTGCAGGACCTTTCTTCCATCACAACAATGGTGCTCATCCCAGTACCAGTTTTGGACAGTGGTGTGATCTGCTGTTGCAGCATTAGACTTGACCCTCCAGGGGTTTGGCACCCATTCTTTTCACATTCAAGCATCCTTGACAATGGTGGAAAATGAACCAGCAGACTGCTGTTCACAAATACTATGTGCATTAGCACTGTGTTTGGCTGTGGGGGTTCATGGCTGAGGTATGTTCTGCTTTTGGTATGTGTGGTACTACCTGTCTGTTCATAATCTAAGTGATTATGCCAAAGGAATCATGAAAAAAGTGGGTTTTGAGGAGGAATTTGGAGGATCAGTGACTGATTTTACCATATAGATAGGGGTGGGTTACTTGTAGCCCCATGGATCTATTGGCCTGCAATTCTTATGACCCTTCACCATTGACTATAGTGGCTAAAACTGATGGGCGTTGTAGGCCAAAACATCTCCAGGGCCACAAGTTGCCCAGCTTTGACATGGATGTTGTAGAAGAGCACTCCAGGCATAAAGAGAATGGGCAAATTCATTTAAGAGACTTTGAGACATACTGAACTGTAAACCTTATTGAAATTAAGGGAATTTAGAACAGAATCCAGTGGGGTACTTACACCTCCAATGATTTCCTTACATCCCGACAGTTCCTGTCTGCAAGTGGGACCCCTTTGCTTGCAGGAGGAAGATTCCAGAGCAACTGGAAATGAGTGAAATGGGACAGATCAGCAGAGCCCACATAAGGCAGCTCCACTGATCGGCCCCAATTGAGAAATGAGTGTATATGCTCATTTCAGGGCTTCCCCTGGGAAGCACTAAATCACTGTTGCACAAGAGGAGGTGGGTCCTGCTTGCACAAGGGAATTGGGCAGAACCCACCACTTGTGCCACAGAACCAGCAAAGCACAAGAGAATTGGAGGAGGCATAAGCATCCCACTGGATTTTGCCCTTGGTTTCACTGGCAGTTTAAGTCGTTACTTCCCCTCCACACATATATTCAATGTGTGGCAAGGAAAGTGGGACTGACATTGTGCTTCCCACCAGCTTCACCCCGATAACAGGGTTTTTTTTCAGAACATCATCTGTACAGGGCTGCCTACACATGTACACCGTATGTGTCTAGGCTCTCTGTGTGATCAGGAGTGATGATCACACACAGTTTATGATAATGTGGAGAGGCTACATGCATGGTTGGCTGAGAAATTCATTAGGTCCAAATTTTTATACAAATTTACCCAGTTCACACACCCCAAACCTATATGTAATCTAGGCTGCCAAAATCTAAATTTTTCAGAATTTTTGAATTTGCAACTCAAAAAGCCGCTCCCAAAAATGCATAATTAAGAAAAAGTGCACACAAAAATGAATACATTGGGAGAAAATCAATCATGTGAAAAGTGTGTGTACCCTGGCAGAAAAGGTGCCTACAGAAAATGCATATATTATTAGAAATGAACACAAAAAGACATATTCGTGGTCATGCAAACTTTTTTTTTTTTTTTTTTGCTTTTCGGCTAAATTCACAAACCGACATGAAAATGAGAAATGAAGCGAACCCTAAGTATACAGATTCACCCATTCCTGCCGCCACATGTACAGCTGTGACACATCAAGGCTCCGTTTTACAGATGTTCTGCTGAGCCAATGGATAAGAGTTTGATTGTATGGTCAGGGGAAGTATGCCCAGTCCGACTTCCCCCACCACGCTTCAACTCTATGTGTGGAGTGGCATGAACAAACAGTGCTTTACTGGGATCTGAAGTGTAAGGTTGTAAACTTGATGCAAGGCCAGGAACATGCCTAACTTTATTACACTTCCTTAAATCCAAATGGCCTGGGCACACAAGTCCTTGCAGAATTATGAGACTTGCAAGCGCATTGCCCATAATTACAGGGAACACAGTTGTGGTTTCTGTACCTTTCGTACAGTACTTGTGATCTGGCATAAAGCAATGTGATTTGTTTTTGTTTTTTTATGCTGTGGATATGTTTAATCAAGAATGTTATATAGAAATACTGTGTAAGTTCTCTGGCCATTTTTAAACACTGCAGGCTCTAATATATATACATTATATAGGAGGAAATGCCGCAATGATTTTTTCCACATTAAGGACAAAAGGAATGTAAAATGTCATTGAATAAACCCCAGAAGCCAGGAGCCTGGATAGCTTACAAGGTTGGTAATCGGATACAGAGCTTTTCACCTCCAAGTCATTGGTGCAAATCCAGATCCATTTAATCATGTCCAAACGTTTTTCCTATCTCGTGGTGTTTTTTTAAAGGTCTCTATGTTAAAATGGCTGCTTGCAGAGTGGAGCTCAGCAAACAGCTGACCACATTGTAAACAGAAACTGCTAATTTCTAGTCTAAGCAATTGACCAATAACTGAAAAGTGACCAAGATTCTTTTGCTTTCCCATTTTCTTTAGCAGCTAGTCCAGAACAGGCTTGAAGGAAGCCTTTAAAGATAAGTTACTGGAGATGTGAGTGCTGCTTTTTAACATTTGTTTGCAGTTAAACAGTGGTTCTGTCACCAGTGATGGCTCATATCCCTGGCATTAAATCAATTCTATTTAAATAAAAATACATTTTCAAAAGCTAAAGACTGCCTCTTTTGTTATGTTTACATTGTAAGAATATTGAGAAAATAGCTGAAAATGCTTGTAGATGAAATACATCCACACCAGTGGAGGGGTGTGTGTGTGTGTGTGAGAGAGAGAGAGAGAGAGAGACAGAGACAGAGAGAGAGTGCATGCTTACTCAGGGAAGGAGGGAGGCAGTTAGAGACACTCCATGTCTCTGAAATTGGCAGGACTTGCTTCTGAGTAAGCATGCATTACTAGCCCAACACTAAAACCTTAGCATTGCATTCTGAACCAACAGAAGTGTCCCATTCTTAATGAGGAGGATCCTGTATCCAAGTATTGGATTACAGACTTTTACAAAACAAAGAATGTGGGTGGAAGCTTTATTTCTATGGGATGGAAATGATACAGGGGATACATTAGCTTTCCCTTTGCTTTTAGCACTAGGCCAGGGGTGGGTGGCTGTGGTCTCCCTTAACTACAACAAACCCCAGGCAGTCAAAAAACTACCTCCTATACCTTGACAAAACTACATGGTTTAGCCATGGCAAAATATGCCACTGTTTGGGGCTCAAGTGCTTTCCCAAATTTTAAAGGTTTTTTTTATTATTATTGGTAATGCTTTTCTTTCATTGCAAGACTCCCCAGCCCCAAACCTCTCCTTACACACACACAAATGCATATCTTCCTCCTCAGTTATCAACATTAAAACTCATCATAGCTAGTAAGAGCCCAAGCAGCATATGTCCATATTGTGATTCCCAATTAGACTGGATTGCCAAAGTAGGGTGGGCAAAGGAAGGGAAAACTTTCCTCAAAATATTCCTCCTTTCCACACACTTTCCCAGTGCAATGGGACTTCATAAGTGGCTGCACCACAATATTTAGTCAAATAGGGACTCAAGGAATAAAAAACCTTTAAAAATCAAATACATGGAATTTTTAAAAAAAGAAATTGCAGGTGGGTGAAGAAACTTGATCAAACAACAGCAATGATCAAATGAATAATAAACACACCCACTGTCCTGCACTGGCTGTAGCATTCTTGGTTATACAGCTCACCATCAGGCCAAGCAATACCCCAGACCAATGTTCCAGCACACAAGCTTTAAGTTCAGGCAAATGCAGAAATAGTCAAACAGGCAAACAGTCAAACACAGTGAGGCAGTCCATTACATACATAATTTTATTTATTTATTAAATTTTTATACCACCCAATAGCCAAAGCTCCCTGGGCAGTTCACAATCTGGTAGCAGGGTCAAGCAGAGATCCAAGGTCATAGCACAGAGGTTCAGGAACAAGGCAGATTCAGGCAAGAGAACCTGGTGAGATATTGTTACCAGCAAGCTCTCACTGCTGGCTTTTATTCACAAAGGCTGCCAAGCCCCACCCAGTCTCAGTTGCTGTCCATCAGAGCTCTCTGGCCAGAGCCCTTCTCAGGAGGAGACCATTTTCTCCTGAGGAGACCATTTTTGCACCATTTTTGAGAGAGAGAGAGAGAGAGAGAGAGAGAGAGAGAGAGAATTGGCTACCATTGTGGGGTAGCCAAGTGTGCTGTTCATGTTGTTCCTTTTTACTATGTATTTCCTGGCTGCCAGTGCTTCCTGATCTTAAAAGCCCAGCTCAAGACATATTCCCTTGGGTTTTAATGGACACATGGGAAATAGGAAGGCTGCAGGCCATCAGAGACGTGATTGTACAATTGTCCCCTCAGCCACCTCCTAACTAATTGAAAGAGAATGGTCAGATAAATTAAGAACAAATGTTCTACCCAGCACTACATCTAACCGCCAAGATGCCTGGTAAATGTAGCCTGACGGAACATCAGGGGACCCTGGGAAAATAACATTTCCCTGGACCTGGGATGCTACCTTAATAACATCCCAATGCCATTAGCTGGGCAAGGAGGTGGGTGGAGAGAGAGACCTACCTCCTCTCAGCCACAGCTACTGTAGCAGCTACCTCATCAGCAGCAGAGTGAGTGGAGTTGAGGGGCAGGAGTTATTTTCTAGCTGATATTAAAATCCAAAATGGAGAACAACTCAGAGGTCCCAACCCTCACCTCATATTGAAGGCAAAGAGTGCAACTCATATTACAAATGTCTGCGGTGTCACTAAAATTAACCTTAGACCATCTCCATGTTAAAGTGGAAGGAAGGGAGAATCGAATACAGGACAGAATGCTAATGTAACACAACACAAGAAATCCTCTGAATTCTAAATACACCTCTGTTTCCATATTCCCTCTCATCCCCTGCTAAAAAAAATATGTGCATGGAGCCAGCAGGAAGAGTCAGGGCAGGTTATAGGAGATCTAGGCACCTTCCATATTCCCATCTAGGCCGCCTCTGAGCCCAAAGCATGAATCACCTGCATGCCACAAAGTGAGGGACTGGTGGCAGAAAAGAAGAATGGGGCTATATTGAGCCCTGTGGAAATCTTCTGTGTATGTGCGCATGGAGTGGCCCTGCTCTCTAACTGCTATGGGCGTTAAGTTTATCTTGTTGGGAAAATGCGACTTCCCTAAAACAGAAGTGCTACCTGGGGGAAAGCTGTCTTGATCCCTTGCAATAAATGAGTAAGCCCGGCACATTTATTGTGCAATAAAAGGTTCCTCGGGAAAGGCTGTTTGCTCTGTTTTTCTTTCTTTCCTTCAGGTCCCTTAATGGCAGCCAGCAATACAACCTCACCCACCGCACGCTGCCTATGTCTGTGCAAGAACTGGGGCTCTTTGTTTTTTTCTGCTGTGGGGGCAGATTTAGGGCCACCTTCGCTGTAGCTTGCGAGGGTTTGCAGGGGTATGCACAAACTGAAAAGAACCCAGGGAGGGGGAGGCATGAGTATCAGTCATTTTTAAGATGCGGAAGCTGAGTTGAAGTATGATTTTTTGCTAGGATAGGCTAGTGAATAAATGATGTACTGACAGCACTGCACAAAAATGAGGGAGGGAGACCTGCATAAGAGGGGGGGGAGTGTTATATTGGCTGGGATGGAAATAATTTCATTCCTCCCCCAAGACCTGTCTGACCCACCTCCTGTTAAGTTGAAGAGAGAATGAGGCAAAGGTAGAGTGGACGATTTTTTAATTTATTTTTTAAATGATGATCTGAACATCAAAAGCAGAATATCCTAATTGCTGAGTCCATGAAGCTTTTCAGGGATTAGGTCAGGGATAGGAAATGTGGCACTCATGGGTACCAATGTGCCCCAGACACTATTCTTGGCACCTGTCAAGGTGCCCTAGACCACCCACTTTTTAAAACAACAACAACAACAACATTTCTTTACTGCCCGGTAGGATTGCTGTGAAAGAGGTTTCTTTTGGCACACAAAACTCTGGGTTCAAGGGAGTTGTTTAGGGTTTGGGGACTCAGACCCCTGCCCCCTGCCTTGCAATCAGTCATTTGGGCAGGTTACTTGTTCTTTGTAATGCATCCCATGGCAGCCCTTTTGTGGCAGTGCCCATGACACTGCCACAAAAGTTTCTCAAGATGCCAAATGTGCCCATGGACCAAAAAACAGATTAACTCCTAGATTAGGGCATACCATTTGATCTACTCAGACATATTGGTGTACAGAAACATCCTTGGTTATGTGGTTTCTCTCCCATGGGTGCAATCCACCAGAAATGTCTCTTACAGGTTCCTTCTTCATTTCCAGTTCCCAATAGTGCCCAATACTAGGTATGGCCAATGCAAAACCCTAGAACAGATCAATAAAGCCCTAGAACAGGGACTCTGGTCCCTTGTAAATAATCTTAGTTGAATAATAATAATAATAATAATAATAATAATAATAATAATAATATCGACAACAACTAACTAAAACTTTTCTGTTTTTCAAATAGTGGTCTTTTAAAAGCAATTTTATAACTAGAGATGGGTGGAACCATCACTTCCCCCACACAACATTTTTGGAGTGGGGGGCTTGAATTATAAATAGTCCAGAAGTTAAAAGCGGAATTTGTAAATACTTTTTTAAAAAACAAATTATTGCCTTTTTAAGAGTTCTAAATTGCTTCCTAATTTTGGAAATGTACAATTCCTTGACAGCATATTGTGGCACTGGAGAAAGGCAAAGCAGCTCTTTGCATAGTCAGTGGTGCAGTCAGTGTTTCCTTTTCTTCATTGTAAGCAGAACCGGTATCAAGGGTTGTGATGGTTGGGCCCCTGCCAAGAGACCACATCCCAGCAGGGGGCTACTGACAAGAGCTCCTGGACTTGTTCCTGCTCTTCACTATTGCAGCCTGCTTGTTCACCTGCCTCTAGAAGCTCCATCACACCTTGGAAGAAACACTGGCTAACACTGGCTACTGTCGCTTCTCCGTGGACACTCATGTACTTCCTGTTTTCAAACAGGAAGTAAACAAGGTGCACAAGGGTCATTCAGTCCCTCATTGTGCACACACTGTTTCTTCCACACGCAGCAGGAGAGAGCAGCAATTTCAGTTTTTAAAAAATTCATAGTTTTCCTGGTTTTTCTTGCTCTGCAAGGAAGACCAGAAGGGGCGGCAGATGACATCATGTGAGCTACCTCCGAGGAATCCATGAATGCCCAGTAACGACCGTGCAATAAAATGCTCATTGGATGAAGCTTTAGCTCTGACCCAGACGATGCCAATGGTGAGAAAGAGGAGCAGTAGATTCCTCTGCCTATTGAGCAAGCAAGGGGTAGCAATGATAAGAAGGAGGAGGACGAAGAGGAACAGCAAGAGCAGCTGGTGACAATGGTGGTGAGAAGGTAGATTCACTGAGGGCAGGGGGGCATTAAAAGAGGGCCCTCAAGAAGCTGGAGCTGGCACTGAGTGTAAGTTGTCTAGCTCTTGTGATAGTGGCTAGTGGAAGATGGGATATATGAGCAGCAGTTTCATCCACTAGATGGATAGTGGGATGGCCCCTACAATTTCTGCCAAGTCTTTCCTAGGTGCAAACAATCAGAGTTAAGCAAGTGACAGTATAGGTTTCGGATGGGGGTGGAACATGGGTAGGAGAAACAGATTGGGACTATGAAGATCATGTGGTTGTGCTGTGGATGGATAATATGGATGCTATTGGACCATAAGGACAGAATTATGGGTCATATGAGCAAAATTATGGACTGCATTGAGAGGAGCCAGCTACTGGGAGATTTTTTTTAAAAATTGGCTGCTTGTTCACGAGGCATGGTTTTCTTCCCGAAAGTTCAAAGCTCAGACCCAGAGGTTATTTCCCCCCTCCCCCAACAACAACCAGACCAATGATTGGCATGTTTAAATATCATATTTCTATCATGTGTGCAAGGCCCTGGTTAGGTTGGCTGCTCAACTCAGGTGATTCAGAGGCCAGGATGTTGTTTTGTAAATTACAGGCCCTGATCAAGTCAGTTTCAGCAGTCAATGAGCATGGATTAGCAGAGTAGCTGCTTGCTGCCTTTTCTGGGGTGCCCTGCTTTGGGGAATGCAGCCTGTGCAAAAGACACATTTACTTTATGAGCAGATAAACATTTTTAGGGACAAGGGTGTTCACACTGAAATACATTTGAATTACTGCAGCCTGGGTAAATTCACACTGTAAGCCCAGTATTTTTGAACTTTGGTGGAATCACTATTTATAACTCTGTCTTTCAGAAGAAACTTCACTAGTTTGCTCACATGGTAATTATGCTGAATGTGTGTATGATTTGGGGAAGGAACTTGTATAAGTGCCTGAGGGTTGAACACTTTTAATAACAGTCATTACTGCACTTAACATTATTATTAATTCTAATTATGATTATGATACCTTATGCTGTACGCGGAAACTGAAATAGGATGAGATGAATCATTTCTTTGGTACATGTGCATCAGATTCTAAGCCACCCAAAACTGACGCACATATATTATGCATTAGCTCAACTATTTTCTTATGCTATCCTACAATATTTCAAGCCACTTAAAAGCAAAAATTTGGGTTCAACCCATCAATTATTAAAAAATGCAATGTTAAGGAGCATATTGTAATATCTCTGGCTAACCACTCCGGTCAGAAAAGGACAGTGATCACTTTATAGTATTTATAGCACAATCCTTTGCACATTTAGACAGAACAAAAAGTCCTACAACTTCCAGCATTCTCTGACCAGCCATGCTGGTTGTGGAATTCTGGGATTAGTAGGACTTTTTTAAAATGTCTAAACATGCATAGATTTACACCCTTAAAGTGCAATCCTATACATGTCTACTCTGATATAAGCCCCATTGGGTTTAATGTGGCTTACTCCAAGGTAAGATTGCAGCCACAATACTTTTTATCCCCCAGTTATCCATGTATTCTCCACCACTGTTGTTGTTTTTATCATGTCTCTGTTTTCTTGACAGCCAAAGTAAAAATAAATAAATTAAATATTAAATCCTAATATCATTGCTTTGCATTCAATTGCAATATTTCTCCTGAGGCCATAACATTATTTTCACAAAGAATAATGCTATGCAAAGTAACAGGAAACATACTGTGAATAATGTCTTACATATGAAACTTTTAGTAGTATTGCTAAAATATTGGCTGTGCACATGCAATCTTTAACAGAAAAGAGGGGCTAGTTCGTGTGTTAGTATGAATGAGATGAGAGATTATGCGCTTTATCACACCAGCGTTATACTGTGCAATCACTGCGAATTGCATGCAAAGGACTCAGAAGTTTTCCACCTTATAATCTGCTTTGATTATGAAGTACTCCCATGCATCCTGCCTTAATTGTGCAATAAAGCAAAAAGATTCACCGTATTTAGGCCCTACTTTTTGAGCATGTCTTCTGAGCAGGAGCAGGATTTTAAACAAATGCTTACATCTGTGTAAGCTTTAAAGATAAAGACACCAAAATAATAGATATTAGGGAGAGCTTTAAGCATACCAAATTTGAATTGAATTGGGTCATCCATTGATTTTTTAATGATTTTTTTTTACATTTCCCCCCTTAAACTCACTTCCTGGTATGCAAAGGATCACTCTCACCCGGTCGCAAAAACAACAGCGAATGCGAAAACTTAGTGCTACGGGGATAATCCGAGGGAAGCAGGTACGTGGGATGAAGCTCTATGTTTTTAAACATAAACACACACACACCATTACGATACACTTTAAAATGTTTCTTCAATCATTCATTGTGTCCCTCATGCCTTGGGGGGAAGTATGGTAAGAATTTGCCTGTGAACCATTTGTAGCTGGTGAATAATGGTGGAACTTCAGGCCTCTGCCATGAGTGGTTCTTCCAGATGTCTGTCTCTTCCCATTAGCCCACCTGTTATGAATGGAAGGTGCTTCCCATATGATTTACTAGGAAATTCACTGTCTTTGATTCTTCAGTATTCAATGTGTTGGCAGGGAACATAACTGTTTTGACTTGGGTAGGATCTACATTAATGGTTTAAAAAGTTAAGGAAGGGTTGTGATAACTTATTGGGTCACATGACACTATGGTCGTTGTTGTATTTTCCTTCCTTCTTTCGTTGTATTTCTTCAGTTGTGACGTTTTAATAGCATTGCAAGTGTTCCTATGTGCCCCCTTATGTCGTAATAGTTGTATCTCACTGACTTTTTTTTGGAGGTTTAATCTTTTTATTATTTCCAAACACCAATAAATAAAAGACATTACAAAGCAAAACAAAAACAAAAACGAACAAACAAAAAACACAAAAATAAAATGTTCTTCCAATATTCTCCCCAGCAAAAATATGTAACAACGTTGTTATTATTATTTTTCTTACTCTATCACTGTCAAATCCAAATCTCTAATTTCTCTCTTAACATTTCCTACATTATTGGTTGAATCCACAGATATACAAGTCATCATTTTCTTGTCCTGTCATAAAATTTACAAAAGATTCCCATTCAGTCATAAATCTTAAAGTCGATTTTTCTCTCATTATTGCCATGAGTTTTGTCATCTTCACTAGTTCAAACATCTTCAGTAGCCATTCCTCTATTGTGGGCACTATTTTGCCCTTCCATCTTTGTGCATATAGTAATCTTGCCGCTGTCATCATATATAAGGATATAGTCCCATGATTCTTTTTCATCTGCTCATCCATAATTCCCAAAAGAAAGTATTCCGGTTTCAGTTGGATATTAATTTTTAGTATTTTTGGGATTACAGAATGGATTTGTATACAGAAAGTTTTTTGCTTTTTTGCAGCTCCACCATGCATGGTAGAATGTTCCTTCCTGCTCTTCACATTTCCAGCACAATCCTGATGCCCTTTTATACATTTTAGCCAATCTTGCTGGTGACATATGCCACCTATACATCATTTTGTAAAAAATTTCTTTAAGATTATTACTTAACATAAATTTTAGCCCTCTTGTCCACATATTTTCCCATTGTGCCATTGGTATACTACATCCTATATTCTGGCCCCATTTTATCAAACATTATTTCACTTGTTCTTCCTCCGTCTCAAACCTCAAAAAAAGTTTATAAATTTTAGCAATAACCTGTTCGTCATTCATACATAATGCCCTTTCAAATTCTGACTTTGTTGTTTCAAAGTCAGTATCTCACTGACTTTTGAATTGTCGATTGTCAGCCAATCGCTTTCTTGGGGGCGTGGATACTTTCTTTCGGTACCTAAAACTAGTAGTTTACTCTAAGCCTCCAAAGGGCTTGAGGGAGGAAATTGTAAAAAACAGAACAAATGAACAGATGACCCAATCTGATTAAAATTTGGTATGCTGAAAGCCCTCATTAAGGCTTGCTACTGTGCTGATTTTGAACTCTTTATCTTTAAAACTTACGCAGATGTAAGCATTTGTTTAATTTCCATTAAAAAGTCATAACAAATCAATGGGGGGAGGTGAAGCCAGGAGATCAGGGAGTGGGTGGAGCAAACAGACCAGTGACGAAGAGGAAGTACAAGCTATAATGATAAAACAAACAGTGTGTCCTGCTCTAATCAATGAATACTGGGATAGCAAAAGGTTAGTAACATGACATTACTGGAGTATGCCCCATGATGTTTAAAAATGACACAAATTAAAACGTTTCCAGTGGTAGGAAAAAACGTAATAAGCACTAGTGTAGATCTGCCCCTGATATGGGGAGCAAGAGAGTTTGGAGTCACTATTCTGTTCAAGAAATGGGGCCCTTCTTCAAGTGTGATCTATGCCACAGGCGTCTAACTCAGCAGGGTGGGGGATGCACTGAGTTCATTCATGAAAAGAAGTCATTTTATGGATAGGTAAATCCAGTTCATGTTTGTTCTTGATAGGTAAGTTCGGTTCATGGTCGCTGAAGCCGTTGCTTCATTGATTTTAATACTTCAGCCATTTTTTTTCCATTCAGCAAATTGCCATCTCATTTGCTTTGATCCTTTGTCCCCTGTTAAAGTCCCAATGTGGATCATGGACCAGTCCCAACCTGGATCATTGCCAAGAAGTGAGCTGTTTCTTTCAGTAGCTTATTTTTGTCAATGTAAATCGCAGACATAGAACCTGACTGGTAAAGCCGCCCTCTGCCCACTAGGTTCCTAATCTGGGTTGGGTTCCCTGTGGACTGGGTACCTTTGGAGTAAAAAAGAAAAGAAAAAAGACATAGCTATGGCCTATGTCTTTAAAGCAATGTAAAGTTTGACCCTTTGTGTTCTTATATCCATTTGGGCAGTAAAGATAGATGGAATAAGATGCAAGAGATGCAGGCATGTCCTTGCATTTTGCAAACAGCACTGGGAAATATAAAGCCCTGTTGAAAGCTACTTTCCTATGTCAATTGATGGTTTATAGATTACAGATATACAACTGGGATGGTTCCTTTCAACATAACAAATACTGGAAGTATGTTGAAGGAAAAGAAGTTCCATGCTAGGACTGAACTCTTCAAAGCTATCAAATGGATTTCAGTGTCCACTTGAACTGAAGTTGAGAATCTCTTAAGAAGCTTGGAAATAATAATAATAATAATAATAATAATAATAATAATAATAATAATAATAAATGTTAGATGATTCTTTGTGTTCCGGTCCTTGTCAATTTCACATGTTTTTACTTGTGATCCTGTTCTTCCACTCAAAATTAGTAGTTAAGGTGGCTATCATATGTACCAGAGAGTATGTTTTGTTGTATTAAATGGAACTTACCTCTGAACAGACATGCATAGGATTGCACTCTAAATGTGTGCTGTGATATGTTTAAACTGCCAAGAGCTGCATCACAATGTTTGGAGAAGTGCAAAATCTCATGGATACTTATGTTCCAAGTTACAAGTTAGTTTGAGAGGTGTCAATAAGATCACTTCATGTAAAGATCAAATTCCTCAAGGCTCTCTAACTTGCAACTTCCCAATATCTCCACACAATTCCTTGTGCACCTAGCATTCAACATTTTTTATTTGTTTTTGTCTTGGTGCTATGATACAATATTTGTTGAGAGAGGATGAAAGCATAATCCTTAGGGCATGTCTACACCACAAGGGTGTAGGGTTAGGATCACAGACTTACCAGCTTCCGTGATCCTCCCTGGGTGTCTTGATTGCCACACAATGTCCCAGAAGGACATCGTGGCCACCATTTTTAAAAACAACAACAATAAGAGGAGTGCTCTCACGGTCCACTGCAAAAGGTAAGGGGGAAAAAACCCAATAGACCCTGCTCCCCACCCCCCACTCCTGATGGGCACAGACTGGCACCGTGCAGCTCCATGCCCATTTCAAGTGCCTCACTAGTTGTGGGCAGGACAGTGGCCACACAGCTTCACTCTGCAGGATGGTCCCATAACCATGGAAAAGTTGGGTTTTCCGTGGTTCCTGATATCCCAGGGTAAGTCCTTGCTCGTCCCGGGCTTCCCCCAGGATCCCCTGTGCACAGGGGATCATATGGACACACAGGGATGATCCAAGGACTACTCCAGGATATAGGCATGGTGTCGACATGCCCTTAATGGTTGCATCTTGCTCAAGCTGCATCTCTGATAAAGGATGGATTTAATCTGAAGAGATGCATTGAAAAGGGGCAATGACAGACTAGTATCATGAACTCAAGCAGTCAATGCTTCCATTGCTTGATTTGTTTCATTATTTCCTTGTTTGAATGATGGATAGTTCTTTGTCTTTTTGTTTTTGCTGCTGCATTTAGCTTGTTGTAAATATGTTTTACTGACTGCTTAGTTGTTTATGCCTTTCTTATTTTGTAAGCTGTTCTGAGTGACCTTAGGGCTTTGCTTCCAGACCCCTGATTATCCTTGTTGCCTTCCTCTGAACCCCCTCCAGCTTGTCTGCATCCTTGGTTAGATTGGATCCAACCTACTCTGTAACACCAAGCTGAATAAAGTACTGATTATTCTGTTTAGGCTCCATGTTCACTGGGAACAGAATAGAAGAGGGGGTATTGCTCAGTAGTAGAGCAAAGAGATTTCCAGAAAGAATACCCACCATGTCCTGTATACACAGTGTCTCAGGTAGCAACACAGAGAAAGTCCTCCACCAGAGAGCTTTGGAGAACGGCTGTCTGCCACAGCAAAGTATTGGCCTTAATGGACCAGTGGACTGATTCAGCAGAAAGGCAGGCACATATATTCATATATGTATGGCTAGAAGAATGCATGTATTATTGATGTTGCTCCAGTTTATCATGTGCTATAGACCTGTCCCAAGTAATTTGGATGATCACATTACGGACAAGTGAATTTAAGGAATTTTAAAGTAAACACTTCCCAATCCTTAAATATAACGGCATTGCTATGTACTTTTATCGCACTCCAGAGAAAGCAACCCTGTTACAGTAGATAGTAATTAAGCTACTGTCAGTGGCATAGTAAACATTAGTGACCTTTTTTTAATCTAGGTCTTAACATGCAGATTATGCTGGGGCAATTTAGTCCACACTCACATGGCCATTTTCTTATCATTATGCTGAAATGTAATAAGATATTTCATTATTAGTCTGAAACTTTAGCCGAGAAGTTGCTGGAATTATCTCTAAATTTATACTTGAGTTACTGGACTCATTATTTAAAACATCTTGGACTGATTCAATATCAGTAATGATTCATTCTTTTGATTAAGAAGTGACTCCATCTGTAGATGTCAGATAATTACTGAGATGACCTATAATGAGAACATTTCACAACTCTCTGACTTAAATTTCTTATTCCCTCAACAGCATAATGACTTCCTTCTAGATCTTTTTATAGTGTGTCTATGCTCCTGGGGTTTCTTTTCATGATCAGTCACTATCAAGGATTGCTCCTATCATTCCTTCAGACAAAGAATGATAGTGATTCTGTACAACAAAAAACCCTGCAATTTGTCTATGATGATATTTTAGTATTTTCCCCCTATGCACATGTTCTCAAATCCTATTTTTAAAACCTTGTTACACCAGTATTCAAATCACATACTTCCACAATGGTAAAAGGTTACTCAGGCTATCCTTTCAATCCTTGCACATGGGAATACTGCAGCATTTAAAAGTTAGAAAGAGGAAAATATAACTTTTTACTATGAGCTTTAGTGCATGGATACTTAACATTAAGTGCCACAGCACTTTACAGAGAGCTCTTTTGCATTGTCATACATTTTGTGTAATTTCTTTTTATTCTCTTTCTGAGCCATTCCTTGAATAGGAAGATGACACAGTCATAATCTCTGTGATGCTTCAACATACGGCAGCTTGTTGTCTGTTGAGAAATATTCAATAGTAAATATTCAAAGATTATAATCCAGTGTGATGCTAATGTTAACTGAATACTAGCCCTCATCTTTCTTTTCCTTCCATCCTCTGTGATGCTTTCCAGTTGGCATTTCTCTCTCTCTTTCTTTTTCTCTCCTAGATTGAATGGCCTTTAACTGAGTTTGCATGATGGCCATGAAAATTGTCAAGGCACTTTCCTACATCTGTGCATTGAAACCAAAACATAAAACTACTAATTGTCATGTCCATGCAACATATTTTAAATCCAGCTTTTCAAATACTTGCAAGCAATTGTTATTCCCTATTGACAACAATAGTTCCCCCCCCTCTCTTCCCTAAGAGCAGTTTGGTTTTTTACTCATTAATTACCACCTCTTCATTCTTTCCCCAAGATCTACATTCTTGTTATGTGACCGGACTTGTTTAAACAGTTGGAAATAATGAAGAGCGAAATGACAAGCCCATTTTTACCACTTCCTTTCATAGAAAAGACAGAGAATTTTTCTCTAACAGTCACAGACCTGGAATACAATGGGTCAAAGCCTTTAGATGCATTTCTATCACAAAATACCTTTAATACTGCACATTTACTGCATCAAGAGGCTTGTGCTTTATTAATATAAAAAAGTGGAATCATTATCGCTTCCTAATGTATGTTTCAGTTTTGGACTCTGCATTAAAAATACATGCTTGAATGAGACCAGAAAGAGTGCTAACGAACGAAGTCCAGACAAGCTGAAAAGCCTGGTCTCTGTGTATCACACAGAATCCAGATCTGTGGGAAGTCTCTGTCTTAATGATTTCATATGAGTGGGTCAGTTTCTCTGAAGGTAGCAGAATAAAGAGCTGAACAAAGATGATCAAAGAAGTTCAAATCTTCTGGAATTCAGTCACTCCACTGAAACAAGGAAAAATAGAGGGTGATTGTTATAAAGTACTTCCTCCCTTGAGGACTCATTGGAGTAACTGAGAATCATAGGTCTGTATCTCTATTGGCTTGGCAAACATATCTGAAGAAACTAGTGTCAGCTCACTGGATGTCACAAACTTTGGTCTGCCAGATTAGATAAAAGAATCGCTTTACCAAAAGACGAATAATAACCCCACTGCTATGTGATATGTATGGCTGAGGTGAGAAAGCAGTGTGTGTGTGTGTGTGTGTGTGTATGTGTGTGTGTGTGTGTATGGGATATTTCATGAATTTTCTATGGATTTAGCAGTTCTGATTTACTTTCTCCTGACTAGGGAGCATAACCAATGCATTTGCTTTGTGTCATTTTTCTGGCTTTATTTCCTGAATTTGTAAATACCCCTCAAATAGTGGGGCAGATGCATGGTATGATTTTTTTCCTTCTCTCCTAAAAAGTTCCTTTACCATCCTTGAAACCCCATGTGAAAATCTCATGAGAACATGTGTGCAGGAAATGCCTTTTTTTCGGAAATATTTTGTTGTTGTATATTATGCTGATGCTGATATGCATCAGAGCTTGTGTACAAACCTGTCCTTTAGTACATTTTTTTAACCTCCCTTCGCTGGGAAAGGAAGTGATCAGCTCCTGGTTGGTTGACTCACTATCACTACCTTCCTCCATATGTGTGTTGCAGCCTGTGAGTTTAGTATCCAAATGACTAAGGACTTAAGAAGAGCCCTGCTGAATCAGACCAAAGGCCAATCTAGTTCAGCATTCAGCAAGTGGCCAACCAGCTGCTTGTGATAGTGTCCGTCACTACTTCTTGTGATAGTTTAATTAGGCGTTATGTAAAGAAGTACATTTGTCCTGACTGTCCCACCAATCAGCTTCGTGGGATGACCCCAGGTTCTAGTTTTATAAGAGAGGAAGAAAAACTTCTCCCAATCCACTTTCTACTTAACATGCATAATTTTCTACTCGTCTCCTTGTACTGTCTCCTTGTACTAGCCTTTTTCTAAGCTTAACAGTCCCAGTTATTACCTTTCCTTATAGGGGAGTTGCTCCAGATCATCGATCATTTTCATCACTCAAGAAGCAGTAGAAGTAAAGAATGGAGAGCACAGCAGGTCAATAAATTCGGCCAAACTGGCTCTTTTTTAAAGCTTCCTACTTCCAGCTGTGGTCTGTTTATGTTTCTATGTTGTACTATACAAATAACAGGAACAAATATCATCTGTTTCTAGAAATGAATAAATCCATCCCTTTTTATGTGTAGCTTCATCCCACGTACCTGTTTCCCTCGAATTAGCCCTACAGCGCTAAGCTGTCGGCATTGTTGTTCTTGTTGCTACTGGGCAGCAAGATCCTTTGCATGCCAGGAAGTGGGTTTAAGGGGGGAATGTAAAAAAAATCATAAAAAATCAACGGATGACCCAATCCGATTCATATGTGGTATGCTTAAAGCTCTCCTTAATATCTATTACTGTGCCAATTTTGAAGTCTTTATCTTCAAAACTTACGCAGGTGTAAGCATTTGTTTAATTCATATCAAATCCTGCTCCCACGCCCCAGTGGCCACTCAGATGATACGCTCGAAATCTAGTATCAAAATACAGCAAGACTTTTGCTTTTATTGCACAATTAAAGCAGGATGCATGGGAGTACTTCACAATAAAAGCAGATTATAAGCTGGAGAACTTCTGAGTCCTTTGCATGCAATTTGCAGTGATTGCACAGTATAACGCTGGTGTGATAAAGCTCGTGGTCAAGGTTAAAGTGTATGACCTGCAGAACAGCTCTTGAGTCATCTACTGGATTTCAAAGGAGCCTTTCTTGCCACTGCTTTGCAGGAACACTGCACAGCTCTGCAACAGGCTACATTACTTTGCACCCTTATCTCTTCTTTTTCAGATCAAATCAAATTTACTTGATTGTAAATTCAATTGAACTCAGTTGGACTGAATTCTGAGTAAAACAGGTACCAGGGCAATGTTAGGAACTGTGAGGTATCTGATGATGAGGAGTCTGGGGATGAAGAGCCGCAGGCTGGACCCAGTACCAGCATGGCTGGGCAGCAGCCAGCAGAGGCTCCCTCCAGCTCAGCCTTAGAGGAAGAGCAAACAAACGTCTTACCGGTGCCATCGTTCAAACAACAAAGGGCGGAGAAGGAGGCGTTACGCAGATCCAAGTGTATTGCTACTAAACGCCAGATAAACAGGGAACAGCTGTGATTCTGGGCTTGGGTATTTAAGTAACAGTGCGCAGGCCAGGATCTTGTCAGACTTAATCTGGTTTGCCTGAGAAAGCTCTGGACCTTGAAACCTTGGCCTTGTCGTGTTTCTGCTGTACCGGTTGGACTACGGACTTCTTGGTCTCTGTGACTCTCTCCTGCCCTTTGGAACTCGGACTGGCTTTGTGGACTTTCGTGACCCTCTCTCCCGGACCCTTTATGACAACTGGATGGATTTATGGACTGGCTTGGACTTCGGCGTAAGCACAGAAAGTCTGTTCTGTTTCTTTATGTTTTGAACTGTGTGAGAAATACAAATTAAGTGTTATCTCTTCATTTGGTGTGTTTGCTGGTACCTGGTGGTCTTCCCAGTCTGGGCACACAGCCCATGTAGATAAGTTAAAAAGTGGCTGGTTGCAAAGCCGCTTCCTCAGGACAGGCAAGGAGTCATGGGGTGGAGGGGTGGGGGAAAATGGCTTTATAATATGCAGTTAGTATATGGTTAGCCTTTGGTGCCCCCCTCCCTCATCAAATTTGTAGTGTTGCCAAGCTGTGTGGCCCATGTATTGAATTGGTTTGCATGTTGTAGTCCTCAACAGGTAGATTATGGTTGCCATAATCATGTCAATAGTTCTACAGGTGTCATTTTTATAAGCAGTAGATGTTTGAGGCTTACAAGCCAAGTCGTCCCTTTATCAGGGAGCTGGGATTTGTGAGATGTGTGGGTGTGGCAGAGAAGGAAGAAAAAGGAGAGGCAAGCTGAGCCAATTGGTGCTCCAATGGGCTTGATGGAGGCGGGGCCAAGGGCGGACCAATGAGAATGAATCGTCTCCTTGGTTTGCACTCCAGGAGGAGGCTTCTGACATGGCCTTGGCATAGCCACCACTGATCTCTCCACCCACCTCCTCTGGGTAGCAATATGTTTTGCAGTGGCAAAAGTAGTTACTGGTTAATGAGGCTGGGAAGAAAATTTCACAGCACACAAATTAGTAATGATGGTGGAGGCTTCTTTGCCTTCCTCACTGCAAGATTATTTCTGTTGTAAAGAAATTGATTTGGACTGTCAGTAAATTCTTTGTGGATACTTCTTTTTTATGTCTATGCATGATGCACAGGGGATCCCAGGATCAGGGAGGGATGATCCCTCCCTTGCCCTGGGATCTAGCCCTACCTTTTAGGCCTGTTTTTTCCATGGTCTGAGCCCAAGACCATGGAAAGTGTGGCCGGGCACCGCGGTTTGTCCCAGCTCCTCGTGATTCCTCGCAAGAAGCTGGGACCCGCACATGGGGTACAGAGCTCTTCAACAGCGCTACGCCCATCAGGGGTGGAGTGGGGGGGGAGCGAGGAAAGTAATTATTTTTTTAAAAAATCACTTTTGTGCACGAGCGTTCATGCGCTGCTTTCCCTTTAACAAACAAAAAAATGGCGGGCACAACGCCTCTCTGTCTGAGGTCATCGCGGACCGTGAACCGTAAAAAAACTGCGAGATCTTCACCCCTCCATCCCGCTAGACCACTAGGTCTAGCTAAGGTCTATGTCACAACTAGTAGACATGATCGACACTGGGCTGGATCCATTAGTGAGAAGGTATGGGATTGGGCTCCCTGCTTCCTCCTGGGCTTTAGGGAATGTGGCACCAAGACCAGACCAGCAGTGGGAGTGCAAGCTGGCCTCATCCAGGGTAGTGAAAAAGGGTTCACATCAGCAGTCTGCACCATCCCCCTGCCATTCCTCATCAGATTGTAAGCCTATGCGGCAGGGTCTTGCTATTTACTGTGTTATCTGTACAGCACCATGTACATTGATGGTGCTATATAAATAAATAATAATAATAATAATAATAATAATAATAATAATAATAGTATGAGGAATCAGAGAGCAGGTGGGCTGGCTGATGACAAGATCCATAGCCTCTGCCACCACCAAGCCTATGCAAGAGAAAGACAATAAAGTTGGGCCAATTTAATTATCCCAGCTAAGTCTCTGTGTCTATTTGTTCCCTTGGCTTCACAGCATGGACCCAACTAAGCACTGCACTGCAGCCTCTCAGGGAAGTTTCAGGTGCTTCTGGGCAAAAATGAGTATAAGGGTGTCATACTGAAGCTGAGCCTTGCCTGAACAAAGCTCAGCTGCTGGTCTTTGTTTCTAGTCTTGCTCTTCAGTCCAGACTCCCTGTTTCTGACTCCTGACTTATCTCACTACTAACGACCATGAGCTTAGGGAGAGTTTAGTGTACCTGGTGTTTGTCATTTCACCAGCCAAATATTGTAAAATAATGGTCAAGTATTTTTAAAGCACTAACTTTATTAGAACAATAAAGCAGTGTATGGATAGAGAAGAAAGAAAGCAGGGTGGGTAATAGGGTGCATGGATTAAGAAGAAAAGGAAGAATTATAAATGTATAGATATGGAAAAGAGGAGGAAAACTAGAAACTGGTGAGTGAAAATATGAGTAGGGAAAGAAGGAGCTGAGAGAGAGAGAGAGATTTAGCTGGACCTGAGAGAGTAGAAACAAGAGACAATGAGTTTCTGAGCAAGTGGAATCCAGTTTGGATGAAGAGAAAGAGGCTGTGGGGAAAATGTAAGGGGAGCAGGAGTTTTTACAAGATGGATGACACAAGAGTAAAGACAGATGTAACATTTTAAGATTGGCTGAGGCATTTTGATAGCACCTCTGCTGTTCCATTAAAAAAAGCAAACATTTTTTCCCCTCCCCTGGAGCAAATTTGGGGGGGAGAGAGAAATGATTCATATATATATATATATATATATATATATATATATATATATATATATTTGAGAGGTTAAACACAAATGAGTGTTTCTGAAATTGGGATAAAGTGTAAAGTGAAGATGGGCCTATACAAAGTAACATACATGTGTCACTAACTTATTTTTTAAAAGGCATAAACCTTGCGTGATGCACGGGGAGGGGGAAGAGACTGCTGTATTATTTTCTTAAATATCGTGTGTCTGTTTGTCACCAAACATGCTTAGGGAAGCAACAGAAGATCCTAAGGACAAAAAGCAGTACAGTTTACTGTTTCAGCACAGTATTGCAACCTGCCAGGATTGTAGAGAACAGCAGGAGAGAAATAATGGCTGCATTGCTTTCCCTTTTACAAATGACATAATCTCCCCACTGGAAAAAAATAGAGGCTTTCCCCAAACACATTGCATGAGAAGCCACTGGGTATCACATCATATGGTAAACATCAACAAAAGTACAATTCCATCCTCAATTAATCAATTTCTGCATGGAAAAATAGCATGTAATGTTTGAAATGTGCATTCTCCAGAGAGCTGATTTAAACCAAGTTACGGAATTTTCTGAACTTTTCATCATCTCATGAACTGTGTCCTTTGTAGTCATCATTATATGGCTCACTAATTGTTAGCAGCACTAATTGAGTTCATTTCTCTTAAGATTTGCTAATTTGAAAGTGACCTAGATATTATCAAGCATTTATCATTAAGAAATTTTGCCAAAAGACAGTATTAAAAAAGGGTAAAGCTCTCTCTCTCTCTCTCTCTCTCTCTCTCTCTCAAATAATTGATATAGACATGTATTTCCTATGAATAGCAAGATGAAGCATTTTGCTCTTAGGCTGTGCAATGTAATGTATCATTTCCATATAGTAAAATCTCTACATAGGTACAGTTAAAGTAAACATGGCTTCAGAATTTCCTTGTCATGCTACAGAACTAGAAGGCGCTGCTGAAGGGAATTCAAGTAAGTGCAGATACATTTTCATATGGAAGTCCTTTTAGATTTTGGATATTTTCACTTGGGACGCTTCAGGGATTGGCTGTTGGAGATTGATTGCTACAAAAGCGCTGTGAAAATTTTCTCCTGAGAGGTCATAGTAAATGTGATTTGCTTTCATGTTCAGGTACTAAATGATTGCCAGAATTGAGTTTGGAAAGAAACTTTCCTTCTGAACAGAGTAAATACCATATCTCTCTCTCTCTCTCTGTGTGTGTGTGTGTGTGTGTGTGTGTGTGTGTGTGTGCTTGTGTGCTTGTGTGCTTGTGTGTGTGTGAGAGAGAGAGGGGGGGGAGAGAGGGAGAGAGAGAGAGGGAAAGGGAGAGAGGGAGAGAGAGAGAGAGAGGTAGACATAAAATGTCCCTCACATATTATATTCAAGCTTTAAACAGACTTCCTTGACCAACACATTTCTTAAAGCCTGATAACATTAATAAAATTGTATTTATTTTCTAAGTCAGTTCTCTAGCAAGCTCTGTAAACTCTCTCTCTCTCTCTCTCTCTCTCTCTCTCTCTCTCTCCTTACAATCAAATCAGATTTAAAAACAAAAACAAAACAGACAGAGGCAACATGCAATGCAGAAGCCAACACACTCAACAGACCTAGGCAAATATCTTGGAAGATTTGTTTCTTTTCCTTTAAATTTGCACTTGACAGAAGAAACTACACAAGGAGCAAAGGAGGAAGGCAATGTGATCTCTGCTGGAGGAGATAGTATCAGCCTAACTAGGGATGTTGAAGAAATGCACAATGGAATCAAATGAGTTCAGATTTGTATGTATCTGACCCATGGATTCTGCAGCCGACCAGCTTTTCCTTGTTAGGTGGAGTCCACAGATTCGCAGAATGTATTTTTTACTAATCTTCAGGAATTTTGTGCAAATTTCATCATAGAAAAATATGCCCCCCCAAAATTTAAAAGTCCAAAAATGTGCATTTGTTCCATAGGCTAAAATGTGGAAATGTGCATTTGGGGGTGGGGATTTGCTTGTTTGTGCCTGTGTGAATTTGTGCAAATTCATATTTGCACAAATTTTGAAACAAAAAATCTAATCTTGTTGATGGGTGGATGATGGAATGAAATGTGCCTGGGAACCCACAGAACACTGATGGAATGGGCTTTACACAAGGGCCAAAAGCTCTGCATGCAGGTGATCTGAATGAGCAGGGAGGGCTATGCATGAGAAGGAGCAATGCCATTACGGGCTTTAAAAGTAATAAACAGTAAAATTAAACAGCAATCCTATACAAACTTACATGGGAGCACATTCAATTGAACACAATACAATTTGCAAACTAAACAACATTCATACCATTGTGCTGTTAATCTCATTTCAATTGACAGGTAACACACACACACATACACATACACAGAGAGAGAGAGAGAGAGAGAGAGAGAGGGATTAGTTGCCAGATAACAAAATTTAATGGTTGTTGTGTGTTTTCCTGAGACACAATGATGAGAATGAGGCCTGCCACTAAGACCAGTACATTTGGTGGGCAACCATAGAGAGGGCCTTTTCTGTGATGGAATACCCTCCCAAAGATGTAAACATACATGTTTTTAAAACAAATGTGTTTTCTCTGGCTTTTAATTTAATTTTTATCATATTTATTTATATTGTTTATTTATTTATTACATTTATATACCACCCCATAGCCGAAGCTCTCTGGGCAGTTTACAAAAGTTAAAAACAGTAAACATTAAAAAGTATACAAAATTTAAAAATAATCAGAAACATAAAAACAACTGTATAAAAACAACAGTATCCATTTAAAAACAGCAATGTAGCATATTTCCTACTGCTACGTATTTGAACTGTGTTGTTTTGTATTTTAACACACTTATTTTAAAATTTAATTTAAGGTGGTTTTATAAAGTGTTGACATTGAATTTTACTGTTTATATGATAAGCTGCCTTGGGAAGACTACAGTTTTGGAAGGAATATATTCAATAATTAAAATAAATAGTAGTCATGGGATTACACCTTTATTTTCTCCAAATGAGTTAAAGTAGAAGGGCAAACATGAGTTTTCCCCATTTGTCTTCATAAAGAAAAATCCAGTCATGTAGATTAGAAAGATAGTAACTGCGCCAAGATCACCCAGTAAATTTGAGGCTGACTGGAGATGTGGATGGAGATTGGAATACAGGTATCCCCAGTCCAAGAAAAAATCTATCCAATTAACCATGCTGGGTCTCTATTTATTTATTTATTTATTTATTTATTTATTTCATTTATATCCTGCCTTTTTTCCTCCAAGGAACCCAAGGCGGTGCACATAATCCTCCTCTTCTCCATTTTATCCTCACAACAGCAACCCTGTGAGGTAGGCTGGGCTGAGAGTCTGTGCCTGGCCCAAAGTCACCCAGTGGGTTTCCATGGCCAAGTGGGGCTAGAACCCGGATCTCCCGACTCCCAGTCCAACACTTTAGCCACTACACCACACTGGCTATGCCCAGACTCCCATGTGGAATGGCACGCGCTTGTGCCATTTGACGATAGCAAAGATGTGAATTTGGTAGAGAAATCTGAACACAGACCAAAGGAAAGACCAGCGTGGACAGCGAAAAAGATTGACATGTGATTCCCGATTTCTGTGGGCTCATCTACACCAAGCAGGATATTCCACTATGAAAGTCGTTTGAAAGCGGTATATAAAAGGCAGGAGCCACACTGCTGCTTTATAGTGGTATTGAAGTACACTGACAACTGTTGGGGCTCTCAACACCTCTACACCAAGCAGGATATAACACTATAAAAGTGGTATGAAAGCAGTATATGGTATGTGTCATGGGCCCCAACAGTTGTCAGCGCACTTCAATACCACTATAAAGCAGCAGTGTGGCTCCTGCCTTTTATATACCGCTTTCAAACGACTTTCATAGTGGAATATCCTGCTTGGTGTAGATGAGCCCACAGAAATCTTGGTGTAGATGAGCCCAGCTGGCAGTAGGTGCCGATGTTGAATGGGCTCTTTTTAGACATTTTTCCTTTGGGGTGGAATGCTGGATGGCTAAAAGAAGCTTGGAGCCATGTAATTTGGGATGGAAAATTATATACATATAAATTATTCCATTAGCCGAGTACTTTGATTGGGTTGAGGGACGCTTTGCCGGCTTATATATGACAAACTGAGTTCATTGTTGCAAAATCAGATTATGGGAGCTATGACGTCTGCAGTTCTCTGCCTAGTAACAACATTTCATACCTTACGTCCGTTAAAATGGCTTGCGTGAACTTATGACCTGATAAACAAGCAAAGGCCAGAGTAAAGAAATCTCTTTAGTTTCTTTATCTCCAAACAGGGGATGCATATATCTGCAAGCGTGTGAGTCACTTCATTTGTGAATGGGCACCAGTGAAGTATGACTCCCATGACAAGCCTTTTGGGAAATTGGAAGAATGAAAAGTGGTGACTGTGACCTTCCTATATGACAGCTTCTGACAAGTCTCTGTATAGTGGTTGAAATTCACATTCATTATACTTCTAGTTTATTGGTAGCACTGTATTAAGCAATACTTGCCTGGTGCGAGTTGTTTTATTTCCCACTAAATTCTAAGTGAGTTAGGAGGGCCTAATAATTTGCCATATTAGATGTAAGATGCAGCATGAACATGTTTCCCATAGTGTCACTAGCATGGAAACAATTATTTCAGATATTTTAATCGTATTCTTTTTTTAAAAAAAAAAAAAAAAAAACACGTCTTTTTATTGGAGAAGGGTCCCGTGACTCACGTCAGTATCCAGTGGTTATGATCAAATTTACAAAGACATACTAAAAAGAAAATCAAGTTGCTTTGTTATATAGAATAGGAAACACTGGGATAACACTGAGTGGTATTCTTTTTCTTTATAAAATCTATCTTAATGGATTTTTTAAAATAGAAAAAATGCTATCTCCAGATTCAGTGTGAAATTTATTTGGTTTCCCAAGTGCTGAAAACGTTGTGATGGCAAGCTATACTGACTGTAATGATTCAACAAACATGAACGTCCTTTCATCCTGATCCAGGAATACTCTTCCATACTCAGCAGAAACATTGCATGTGAGGGGCAGCTGCTCTGCCTATGCAAACCGCGGCACAATCCTGTCATGAGTAGAAAACAGGAGCAGATCTGCTCTGCATCCTAAGTTTTTAAAAAGATGTGCACTTGTTCCCATTATGTAAATCCCATGCAAAGTTCAGAACAGGTCTACAGATTTATTTATTTATTTTGCTGCTTGTGCAAGGTGGTGCATACCAGCCACCGTTTGAATATGCAAGCCCCAGCAGGGTGTTGCCACGGCTTGTCATGTTATCTGAACCCAGTGGAAGGGGTTATTTGGAGGTTAAACAACCCTTGCATAACCCTGTGATGGCCCCACAACTCATCACAGGTAAATTTACCCACAATAAGCTGTTGTGTCATGCAAACTGGCTCCATGAGGATAAGTGGTCTGTTAAATATATAAGTAGTGGCCTGCAGAATTAGACCATAAGGGTCCATCTAGTCCAGAAGTTACCTGCAGCCAAAGTGTACATTTGAAAGCTCATAAGTAGGGCATAAATGCAACAACCCTTTCCTTTTATATGTCCCTGGCATCTAATTCTCAGAGGATACAGTGTCTCTGAACAGTTAGCTATAATAGCTGATAAGCCATACAGTTTGTGTACAGTGCCTTTTATGTGCATGTATCTCTGGACTGAATCATATCTATATCCAAATAATAAATAAATAAGATAGGTGCTGTCAGATGCTTGGGCAAAGATCCTACATTTGTATTCATGTGTCTGGATGAAGGCAGTCATGTGGAGCTGTTATCTGTAGTGTTGTATAGGGAGTGATACCCTAGAGATGGCCAGCTGTCAGTTCATATTCCAGCTGGGGAGGCAATTTTATCAAGGTGTGGTAAAATTTTGGCTACAGTTCTATAACTGCTTTAAGGTGCCCTGATGCCATGCCATTTTGGAACTTAGTTTACTAGTACTTTGAATTGTATTCAAGATATATTGGGAGCCAGTGCAGTTGGCTTCACTGGAAAGACAGATACTTCCTGTTCCCAGCCAGTAGTCTAGCTGCTGTGCTTTGTAGTTTCTGAAGAGTCTTCAGAGGTAGCCGATGTTCTCAGATGAATGGCTGTGGCTCATCTATCTCAGTCCAGGAGTTGCTGAGGCTGAATGACGAGTCCAGATATGCAGTTGCCTGAGACAGGGCAGCAAAGGGCCCTCACCCCAGTCAAAGGCTGCTCAAGTTATTTTGGCACCTGGGGCAGAAAAACCCACAAGTGCCTGTTCCCCTCCCTGCCACCAAATGTACAATGGTAATAAACTGCTGTAAATAACCAAGTTCTTCCCCTTTCATGACACTGAAAATCAGCTGCCTGAGGTGGCTGCCACACTCTGCCTAATGGTAGGGCTGGTCCTGTGCCAGTCTAAACTAGTGAAGAAAGATGCTTCCTTTGGAGAAGTACAAAAAGATCCTGAACAGATTGAATACTACTGCCTTGGGCAGATGAAACACCCACTAGCAGTGCTTCCATGATTTTGGACTGAGCTTTAGTTTATTGGCCCTCATTCAATCTATTCCAGGCACCAGTTTATAACCAGAGAGGGTAACTTTCAAAGCATTTTCCCTCAGAATTACTGCCTTCCTGCTCTGCCATAAAATGAAGCTCTGTCAAAAGGAACATGATATTGCTGGAATATTGATGCTGTTCAGCATCACTCAATATATCCCTCAACATGTGTTAACAGCATCTCCTTGGGCTGCCTTCGTAACGTGTTCGTTTGGAATTTCCTCACATGATGCACTCTAGCACTCCAGAGGACACTCCAGATTGCTCCCTGTGGTACGGAGCCCCTGACTTGCTTTGCAACAAAACAAGGCCTTTGCTCTGCTCTGGGAGCTGCAGTTCAAACACTCTTCTGTACTTAGCTAATGGGAGCCAGACAACTTGGACTCTCAAGAGTGTACATGATCTCCCTTGGTTCAGTTGCCTCAGAGACGGAGCTTGAGGACATGTGTCCTCTTAAACAGGAATAAGCCTCACAGAATTAATGGTAATCCGATGTACTAATAGGCGTGTTTGAGAGGAAATGCAAAAAGAAAGCAGAAGGTTTGAAATATAAATGTGATATAAGGGAACGTTGTTGATACTTCAATATATAACTTCCACCCTCCAAAAAGGCAAATCTTAAGGACTGGCCCTGCTATGCAGCAGTGAAGTGACCTGCTTCAGGCAGCACCATGATGGGGAAGCAGAAGGGCAATAGATGAAGCCAGGAACCAATGTCTGATTGAGATGCATGAGAAATTTGTTTCAGTTCATTTTTGACCAGAATTGACCCAGTACACACCTGGAACCAAACACAGATTTGAATGCAACTTGCAGTCAAAGTCAATGCATTCCTGAGCTTTCAATGCAGGCCACAGAACAAAATAATTGCGTTTGAAAAATGCATACACTTGGAAAATGTGCATGAAAGAATAAATACATTTGAAAAAGGCAGACAAACATGCTTTAGTCAAATGGAGAGAAATGCATACATTTCAAAAATGCTCACCATTGATGTGTACATTTGGGGTGCATGAAAAATACACACAAATGTTCATGTGAAGAGAGAAAAATGAAGCTTGCAATCTGATATGGACATGAGTTGGAATGAGATTCAAGACAGTGGAGGCTGGTGGCGCCGATTCCATTCTGGGTTTTGGTTAGAACCAGCCGGAAATCTAAATAAGCTATCCTGGGTGCTGCACACTATTCCTAAAATGAATTCAGAACCTTGGATAGCTCCTTTAGAGTTCTGTCTGATTCTGACTAAATCCCAGAATGGCATCACACACTTCACTGCTTCAAGGTGAATTGAGAGAACCATGACAAGCTCAGGTTTTGCTGATTCACACATCCCTAGTATCCGAAAGGTGCAATAGACTATGGGCAGATCTACACCAAGCAGGACATAACACGTTGAAAGTGGTTTGAAAATGGTATAAGGAATGTGTCCTGGGCCCTAACAGTTTTCAGTGCACTTCAAAACCATTATAAAGCAGTAGTGTAGATCCTGTCTTTCAGTGTCCGAAAGGTGTATTAAGGGATGAGGCATATGGGTTTGCTTTAGGCAGCAAACTGTCTTAGGCCGGGCATCTACAACCCATAACATAACAGGTAATCATAATAGAAGTCATTGCTAGAGCTGGGGTGGGTGGAAAGATAAATCCCTAGATAATATTGGACTTCAAATCACAGCATTCCTGCTCATTGGTGATGCTGGCAGGGGCTTCTGGGAGTTAGAAGTCCAAAACATTTGGAGATCTATCTTCTGCCTCCACCCCACACTCCATGCTAGAGCACCGGGCCAGCCACATCTTTGGCACACTTAGCTAGGAAGATATATTATTATTATTATTATTATTATTATTATTATTATTATTATTATTATATACTGCCCAACAGCCAAGGCTCTCTGACCACTTCACAATTAAACCATAAAATACAACACGATAAGGCACAATATAAAAGTTTTAAAAGTCCTATGAAAAATCAACTTAAAACCCAGCAGTAGTTACATCCCAGGGAAAGCCTATGTAAAAAAGTGTGTTTTCAGGAGGTGTTTAAAAGATGTTTGCTGCCTCCCAAATGGCACAAGGGAGGATTTTGTAAAGGGAGCGTGCCGCTACAGAGAAGGCCCACTGTCAAGATTCTTCATGGTAACAGTTGTTCATGTTGGAAAGACCAGCAAGACCTCCTCTGAAGATCTTAAATATTGCCTAGGTATGTATAAAGGAAGACAGCCTGGGTATGTATAAGGGAAGGCAGCCTGATTCAGAAGCATCACGGTGTTTCCTTTATTTTCTGCTCTTTGCAATACACACCAACAAATCAAGAAAATATATTTCTTGTAATGGTGAAGAGAGATAGCTGACAAAGGTTCTCATAAATACAGCTTCTGCAATTTAATTTGCCTTTGTGCCAATAAAATATTTCCTTCCAAGGCGATGTCATGCTCTGTTCTAGTTAATGTATTTTCATGAAATGAAGAACACTGAAACTAAAGTTGCATCTTTAAATCAGCAAAGTCAAAGACATTTGTCTCATTTTTGTTACTCTAATATGAGTTGCAATACTTGGAGAGCAATCCTATGCCCCTAACATAGTGTCTGGGGGACACCGGATATTTTGGGTTCCTGGCTCCAAGCTCAGAGCCAGGAAATTTCGCTCTCTGCCTACTCCACCTCCCCTTTTAGCTGCCACAGACAGCACTGCACTGGCTGCTGCTACAAACTTGCAAATGTGAGCTCATAGGAGAGGAGACTGGAGGCGCAGGGATACAAGGTAAACCCAGCCATTCCCAGCCTCCTTCCCTACCTATCCCAAGAGGTGCCCAATATAAATCACACTGCCAATTGCAGCGTGACCCTTCCAGAAAAGCAGGGTGAGTTGAGATGATTCACCTCACACATCCTGGCCAGATCTACACTAAGCAGGATTTAACACTATGAAAGCAGTTTGAAAATGGTATATGGAATGTCATAGACCCCAACAGTTGTCAGCGCACTTCAATACCATTATAAAGTAGTAGTGTAGACCTGCTGCTGTTTCCCAGCATTTTCCTTGTTTGTCCTGGGGAAAGACAAGTGAATAGACAGTTATCCCCTTTCATCCTCTTCCCAAGCACAATCATGGTGGCAGTGCAATACAGAGAGATAAATTAGGGGTATCTGGAAAACAGGTCACCCAAGGTGAACTGTGGAGTTGGTCCCCAAAAGCCAAATGTAGCTTGCAGCCATGGGTTGACCACCTCTGTTCAAAATGGGGATGCTAGGCATTCAATATGCTCTATCTCTGAGCTACAGTCCCATGGGGAGACAAATCTCTCCTCCAGTTTCCTGAAAGTTTTCTTCCCCCAGGAAAGAGGCTTCCATTGTTCTGCCTCATTCTCAAGGTGTTTTATCATTTATTTTGGTGGTGTTTTGAGCTTACCTAATCACTCCTAGGTGGCCAAGGAAGCTGAAGCTCTCTCTCTCTCTCTCTCTCTCTCTCTCTCTCTCTCTCTCTCTCTCTCTCTCTCTCTCTCTCTCTCTCTCTGTGTGTGTGTGTGTGTGTGTGTGTGTGTGTGTGTGTGTGTGTGTGTGTGTGTTATTTTTATTTCACATCTCTCCATTGCTCTGCAGCCTCCCTGTGCTTCCTGGTCTGAAAAAGCCCTATGAGAGGAATTACCTCTTGATCTTTCTCCCTCCACCCCCAGGCTTTAAGCTGAGGAATCTACAGGCTGCTGGAGAGATGACTGTACAATGAAAGACAGGACATTTGCACATACTCTTCAACTGCCTCTTAAGGTAAACATGACTGTGAACCCAACCCATGAGAATTTCTCTGAAATTTTCTTCTCCTTTGCATATCTTTTCGAAGGCACATTCTTTTTCTTTCAAATGAAATTAGAATGGTCAGGAAAAAATATGGGAGAATTTTTTTGGCACAGCACTAGATATAACCCCATCACCTGTCATCTGAGTTGAGTTCTCCGTCTGTGGGCTTTATATACTGGTGGTGAAGTGCTGTGTTTAGGTGCTGAGTTAGACCACACCCAATGCTCTGCGATAGCAATGTGGGGTGGTGGCCCACAGATATGGCCATGGATTGAAGGGATAACTTTTTTTCTACCAATGACCACAGACCTAATGAGAGGGGGGGAAGAGAAAGAAATTGAGGTCACACACAAGTATTAATTAAGCTACTGGATTATAAATGCCTAAGATAGCAATCCTATGCATGTTTAGACAGGGGAGGAAATCGCTACAACTCCCAGAATGTTAGCACCTGGATGACGTTTTTCCTGCCTAAACATGCAGAGGATTGCACCCTAATCATATTATGAATAATTTGGAATGCCTAATTACATAGCGCACAGAGTGGGTGGAAGAGGTGCCATATCCTCAAGCTCTGGCAACTCAGATGGAGATCCATGGACTACTAGGGATAATACTATAAATAACCCTGCTCCTTCTATCAGGGAATATTTCTGCTGCTACAGGAAAAGTAGGTGAAGGTGTTTTCAATGGCTGCTGGAATGTGATAGGAGAATCTTCCACTATTGGCATCCAAAAAACTGTTCTCCTTGCCAGCCCTGCCCAGGGGTGGGGAAAAATTGGGGGAACTCTTTAAAAATGCTCTCATATGAGAGCATATGAAATTAAGTGGGGCAGCATCTGGTTCACCACTCTTGGGGTACAGGATATAGTGTAAGTGTGCGACTTCTTTGTGCCACCCACGTGTCCCATCCACTAGTGGCATATCTGAGGTGTTCCACTGACGTATTTTTTCATGGCATAGCCATAGCAAAGCTTCCTCCAGAACTTTTGTGGCATAGACGTAGCAGGAAAAGAACCTCTCGTGCAAGCACTGAGTCATTACTGACTCTTGGAGGGACGGCAGCTTTCGCTGACGTTTTCTTGGCAGGCCTTATAGTGGGGTGGTTTGCCGTTGCCTTCCCCGGCCGTTATTACCTTTCCCCCAGCTAACTGGGTACTCATTTTACTGACCTCGGGAGGATGGAAGGCTGAGTCGACCCGAGCCGGCTGCCTGAAACCAGCTTCCGCTGGGATAGAACTCAGGCCGTGGGGAGAGTTTCGGCTGCAGAAACTGCTGCTTTACCACTCTGCACCACACGAGGCTCTATAGACGTAGCAGAGGATCCACCAAATCCTATTATTCCCTAAATAGTATTGTGGCCTAAATTAAAACATTTCTAAGTCAGTAATTGCTGTGGTTTTGCTTAATTTTATAAAGATGTATTTCAGGTAAGTTCTCTTAATGATGCATTCCTCTAAAACTTATATTTATATTTTGTAGGAGCTCTGCTTGTATGTGTGTGTGTGGGGGGGTCTCCTTTTTAAAGCTTGATCCTGGTGAAAAAGATCTAGTTAATCTTCAAAAGCTGATTTTAGGTTTTTTAAAAAAGATTATCTTCACAAGAAGATGAGTTCTTCTTCCTGATAGTAATCTTTCCATTTCTTAAATGATCTCCTCTGGAACTGTCTTAAGTAGTATTTAATCTCTTATTTCTTGCCAAATGACCAAACTGTACTCCAAACTTTAGATGCTGAACAAAGCAGGAAAATATTGTTTTGTTCCTATTCCTATGCTTTAAAATATCACTAACAACATGGGGAAATGATAGGATAATGTTTGGGAACTCTAATGAGGCTTAATTGCTGTAGCATAATTGTTTCACCATGTTCATATCAATAGTAAGTAGAAGAATGGACAGTTTTAATGGCAAATAGTTGTCAAATAAGGGTTTTACCAAATACTTACAGCCCACTTACAAGTAGAAATGCTTGGAGGTTTTGTTTGTTCTTCATTTTTAAGAAAAAACAACCTGATTCACACTTGCTGGATTAGTATGTGGATCAGAATGCATTTATCCTTCATTTTTCACACTTCTCTGAATTTTATGATGCAGTTTTTGTCTGAAAAATGTAGAAAGCTGCATGCAAAATTGTGCATTTTAGGGTAAAATACATTAAAATAATGCAAATATTTGTGTGGTGGGTTGTTGTTGTTGTTGTTGTTGTTGTTGTTGTTTTTAAACAGAGATCAAAAAGAATAATGAATGAATGAATGCAAAACTGACATAGACCAAAAATAGACCAATTTCTCCACCTCTATTCACAGGGCAAAAAATTAGCCACAGTGAAAATGTTATATCTATGGGCAATATCCAATGGGACTGATGTGCTTGTGCAATTGTGTAAGTGACTAGTGTAAGTGACTTCTAACACAACACCAACAGTGTAAGCTGGTGTGATGGGTTTTCCTGGTTTTCTACCACTATCTTATAGGCTGCTCACACTAACACTAATTCAGTTGCATAAGTGCAGCAGCCTCATTGGATAGTATCCCATATCTATGAGTGCATCTGTGAGTAAATATACATTCTTATTTTTCTATGATGCTCAGCATACGAATAAGGAATACATGATTGCCCTTCACCTCCAGCACATCCCCACTTTTCCTCCTTCATCTTATCATCCACTTTGTACTCTTCTATCATTATGGGCACCTAGGAAGACCAGAAATTGAAAGGAAAGGAGAAAAGGAAAACTCAAAAGAAAAGCAGAAAAGTGTGTGTGTGTGTGTGTGTGTGTGTGTGTGTGTGCGTGGAATCAATTATTTCTGCTGATAGTTATAGACTCCATGTATTTCACACACATTATCTCAACAAATCTTACAAAGATTAGGTAGTTGTTGTTGTTGTTTTATCCCCATACTCCAGATGGAAAGGCTGAGGCAGAGATAAGTAGCTTGGTTATTGTTATCAAGTTTGTATCATGAAGGTTATTCCTGATTTTGAGCACGTAACCTTGGCCAATAGATGTACTACTTGCTACCAAGGAGATAAAAGACAGTTACCACAATGTTATAGAAGACTTAGCTCAATTCAATTGTCACACTCAATTTCCTTGCTCCCAGGGTTTGGCTTCTTCTTTCCTCGCTCATCATTGCTTGTCCTGAGCTAGCCCATTCAACCCACCCAGTCTCACACAACACACCAACCACATTGGGTCAGTAGGAGCACTGGCCAGCATTGACACAGTGGCTGTGTATGCAGAGTCAGATATGTCTAGAAATGACAGCCTGTGAGAAGGCCACTTGTACATCTGGGACAGCATGCAATACAACGCTACTACTAATGTAAAGGACATCACAGTTGCATAAAACAATCTCTAGTGCAATGCCAACAATGTTTTCTGGTGCAAAAGGGAAGCGCAGTTTCCCAGCAAGCACTGTTGTCGTTGGGTTAGAAATAGTTTACAGAAGTGAAACAGTAGTGGTGTCATGTTGGATAATGCCTTGGTAAGATATGTTGACCATCAGACAGGGGCATTGCTAGGCCTGGGCCCATGGGAAACTAGTCCCAAAACAATTTTTCAGGGTCCTGGATCTATTCCTCAGAGCCCTGAGCATCCACTGTTACCAATAAAGTTTTTTTTCCCTCAGCTTAATTGCCATGTGGGGGACAATATTCAAGGGAGATTGCAGCTTTCCAAGGGCTCTAGCTCTGTTTCCCACATGTTGCAACATCACCTGCTCCCTCCCAAATCTTCCCCTGCATGGTAATTAAACTATATTTTCCCCCACCCCATGGTTCTCAGATTATCTGAATTAGGCTGCAAATTAATGGAAGGAATTATTTCATTTCAGAAGATTTGCCTCCTGTGAAATGTAAATACTATTTCTCAATGTACATACATAGAGAAAAATTAGCAGATGCAGATTTTATGAAGATGTGTGTCTTACAATCCTGAGACCTGAATCTTGTAACTACCTAATTACAGCCCTGCTGTCCGAGAAGAGACTTCAAAGATAATCTCAACATGTGTGCAGACTTGCAGTCCCCCATCAGACTCAGAAGTGGGCTCCCCACGACCCAACCACTACCCAAGCAGCAATGGAGAGTTTGCCCTACCATCACTAACTAATTTCAGGGATTTCGGTAGCAATGAGATTTCAGCTTCTCTCTCATCACTGCCTTTGCTACCACTGTCCAAACTGGGGGGAAAGTTCTCTATTGACAATTTTTCAGCTCAGGCTGCAGAGACAGACATGCATTCATTAAGGCATTTAAACCTCACATGTAAGGATTGCAAAGTTTAGCTTAGCTTAGAATAGTGTTAAATCCAGGAATAGAGGAAAAATTTATTCATTTTGCATTTTAATGCAAAAACACCTAATTTAGCACTTCTGAACCAAAAGTTAGTGATCCTCCCAAAGTTGCACTGCTCTGACTTTTCCAGTGGAGTACTGCAAGCAAAAAATGAATACAAAAATACATACTGTATGGCAAGTGCACACAAAAGTGTATATTAGTGAAAATAGAATTAAAAATTCATTATATTAGGAAAACCATTGCAAAAAATGGTTTATTAAGCAAAATTGCATACATATATGCACATATTAAGAGAAATGCACACACAAAAATCTTACAAATTTGCATGCACCTAAAATAAATTCTCAAACATCAGGACAAAGCAAACTTAAGATTGGAAATATGAGAAACTAAGGCAAAGTGAAACTGAGAAGTTCATCCATCCCTAGTTAAAACAATAAGGTACAGCAATAAGAGTTAAATAAAATATTTAAAAAACATTAAAATTATTTAAACCATAGCAGTGGACTGAAAGCCTGTTTAAACAATATTTGTAGAAGCTGGAATAAATAAAGAGATCTTTGCCTGCACCAGAAGATGGGGTTCTCTAGGGAAAGCAGCCCCTAGGTTTAAGAAAACCTTTCTCTGGACACATCTGCCTAATCTGTCTAACCTCCAAAGGTAGAGTTACTCATGAGCAATCTACATGTTACCTTTAACATATAAAATGTAGCTATGTTGAGTTAGTTAGTTAGTTATTTACAATATTTATATACCGCTCCCCATTCAAAATTTCAGAGCGGTGTACAAGATAAAATACAATAAAAACAGAATAAAACACCTTAAAATAGATTTTTAAAAGCAAAATGAAAGGTGAATGTGAAAGGAAAAGCTTTAAGGAAAGGCTTCCTGGAACAATGATGTTTTCAGAAGGTGCTGAAAGGAATACAAAGTTGGCGCCTGCCTGGCCTCCAGGGGCAGGGACATCCATAGGAGGGGGGCCACCACACTGAAGGCTCTTCATTTCATTTCATTTATTTGGCTACTCAAAAGTAAGTCTGGGGAATCTGATCCAAATTGGGACTCTAGTATGGTGGGGGTGAAATCTCACCTTCTTTCCCTACACCTGTCCCCACTAGAGTCTGGTCCAGATCATTGCTCTCACACATGCAATTTGCATGGGGGTGGGAAGCATCCGTTTATTTCTATGTAGGCTTTTTCCTATGCAAATTGCAGGCAAGGCAGGGCTGATCTAGATGTGGATTCATCAGGAGGCAAAAGTTAAGCCTCAGTGTGAGGACCTGATCTGATCACCCACACTTAATTATGAATAGGGAACAAAATTAACACGATAAAGATAACCTGTAGTTGACCCTTAGGGAAGGGCCTCCAAACATGTCCTCAACATAAGAACATAAGAAGAGCCATGTTGGATCAGACCAAGGGGCCATCTAGTTCAGCACTGTGTTCACACAGTGGCCAACCAGCTGTTGACCAGGGACACGCAAGCAGGACACAGTGCAACAGCACCCTTCAACCCATGTTCCCCAGCAACTGGTGTATATAGGCTTTCTGCCTCTGATACTCAAGGTAGCACATAGCCATCAGTACTACTAGCCACTGATAGCCTTCTCCTTCAGGAATTTATTCAAACCCCTTTTAAACCTATCCAAATTGGTGGCCATCACCACATCTTATGGTAGAGAATTCCATAGTTTAACTATGTACTGTATATGTGGGCTGTCTTCCATATACAATCCCCCATATTCTGAGCATCACCAAGCTAAATGTGACCAGATCAATACATTTCTTTCTGATGCCTTTTGAGCAAGATGGATGAGAAATGTATTGGTTACTCTTACTTCTACCATCTATTGCCACCACCATTCTTCTGAAGCTGGACTGGTAAATTCCTGGCCTTAGGGCCAAGCTACATAACTGTTTTAATTGTTTTACTGCTTTTAAATTATATATTGTTTTTACTTGGTTTATGGTTTAATTTGTTTTAGCTGTGTATATTTACTGTTTTATACTGTATGCTTTTATCTGTACACCACCCTGAGATCTTCATGATATAGGGCAGGATATAAATGTTTTAAATAAATAAATAAATAAATAAATAAATAAATAAATAAATAAATATCATGCTTAATGTGTACCATACAGTTTAGTCTTCCTGTTTCTTTTAAGTAAGAATGTATTTCTTCAAGCCAATTGATTTCCCCCCTACCTCTGAGCAGGTGGTGGAAGTGGTTTGTGTCTGTGGCTTGGAAGGAAAGGCATAAATCTCTCCTCTACAAGCATTGCGATCCCCTCCCAAAAATTACTTAAAGAAAATCAGAAAGTAAAGCTCCATGCTGCACTTAAGCATAATATGCACAGCGTGTCGCACGGACATACATCTTCACCCATTTCCACCCGCCCCACATCCAAGTAGTTGTGAAGATTTTAATAAAGAAAAGTGATGCAAGTATTGTCTCTCATAGCAGGACTTGTTCAGAAATGATCCGTCAAACGATACTGTAGGAAGTTTTTCTTTAAGTGTTCTGAATTAGAATGTATTTTGCCCAGCAATATAGTTGCAAGATGCTAGTGTCATAGATATTCTCTCTCTCTCTCTCTCTCTCTCTCTCTCTCTCTCTCACACACACACACACACACACACACATATTCCTATAAATTCTAACAAACTTAAGCAAGGCAACACACACACACACACACACACTTCTGGACTTTTCCATTAAAGGAACTGTTTTGGCCCAAAGTCAAAGGCAAAATTAATTTGCTCTCTTCCAATTGAAAAGCTTCATCCCAAATATAGATATCTGGTGTTAGAAGATATGCAAATAGTCATTGATGCACGGAAGCCCCTGAACTGGGAGGTTCATGAGCATCCTATGCAAGGTGGGAGGACCAGTGGAGGCAAGTGTCGCCTCCCCATCCTCCGCCTGGCATTTTCACTAGCCTGGCTCTTTTGCCCATCTAACAAATGCTTTTCAGAGGAGGAGGCGGGAAAGAGGCTGGAGAGAATTCAGGATAGCTCATATCCTGGCCTCTCCAGTCTCCTTCCCTCCCTGCCCACCAAAATGCCCCCTTTCCCCCTTTCCAAGGTTGCACTCCTGACCTAGGAGAGGCAGCCAGCATGGCTCTTCCATGCCAGCTGCGACGGTGGGGAGGGGAGGGTGGCGCTCCGATTCCGAGGTCCGAGCACTGGCTCCAGCTGTGCTGGAGCTGGAAATCCAAAGCACCCTATAGGCCTTCAGGTGCTGTTTAGGGGCCACAGGATTGTTCCCTTAGGCCATGGCTAGATCCTGGGGATCGCCCCAGGATCAACCCTGTGCATCCAGATGATGCACAGGGGATCCCGGGGCAGGGAGGGATGATCCCTCCATTTTCCCAGGGTTTTGTCCTGGGGAATCGCGATTTGACCTGGCTCCTCACAGGTAACCGCAAGGACCCAGAAGCTGCGCATGGGTCACAGAGCTCCTCAGGAGCTCTGTGCCCATCAGGGGTGGGGTGGGGTGGGGAACAGAGAATTTTTTTAAAAAAAAAAACACCACTTAGAATTTGCACTTGAGCACTTTAAAAGAAAAAAAATGGTGGCTGTGTTGTCATGCGCCTCGTGTAAACCAGGGCAATGATCTCATGATCATAAAATCATAAGATCGCCTCCCTCCGACCCCCTCGTCTAGCTGAGGCCTTTGTCAGTATTATTTCCACCACATTGAATCCATCCATTCCAGTTTTAGTAACACATTGCAAGCTTTTTAACTGCTCCAGGGTAACACAGCTAATTTCTAATAGATAATAATGATTTTCAGGGTAGGGCCCAAATATTTTGCTTCCTGAGGCAAAAAAAAAAAAGTATCTCCCCACTGCCCCCAATTACATATACAAAAGCTGATCAAACTGGCAGTTGAATCTATTATTATTATTATTATTATTATTATTATTATTATTATTTATAATTGGCAATTGAATCTTATTTCAACACTGGCCAGAAGACAGCATCCTCCACCCCACCTGAGGGCAGCAATTAAGTTTACGAGCCAGAGCAGGCCCCATAGTAGCTCTAGCCATTCCCCCGAATGGCAGAGTCAGCCCTGGTGGCTTTGTTGGAGCTGAGCAATTAGAAATTGCTGCTGTTGATTTAATACACTGGAAACCCCTTTGAATTCCAGGCAGTGCTTTGGGTAATAAATGCCCCTCTCTGTACAATTGCACCCCTTGCCAATACAGAATAAAAGCTTGTTTAATTCTCATATACTAATGAAGAAGTAACAAAGAAAGAATATTTCTTTTCTTTTTAGATAATTGGTGATGTATAGCCATGTCAAATAAATCATTACTCCAGTTCCTTCTATCAAAGAATCTTTCAAAAAATAAAATAAAAACCATCTTCTAACTTCAGCAAACACAAATGTGGGATATTTTCCCGTATTCTCTGCAATGACATTTGCAGTAAGTTTAATTTATAATATTGTACCAAGTATCCACTTCTATACTGTCATTGAGATTATTGAAATGATAGTTCTGCAAGATAATCTATCAATCCAAACTGCAGAGCTTGGACCAATCTCGTCTATATTAAAATTACCTTCCCTGTAAGAAAGCCATAATTCTTCTCCTTTTTCACACAACTTTGCTTTCTGTTTTGAGTTTTATGAATAATTGCTTTCTACTGATCAAAAACAAATTATAATGTACTACATATACTGCCATTGATCACTATAAGTTCTAATGTATAAGTAAAAATATGTTTATGTTTCAAACTAAACCTGACATCTCTATAATAAGATCTCATACACACCAGATAGCATATTCTATAGTCCATGCCAAGACAGGCAGATTGCTCAGGTTATATGAGAAAATTGCCACATTAAAAATAGAATGCAATACTAATAAATAGATGGAAGCATATCTAGTTGAAGACTGAGTGATTAATTTTTTTACAAAGTAATAGTGCTTACTTATCTATTGAATATATATATATATATATATATATATATATATATATATATATGAATGCAGACCTCAGCAGTTTTCAGACTGGGCTATTGTGCTGCACCAATACATGAATTCAAAGCCATCACCCCTGAAATTAGTCCATGAGATGAGAAAGGTACTGCATCTATTGAAAGACGCACTCCACTCTGCAGCCAGCCAACAGGTAGGGATCATTCTGTTTTGTGGTTCCCCGATGTTCACAGGGGAAGCTGGTGCCATCTGATGGCAATCAGATCAAGGTAGGTAAAGTCCCATCCAGTAATCAAGGTCAGGTCATAGTGAGAAGGTCAGGTTAAAGTGATGTACTCCAATCAAAGTAGATAGGTCAAGGTACAACAGGCAATGTCAAGACAGAAACCACGATCTTGAATGGCTCCTAGTACATCCTGGAATTCTTTCCTACTACAACAGTAGAAAGATGTAGTCTCAGCAGGGAGGTTGAGCCAACTGAAGCCTTAAGGAGGCTGACAAAGCCTGTAATGTGGTCAACCCAACCAGGACCGCCTGACTAGACTGTTTGTTTATTTATTTATTTATTACATTTTTATACCGCCCAATAGCCGATGCTCTCTGGGCGGTTCACAAAAATTAAAATCATAATAAAACAACCAACAGGTTAAAAGCACAAATACAAAAAACAGTATAAAAAGCACAACCAGGATAAAAACCACACAGCAAAATTGATATAAAATTAAAATACAGAGTTAAAACAGTAAAATTTATATTTAAGTTAAAATTAAGTGTTAAAATACTGAGAGAATAAAAAGGGCTGTTAAAAGATTGTTAAAGGGCCCTCAACTGACTTTGTAGCCTGAGATATATGAGAGGCTTTAGAGATGAAGGTTCTGGTGGAGACTCTTCCCTTGAGCCAGTGAATGATGGCAGGGCTGTGTTCTCTGTCCAGAAGTGTCCTGAATAAGGCACTGACTTTCCTATTTTTGAGGAAGTAGCTGGTTCCTCATCCTCATCAGAATCCTTTGCTAAACACAAGATCCACAGGCTGGGGGGTAATGACAGTGATAGACGAATGTGCCGTTGGCTTTTCCCACTTCGTTTTTTTTTAAATTCTCAAGTTCTTTCCATCCCGTATGTGATGAAATATGTCAATTTTGGTAAATTCTTATCAAAACCAAACTGAAATTAAATTCTCACCCATCTATACTGGGCAAATTAAATAGCTACTGCTATTCCCAGCATTGAGAAGACTTGTTCTTGCCTGCCCTATAGTTGACTGCACAGGGATTCCAAAACCAGATTTTGAAGAGTTAGCACTCAAAGTGCTGGTCCTAGACGGACGAATATTTCAATGTCAGTATTTCCCACATTCGAATGTTTAGAACTGAATTTCCCCCCACCCACTTTATAAAGAAATTTGCAAATTTTAATAACTTCATATCAAAAATGGAACCAAAGTCCTCACTCATCCCTACCTTGATTAAGAACAACACAACCACACAGCAACAATGCCATGGAACTTATGTACAAATTAAGCATGATAATAAGCAGGTCAGTAACCTAAACAATCCCATCGATCTTAATCTGAGTGGGTTAAGGAGTCCAGCTTCAGGCTTGAGGTGTGTTACTGCCTGGTTAAAATATATACTAGAAGTATGGGGCCACATTCCGTGACACATTGGCTCCAGACACATCTTTGATCATTCTTTGTGATGCATAAAATATGTTGCAGCTGTGCTATAAAAGATATCAGCCATCAGGTAAGGCTGTCATTTGCCCTGGTAGGATTATGGGCAGGAGGGGGAGCAGGGAATACAGATTTCTAGTCTTATAGCTAGGGGTGGGGAGGACTCCTTAGGGAAAAAAATGAGTTTAGTCTATTTCACCTATTTCTTTAGTCTGTCTTTTTCAAAACAGGCAAAGCCAAGAGAAAAAATAATAATATTCAACAATGATCATATTAAATCACTACGTTAATTTTGAGGAAATAATGCAATGCATTTTGAAGTTTACCGCTCTTTTTCAAGAGTACTAGAATACAAAATATAAATATGCACATTATAATGGATTTGAGCAGCTCTTCATTTGGACTTTTTTATCTTTCATTAGAGCAGTCATTAAATAAACATGCTGAAAAGAACAGATTGAATTGATTTTTTGTTTCCGCTTCTATCTATCCATTTCATGTGTTAGAAGTTGTGAATATGTTACATACTGGCTGATTCAAAAAGCCATGGCTTGTATGGAACAGTGTCCATTTACTCATGAAATGGATCCCCCCCCTTCTCACTACAGCTCCCCCTGTACCTCCAAATCTCCTTTGAACGGTTGGGGGACCCTCCAAAGCAGATTTGGCATGCCTGGGAGAGGAGAGGAGAGGAGAGGATCGTTTCATTGCACGAACAGAAATCTACTCATGCAATGTAGGATGTAACCTTCCATCTTCCAAAAGTATTGCCTCCATCTCTGGGCACAAGTTACTTACATTTGATTTCTGCTCTTCATGCAGTTTTAGAACCTCAAATAATCTGGGTAATAAACAGATAATGCCCATAAAGAAGGACAAAAAGCTCCAGAACTCATATCTTTCCTATTCATTCACAGATATTTTTTAAGGTAGTTTTATGAGCGCAGCTTTATTAACATATTGATCAAAAAGAATAAAAACAGTAATTGTTGAAATTGGGTTCATGGAATGTAATGACTTTGTGCCCAGTTAGCTTATTGTGTGGAGCTATATCAAAAATGCATACCTTGTTATTTATGGGGCAGCAAAGGAATTTCATGTGATCAAAATAAAAATTGCTTTCTCAAAGAAGTTTGAAAGCCACCCTTTATGCAACATTTACTGAGCAGAGAGTGTTTTATAAAATATGACATTGTTTTTAACACAGGAGGCGGAAGGTACACACACTGGCATTATTATACAGAACAGTAGTTAGATTTTGCAATATGCATCATAAACCAAAAACAAGTGGTGTTTCCTTTTTCAGTTTTAAAGCACTGGTAGCTCTGTGATCATTTGCAATTGTTTCACTCTGGATATGTTTCCTACCGTTCTTGCCAATTGCTAAAGATAACCATCAAACTAAGCAAGCAGTGATGGCATTTTCAGGCAGGAATCCTAAACACGCTTGGGGTGCAATGCTAGGCATATTTAGGCAGAAAAACATCCTACAACTCCCAGCATTCCCCAGTAGGACCTATTTTTTCTGTCTAAACCTGCATAGGAGTGTGCCCTTAGAATCACAGAATCATGCTCTTGGAAAGGACCACAGAGCTCATGTATTTGAAGGGACCATGGCTCAGTGTAGAGCATCTGCTTTTTATGCAGGAGGTCCCGGTTCAATCCTTGACATCTCCAGGCAGGATGGGGGAAAAATCTTCCTGATACCCTGGAAAGCTGCTGCCAGTCAGTGTTGACCATTCTGAGCTAATTGGACCAATGGTCTGGCTCAGTATAAGGCACCTTCCTATGTTCCTAAGTTCCTAACCCCTGTCAATACAGGAAATCCACTACTGCAGTACCCCTGATAGGTTATCATGCAGATTTACTAAGAACAAATCACCCTGCGGATTTCTGGGTATATATTTTTAATTTCTGCAAATTCATTCAGGAAATGTACACAAATTCATTCACAGGAAAACACATACGTTTCTGCTGAGACATATGCCAGGCTGGAAAATATATGCGGGGAAAGCTTGAATGGAAGGGGGGATAATACACTAAATGTTACATGCTAACATAAATTATGTTAATTGTTGTGACACTCTTACAGAATTATTTGTGTATTTTTCCACATATTGTGTGGGGGGAAATCTAATCTGTCTGTGAACAGATGCTGGAATGAACAGTACCATACAATCCATGAAACACACGTGACAGATTTCACAAAATTTGGACATTCCTAGGTGATGCTTTTTAAAATTATTATTATTACTATTAATAATAATGATGATGAGATTTCTATACCACTCATTAGCTGGAGATCTCTGGGCAGTTTACAAGGCAAACCATAAAACCATAAAATACGATAATGTAATAAACAAACAGTAATATAGAAAACTCTAAGTTTAAAACAGAATAAACCAAAGTAGTAACAAAGATAAAAGCTAGCAGCAGTGCAAAGATCTAAAGACACACTAACAGCACTTTTGGGCACTCTTGACACCACCATTTACATTTCCCTGTCTCAGTTTTTTGTTATGCCAATTGTCCTTTGGAGCAATGCAGGAAATTTAAATGGTGGCTCCATGTTGCCATAGCAGTCCTGACCTCTGCCATCAGGTAAGCCCATCAGAGCCTGCATCGGCACCATTGGCATAGGAAGGTCCTTAACAGAGATCACAATGCTGAGGGTCTTCTCAAAACTAGATTCCCCCAAATCCTGGATCCTTGAGATAAAGACATGCCAATGTCAAAAGGACAAATTGAGTAAGTCGATCATTTGTATGTTGTTGGAATATGGTCATAAGAACTCTGTTGACAATAGATTGGATATGCACTCAAAACAGTGTTGTTGGGTGACTTAAAGGAAATTAAAAAGCAAGATTGGAGTTCCTGATACATTTATTACTCATGTGAAAAGCTCTATGGCTCACAGTGCAAAACTACATATGTTATCTCAATGTTAAGTCCCACTGAGTTCAATGGGGCTCACTCCAAGATTAAAGGATTCTAACCTAAGTATTGTAAGTAAAGGATTCTAACCTAAGTATTGGTTAGGGAGACATGATAGCACTCTTCAAATACTTAAAAGATTGTCACACAGAGGAGGGCCAGGATCTCTTCTCGATCCTTCCAGATTGCAGGACACGGAATAACGGGCTCAAGTTACAGGAAGCCAGATTCCGGATGGACATCAGGAAAAACTTCCTGACTGTTAGAGCAGTACGACAATGGTTGTGGGCTCTCCCACACTAGAGGCATTCAAGAGGCAGCTGGACAACCACCTGTCAGGTATGCTTTAGGGTGGATTCCTGCATTGAGCAGGGGGTTGGACTCGATGGCCTTATAGGCCCCTTCCAACTCTACTATTCTATGATTCTATGATATGAGTCTGTTCCATTAAACATTGGTGTAGTCCATTGCTGAAATGGAGAAACACATTTTGATATATGCACAAGGATATGTTTTGTTACGGGGGCGGGGGAAGGAAAAAGATATCAAGTTTGAATTCAAGTGGCACATTGTGAAGGTAAAATTTACTATGGACATGATTCAGCCAAAGTGAAGCGCTTCTAAGCCCCTTTGATTTCAATGGGGAGATTGAAGCGTGTGTTTAAATGTTTCCAATGAAATTAATTGGAGTGAAAGTGCTTAAATTTGGCCAGATTTGTGCCCATTATGTTAGTTAGAAACTGATTAGGAGGAAACGCTTTGCCGAGAATTAGCATACAACACACAACAGGCAAAATCGATTAGGAGAATACCATCTGGCTGGAAAGTTTGCACCATATGTTTTGACCAACATAGCAAAACAAAGGGTTTTATACTGTCACCACCTTCAGTTCTGTTTTATAAATTACATTCCATTTTATTATAAGTATGAAAAAGATTAGGGAAGGCTTCATTCATCTATGACTGGCTGCCTAATTGGAAAACAGGCGCTATATAAAATTTTAAGAGTGGCACGCAGTGAATAGGGGATCGGTTGGAAAATCCTTTGACAGCTGAAAGTAACAGAAGTCCAGAAACAGCTATAAATTGTTTATTATGTAGATCTTTAATTCTTAATATGTTTTATTCAAATAATTATTTTATGTTTAACATTCATAGTTTATCCTTGATAATCACTAGAGGGAAAATTCTAACATTAAAAAAAATCCTTCAGGGGAAAATGTCACAAAATTCATGTATAATATTGAACACTACTAGTACTATCAAAAATTATTCAGGTTTTTCTTTGTGTTCTTTAGAAAAGGCATTGTTTCATAAAGAATAAATTTTAAATATCAGTTTATATGGGTGTGTGTGTGCGCGTGTGTGTGTGTGCGTGAGTGCGGGTGTGTATAGGTTGCTTTTGGAAAAACAGCATATCAAGTTCAAATGAAATTTAGGAATGTTAATCTCTTTTGCAGCTGCTATTTTTGTTTTATAGTATTGTTACAGCTGTTTTTAATTTCTTTAAAGAAATACTAAACCTTTAGGAGTATTCCCAAGTGAAACACCACAGCACAGATAATTGGTTTCATTGCAATTCAGATTATGAACATCATTTTTCAGTTGTTACTTTCAAACTATATACACAGGGAAATCTGTAAGCCATTTTCTTCATTTCTGCTACTATCAAAAATGTAGAAAAGGTTAACAAAAAAGAAGGGGGAAGCATAGGGGAAGCTTCACAGAGCCTTGCTCTATGCCTAATGAGCCAGTGTGATGTTTGGAAATATTTATGGATCAATATACCGTGCTGACGATGTATGCACAAACATATTGCAAAAGCATTGCTGGTTGAGACATCTACACACGGAGGGCGAAATTCATTAGATTGACATGGGACATTTTAAATTTACACCTATGGGCGGCAGCTGTGCTCCTTCATCCCTTGAGTGTCACTTAAAGGGAGGGCAGACAGTGTAAAATAGGATTTGCATTCTTCTTAAAAGTGCAAATTTCAACATATAGCTACAGCTCTGAGGTTGTTCCTGCACTCGCAACCTTAACTGAGCCTGCTACTGTGTATAGATGATAAAGCGGTACTTGGCTTCATGGTGAACACACTGCTTTATACCGCTATAACACCGTGCCTAATGCACTCTAATCTACATCAAAGTATAATTTTGTAGGCTACCAAATTGGGATGAGATGAAATTTCTCAAGTTTCAAGTCCGGAGAAGAATTTTTTACTATCTCACAGCATTCATGTGGGGAAGCAAAAAAACACACAAAACAGGCTAGCCTTGAATGAGTCTCACAGGATCCGCTACTGCAGGGCAGGGGGAAGGAAAGAGTTTTTGATAGGACTTATTTTACATTCCCAAAGGATTTTCTAGGAAAGGGAAGCTGTTAACCTAAGTATCCTGGCAAGAATAACTTACATCTTCCCTTTTGACTGGTAGGAAGCCAAGGGAAATTTTACCAGCTTCTTCCTGCTGGAATGAAAATCAGAGTTCAGAAGGATTAAAGGCCCTATAGCTAGGTTGAGGGGGGGCGGGGAATACAATTTTTCTTCTATGCATAAAGCCAGTCTTTTTTTCTTTTTGTGAGTGTGTGATTATGATGATGTCAAGAAAAAACAATGACAACTAAGAATAGATGGGAAACAAAGCTAGATATGAATGAAGCATGGTGACGTTATCAAAAGCTTTAAAACAAACACCTGTGCATTGCTACAGAGAAACAAAGATTAAGGCCTACTTCATTCCTTCATACAGGCTAGGAATCCTCTACACATTATGGAGAAGCAGGTGTCCTTGGCCATAGCTAGACAGGGCGATACCCTGGGGTTATCCCTGGGTAGGGTGACCATATGAAAAGGAGGACAGGGCTCCTGTAGCTTTAACAGTAATGTAGAAAAGGGAATTTCAACAGGTGTCAATTGAAGAGGGTGAAATTCCCTCTTCATCACAACAGTTAAAGCTGCAGAAGCCCTGCCCTATTTTGTATCTGGCCACTCTACTATAGCTAGTGTAGCTTTAACTGTTCTGATGAAGAGAGAATTTCACCCTCTTCAATTGACACCTGCTGAAATTTCCTTTTCCACTTTACTGTTAAGGATACAGGAGCCCTGTCCTCCTTTTCATATGGTCACCCTATCCCTGGGGTGGTCCCTCTGCATCCACATGATGCACAGGGGATTCTTGGAGCAGGGAGGGATGATCCCTCCCTTTCCCCGGGATCTCACCTTACCCTTTCAGCCCACTTTTTCTACAGTCTTGGGCTGTTCCCGAGACTGCGGAATGTGTGTGCGGGCATCGCGGTTTGTCCCGGCTCCTCGCAGTTGCTCACAAGAAGCTGGGACCCATGCAAGAGCTCTGTGCCCATTGGGGGTGGGGTGGGGGGAGCAGGAAAAAATATTTAAAATAAAAAACTGACCTTTTGCACACAAGCATTTGTGTGCTCTTCTCCTTTAAGAAAAAACAAAACAAAATCACAGGCATGACATCCTCTCCCTCCGAGGTTGTAGCGTGCTGAGTGTAAACAGAGCGGGCGATCTCACGATAAAAATATCATGAGATCCTCACCCCTCTGTCGCGCTAGACCCAGTAGGTCTAGCTGAGGCCCTTCTCTCCCCAACAAACATAACAAGGAAGTCATACACATATAACTCCTTTCTTTCAAGGCCCTGCTGCATCTTTCTGATTTAGCATTTTCAATTTAGCCAATTTAGCCTTTTCAAAAATGTGTAATTTTAATGTTCTTGCTTTTATTGTTTTAAATTGCTATTTAGCAGATAAAGCGATATATAAATGCTTAAAATATATACATACATACATTTTTGTGCAATCTTTTCCCTTCCGTTTTTGCCAAGGTACAGTTGCACAACACAGGATTCATAGCAAATTGGGGCTAGATCTACACTACTGCTTTATAGTGGTATTGAAATGCACTGATAACTGTTGGGGCACAATCCACATTCCATATACTGCTTTCATAGTCGTATTTCCTGCATTTTACTCCATACTATCCAAAATACTGCCACAAATGTCATTGTGTGTCCTATGAGGTATCAGCAGGTTTCATTTGTATGCATGCAGCACCTGGTGAAATTTCCTCTTTATCACAACAATTAAAGCTGCAGCAGCCCTGCTCTCTTTTTGTCACTTTAGTATAGCACCTGCTGAAATTCCCTGTTCTGTGCAACTGTTAAAGATACAGGAGCCCTGTCCTCCATTCCATATTGTCACCCTAGGGATAGAGTATTACCAGAATGGGATCATGACACAAGATGTAGATGTGACCTGGCTGTCCATATTTACTGCCAGCAGCATACGGGATTCTGTGTAGGAAGAGAAAGGCCCTATGAAGAGAGACTGAAACAACTGGTCATGTTTAACCTGGAGATGAGAAGTTTGAGAGGAGACATGATAGCACTCTTCAAATACACAGAGGAGGGCCAGGATTTATTTATTTATTTATTTATTTATTTATTTAATTAATTAATTTATTTATTTCCATCTCAATCCTCCCAGAGTGCAGGACACGGAATAACAGGCTCAAGTTACAGGAAGCCAGATTCCAGCTGGACATCAGGAAAAACTTCCTGACTGTTAGAGCAGTATGACAATGGAACCAGTTACCTAGGGAGGTTGTGGGCTCTCCCACACTAGAGGCAATCAAGAGGCAGCTGGACAAGCATCTGCCAGGGATGCTTTAGGGTGGATTTCTGCATTGAGCAGGGGGTTGGACTTGATGGCCTTTTAGGCCCCTTCCAACTCTGCTATTCTATGATTCCCTCCCTTTCTACCATGCTGAGTCAAGTGCTAGTCAATGTGTGTGAAAGAGCCACATTGTAGGGATTTGCTTGGGGTCTTCATGGGACTGGAGTTGGGAGCTCACTTAATCTGATGCTTCTCTCCAGACCTGCAAGTCAAAGCACAACATTCCTAGTAACAACTAAATCTATCAGCAGGGACTGAAAAATTGTTTGAGATTATTATTCATACAATATTCTACATGTTCTCTTATATACTGGGGGATTGATTGATACAAATGGCATTCCTAAAGATTTTTTTTTTAATGAAGACAAGGATTGAGTCATTTCTGAAGCTGTGAAGCCCATCTTATATAAGAGTACAGTAGCAAAAGGCTTATTACTAGCCATCCACCAGATGTCTTTTGCTCATTTTTGTTTAAAACCGAAGCTTGAGCAGTATAGATGTGCAGAACACTTTGAAACTTCAAACAAGTTCAAAGCTCGAGCTTTAATAGCAATTCATTTCCTCCATGCCCAACAGGCAGGGCAGCCTCTGCACTAGCAGGATGACAGACAAATGGTGTGGCGTGAAGGCAGGCCCCAGCCGAGCCATGTGGTTAGGCTGTCGCTGCCAGCAGGAGGCAAAGGGGTTGGAGGGGGAAATTGGAGCAGGTGAGGGCGGGGGTGGGGCCACACCACATGCAAATTTCAGAGGGCGGATTCACTCTGCATGAGCCAGTTCATGAGCCCCTCCATGGTGAGGGGACTGACAGGCAAAGAAGTGGGAGAAGAGCAGGACTACTAGTGCCCATGAAGACATGGGCTTTACGAAAGTACAAAAAAAAGGGGGGGGAAGCTTAATAAAACTCAATTCTGCTGCTTTCCTTGATAAATCTCACCATAGAGGAAGAGGATGATAGGGACATCACATTTTGAAGAGGTTTTCAGAAATGCAGAGCCTAGAATTATGCATTTGGGCGATGTTTCCTGTAATCCGTACCTGCATCAGAAAGCAGCACCACACAATGAGAGATGTAAAGGCAGATGTTACTGAAGAAGAGTTATCAAGGGAGAGTGTGAGGGCCTTGCTGGAGGGCGTTGCAAGATAGTAGCAAAGTCAGACAGCTTCTACTTTATCACTGTGAGAAGATGTGAGGTTCCAGAGTGGCTAGATTGGCCTAGTATGACCATGGCTCACACTACCAGTGACCCAGAGGTGATGCAAGCCGTTCAGGAGACAGGCTTCCCTTTGAGTACCACTCAACAGAGAATACCCTTTTTGTAATACAAGTATAAAACTTACTTTGGTTAGATGGGCATTCAAGTTTAAAATGGTTCTTCATGGCCTCTTCTGTGACTTAATAACATTTAAACATAAGAGATGATTGAGGGGGGGAGCATTAAAATGCCTCTTGTTATCTTGATCACTTCATTCCCTACCAATTTTTCAATCCACTTTTGTGCAATGGGTGGAGTGGCATCTTGTCTATGTGCCTAAGTCATTATGAATAAAAAGGCCTTGCTCCAATATGTCAGCTATAGCCTGATGCTAACTATATTTACTTGAAAGCTCCATTGGAATGTTGATTCCATCTGAATTTACATCTAAGTCCTAGAGTCAAGAGGCACAATCCGATTCATCTGGATGTGTAGCTTGGCTCTAAAATGCACAACTCCTTTTTGTATAAAGTTTTCACCAAACACATCAGTCCTGACATGTAGACAAAATGGAGGAATACTTTCCTGCTCAATCTCTCAGACCATGCCAAATGTTGGAAATGTCTGGTCTGCCTACAGCCTAATGAGCAACTGAGCAATTGTCATCTTTTGCGATATTGGCATAATTTATTTCACTCTTGCTGTTTTCACCGGTCTTATTGTTTTTTACTCTCTTCATTGAAGAACTTTGATTTTTGGCTTGCAGGAATCTGAGTGTTCCTCCTTAGAAACCATTATTTTGTTTATCGTTTAACACCAAGTGAAATGGAACAGAATGAATCAGATGGGCAGAATGTTGTTTTGAAGTCATTTAATAAAACATAAGTGAGATGATATTCTTCCGCATCTGGCGTGGCGCTCACTGACCATTTTTATTCACTGAAGTGCATAATAAGCTGAAAGCATGAATCACACTCTGATAGCTGAACATGTGAGGTTATGTTGGCACGATGTGTGAAGCATGCTAGAAGAGTCAATGCGCTCCAGTGGTCTGTCCTTGAGTCAGCTAATGAGGTGTGTCCCGAATTATTTAAATTTATGTGCTTGGGAATGATTTGTTTCGTACATTTACAAGTCACTTGCCCTTAAAATAAAGAAACAACATCTTCTTTTAGATTTTATTCCCCTATGGAAAATATTGTTCTCTTCTTTGAAGGCTATAAAATAACAGAGGTAAACCAAACATTTTGCAAGTTGCGGGGTAGGGGTGGGGGAACAGGACATAAATACTTCAACTTGAAAATTCAAAACATGAAAGAAAGTGAATCGAGTGCCAGATAAAGATTGATTTTTGACTGGTTGAAAATCTGTCAGATGTAGAGCAAATCTACATTGTGAAATGCTAAATGCCTATGGGTACCACAGTTCTTCTGCTGTGTCTTCTATCAGTAGAAGCTGGAGTATGAAGGTCTGCATTTCTTCATATCCAAGCCTGTCAGACAATGGTGTGGTGGTCTGTTTTGAAGTGCAGGCACTCCTCATTACAGACCCGCAAGGAGACCTCACAAATTCAGGGAGCTGTGGTGCCAGAGTAGTGTTGTGTTTCCCAGAATGCTCGTATTTTCAATGGGAGGTAAATGACGAGGCTTACTAAGCGATCCACAAAGCTTTTATTAAGCAATAAATGTCTCTTCTACCTGAATAGAGTCTAACCTCTTGGAAACGTCCCCCTAGGCAAAACTATGCAAACTAAGCAAGACAATTATCTATTCAAGAAGAAGAAGCTACTTCTCAAAATGCCGGTAACTTCAGAGCGCCTAGTGCGGTGGGAGGTTCTGGCGTAATCTCTGACTTTCTCAAGCCTTCTTTTTGCGCCATGCGTTTCAGCTTCTGGTGGACCCTAGCATCAGCTAGTTTTTCGGGACGCTCGCCCCCGGAAGAAAACTCACTTCCCCCTGAGTGTGTAGGATTTGGCCTTGAGGAGATAAGCTCTGGAAAGGGCTGACTCCCAGCTGGGGAATCGCCTGTGAGAGCTTCCTCCCCCACTGGTACAGGCTAGCTGGTGTCTGGCGCTGCGTCTTCTAGTTCTGAATCTGATTCTGAGTGATTACCTGAAACACCTTCTCCCAAAACAGGGGCAGTAGGGTTAGACATGACAAGTAGCCACATTGGTCTGCCAACAGTTGGTTGATCCATATCAACAAATCAATCCTAGTAGTTTCATCTCCACCAGGAGCAGATCTTATATAAAGCAAACGGGTCTTAACTGCCCCTTCAAGACCAAAACGTCCTAAAATGCTTTGCTTTCCAACAGGGAACAAGATATTGTTGCTGGAAAAATTAATTTCACCCCAGCTACTGCAACAACTTCAGCAAAGCTCAAAGGGAACAAGGAATTTGAAGGAGTGCAGTAGATGATCTCAGCATCCCCACTAATAATAAATAAATAAATCCCAGTGCTGCATCCCTGTGAGACTTGGTTCCACTACACCACTGCAGGCAGAATGATGTGGCTGCTCTAACACCACAGTTGCTCCAGTCTGCAGTACAAATTGGTGCAGGACCAATGTTCCCCACTTCCACGATCAGCACTCATGGGGCACACGACACTGATGTGTACCGCAATTTCAGAGTGTTGTTGTGGGAGCACGTGTGCCCTGTTACGCCGCTTGCGCAAATGGATCAGCAGAAGTGGGTGGTGCTGGGCAGAGGACATGGCTATAGGGCAGAGTTTTTTTTAATGACTTCTGGGCAGATGCACAGCAACACATGGGGGATATAAACTCTGTCGAATATGCTTTCCTGCACAGAGATATGTTTTTTATTAAAACACACACACACACACACACACACGGCAGTAAAACATGCCAATACCCAAAACGTGTGGCAACGGAGGACAGGTCCACTCCCACACACCTCCTATATCTATGCACATGCCCCTCACAGCTGATTGGCTATTTGCTGAACCCAGAGCACATGGCGAACAACAACCACCTCACAAAAGGGGGGGCACACTGCAAATGTTCTTCAGAGTGGAAGCAAGAGAGTCAGAAAAACTATGGGCCTTGTTAGACCTGCTGGATAAGCCGGCAGGGAGGAGGGGTGACAGTGCGCTAGAGCTAGCGCGCACCGTCGCCAGCTTCTAGACCTACGATGCAAAGGGGCAACGGGAAGCCCTGTAGCGTCGGCAATTATTTTATTTTTTTTAGTTAAAGGGGCCATGTGCGCCGGAGAGCCGCCGGACAAGGTAAGTGGGTTTTTTTTTAAAAAAATTAAGCCCCCCCACTCCCCCTGCCCCTGATCCCCCCACAATTCCTGATGCCCCCCCTGCCCGCTCGGCTGTCCTCCCCCCATCCCCCATGCCCGATGCCCTGTCCCCGGCTCTCCTTCCCTCGCCCCCATCCCCTGTCTCCGGCTCTCCTTCCCTCGCCCCCATCCCCTGTCTCCGGCTCTCCTTCCCTCGCCCCCATCCCCTGTCCCCGGCTCTCCTTCCCTCGCCCCCTTCCCCTGTCCCCGGCTCTCCTTCCCTCGCCCCCATCCCCTGTCTCTGGCTCTCCTTCCCTCGCCCCCATCCCCGATGCCCGGGTCTCCTTCCCTCGCCCCCATCCCCTGTCCCTGGCTCTCCTTCCCTCACCCCCATCCCCTGTCCCCGGCTCTCCTTCCCTCGCCCCATCCCCTGTCCCCAGCTCTCCTTCCCTCACCCCCATCCCCTGTCCCCGGCTCTCCTTCCCTCGCCCCATCCCCTGTCCCCGGCTCTCCTTCCCTCACCCCCATCCCCTGTCCCCAGCTCTCCTTCCCTCGCCCCCATCCCCTGTCCCCGGCACTCCTTCCCTCGCCCCCACCCCCTGTCCCCGGCTCTCCTTCCCTCGCCCCCATCCCCTGTCCCCGGCTCTCCTTCCCTCGCCCCCATCCCCGATGCCCGGGTCTCCTTCCCTCGCCCCCATCCCCTGTCTCTGGCTCTCCTTCCCTCGCCTCCATTCCCTGTCCCCGGCTCTCCTTCCCTCGCCCCCATCCCCGATGCCCGGCTCTCCTTCCCTCGCCCCCATCCCCTGTCCCCGGCTCTCCTTCCCTCGCCCCCATCCCCTGTCCCCGGTTCTCCTTCCCTCGCCCCCATCCCCTGTCCCCGGCTCTCCTTCCCTCGCCCCCGTCCCCGATGCCCGGCTCTCCTTCCCTCACCCCATCCCCTGTCCCCGGCTCTCCTTCCCTCGCCCCCGTCCCCGATGCCTGGCTCTCCTTCCCTCGCCCCCATCCCCTGTCCCCAGCTCTCCTTCCCTCGCCCCCGTCCCCAATGCATGGCTCTCCTTCCCTCGCCCCCATCCCCTGTCCCCGGGTCTCTTTCCCTCGCCCCTGTCCCCGATGCCCGGCTCTCCTTCCCTCGCCCCCATCCGCCATCCCCAATGCCTGGCCTTCTCCCCCCTCTCTCCTGCCGGGTCCGGCCTCCCCCCCCCGCACCTCTCCCCCCCCCCCGGGATCCCCAGGCTGAGGAAAAGCCAGGCCAGAAGCGAATTCGCTTATGCCGGCTTAAGGCAGGTTTTAGCGCAGCCTGACCCCGGATTCCCCTGTGCATCATCTGGATGCACAGGAGGGAAACCGGGCCTCACACCGCGCTAACGCCTGGTCTAGCAATGGCCTATGACAAAAGCAGTCAGGGATATTCTGTGAAAACAGAGAGGTGCAGCTGAGATCACCGTGAGAGCAGGTGAACATCATGTGCCCCACTAGGGATGACTGCAATACAATACTGCAATAAATGGCTGGTGTAGACTGCCCCTTAGTCACACCGAGAGAGTCCCATTAAAATCCAGGAGGCTTAAATTTGTCATAGACTTAAAACCTATTAAGTTCAGTGCATCTGCTCCAAGTCTGGATACAACCCAGTATCTCCAAGATTTGGGATATACATGTGTATCAAATTGAAGCCACAATTCTAAGCATAAGTGGGGAATGCTGGGAGTTGTAGGAATTTTTTTTTCTATCTAAACATGCATAGGACATATCTATACTAACAAGTGTCAGGTGGGGGAGGATATTTTGGATCCCCTGATCTAGTCTCAGACACAGCACTCCAAACTTGGAGTGGGGAATCTGGGCTCCAACCCCTCTCTCCCTTGCAGCCAGTGCAGAGAGAATCAATCAGGCTGTCTCTCTGAGGATAGGAACACAACTTTAGAAAGGGTGGTAAAGGTGGCATTCTTGTTAGCTGGGAGGGGAAGAAACTGAAGAGGCTGGCATATGGGCCTCTCCAAACTCCTTCCCTCCCCCTCCAAAATGCCCCAGCTAGATGGACTAAAAAGCCTCTCTAGCAAAAATGCACAGCGGGAGGATAGGGAGGCAAAAATTACCTCTGCTGCACCTCCCACTCTGCACTGGACAATTGTTAATCTCCAGCCACTGCATTGGATGATTGTTAGCCTTCGGAGTTTATGATCATTGAGGGCAGAAGTAATCAGATTGTGCCCTTAAAGTTTTAATTCTGTTCCTAGTTAGAGAACTCAAGGATAATATGTTGTAAGGAACTTGCCATTCCAAGGGGAAAACTCAAATCTATAAATTATGATGTAAACCCAGGATTCACAACCCTATGTTTACATTGGGCCTGTTCAGACAATACATGAAGCCATTGTTAGGCTGCTAACACTTTTGCAGCAAATGGTTAGTGAGTGTGTTTAAACTCTGGTTATGTAACTACCATGATTAGGAATGGTTCACATGACAAACTAAGCCATCATGTTTAGCTTCAAGTGCTTAACCACAGTGGCTTAGCGTGTCATCTGAACAAGGTCATTGCAAAACTAAGGCAAGGGCATGAATACTGGCAGGCGAGAACTAGTAGGGAAGAGGAATAACACTCAACCTTTACTTATCCATCTTTACTCCATCGGGCTCCTCCTTGCCCTGAACTGTTTCCATTCCAGCAAGTGATTGTAAGCAGTTGAGCTTTAAGAATTGTGCCTGGGTTTGTTTGTTTTCCTCTTCCTTCTCCATTGCTTTTTCTTTTGTCTTGTGTCATTTAGATTGTAAGCCTGCACAAAGGAACTGTCTTATTTTATTGAGCACATGTAAGCCACTTGGATAGCCTATTCTAGCTGGTGGGGTACAAATGCTACAGATAGGCCCTGTTCAGACGACAGCCTAAGCAACAGTGGTTAAGCCTTTTGAGCTAAACATTATGGCTTTGACTGTCACATGACCATTCCTAACCATGGTGGCTTCATCACCACAGTTTAAACATGTGCACTAACCATTTGCTGCACAAGGGTTAGTGGCCTAGCTATGGTTTAGAATGTTGTCTGAACAGGCGCAAAAATAACAAATAGTTCAGAAGCATCCCAAGTGCTTTCAATACAGGACAACTATCTATTATTTAAAATATGATTTGTAAAAAGTTTGAGTTATGGACTACCCACGTTCCCTATTTTGAGCCTAGCCAGAAGACATTTCTCTAGAGGGACATTCTGAGACTTTACCCATGGCTAGTCCCACAATGCTTTTAGAATACCCGGCTGCGGCTTAAAACACATGAAAATGGGATCTGGGAAGTGTAATATATGCCTCTACACCAGATGCTGGGGATTAAAGGGGATGACCATGAGCCTCCTACCCTACCTGTGAACTTCCCAGAAGCATCTGGCTGTCTACTGACTGTAGACAGAATGCTGAGTGATATGGACCATCCTTTTGACCCAGCATTGTGAATCTCATGTTCTTATGCCTTTTTCCAAGAGCAGACGGATGACCTCCAGACAGACACACTTTCAGAAGTTCATCCTACACTCAGCAGCTCTCAGAAAAAGATGTGTCTTGCACTTCTTGGGTTACATGTCCATCTGTGTCTTCTAAAATAGCATGGGAAATGGCATCTCTGATAAAAATCCATTTGAAAGCAACAAACTTATAAAACGATACAAAAAAGGGTATTTGTGCTAAAAGAAACATCTCCTAAGGATGGTTTTATCAGCAAGCACTCAGTGAAACTTGGGTTCCTTCTTGCTCAGCACTTATCAGCTTGGATATACTAACAGGAAAGTCCCCAGCACACCAGCTGCAGGATCTATCATCCTTTTCCTGGGCAACAACAACAAAAATCCTATAAGGAGCATCAAGCAACAAAGGTGTTATTTTGAAATGGCAATCATGTAATTTTGGTCAGGGTTCACCAATGCCCAATCCTGGAGACTGTTTTTCATACTAAGTCCCAAATTGTGAACTGCATTAGCATTGGCTGAGAATCCCTGTATCTGCAGGTTAGCTAGAGCATAGGTTGTTTCTGATCATAGGTCTTATTACGGGATAACCACAGCCAGTCAACACCCATTTAGGATGAGGAGACAGGAGTTGCTGGTTAGATACGGCATCCTCTTGGAAGGCTGGAATCCCTATGCTTCACATTTTACAAATGAAGCAGTGGAAATGACTTAACCTGGACAAGTCCTACCGAAATTAGTGGACCTGTCTCAGTCAGAGCTCATAAAGCTGTTTGAGGGCTGCAGTCCCAAAGTTTAAAGGAAACTCCACTAAAATGTTTGCACATTTGAAAGAAATGATGTGACAAGTGGTAGCATTTTGAGGAAAGTGACAGCTGATCAGAGCCCTTCATTTCTAAATTCTGTTGACAGGACAAAGAAATGAGGGGAAAGATGGTGCGTGCCTTGATTTCACATAATTCTTGGTGCAGATTCTGTATGAGCACATGGTGGGATGTAGTTCTCTCAGAGGGTTAAGTGCTTTAAATGGATGTGAAATTTGAGCACACTCCTAAAGTGGGAACTCTCTGGAGAAAACTTCATGCATTTTTTATTTCTTGAGTAAAATAAAAAAAAGAAGTTTGATTCAATATACAGATGTTTTCTTCTTTGATGTTTGAAAAGCTCTGGGAAAACACATCTAACAGCTCTCAGCTGTATTTGTTTAGCTCAGGTAGCTAGAGATTTACGACAACACGGAGTTGAGAGAACAACTGCATTGCTAGTGGAATTGTTCTCCAAGAGACTGAACAGTAATTTCAAGCCAAATAGAGCTTCAAAGTGGAAATTTATCTGTAGCAAATGTGTCTTACTTTCTATATTGATAATAGGAACTACTGATGATTCCCTTTTTTCATAATAGATTCCAAATTTGGTGAAATTACATAGTAGTCAAAGGCATGCACCAATGCTGTTGAGGAACATTATACGCAATACCCTTGTGCTAAAAGAAAAAAGAAAGACATTCTGATGAAAGTGTTGTCAAGCTCATGGATTTCCTTGAGACCACAGACGTATTTCTTTCTTTTTTTACTGTTAAGTTTTCCTTTAAAAACAAAATGCTCCTAGTCAGATGTCATTTGATCAGTTTTTGATAGTTAATCTGCCTTTTGTAGGACCAGTGCTGATAGCAGTGAATAAAGATTGATAACCCAATCAGGGGGTAAGCTAAGAAAAAGTGGCATGGTTCCAGAAAGTTAAATAGACAACGGCCCTGTTCAGGCATCCTTCTTCTAGGTTTAAACAACCTTACAAGGATGGAGGAACAAGGAGGAGCATGTTAACTCCGCCCACCTCATAACCATCTCAATCACCCTCCGCAACGTGGTAGGATACCCTCTGAAGGGAGCAGCTTTTTCTACTTGTGTAGAATTGGGTTCTACATCATGTGGAGGGGTGGCTACAACATGATTAGAGAAGGCTCCCTACTTCAGAGGGTGACTGGGGCCATTTCTACACCTGCCTTTTTCCCCGGGATCGTCCCAGGATCATCCCTGTGCATGCAAATGACACACAGGGGATCCCGGGAGCAGGCAGGGACAATCCCTCCATTTTCCTGGGATAATCCTTAGGTGTAGAAAGGGCCTGGAACTGCTATGAGGGAGCAGAGCTAATGTGCTCATCCAAGTTCTCCCTGCCTCACATTTTGTTTAAACTTAGAAGAAAAACACTGTAGGGGATCAGCATTGTTGTTGTTGTTTCTTTTCTAAAGAAATGTTATTGTAATGTTTTTAAACTGCCTCAAGCACCAATGGATATTTATTTATTTTTATTTATTTATTACATTTTTATACCGCCCAATAGCCAAAGCTCTCTGGGCGGTTCACAATGGATGGTGTTGGTGGTAAGTTGAGGGGGGATATAGCCCAGGCACAGAAATAATATACAGCATACTAATGAAATAAATAGGCATAAAGTGATATCATATTGTTGTAATATGCATCTGCTGACACATATGCATAGAAGCATAACAATGCAACTTCACTTTATTGCATTGAATCAAACCATAGTAATCAAAACCCTCATTATTCTGAATGGTTTAGAGTAGCATTCCCCAATCCGGTGCTCTCCAGGGGGCCGACTACACAATGCCACCTTTAGAGTGACATAATAATAATAATAATAATAATAATAATAATAATTCTTACCCACCTCTCCATCCTGATCAAGGCAGGAAACAACAACAAGTACAAAATACACAAAATATTCATTAAAAACATAGTATACATTGTTAAAACTTCCTTAAAAAGAAAAATACTAAAAAGCATCTTAAAAGCATCCTAACATTTCACTGGATAGGCCTGCCAGAAGAGATCAGTCTTTATAGCTTTCTTAAATTCTGAAAGACTGTTAAGTTGACGAATCTCCTCCAGCGGCCATTCCACAGTCTGGGAGCAGCAGAAGAGAAGGTCCTCTGGATAATACCTGTCAGCCTAGTTTTGGCTGGCTGAAGGAAGTTCTTCCCAGAGGACCTGAGTGTACGGAAGAAGGTGATCCCATAGGTAGCCTGGACCCAAACCATGTAGGGCTTTAAAGGTGATAACCAACACCTTATACTTTGCCCCTAAACTAATCAGTAGCCAGTGAAGAGATTTTAAAACTGGTGTAGTGTGGTCACCCCTAGGTGTACCAGTGACCAGCCTGGCTGCCATATTTTGAACTAGTTGAAGTTTCTGGACTAGGCACAAAGGTAGCCCTATGTAGAGCACATTGCAGAAGTCGAGCCTCAAGTTATAAAAGAGGGCAGGGCTCCTGCAGCTTTAACTGTTGTGATGAAGAGACAATTTCACCAGGTGCTGCATGCATGCAAATGACACCTGCTGAAATTCCCATTTCTACACAACTGTTAAAGATACAGGAGCCCTGTCCTAGTTTCCATATGGTCACTCTAGCCAGCTTCACTGCTGATTCCCCCCAAAACCCACAGCATCCCAGTTGTGAAGTGACAAGCACTGGGATACATGGGAAGGATTGAACGTGAAATGTCCTGCTTTCCCCCCTTGCTCACATGCTCTTAAACTGAAATGGAGGAATTAGTTCTGAGTAGACATGCAAACATCCACCCTTCCCACCCCTCCCCTTGTGGTGGGAGGGGTGCCCCTAAGTGCACAACTGTACAAATGTGAAATAGTGCAGCAGTAAAGACTAGAAATGCTGCGATTGAGCCCATGTTTGCAACAGCGCAGTTTAAAAGTAGCAGGGCTGGCTCCCATCCCTACTCCTGTACTTGGCAAAATGCAATGGAAGGGAATGAATTACTTCCAGGTAGCCATGTTTAGCAATCTGCTCTCACCCCAGGTTTAGCTAACTGCTCTCAACCCACCTGCACCCCACACAACTTTCCCTTTGGCCAACTTTCCAACGATCAGGGCGGCATCCAACAGCCCACACCAAAGTCAGCTGGGGTCACATGGACTCCAAAACTGCACTGAATAGGGTGAACATATGAAAAGGAGGACAGGGCTCCTGATTCTTTAACCGTTGCATAGAAAAGGGAATTTCAGCAGGTGTCATTTGTATATATGGAGAACCTGGTGAAATTCCCTCTTCATCACAACAGTTAAAGTGAAGGAGCTATACTAGAGAGACCAGATTTAAAAGAGGGCAGGGCACCTACAGCTTTAACTGCTGTGATGAAGAGGAAATTTCACCAGGTTCTCCATATATACAAATGACACCTGCTGAAATTCCCTTTTCTATGCAACTGTTAAAGTTACAGGAGCCCTGTCCTCCTTTTCATATGGTCACCCTAGCACTGAATCCACAGTAATGGAGAAATCCATCACAAAATGAGTTTGGCAGGGGGTGGGTGGGGTGTATTTAAGGCAAGAAATGCCATGCGAGCTATGGAGACAGGCATGCGTCACCTAACACGATCAACTTGGGGGTGGAGTAGAACTGGAGTAAAAGCTCTATGTAGGTACCCTGTGGATGTGTTGGACTACAACTCCCTAGATAGCACAGCTAATGGACAGTGCTGGCTGGGGATAATAGAAGTTGTACATCAACACCCTAGAAGGCATCAGGTTGGGGGAAGACTGGTTTAGGGATAAATCCAAAATTTTCTCTGGTCACACCACCTTCAGACAAAAAAGGAATGGCAGGTCTAATTGTGCCTCAAATTTTGCAGAGGTCAAAGAAACTGTCTCACAGAGGCAGTTTAGGTAATAGACTTGTTACGTTTGTCCCATTTTGTCTTTAATAGTTAATGTGGATCTTTCTGTGGGTTTACAGGTGTCTGGATGGAGGAAAGCAAGCTATGCTATAAGAAGAAACTAAAAAAAAAAACTATGTGAAAATTTGCTGAGCTGCATCATGTAACATGTGGATCACAAAACCCATATCTAAGACCCGGGAGCTCTGTCTGTCTTCCAGTGGAGGAACAGAGCCCTTGTGTCTTTACTCTGCTCATATAAATTGAATAAATGTCACTCTTGTTGAAGAGAAATGAAGAGTAATTGATTTTTCACTATATCTGAGTTCACTGTAAGTAGGTTTCAATGTACGTGGAGTTGTTTCCCGCTACCAGGCCCATACTTTTTCCAAAACAGACAGATTCTCTTAATAACAGGTCCCTAAGCTGAGCACATGAAAGCAATTAAATAGTAATTACACAACTAATTAGAAAGCCTATAAAGATGCAGGCCTGCATCTAAACAACATCATTAACTAGAGACCGTAACCAACATAATTACTTTGTTGCTGCTGATGGGGGCCATTGCTGATGAAGATGGGACATGCAAAGATGGAGGGTGAAATGACAAAAAGGACACATTTTGTCAGCAGAAATACGTTGCATCGTTCAAAGAAAGGGTGAATTAACTCTTCGATCAGAAGTGCTTGGCATGCACTCGTTTTACCATTTCTAGGCTCTGTTTCACTAATCCAAAAAGAGTTCTCCGATCTTCCTTGCCAATACTTCCACCTTCTACCTTTTATTCAGGGATGCTGTGAATCTCTGTGAGTGCAGGGAAAGTGTAGATTGTAGTACTGGACAGAGAATTTAGCTTGACCAAAGTCTTAGCAGTTTCCCATTGATTGGGAAAAGGCCCTGTAAAAATATTTCATCTCTCTATGATTTTCAAAACTAAAATGAATTATGTAAAATAAGAAATAAATATATATACAGTATATATATGCTAATTAATGTCATAATCTAAACAGGTCACAAAAGACCCACTCTTACCTTCCCACTTTTCATTTGAAGGCTGGATTGCTGTGCAAGACTTGCTGTGATTCAGACTCAAACAACATGTTATGATAATTACATAACGCACGGCTAATCCCTCTGTGCTTTACCACGCATCTAGCTTGCCTGGTCGGGAGGAGGTCATTGTGTTATGGAGAGAACAGACGTGGGCAGTCGCGTTTGGCATTTGCTGTATGGTGCCACCAGCTTGGGGTGGTCATTACGCGCCTTGGGGGGGGGTCATCATGGGCCTTAGTCTGAGGGGGGGTCTCCCTTCAAGACTCTTGTAGCCCAGCTCCCTCCTTCCCTGTGTGCAGTGTGGGATCTGCTGGTTGCCTTTTCAGGAACTGAGTTGGAATGTATGACTCATAGTATGGCTTGGGCTATGAGTCTTTTTGCCTACTTCTCACTGTAAGTGGGGCGGGAGTGTTTCATAGGCAAATCTGGTTCCGTTTTGACTGTTAGGTTAATTTGGTCACATTTCAAGGCTGTTAGGCTGTTAGTGGAGGGCATTAGAGATGGTAAGCATTCTGAAGCACCATTTTAGTGACACATGATGCCTGAGGCCTCCCACTCAGGGTTTTGCATTGTTACCTGTGAGGCCAACTCACCTTACCCACCTGGTGTTTTGTGGCCCAGGAGGGTCTGACACTGGAAGGCCTCCCTTCCCCAAATGGGATAGTGACCTTATAGATGCCACTCAGCAGGCATAGTATATATATGCATGCCTCGTTAGTTGTCAGCATGGATATCCCCTTTGCAGATTTTCAATAAATGAGGCCAAACTATTTATACCATATACAGGTGTCTCGTCTCTTTATTTCCCCTGTTCTTTTCACCCACAACAAGACCACAGCATGCTGGGTGGAGAGGATTAACATTTCCTTCCTGCCCCCCATTTGCTTTCCACCCCCTAGCCTGCACACACACACACACACACACACACACCACAAACATTCATATTCTGCTCTTCTAGAGTTATTTCCTGCTTTTGATTCCATATTATCCAAAATACCCCAACAGATGTCATTGTGTGCACTATGGGGTATAAATGTGCAAGAGAATATAGGCCATAGCTAGACCTAAGGTTTATCCCTGGATCATCCAGGGGTCAAACCTGTTCATCTAGGTGACACACAGGGGATCCAGTGCTCAGGCAGGGGCGAACCCTGGATGATCCCAGGATAAACCTTAGGTCTAGCTGTGGCCATAGTGTCACCATGATGGGATTGTGTCAATATGACATGAGGTATAGATCTAGCCCTGCTTAGCTTCAGCAAGATGGATACATCATGTGCCTTCAGATAGTGCCCTGGTAGCCTATTTACATGTATTTTTAACATGACAAAGGTCAAAATAGAACACCTATCATCAGTAACATTCAACATATATAATTTACAATCATAGATCTTGCTCAAATAGAAACACATCTGGAATGAAGCAGTCAATAGACTAGTGTGCACTAGATCTTCTATTCCTGAGGAATTGTTCTGATCAATGTGGAATACTGACCAGGAGAACTATCCCGATTAACATTTCACATCAAAGCAACCCCACCCCCAAATGGCCACCTGTAGCACTGGACTCATCTTTCTACTTATCCAAGGGGTATCAGTCCAGAACACTTGTTATCTAACTTATCGTTGTAAGTCAGTGCTTTAAAGTCTTTGCTTTCACTAGTCTTGAGATTTCACTGTCAATGGCTACAGTGTTTGGCATGATTTATCTCTACTTTTGTCATGTCTACTAATAACAAATCTCAGCATCACTGCGCAGTAATTAAATGTTTATTTAAAATATTCAGGAGATCTCAAGAACATATGGTGACTGTAACTGCCTTGTCAAAATTACCAGAACTGCTGCTGTATTAAATTATTCATTTATTCGGGGTGCAGAATTTTAACAAGGTTTCATATTGCATTTATCTTGATTGCATTAAATCAATATCACCAACCTGAGAATCATATTTTAATTTTTCTCCTAACCTTTGTTAGTGGCAACTGCCTTCTCTGCTTTCTCATTGCCTCAACTGAAGCAATATCATATAGTTGCACAGAGCTGCTACTAGTTGCCTGGAGAAGGAGGAGGAGTATTATTCATTCCTAGTAATGGTAGTAGCAGCAGTAGTAGTAGTGATACTAGTAGTGGTGGTGGTGGTTGCTGTTGTTTGAGGATTTTAGTCTAAGGTTTTAACAACCCTTGCATGTGATTTCAAAATACATTATACCTCTACATTTCAATAAAAGGTGGTTTCAAATGCACATTTGCTAATTGTCCATTTAAAAATGGGTAGCATGGTGTCTCTAACCTAGGGATGTGCATACAAGCAAAACTCAATTTCACGGAAGTTCGCGTGTCCATCTCAGATTGCATCTTTTTTCACATGAAAATGTATGTGTATTTTCATGCATATTTTTTTTCCCAAATGTCTGCATCAATTTAGTGCATCTTTGACATCTCATAGGGTCCATGCATATTTTTTTCAAAACAATACATTTTCATGCAGGTTTTTTTAAATGGTGTAGAATGCATTGGGTGGTGGGGTCTACAAATCACACCACAAGCTTGGAATTGTACAACACTTGCCTTGGAGTCCATGTTTTTTCCAGAAAGGGCAGATAGGTAGATCCTGATCAAAAATGAACTGAAATGAATGCATTCCTACTCTAACTTCATGTAGTACTTTGGCCAGATTGACAGCCAGTTGTGACAATGCATTTAGCACTGCAAAACAGTCTTCCTTTGAATGGTTAACATGCAGCAGAACTAAACAAGCTGAGTAGAATTAGTTGAGTTTTGTAGAATCTCTCTCACACACACATCTTTTTTTCCACAAAAGCGAGGATTTCATCTGGTGAGGAGGGTGTGTCATGTTATCAAGACTGACCCATCGAAACCTCACAGTCTAGAGCAGATTTTTGCCTTGTGTGGAATTCCATGACAGTAGAGAAGATGTTTATTTCAACCCACACACAATGACAAAGAGGCAACCATTAAAGGAAATACAATACCAAAAGGACTATAGAAATATTAAAGTGGGGAGAAGGGACAATACAGACATTCTGTATTGTGGAATTGGACGTCTGGATGTGTATATGGAGCAGGAGGTGCACATTGACATGTTAAAATTCATGTCCTCCAGTGACAAGTGGGCAAAGATAAGGAAAGAGGGGAGAAAGGGCCACTGAATTGCTTCCTGATCCCAGAGCACAGATAATTGCTAGATTTTCATAAAGCATAAATGTTGGAAGAAGGAAGAAAGGGAAAATAGCTGAACTATGGAATTTGCTACCACAAAACGTAGTGATGACCACCAATTTGGATGGTTTCAAAAGGAGTTAGACAAATTCCTGGATGGGAAGGTTATCAATGGCTACTAATCCTGGTAGTTATATGGTATCTCCAGTATCAGAGGCAGTATGCCTATGTACACCAGTTGCTGGGGAACATGGGCAGGAGGGTGCTGTTGTACTCTCCTGCTTGTGGATTCCTGGTCAACAACTGTTTGGCTACTGTGTGAACAGAATGCTGGACTAGATGGATCCTTTGTCTGATCCAGCATGGCTCTTCTTAAGTTCTTATGTTCATAACCGGTCCATTCAACATAATGGCCCCCCCTGCCAGTTGATGTCAGGCAGCCACCAACATTGCTCTGATTTTGGCATCTGCTAAAGGCATTCTTATTTAAAGATGCTGTTCCTCAGAAAAACACCTGCCACAGTTTTATTGGTACAATTTGGTCTTTTTTTAAAAAAAATACTTTTTTTATTGCTATTCACCACTCAAAGTGGAGTCTATACATGTGATTGTTTTAGGCAGATATGTGGATAGCAGTAGGATAGAAGGATAGTAGACGGAGAAATTGGTTTGGTTTGCATTTTACCTAATTCTGCACTTTCAAACCAATAAGTGAACTGAAGCTCAGTTATCTTTTCAAATTTGCATTTCTCTGAATTTTGCAATGGAGTACTCCAATCAAAATATGCATGCGAAAATGCCTATATTAAGGGGAAGTGCACACAAAAATGCACTTATTCATGAAAATAACATAAAATGCATTATGTTAGGAAAACTATTTGCAAAAATATGCAAAGATGGCAATATAAACACTTGTACACAAAATGCACATGTACACAAAATGCACAGAAAAATGTTTTTTTAAATATATATATATATATATATATATATATATATATAAACTGTTTTTTAAAATTCTCAAAGTTCAGGATAAACCAAACATAAGACTGGAAATATTTGAGACAAACTGAAGTTATATTTGTAAAAATGAGAAACTAAGAAAAACTGAAACTCATAGTTTTGTCTATCCCTATTAGGGCGTAGGATAGTGCATTGGAGTAAGCCAAAAGGTATGTCTGGTTATTCTAATATAGCCATCTGTGTGTGTGTGTGTGTGTGTGTGTGTGTGTGTGTGATTTAACATACTAACTCACTCTGCATCCTTGCATAATGGAAATATTTTCCCCTGGATTCTCAAGCTTGTCATGGAGTACCAAGGGCCTTGACTAAAGAGATCTAATCTGCATAATGAAGACTACTGCTTTTCCTTTATTACTGCAAGTGCTGAATAAATGCTCCTTGGAAACCGCTCCACCAGAAGCTTTACTTGTCTCGAGTGTTCAAGGCTCGGCTCACAAAAGACTATCAAACAGTCATCAGCTGTAGCAGATTTCAGTCACTAGCAACCTGAAACTTAATTGAACCAGTGACCTAAGGGTGAAAGGGTCTGTTTCCCATTATCAGTTCCCCGAGTCATTCAGTCACAGTGCATTTTTCTTCAGACTACAAAAGCATCAACTGGGCAAATAAAAGTGCTGTTGGTTCTCGGACATTTCACTTTAGAGGGTTTCTGCTTATTTCATTGCCATGAGGTTCATTATGCTTTGGATCTCAATTACCAGTTCTATTCCTAATGCTCAGGGTAGGAAGGAATAGGGGCTCATCTCATTTATCTTTACCGTAGCTCAGGGTGAGTATCAAGTGTACAACAAGTGGTGGAAGGTGGGTGCATGAGTGTGTCGTACTGTGTAGCACAGCATAAGCTGCCAATGGGAACTCCACAAAACTCACCTCAGCCGTAAGCTCACTATTCCCTTAGCCTCAACACCTGTCCCGTCCCCTCCAGTATTAGGAGAATAATACTATCTTATGGGTCTGTTGTAAGGGGGTGGACCATAAAGATTATCACACAAATATCTGCCTTATTAGATTGAAGCCTCTGAGCCATTGTGGTGAATAGATGTAATGTAGGCTAGGAAACTGGGGTTTCCTTTCTGAAATCTCACTCTTGGGTGAAGGGTGTGGAATACTTGGTCATCCAAATGTTGTTGAACTCCATCCCCCTTCATCCTTGACTATTGGCCATCCATGCTTGGTCTGATTGGAGTTGGAATCCAGGAACATCTAGTGGGCTGAATATTCCCCACATGCCCTGTCTCATGTGAACCAAGGGCCAAACTACATATTACACTCAATTGATTTATAACATTTATATAGCACTCCACATCTAAACACATTCTGGAGTGGTGAACAATGGAAAAGATAAAAAGAATAAAACAGAGTAGCAATGAAAACCATGGCTGGTGAGTCAAGGAAGTCACATTTTTAGGAGGTGCTGAAAACAGCACAATGTTGGTGCCTGCCTGACCTTCAGAGACAAGGAGTTCCATAGAAAGGGGGACACCACATTGAAGGCTCTTCTCCAGGTTGGCTGCAATTGGTCCATAGCTCCATATGGAACTACCAGGAGTATGCCATCTGATGACCCCAATGATGGGGCAGCTTGATAAGGGGGAGGGCAATCTCTCAGATATTCTGGTCCCTAGTTATTTAGGGCTTTATACAGTAGTACCAAAACCTTTAGCCCGGCCTGATATCCAGCCAGCCAGTGCAGTTCCCTCAGCAAAGAAATTGCATGCTAAAAAAGGGGGCAACCCCTGAGAATAGTCAAACTGCTGCATTCTGCACTAGCTCCAGGTTCTGGACCAGCTTTAAGGGCAGCCCCACACTGAGTGCATTACATGTAATAGTATAATCTAAAATAAGGATGTGCGAATCAGCAAACTTCAAGCACACCAAACTTCTCCTAATTCCATCCCAAAGCTCATTCCAATTTGAGTCCACATCAAATTGTGACCTTTGTTTTTTCATGAAAATCTGGGCGTATTTCCTTGCACATTTTCCCAGATGTGTGCATCAATGTGCGCATTGTTGAAATATACACATTTTTGAAATGTATGCATTTTTGAAATGCACTCATTTGTAAATATACTCATTTTGAAATGTATGCATTTTGTTTAAATGTATACTTTCTTTTCCCATGATTATAGTGTATTTGTGCACATTTTTGGAATCTACTCATTTTTAAAAGTATGCATTTTGAAATCTATGTATGCTGCTGAACACTTTTTTTTATTAGCCAGACACTTTCAGCCTTTTCAAATGAGCAGTATGCTTTAAGATTCTGTATTTGCCAGACCATACTGTTTTCCTTAAGAGTGTGCCTTGTAACATGCTTCTACCATACCCTCCAACTTGTCAACATAAATACATTCCTTTGTGTTTTTTCTCATGTACATAGATTGGATACTTCCTTTCTGTGTACTGTATTGATTGATAAAGACTGCATATAGTTAATAATCAAAACATTAACATGCCTTTGGGTAAAAAATAATAATTTCCCATAAATCTGTTGGTATTCTTGAATCATATTGAAAAGGGTAAAAAAAACCTCATAAAAATGAAATGTTTTTGGTTGCATCTTGTTACTGTTTTTACTTTAAAAAAGTAAGGAGCAATGGAAAAGCAGTTGATATTGGTAGTCTTTTGTGACGAAATCCTTCATTACAACTATTTAATACAGAATCTAGGAAATAGTCTCAGTTCAAAACAAGTTTACTTATAACTTTTTTGAAGTTATTCCCACTGACTTCCATGTGAGTGTGCTTAGTATTACAGCAAAAAATGAAAATGTTTGAAAAACTGAGCCACAATTGCTGGGTCTTCAGTGGGTCAAGATAGCCACACATATTTCTATATCAGTAAATGTAGCATGTGGTTCACACATACACTTACACTCAGTGGTTGGTGTGGCTTGTTGTTGAACTAACAGTTGCTTGTTTATCCATGGGTTAGTTTGTTGTCTAAACCCAGGACATTTTCCTCAGGGTGGCTTGTTAACCATGCAGTGTGGCTTGTTAATCATCCTGAACATCCCAGCAACAAAGCAAGGGTTCTCATGGTGACTTTTTCGAAAAAGAAAGAAAAAAGCAAAAGAAAAGAAATGCTACACTGCATGGTTAATAAACCACCCTGTAGAAATGTCCTGTGTTCAGACAACATACCAACCCATGGTTCAACAAACAAGCCATGGTTTGACAACAACCCACACTCAGCCACAGAATGTTAGTTAGCATGTTGTGTGAACCTAGTCATTATTACCCTCCGACAAAATCCTCTAGAACCTCTAAATCTAATAGACTGACAGAGCAAACCTGTACATGTCTACTCTGAAGAAAGCTCCATTGAGTACAATGAGATTTCCTCCCAGGTTTATGTGTGTAGGGCTGCAACCTTAGTGTGAGATGAGCATGTACTTCAGGAATATAAAGTGCTTATCTCTGGCTAGGTTTAGTAGGCTGCCTAAACAAAAGAAACATCTACATATTACATAGGGAAAGTAATATGAGAATTAATAGCATACAAAGCTTATTTCCCAGTACAATTTTAAGGCCATTTTGAAGTTTATATTTTATAAAAGAATCAGCAAGTCCAATAAAAGCATCATCTGTTCATGCAGTAAACTTTCCAGCACAATCCAGCCTCATTAACCTTCATGGATGTTTTGCCTCTGTTTTCAGAGGGAAATGGATTGCATCCTTCCTCTGTATTTTAGTTATAGGATAATATTACTTTCCCCCAACCCAGGGTCTATTCCTTTCTGAAAAGAAGCTGAGAGGAACATTTAATGGCCATCAGAGACCTGCCAAATCCATCTTAGTGGCTTCCATCACTTTCTGTCACCTCCTACTTTATACTGTTTATGCCTGTGTGTTTTGGGATTCTGCATTCAAGATATTTCCCATTAAGCAGGGTTTCACCGGGCTCATTTTAAAGACCGGAAATCCCATAATGGTTGGCCAAAGAATCCTATGTACTAATACATCCTTGCAAAAGATGCAAGATAGTTTGAAACGTAAAGAGTTAGTTTCTGCCCACTCCCCCACCCTGCCATGCCACTGTTTTATTGCCCATAAGAACTTATAATGAGAGGAATAATTCCCAGGGTACTTATTTGAGCTCTGTTTTTATGTACTTTTCCAATATGTCAGAGTCTAGTGGGCCAAGCTCTAGAATAAGGAAAAGGACTATCCCGATAGATATCATCTTTCCCTCTGATGTTTGAAGTTACTAAAACGATGATGATTCATTTCCCAAATATCTCAACAACCATGGTGAACTATTTATTTCTTTTGCAGATTTCTATCCCAACTTTTCAGAATATATTCTTTCCAATTTGACATGAGTTAAAAATAATAAAAGCAATAAAATCACATCAATTAATACAACATTGTGTTGGATTCTGATTTCATCTTGTACAATGGAGCTGGTGGAAGAGGTCTTCCCTGCCCACTATCCCCCCATAACCACTATAGCCCACCCAAAACGTCTACACAGGGGGTCACAGAACCCTGCTGAATGGGGCAGGCTGTGTTCTGGGACTGTGAGGGAAGAAGGAACCCCTGAAAAGGCCCACTCATCTTCCTTGCACATCCTCCATCTGATTTGGGGGATCTCCTATGCCCCTTTAGTCCATTGTACAAGGGAAGCTCGGAGGATGGCAACAAGGGAGAAGGCCTTTTCAGTGGTTGCCCCCCGACTGTGGAATGATCTCCCCAATGAGGCTCGCCTGGAGCCAATGTTGTTATCTTTTCGGCGCCAGGTCAAAACTTTTCTCTTCTCCCAGGCATTTTAACAGCATTTAACAACGTTAAGTTTGTTTTTAATGGACCCCAGAATTGTTGTTTTTAAATGGATACTGTTTTTATACTGTTTTTATGGTTGTTGTTTTTTAAAAAATGTATACTTTTAATGTTTACTATTTTTAATGTTGTAAACCGCCCAGAGAGCTTCGGCTGTGGGGCGGTATATAAATGTAATAAAATAAATAAATAAATACCCACCTCATTCAGCAGGGTCCCTCAACATTCTGTGTCACATTTTGGTGATTTGAGGGGCAGGTGCTTTTGTGGGGGATGTGGGGATGGAAAAGTCAGCTTCTGTCAGCACCATTGCACCTAAATCATGATCCAACCAAAAGTAACCAAGTTATCAATAACAAAGTTCAACACAAATGAGTATTATAGTACTTGTTTTACTTTTAAAATAATATTTTAAAGTAAGCATTAAAACAGAAGGAGAATGAGTGATATCCCCATGGAGGGAATTCTAAAGGCTTGGCACCATTCTAAGTTCTATTCCCACCCCCCACCCCGACAATACAGATGGGTGAATGTTCAGTTTCAATTTCTCCTTCATTTGAATTTTTTTAAATCTCAAGTTCTTTCTGTCTCAGATATGAAGAACATGATGAATTTTGGTAAATTCTTATCAAAAATGAACTGAACTAAGTCCTCACCCATCTACACGAGTCAATATCAATACTACAGCTATTCCCAGCATGGAGAGGACCATATTGTACCTGCCTACCATGCAGCTGTTGGAGAAAAAGTGTTGACAACACTCACTAAGCACTAACATGGTTGAATACACAGAGGTTCAGACCAAAGCATTTAAGAGCACCCATAGCCCTGGGACTGGATGGCTGAATTTGTCAATTTTGTTTACAATCACATTCAGATTTTTAAAAATCTCAAATTCTTTTTGTTCGAAATATGAAGAACCTTGCAAACATTAGTAAATTTTTATCAAAAGTGAAATGAAATTCTCACCCACCTTTATCCCCCAATAGCTAGCGTAATGCTACAGAGGGGCAGGTCAGTTGTGTATTGGTGTGTCAAGCATCATCACTCCACAAGCATCATCACTCCACTACTACATGGAGGCCCAGTGAGTATGTGTAATCCAGGACACAGGCAGTTTAATGACATATTTTACTACACATTTGCACCTCATATGCGCCAATTTTCCATGATAAGGGAATGGTACCAAATTTTACTACATGGTGTATGTAGTCATTTCTGGGAAGTTTGACAGTCTTCCCCTTCCCACCAAGACAGTGCCGACGTATGGCAGAATATGTTGTAAAAGGTTCATGCATCTGCATCCAAACCACCACCTTATCAAATTTCTATATGTATTCTGCATATAGTACACATCTGATCACTTGATAAATGTTCATCTGAAACCACTCGTTGTTTCAAACATGAGACCATAATTTCAATGGGACCTATGTGAGTTTAGGTTTTGCACCCAACATGCTTTTCCATCGTTCTGTTCTGAAGGATCGTTTTCACTCCTTGAAGGCTGTTCTAATCTTATATACCTGCATTCTTCCTCCCATCTTCCTTATCCAGTTCTCCACTCTGAAATGACAACATCATTTCAGTTGCTTGTCCAATGGCAACAATGGAAAACTTTCTATTGACTTGAATGGAATGACAGTGCCATGCATTGTTAGCAACACAAACAATTACCAATGCCCACACAATATGTTTTGTCGCTGCTTCTTTCCTCCATCTTCTCTGCTGCTTCAGATATTGATGGTGTAATGAAATGAATGAAATATCCATACATGTCAGATAAGGTCAGAAGCTCAAAGCATTTCTTCTGTGGTAAGAAGAAGGATAACATGTCTATTAATAAGGGAAAATCCATCCAGCATAAGAGCATAAAGAATTTCTATGAAATAAATTCATGTTGACTTCACACAATGCTAGTATAGAACAAAAGAGGACCACCAAGAAGAAGAGATTTAGGAATGATATTTGATTTTACTGCCTCAGAAGGTTTCCAGCAACTATGCTCAATATGCTAGTATTGAGCAAGAGCTTGGATGAGATCTAACCTCTTTCTTTCAAACCTTCTCCATTATATTTCGCTTCTCAGGTTATTTGCCAGGCCTATTGTGCTTTCAACAGTAGTCCAATATGTAGAAACTGAACAACTGAAGCCAGGACCAGCTCAAGCTATTTTCATGCATAGGACAAACAAATTATCAACTGTTCCCACATCTTGTTGTATGCAAGGGGAGGTCACAGAGTGACGGATGATTCCTTCTTTAGAGTTTTCCCAATTATGTTGGGCTTTCTCCGCTGTGGCACCCCGGTTGTGGAACGAGCTCCCCAGAGAGGTCCGCCTGGCGCCTACACTGTACTGCTTTCGTCGCCAGCTGAAGACCTTTTTATTCACTCAGTATTTTAACACTTAATTTAAACTTAAATTTAAATTTTACTGTTTTAATTCTGTATTTTAATCTTATAATCAACTTTGCTGTGTGGTTTTATCCTGGTTGCGCTTTTTATACTGTATTTCGTAATTGTTTTTTTAACCTGTTGGATGTTTTTTGTGGTTTTAATTTTTGTGAACCGCCCAGAGAGCTTCGGCTATTGGGCGATATAAAAATGTAATAAATAAATTAATAAATAAATGTCCCCTTTGATCTTTTCCACAAAAGTGAAGGGAAGGAACTTCATTTCCATTTTCTTGCATGGGATGCAGGAAAAGGGACCGTAGTTAGGAAAACACAGGCCCATAGACCTCTCACTATGTGGTCTCAGGGGTCCAACACCAGGCAGGGGGATTGTGTTCTCCTAAGTGTGGGAAGGCAATGTGGTTCCCATAGGTACCAGTGTTTCTTGGTGCCCTACCCCCTTCCACTTTTTTGAATTAACCATTTTTCCCTAGTAGCAACTGTGATTTCTTCAAAGGAAAATGAGGGCCTTCAGGGGCTTCACAATTTCCCATGAATGCCTCTGGGCTACAAGCAAGGTTCAGAGACATTATTATTATTATTATTATTATTATTATTATTATTATTTATTTATTTATTTATATAGCACCATCGATGTACATGGTGCTGTACAGATAACACAGTAAATAGCAAGACCCTGCCGCATAGGCTTACAATCTAATAAAGTTGTAGTAAACAATAAGGGGGGAAAGAGAATGCAAACAGGCACAGGGAAGTGTAAACAGGCACCGGGAAGGGTGAAGCTAACAGTATAGAGTCAGAACAAACTCAAAGTTTAAAAGCTATAGGGAAAAGAAAAGTTTTTAGCTGTGTTTTAAAAGCTGTGATTGAGTTGGTAGTTCTCAAGTGTTCTGGAAGAGCATTCCAGGCATGAGGGGCAGCAGAGGAAAATGGACGAAGCCGAGCAAGGGAAGTAGAGACCCTTGGGCAGGCAAGAAGCATGGCATCAGAGGAGCGAAGAGCACGAGCGGGGCAATAGCGTGAGATGAGAGAGGAGAGATAGGCAGGAGCTAGACCATGAAAAGCTTTGAAGGTCAACAGGAGAAGTTTATATTGGATTCTGGAGTGAATTGGGAGCCAATGAAGAGATTTCAGAAGCGGAGTGACATGGTCAGAGCGGCGGGCCAGGAAGATGATCTTAGCGGCAGAGTGGTGGACAGAGACCAGCGGACTGATGTGAGATGAGGGGAGGCCAGAGAGAAGGAGGTTGCAGTAGTCCAACCGAGAGATAACCAGTGCGTGAACGAGAGTCTTGGCAGAAGAGACAGACAAAAATGGTCGAATCCTGGCAATATTATACAGGAAGAAACGACAAGATTTAGCTACTGCCTCGATATGAGGAATAAAGGAGAGCGAGGAATCAAATATAAAGCCAAGGCTACGAGTTTCCTTGACCGGAGTAAGCGTGACATCGTTGACAGTAAGAGAGAATGAGAGATGAGGAGAAGGTTTAGGAGGAAAAACAAGCAGTTCAGTTTTTGCCATATTGAGTTTCAAACGGCGATGAAGCAGCCAGGCTGAGATATCTGAAAGACATGCTGAGATACGATCGTGGACATCAGGAGAAAGTTCCGGAGATGAGAGATATAGTTGTGTGTCATCGGCATACAGGTGATATTGGAGGCCATGGGATTGAATAAGTTTACCCAAGGGCAGCATGTATAGAGAAAACAGCAGCGGGCCAAGCACCGAGCCTTGCGGAACCCCTACTGAAAGGGGAAAGGAGGAGGACGAGCTGCCGTTAGCCGACACGCTGAAAGAGCGACCCTCTAGATAGGAGGCGAACCAGTTATAGACAGAGCCACAGAGTCCAAGGTCATGGAGGGAATCTAAGAGAAGATTGTGATCAACCGTGTCAAAGGCTGCAGTTAGATCAAGGAGAATAAGGACGGAATAATGGCCCTTAGACTTGGCAGTGAGAAGATCATTGGTGATCTTGGTAAGGGCTGTTTCAGTGGAATGCAAAGGACGGAATCCAGATTGAAAGGGATCCAGAGCAGAGTTACTAGAGAGAAAGTCAAGACAACGAGAGTAGACCAGACGTTCCAGGATCTTTGAGACAAAGGGCAAGAGGGAGACAGGTCGGTAGTTAGACAGGGATAGTCGATCAAGAGTGGGTTTTTTGAGAATGGGAGAGACTGTAGCATGTTTAAAAGCAGAAGGAAATGAACCAGAGGACAGAGAAGAATTAATGATGTGAAGCAAGGACGGGAGGATAGCGGGGATAAGATTAATAAAGACGCGAGAGGGAATCGGATCACGGGAACAATGGTGAGTGGCCACAGGCTGACACTTTCCCCTGCAGCATGCCCAGCCACCAAGAAAAAGAAGGGGAGGAAAGGGGAAAAGGATTTCTGTGAGAGTGAGGGAGAAAAAGACATAGGAGGAATGAGCTGGGTGGGAGAGGGGTGGGGGAGAAAAGGAATTTGCTTCAGGTTTCTGGTGACTCTGAAAAATACGTGTTCAAAGGAGTTGTTTTGGGCTTACGTCATTTTTCTGACGAGCCTAACACTTATTCAGGCCTTCTCCGTGGCATGTATTGGAGAAGGAGGAAGTAGGACCACACCACAGGCCCCTCCTCTTATGAAATGCATGTTGATGGCCCTTGTTTGCCATGATCCTTCAAAGGGGCACTAACTCATGCACAACCCTATGTGTCAGAGGACATGTCTACACCATAGGGTGTAGAGGGAGGGAGGGCAGATGATCCCAGGCTTACCTCCTTCCAGGATCGTCCCTGGCCATCTAAATGGAAGCATGACATCCCAGAAGGGAAAAGGGATGTCACACTGACGCACCCACCATTTTTTTTAAAAAAAAAAACCCAACCAGACAAGAGCTGGAGCGCACTTGCACTCCAGCAAAAAAGTAAGCCAAAAGAAAAAGTCCTGACCCCAGTCCCCACCCCTGATGTCCCTGGACTCCCCCAGCAGGCTCCTTCCCTCTGCTAATCCCCGCTACTTGCAGGGAGGAGGGAAGAAGCCAGGACGGACACCCACACTGCCCGTGGTCCTTGAGATTGTCCTGGGATCGTGGGGAAAAATGGGAAAAAGTGGTCCCAGGAATCCCAGGGAAATGGAGGGATAGTCCCTGCCTGCTACTGGGATCCCCTGTGCATCATGTGGATGCAGAGGGATAATCCTGGGACAATCCCAGGAAAAAAGGCAGGTGTAGAAACGGCCCCAGTCACCCTCAAGCAGGGAGCCTTCTCTAATCATGTGGTTCCCACCCCAGGGAGAAGACATGGTGTACACATGCCCTAGGTATTCCATGGTCTTGATTGCTTCACCACTGCCTCTTCCTGCCCCAAAGTACATTTCTGGGCCTTGGGAAAGGTGGAGGCAATGAGCAATTTGCCACTAACTTTGAGCCTTTACAGGAACTCATGTCCTGTGTTGGCAAAGCCCTCATTTGCAAGGTTGTCCCTTCATTACTGTAGTTTAACAAAGCATAAACTACATGCTCTTTGGAAGAGCTGTAAAGCTTTCCTTTTCATGCTGACATTCAATGACCAGGATTAAAGAGGTGTGGTGTCATTCTAATTTGGGGGAGTGGGGTGTTGTTTCATTTTAAACTGTTGAAACCCATGATCAAGTATGGGAATGCAATGGAACTAAATAAAGAACTGTTATGGACCACCTCATTATAATGCCCATGAACATAATTTATACTAATGGTCAGTTATGAATGATTGGCAAACCTGAGCCTTTCTTCTTGAGTCTCATTTTGAGTCTGTGCATTTCCCTTTTTATTTGGTTAGAGACCATTTTTTTCCATACAATTTAACTCTGTCTACTAAGGTGGTCACACGCATAATACATTTCTCACCTATAGAATTTTAACTTAATTTCATTTTTTACTCTCTCAGATTTAATTCTCATTAACCTTTAACTGGCAATTTTGGTCTCTATTATTGCTTTAAGTAAAAACATTGCAGTTATCTAGAGAACTGAATATGTATTTGATCGTTTTAACATTGTAGATTAAGCATCACAGGCCTTAATTAATAATAATGCATGTGGCATTCAAAAGGTTTAAATCATTTCTTAAATTATCTGATCTTGTGATTGGATGTTTTAAGATTGGAGCCAAAGGATTCTAGATTTTACACGCTTTCTTATCAGAGATATGAAGCAATGTAATAAAATCAACAATTACACTGCAGAAAAGAAAATGACTACCAATTTGTCAGCAGTTGCATGAAGATGTTCCACAGTAGTTAATGCAGAAGAATTATCATTCCTTTATGTAGACAGAAATTGATTTTGTGATTCAGGCTATTAGCAAGGCGATAAAGATTCATCCTTGCATATTCAAGTAGATGCCTCTTTTGTCATTCCCTAGCAATGTCAGTGTTCAGTTCAGCACCAGGGACCGTTTGGGAAGGGTTATGGGTCCCCCCCCCCATTCAGACCTCATGAGATCTTCCTACTTCTTTAATACAGAAAGCAAGAATGCATTGAGATGTATGTTAACTGCTCATCCAACATTTATAGTTTGGGGCATCTTTCTTACACTACAAAGCTATTCTTGAGTTATGTGTCTTGAGTGGAGATAGGATTGCTACAACATTTAATTGTGCCAGCAGAGTACAACATAAAGTTCTGCTGGCACAATATAGTGAACTGATCTAGCATTACCATGGCATCAGCGTAAGCACAGCCAGCAGAAACAGACACCAGTGCAAGGAGGGGATGGGGAGGTGTTGAAAGGGCAGAGTCGGTGATGAGTTTAGTCAGAATATTATGCTCACTTAGAAAATGGTTATGCTAATAAAAAGGCAAAGTAAAAACACTCTTAGGCCTTAGCTAGACCTAAGGATTATCCCAGGCAAATGGAGGGGTCGTCCCTGCCTGCTCCCGGGATCCCCTGTGTGTCATTTGCATGCACCGGGATGATCCCGGGACAATCCCGGGATATAGGCCTGGTCCAGCCATGGCCTTACTGTTGTCAATGGAGAATCCAAGATGACTGCTCTCCTCTTCTCCAGTTCCCACTGCATCAGACAATAGGATTCTAATGTCCTATTATTATTAAAGCTTTTAGGATGATTTTTAGGATGTTTTAACAATGTATACTATGTTTTTAATCAGTATTTTATGTATTTTATACTTACTGCTGTTCCCCACCTTGATCAAAATGGAGAGGCGGGTAAGAAATAAATTTAATAATAATAATAATAATAATAATAATAATAATAATAATAATAATTGCAGACATTCTTCATGCTATGTGGAAGCATGAACAACTCCCTGCACCTAAGAAAATGTTTCACTGATTCAACCATGTGGATGATCATGTGGTTTTTTCTCATAGCACTGGCACTACGATTTGACCATTTTCTGGAAAAGACGCATGAGGTTTTCCCACTACTTGAAGGGTTGGGTAATTTAAATGTTTTCTCTCACATCTGCAGACTTTTAAATGTCAGGGAATATGCCTAAACAACAAAGCATGTGCAGAAACAATGATTCCTGCATTGAGCAGGGGATTGGACTCGATGGCCTTATAGGCCCCTTTCAACTCTACTATTCTATGATCCTATGAAACACAAAGGAAACGCACAGGTATGTTGTAGCAGCACATGCTTGTGAGTGAATTGCACACCACACCACCATGCAGCTTTGCTGCAAGTATTAGACAAAATACCTTCAGACACCGATGGCACCTTAATTATGTATATGGAAACAATTTCGGTGAAGAAAGGTAAATAAGCATTTTAAATACATATGTGCATGGATAAATACGTTTTAAAATACCAGAACAAAATATTCCTTTATCAAATACATTTCTGTCACTACTTCGATTATTTTTCACACACAAAAAGTCTCTGGAGGACTGCAGCTACGCTGTTAAGAGGGAAATAAAGTATTTGTATTTTTGCAGTTGGCTGGCCGCTTACACTATTATTATTATTATTATTATTATTATTATTATTATTATTATTATTATTTATTTATTTATATAGCACCATCAATGTACATGGTGCTGTACAGAGTAAAACAGTAAATCGCAAGACCCTGCCGCATAGGCTTACAATCTAATAAATCATAGTAAAGCAATAAGGAGGGGAAGAGAATGTAAACAGGCACTGGGTAGGGTAAACAGGCACAGGGTAGGGTAAAACTAACAGTGTAAAGTCCAAACAACATTAAGTTTTAAAAGCTTTAGGAAAAAGAAAAGTTTTTAGCTGAGCTTTAAAAGCTGCGATTGAACTTGTGGATCTCAGATGTTCTGGAAGAGCGTTCCAGGTGTAAGGGGCAGCAGAGGAAAATGGACGAAGCCGAGCAAGGGAAGTAGAGACCCTTGGGCAGGCGAGAAACATGGCATCAGAGGAGCGAAGAGAACGAGCGGGGCAATAGTGTGAGATGAGAGAGGAGAGATTACCAATAAAGAGAAAATTATTATTATTATTATTATTATTATTATTATTATTATTATTATTATTATTTATATACCATCCCATAGCCAAAGCTCTGTGGGTGGTTTACAAAGATGCATCCTCCCACACACCCACAAATCACCTCAAAATGTCACTTTCCTGGAAAAACAAAATGGTGGCCGCTCTGTTTCTCTTCCCCCTAAAATAATTTCACCTCATCCTGGAAACAAAGCAGGTAATGTCAAGGTGGATGAAGCAACTGAGAAATTGTCCATGTTAATTCAATGTAATTCAGCCCTGCTTTATCTTACCACCCTTCTGAATTCAAGCTGCAAATTAAAATATTTAAATTTCCTGCTCAGCCTTGCCATCACCTTCTGCTCCTCTTCCCACAGCCAACTATGAATTTTGCTGACACTAGGAGACAGTGTGATGCAGTACACAGAGTCTTAGGTTTATGCTACATTTGGATGGTGGAGGACCAAGTTCATATCTATCCTGAAGTTCTTGGTTGGCTATGTTCTAATATTGAAAGTAAGCCTGTAATCTTATGCACACGTCTCTTGGAGTAACAGACCATGTCTACACCATACAGTGTAGAGGGAGTGAGGTGGGACGATCCTGGACTTACATGCTTCCGAGATGGTCACAGGGTGTCTAGATGCAACGTGCGATGTCCTGGGAGGAAGATGACGTCGCGTCCACCATTTTGTGTTGTTTTTTTATTATTATTGGAAAAGAGTGTAGGAGCGCTCCTATGAAAAAGTAAGTTATATATTCCCACTCCCTCCACCCCACTCCTGGCTCCTCACAGTTACTCAGGAGGAGCCATGATGAAAATGGGATGCCCAGCCACACATCCCGCGGTCTCAGGATCATCCCAGGACCACGGGAAAAGTCGGGATAGAAGGGTAAGGCGATATTCCAGGCCAAGGGAGGGATAATCCTTTCCACCTGCCCCCCCCCCCCGGATCCCCTGTACATCACGCAGATGCACAGGGATGATCCTTAGGCAATCCCCAGGATATCACCCAGTCTAGCCATACCCAGTCATTTAGCATAGTAGGATTTCCTCCTGCGCCATTTTAAAGCATTCTGGTTTGCAGAACTCCTTCCTACCCCTGACTTCACTGTTACTGCACTGCCTGAAGTATTATTATTATTATTATTATTATTATTATTATTATTATTATTATTATTCAGATTAAAAACAGTGGTCATACATATTTATTATTATGGACTTCCCCACATCTGCCCCCCTGGACCCAGCTTGCTGGCGCATTTGCAGGCCCACTTTTCAAGTGCCCCATGACTCAGCAAGTGCCCAGCAGCGGCCTGTCCTCATCCAGGGCCTCCGTTGTTGCACACAATGGACATTCCAGAAATTGCGTATTTCTCACGTTGAGTAAATGGCAGCTGTAAAGGCCCCATTTAAGCAATGTAGAAAATATCTACAATTTCTGGAGCCTCCATTGTGCACAACAGCAGAGGCTCCAGATGAGGGGAGACGGTTCACAGCTTCGTGACGCATTTGCCGAGTGGGTAAATCCATCCACCCCTGATATCATCAAATTCTCAAATACTGTTGTATTTTATCGTTGTAAGCCGCCTTGTGAGGGCCTCTGCCTTGAAAGGCGACCAAGAAATGTTTTAAATAAATAAATACTGGTTCCAAAAGTTGAATTAAAAACTGAAGGGGAAAACTGTTGGAACTCAACCATCAAATTTTACAAGGGCATAATATTTTGAACTCATTTTCATGATATTTATAGATGTATACCTGAGAATAGTTTCTAATGACCTTTGGTATGATTCAAATATGAATTGTAGTATGGAATACAAATGGACCAGGGGGTGAAGATTCTGACATATTCTCAAAATTAGCATTTTCACCTATCCCATAACACATATGACAATTTAATTTATAGGTATTTTTTAGAGCAAGGAAAATGACTTTTTTTCTTTTGTTTTTACAAAACAGCCTTAAAAAAAGTTTCTGTGTGAACTGGCTACCTGTAACTCTTGTAGTCAGAGATATGAGAAATAAAGACTCTGAATTTAGACTAAGCTTAATAGATGTAAAGCTTATTTTTATAGTTCCCTGCTTGCATACATCCACAAACAGATTGGTCTTCTTCTTGCCAGTCTAGTATAATCCTAGTATAGTTCAATCTAGTATAGATCCTGTTTCCGACTGGATTGATATTAACCTGGAGCATTTGGAAATGCTGGAATGGATCTGCCACAAGCATCACAAGACTGGTTGCAGTAGAGAAAAATGTGAGCTAGAAAGGCACATTCCATTGATTCAATTGGCCTGTCCTCTCCCTGAATAGTTTCTATTCCAACTGGTGGTTGTAAAACAAAATTGTGTAGCTTTAAGAACTGGTATATAAGTTTGTTTGTTTATTTTCCTCTTGCCTCCTCATCCCTTTTTCCTTTTGTGTTGTGTCTATTAGATTGTAAATTTATTGACAGGGGCTTTGCTAGACCTGAAAATCTGAGGGAGAGGAGGGGAAACCTTGCATTATGAATAATGCAAGATCTCGCCCTCGTTTACATGTAAGGTATGACGGCCTCAAGAAGAGATGTGTCGCGCCTGCCATTTTAAAAATATTTTTAAAGAGGCAGGAGCGGTCCACCAATCCTGTGCAAAGGTAAGTGTTTTTTAATTTTTTTTACCAACTTTCCCCACTCCCCCCAACCTAGCCCCGATGGGCGCAGTGCTCCTGAGGAGTGCTGCGCCCCAAGCGCGGATCCAGGAAAAGCCACAGAAACGGGCCACACACTCACAGTCTCGCGCTCAGCCCTAGACCGTGGAAAAAACTAGGCCCAGAGTATAGGGCTGCATCCTGGGGCCAGGGAGGGATGATCCCTCCCTGATCCTGGGATCCCCTGGGCATCATCTGGACGCACTGGGGCGATCCCGGGGATCAGCCTGGGATAACCACTGGTTTAGCTAAGGCCAGGGACTACCTTGTTTCTAATTTTCTAATCTACAGCATCTAGACAATTTGGGGGGATTTTATGATACATAAGCATAATATAAAAAAAAATACTGGAGAACAAAATTGTCAGAAACTTGCCATAGAGAACATGGGTCTTATAATTTGAAATGTTTGTGTAAATGTTTTAATCATGGTAGATATACTAGCCATGCTGACAGGGAATTAAGGGAGTTGCAGTCCAACACACTTGGCACTATGTTGGGACACGTTGCAATAGGCCTTCAATTCTTATTATTTATTAATTAATTTATTTATTTATTACATTTTGATACCGCCCAATAGCCGAAGCTATTATGCTGCCATTCACTACATACAACTGTTTTCAGTTTCCTTGGTACTGGATTTTTATTTTTTTATTTTTGACACATAGTAAACGAGCAGCCCTTGTAGAATCCTTTGAATTAACCAACATTAATTTTTAATATCTCCAGGAAGTTCTAAAATGCTCTTCATAATATTACTGATTTTCTTCATTCGCACACCCTGTTCCCCCGTTATCGTCCTTTACTCAGCATGCTTGCAGATTTTATGATGTGCCCTTACAGTCAGTATGTTTGGGGTTTTGACTGAATGCATTAATTATATGCATTAACACAGGAGTCAGGATGAAAAAAGTAGGAATATATATATATAACCCAGTGCACTGCTTCAGATAAAAGATACAGACGTAAGCTGAGAAGAGTGTTCTTATGAATGCTTTAATTGTTTGGGGGCCAAAGGAAATGAAATCAGATTGGATAAGCGTGGGGGGAGTCCCCAATCTCACCCACTTTTGTTCTTTGATCCACTGATTAACATTTGCAAGCACTAACTCACTTTTCTGATTGAGGCGACTGTTGTCACTTCGTGCTGCTTCCAGAGCCTGGTGCAAAGTTTCCAGCTGTGGATGCAGACAGATCAAAGCTTATGATGGACTCCCTAGAACACAGTCTATCTGGAATACTAATAATAGTCTGTACTACTTGTAAAGAATCAAGTCATTTTTCTCCACTCTTTCAAATAATCAGGGTTTCCTTGTACATGCTATTAATTGATTCAATATGCTGAAAGGAATGCCTGAACTTTTCCCACGCCTTACATTTACCCATTTATTATACAATACATTAGTCTACCTCCAGAGGTTGTTTTAATTGAAATCAGGTTTATTTTATTTTTTAAAAAAATGGATTGATTACAACTTGTTTCGGTTTCAATGCTATATATATATATATATATATATATATATATATATATATTATATGGTTGCACATTTGAAGGTCAGTTTTGTGCTGGCTGTTCAGCACATTTATTGTGCAAAGAATGGGTGTGTGCAATGCACTAGTTGAAATGCACAACTGGAAGGTGATGGTAGGGGGATGTAGCATCACTGATTGACAAGTTGCTGCAGCTCCTGTTCAAGTTTCTGGAACAGGCCCAGCTGCTTCTGATAGCTTTCAGGACACTTGGGGACTTCCACTGGGATCTCAAAAGCTTCCTGGTGCACAAACAGCTTTCTAGGCAGCTAAAGGGATCTCCCGGTCTTGCCACACACTGAGGGACACGAAGACAAAGACTCACCAACATCTTTAAGAATGCTAGCTAGGTTTTAGGATATGAAAAATGTCTGGCAGATATGGTTATACAGATGTTGTAAAATCTGAGCCATGTGCATTTCTCAGATGGTTAGGTGACTTTTGTCTCTCCACCACTCATTGGTGGAATCAGATTTTTTCCCTGAATTTCCTGAATTTGTGGAAATTCACATCTGCAAAAATTCACAAATCCCTCCAAAATGTGGAAATCTCCCCCAAATGTGCAAATTCATCCATGCACATTTTCATGCTTTATCCTATGGGGAAATGCACATTTCAGACAGGATTTTTTAAATGTTACATATTTTTCTATGAGTAAATTTGTGTATAATTCCAGAAAGTCTGCAAGTCCACAGAATCCTTGCAACTTGGAAAAAGCTGGTTCGCTGCTGAATCTGTGGGTTAGATTTATAGAAATCCAAACTCAGTTGACTCTGTTGTGGATTTCTCCAACATCCCTACTGGCAGGTAACAATTATCAGATGATGGGTAGGAAATGTCACAATGCTCGGTCCTGCAATGTTTTCTCATGGTTAAGGTTTGTCCCATGCAATGATGCTGAAGATCAGCTACCACTTCTCCCAGCTCCTGCTCACCAGGCAGGTATATCTCTGCCTGTGAAACTTCCTTCTCATTCAGGCCCTTTCTACACCTAATGATTATCCCAGGAAAATGGAGGGAACATCCCTACCTGCTCCTGGGATCCCCTGTGTGTCATTTGGATGCACAGGGATGATCTCGAGATGATCCCGGGGGGGGGGGGGGGGGGAAGCAGATGTAGAAATATTCTCACTTGTATTAGCTACCTGATCATGGATTGTATAGTGCACCCTTCCCCAACCTGGTGCCCTCTGGATGTTTTGGACTTCATCTCCCATCAGCCGAGCCAGCATGACCAATGGTCAGGAATGCTGGGGGTTGTTGCACAAAATATTTGGAGACCACCAGACTGGGGAAGAAGAGTATGTTGCTTTTCACTTTACACTTGCCTTGAGGGGAACTTCCTTCCCAAATTCCATTCTCTGTATTCCATCTGTGCTCTCTCTCTCAACTTCCCTCTCAGGCCTTAGCTAGACCTAAGGATTATCCCAGGCAAATGGAGGGGGTATCCCTGCCTGTTCCCAGGATCCCCTGTGTGTCATTTGGATGCACAGGGATGATCCCAGGATGGTCCCAGGATGGTCCCAGGATGGTCCAGGTCTAGCCATGGCCCCAGACACACTTTGGAAATCACATTAATAAAAACGAGCATGCAAATTTCAACTTGATCCAGAAAGTGTAAATTAGGTCAATTCACTGAAAAACACAGACCAAACAAAATTTCTAAGTATCTTTATGGTCTGGCCATGTTGACTAAACCTACTTTCTAACCAGTATCCATGGTAGTTCTTTGAGTAAGTATTTTCTTGAAGCAGAATATGGTTAAAGTGTTTTTGTAACTCTTGCCACTTCAAGACCTATTATACTATCTCCATGGACCGCTGCGTCCACTCCGTCTCATGCATGGAGCTCCTCCACATGTTTTCCCAGCATTGCAGCATAGGGAGAATTTCCCTGTGCAAAAAAGGGATGCTAGTTCAGAGCTATCCCTTGAATGAAGTGAATGGGAAAACCTTTGTGAACAGAGGGGCTCCATCACAGAGCCCCTATGCCTGCAGGAAATCACAATGAATATTCTCTTCTAAGGAGAATGTTAAGCCCAGTGATTGAAATTAGCATCCTAATACCGGCGATTACGATGAAGTGCCTGTATTGCAGGGAATTTAACTTTTAGAAAGTCTGGAACATGAACATGTTATTACAAGCGCAGGGTATTATCAGATATGCTAATGAAATCTCTCATTAATAGTAGGAGGTAGGAGGCAGGATATACTGATCCTCACCACGAAATTGGCTGTCTCACCAACAACACTGTTATCAGACATATAAAAGAATAATTGAAATAAAGTGCTAGATTTGGATCAGAGATACCTAAGTTCAAATCCTTACGTGGCTAAAGAGATTACTGACTAGCCCTGGGCAAGTTGTTTTCTTGTACCCTAACTTCATAAATGCTATTGTTATAGTTTTTATTATTGTGTCCTGTTGTGAGCATGCCTATGGAATGTACAAGCCATCTGACACAGCTGATGTGAGCATAAAATGTGATAAATCCACCAATGATACTGCTGAGCTCCTTAGGGGGAGTTAGGATCAACATATGCAATATAAAATTAATAATTTTGTTATCAAGCTCTGTGTAGAATATGAAGATTATAAACTCTCCCCCCCCACCCGCCTGAAATGACAGCATGCTCTTAAAACAATGTCTTCTTGGAACAAGAACTAGTTTTTTATCATTGTTAAAGATGATCAAAAATCTCTAGAAAACTAATGTAATTTTTTCCAACATTGTTCAAAACCCTGATATGACACCAGTGACATCTCAAAGTTTGAAGTGCAATAAATCTCTTAATATTATGAATAAAAGCCTCTTACAGTATTAGTGTGGGTAATATATAATGGAAGAGACAATATATATCTAATTAAAATCAAATCAAAATAATACCCTCTTTACTCTTCTGAGAGCCATCTGTTATGCATATTAATGTTATATAATAGATTACACTAATGCTGCAAAAGCAATTTACTTTTTCTGAAGTATCTTTAAAACATTACCGTGTATTATTAAACCAGACACAATTTATTTCTAGTTGCTTTCATAATTATGTGAAATTAAAAAAGAGGGCTTAGCATCTGACAAGTTATGATTACCTGATGTACTGACAAAGGAGATAAAATTTGCCACATTGTTGTTGACACAAATACAATAATTGCTAGGTCAGGGAAACATTACAAATAGGAGCAAGGTAATTTGTAAGATGCAACTTCAACAAGTAAAGTATTTGCCCCCAAAGTTGTTACTCTTCTCGGTTAACTCAGTTCAATGAAAAGTACAAAATACTGGCTTTATATGAGAAAGACAATGGAAGAAGGGCTGAGGCCTTCATTAAAAGCTCAAACCAGGATGGTTCAATACTGCATATATGAAGAGGTATTTGGAGGTGTAGTGTTTGCTATGCTGTTAATCTTTATATTACACCTAGACACAGTATTGCCACACTGTTCCATCATCTCTTTCAGGTGCAGAGATGTTGATGTGCATCTGGATGTCCCATGGGATTCCACAGTGCAACTGCTCATGCAGAAACCTCAGGTGTATGACGGCCAAACTAGACATGATGTTTGTCACATACTTTCCCTTTGCATAGCTGCCTTTTCTTGATGGAATTCTCAGTGCGGCAGGGGAGGGGGTTGGAACTGTAGGTTGGGAAATGTGGAGCTATAATACTTTGCCCTCACTGTGCCCCCAATGAGAATCACTCTCTCCTACACCTGCAGGAGGAACAGCAGTTGTAAATAATGGGTGTGAGTAGCAGGTGTGAGGAATGAAGTGCCCATACGTCCTAAGTACAGAGGACAGTCCTCTATTTGAATGACTGTTAAAGTGCAGTCCTCTTTTTGAAGGATTCTTCCATTGAACTGCTGTCCAATCCAAATCTACTTAGAAGTGATAAAACCATCATAAGGAGAGCAGGGATCTTGAAGTTGTCATTAACAGTTCCCACCTGGACAGACTGAGCAGCCATGCAGGTCACATGCTCATAGTCATCCTCACTAAGGTATGACTATGAGCATGTGACTGCCCATTTCACATTTCTAGTAGGGGTGTGCACGGACCACCGCTCCGCCCCGTGGGCTGATCCGAAAATTTCGGATCGGCCCGCTCCGCTCCACTCCGCCCATACTCCACTCCTCTTTGACGCAGAGCTCTGGCTCCGAATCGGAGCTCCGCAGTGGAGGGGAGTGGCGCCAGGTAAGGCCGGGAGAGGAGGGCGGGGGGGGTTACCGGACCCTGCCGCCATCGCCGCCCGTGCGGCGATGGCGGCAGGGCCTGGTAAGGGACCAAGGGGGAGGGGGGCCTTATCTGCCTCTGTCCGCGGTCCGTCGGCTTCTTCAATTGAGCCCGCGGTTCAACCAGGAAGTCTGGGCTGCAAGTGTGGCCTAGACTTCCTGGTTGAACCGCAGGCTCAATTGAAGAAGCAGAGGGACCGTGGACGGACGCAGGGACCGTGGACGGAGGGGGGTTTACTGGGCCCTTCCGCTGTTGCCGCATGGGCGACAGCGACAGCGGCAGGGCTCGGTAAACCCCACTTACCTTTCCGGCGGAGCTCTGGATCGAGGCGAAGGATCCGCCTTTACCTCAATCCTCTTCACCACGCTCCGCTGGCCCCCCAATCCTCTTCACCTCCACCTTAAGGGCAGGAGAAGCACCCCGCTCCGCTTCTAATTTGCCGGTCTGATTAGAAGCGGAGCACATTCCTAATTTCTAGTCATGTGAAATGGGCAGAATCCAACAAGGCCAGATCTACAACAAGCAGGATATAACACTTTGGAAGTGGTTTGATAACGGTATAAGGAATGTGTTATGGGCCCCAACAGTTGTCAGTGCACTTTAAAACAGTTATAAAGCAGCAGTGTAGATTCTGCCTAGGTCACTTATGGTGCTGCACTTTCTCCTGCACTCTGCAGTTGCTGTTGAACAAGTGGTGGGTCCCGCCGCTTCTGTTGTGTGAGCGAGACCCACCACTTGTGCGAGAGCGAGGAAGCACTGAAATTTGCACAAATGCTCATTTCTTGATTGGGACAAATTAGCAGAACTCCACTGATCTGCCCTTTTCCAGAAATGAGCATTTTCACTCATTTCCAGTCACCGCAAGTGGTGGGCACCATTTGTAGGTGGGAATTGGCAGGGTGTAAGAGAATCAGTGAAAAAGTAACTTCCTGTTGGGTTCTGCCTGTTATTTCTAAATTTCAATCTATAGATGTATGGTAGTTTACGGAATTTTTATGCAAGTTTCTGTCTTCTTTTGTCCTCTTCTTTTGTGAATATATTTCCTCTCTTGGGGGCAATGCGCAATTGTAGGGGAGGGTAATTCTGAGGGCTCATCTACACCAACCAGATATTCTACTATGAAAGTGGTATGAAAACAGTGTATAAAATGCAGGAGCCACACTACTGCTTTATAGGGGTATTGAAGTGCACTGACAACTGTTGGGGCCCATTGACACATACCATATACCACTTTCACAGTGTTATATCTTGCTTGGTGTAGATGTGTCATGGGCCCGAACAGTTGTCAGTGCACTTCAGTCCCACTATAAAGCAGTAGTGTAGATCCTGCAGTGCACTTCAATATCACTATAAAGCAGAAATGTGGCTCCTGCCTGTTATATACCACTTTCGTAGTGGAATATCCTGCTTGGTGTAGATGAGCCCTGACTCCAACACTAGTGAGGACAAGGATTAAAGCTTCCCTCCTCATTCCAATGCCACAGTCCTAATCAGGCTCTCACACAGCTCAATGAAAATGTTGACCCAATGTGAAAAGAGCAAATTCCATGTTAGGTATAATTAGGAAATGAATTGGAAATAAAACTGCCAAGGTCATACTCCCCTCTGGTGCACTCACACTTAGAATACTGTATACAGTTCTGATCACCACACCTAAAAAAAGATTTTGTATAGTTATAAAAAGTACAGAAAAGGGTAACTAAAATGATCAAGGGGCTGGAGCATCTTCCCTTAGAGGGAAGGTTACTGGGATTGTTTAACTCAGAAAAAGGGGTAAGTAAGGGGATATGATAGAATTGAACAAAATTATGTATGGTGTAGAGAAAGTGGACAGGGAGACATTTTCTCCTTGTCTCATAATACTAGAACCTGGGGTCATCCCATGAAGCTGATTGGTGGAAGAGTCAGGACAGATAAAAGGAACGACTTCTTCACACAGTGCACAGTTAAACTAAAGAATTCACTCCCACAAGATGTAGTGACGGCTAACAATTTAGATGGCTTTAAAAAGGGGTTGGACAAATTCATGGAAAAGGCAATTGATGGCTACTAGTCCTGATGGCTATATGCTACCGTCAGTATCAGAGGCAGTAAGCCTGTGTACACCAGTTGCTGGGGAATATGGGTAGGAGGGTACCTTTGCACTGATGTCCTGCTTGTGGGTTTCCTGTGGGCAGTTGGACTAGTTGGGCACCAAACAGAATGCTGGACTAGTTGGAGCCTTGGTCTGATCCAGCCTGGCTCTTCTTATGTTCTTATGCTTATATTCTTGAAGTTGCATCAACTGGCATTGTTTGCTGTGAGTCTCCTTCCCACCCCCTTCTTTTCTTCACTATTATCAGCATAATGTAGCGGTTAGGGAATGTCAAATTAGTATTGGGGAGACCTGGGACCATAGCCATGACATGAAGCTCACTTCGGCCAGTCATTACCTCCCAGCCTAACCTTCCTCGCAGAATTGTTGTGATCATAAAAAGGGGGAGGAAGAAGACTATGGCCTCATCTACACCAAGCAGGATATTGCACTATGAAAGCAGTATATAAAAGGCAGGAGCCACACTACTGCTATATAGCTGTATTGAAGTCCACTGACTACTATTGGGGCCCATTGACACATAGCATATACTGCTTTCATAGTGCAATATCTTGATTCATGTAGGTTAGGCCTATGTAACCAACTCTGAGTTCCCTTGAGGGAAGTTGGGATGCAAATGTGTAAATAAATGAATACATAAGAATCTTGTGAGTTCCATGACTGAGAAAGAATTGGAATCATATAGATATGACTTCATAATAACTGCTCTGTAAAAAAAATCCAAAGAATGGTTTAAAGAATGATTGAAACAGTTCCAAAGAATGGTTTAAAGAGGAGGTATGATTGGAATAATTTTAAAAGGCTATAATTTGGAAGCTACTTTTGGAGAGAGAGAGAGACCATGTTTGAAGTCCTCCAAATGTCATTTCTATTATATAAAAGTAAAAGTTCTTAAAAACCCAGAAAACAAAACAAAACAAGATAGTCTCCTTTTCCAAATGATAAATGTACAACCATTTGTAGAATTACTTTATTATGAGGCACTTATAAAAAATATTGAAGTTTAAAATATGACTAGTAAAGAATTACATAATTTAATAATGAAATTTTTGACTCTAGTAATTACTTACTTTAAATCACAAGCAATGTATCATCAGTGCCATGTAAAAGTAATTGTGGAATTAGTAATTCATTACTTACTGAAGTGACACTTTAAAAAAACTTTTTTAATAGCTCAGATTGATCATTTTCGAGAATGATGTAAGGCACAGAATAGTTGGCATTCTGGGAAAAGTTCTTAAATTGGAGTTGATTTACTAATGAACAGAACAGGCTTTGGGGGGAACAACCCTCAGAAAATGGTAATGCAGTTCTGCCATACTATGAATTGAGCCTATGGGCAAATTCCATTTAAATTATCGGAGTTGCGCTACACAGATGTTATACAGCCTCCACACATTTTGTCTGCATGCAAGCCCCAATGAGATGCTGTTAGATTATCTGGTATGTCCCATATTCTCGTCTTTTCTACTTAGTCCACTTTCATAAGTACATCTTTAAAAATGCATTTTTATCTGTAACATGGCCTTCTTCTTTTTTCCCAGCTTCTGAATATTGTCAAGGTAACACACAATATAGGAAAGAGTTGTCATTCGCAAGAACAAGGAAGCAGGATCTCCCTCCTTTCCCCCTCCTCACGCCTGAGGGGAGAAAATGTAAAGTCCCTGTTACCAGTTCAAAAAGCTGCAGATTCATGTTTTCGAAATCCTCATCTCCACATGCACCTTCACACTGTGAGAAGATGAGGGAGATCGCGTCTGTGACTTCCGTGAGACCCCAGCAAAAGTCACAGCAATATCGACTTTTTAGCTTAGAAAAAGCTTGGGATTCCTTAGTTTAGGGAAAAGGTGTGCAAGAAGGGACATTATGAAGGTATATAAAATGATGCATGGTGTAGAAAGAGTGAATAGGAGATGCTTTTCTCCCTCTCTCTTAGAAGCGGGGTCGTCAATGAAGCTGAATGGTGGGAGATTCAGGACAGAAGTACTTTTTCCCACAGCACACAGTCAAACCCTGGAAGATGTAGTGATTGCTGCCAACTTGGAAAGGTTTAAAGGGAGAATTAGACCAATTCATGGAGGAGAAGGCTATCAGTGGCTATCTTGCGAGCAGAAAATGAACCCATGAAATAAGATGCAGACACCAGAGCTTGGGAGAAATTAGGTCTTCTTTATTTATTTAATTAGGTCCTCTTTATTGTTTTTGTTATACTGTTGTTCTTATGTTTTAAATTTTGTATACTTTTAATGTTTACTGTTTTTAACTTTTGTAAACCGCCCAGAGAGCTTTGGCTATGGGGCGGTATATAAATGTAATAAATAAATAAATAAATAAATAAATAAATAAATAAACCAATAGAGAAATTCTCCCCTCCCCGGATCTGCATGTGAAAGTGCAGGAATCCTCTCTTACTCCAGGCCACTAGCCTGCAAATAAAGGGCGAGCCATTCAGTTGAATACAGGAGGGGGATAAACCCGGCCCCCTTTCCAAGCTACACTTCAGCATATGGAGGGACCGCCCTGCATCATCCCCACCAGGGGCTGCACAGCTCCAGGTAGATGAGACAGGAAGGTCTCCAAAGGCAAACCATATCCTGACACGAGAGCTGCACAGCCCCCGAGGAACAGGACCTCTGGATGCTAATCCCCATAAAGGTGCCAGAGTGCTCAACATCCCTATTCTGACCTCAAGTAATTCCCGCACAACCCTGCTGTCACACTCATGTCCTGCTTGTGGTCTGACCATAGTCATCTGGTTGACTATGGTGGGAACAGAATGCAGGACTAGTTAGGCCTTTGCTCTGATTCACCGGGGATTTTCTTATGTTCATAATCCAATCTAGATATTATTGAAGGCATGCATGATGGAGGCTAGGCCATTATCTTTTAAGAAGGAGTGCAGCTAGTGCAGTAGGTATAGCTGTAGAAAGTCATGCTGAAACAGCTGCCAACTGTTTTTCAAACGGCAATGCCAGGTCAACAACCACCACTAAGGTACAAATTTGCTCCTTTCAGGCAGATGACACCATCCAGAATACGCTGCACATCTATTGCCCTTTCTATACAGAGGACTTTGGACAATAGGGACACAGATGGGGGCAGATAAAAACAAAGAGAAGTAGGAGAGATTGAGCAATTAATGTAATATTTTGTGCTAATTTAGAGCCAAAGTACATGTTATAGTAGTAGCTCGTTTAAATACTGTCTTTAGGAAGGGGCACATCTCTTTCATAACCAAAAAGCATTCACTTTGGAGACCCAATCTGAAGCAGCAGCACTGATTACAAGGGAGAGATTTAACAATTCCCCATGAGCTGTTTCCCTGGCCCATCAACTTCTAGGGCAGATTTTTTCAGAGGAAAATGGCATTGGGAAAAGATATTCTTGATCTGGATCAGGCCTTCTCTGATTGCTATTTATCATTATTTAAAAAGGAGGAGTGTCCAGCTTTAAACATATTATTTAAACATGCTACTAATAACGTGGAGTTTTGGCCCTCAGATTAGCAAAAGCAGAGTAGATAAACTGGAACAAATGTCATTTTAGAAAAATGGTTGAAAGCTGAAAACCTGGGATCAGAAAAGGGGCATTTGGCAAAGAGATGATTATGTTGCCTGTGCATGCCCAGATTGTGAGTATGTTTCCCTTTAAACAAAAACTTTTTTTATGTCCTGCATTGCTCTGGGGAATAGAGATGAAAAGGAAGTCACAATTTGCCTGCATGTCTTTAATAAAACTGCGGCTTTCCATCAAGTCTACTAAGAACAGCACAATTTCTAATTCATATTTCACCATATCCATAATGCATTAGTAGATTCACCTTCTTGACAAAAAGACTTCCACAGCAAAGTCATGCTCTGGTTACAAAATAAAACTCTGAAGAGTTATAGATGTACATTGCCACTGCAAAGTGAGTAAGAAATAAAACACTACTTTATATACAACTGTAGCATCAGGAAGTTCAAGTAAGAAAGTTTTAAATCAAATCATCCTTCAACATAGATACATAAATACTTCACTGGAAACATCCAGGACTCATCTATACATTTTAAAACATTGAGACAGAAACAAATGTTTGCTCAGGAATAAAAAGGGCATATCAGGATATATCTTGGCTTTAGTCTTAAACTCGCTACTCTGGAGTAGCATCAGTGAAGACACTGAGATCTGTGACATTAGTTCTGACTAGTGATGTCAGAACACGAGCAAAACTCATGTTCCCAAATTTCTCCAAATTCCATCTCAATGTTTGTTCTGTCTCATGTCCATATCAAATTGTGACCTTTGGTGTTTTTGTTTTTCTCATGAAAATTAATGTGTGTTTTCATGTATATTTTTCCAAATGTGGGAAGGTGGGTAAGCAGGCAGGTTGAGTGCATCACAGAGAATGATTGGACACATAAGGACTAGGAAAGGGATCAGAAAACATTGGGGTCATGTTCTCCAACCTTGATCCCTCTGCTGGCTCTGAGGAGAACTCCAAGGGTTTCATCCAGTAACCCTTCCTCTACTACTCCAGGATCTTGCAGGCCAGAGGTTGTGGCTTTGCCAGACTCTCCAGACTCAAAGGGCCTCTGATACAGTCCTCATTGGCTCCACGCCATTGGCATCAGTGGCTGCAGAACAGGACAACAGTCCCTGAAGAAGTAGGCAACTCCTCAGAAGGTATGAAAGGCTTCTGAAGGCCTCTGCATATTGCTGCAGCAACTGCTTTTGTGAGTGAATTTTCAGCCAGTGATCTATCCAAGATCCTGCCTGGCCTGGCCTGTTGGGAATTGGCTAACTTGACTTTGCCTTACTGGGGGCCTTTCTACCAGAAGGGAGGGGGAGGCTCTCATGATATCCTGATCATGAGAGCCTCCCCCAGCATGCACACAAGATGTGAAACATCCCGGAAGGAAGGAGGGATGTCACGCCTGCCATTTATTTGTTTCTAAAGAGGAGATGAGTGCACTTGTGCTTCAACAGCTTTGGCTGGTTCGCCAACTACGGCATCTCCTGGACAGGGATAGCTTGGCCACAGTGGTACAGGCATTGGTAACCTTAAGATTGGATTACTGCAATGTGCTCTATGTGGGGCTGCCCTTAAAGCTGCTCTAGAAGCTGGAGCTAGTACAGAATGCTGCAGTTCGGCTGTTGCCTGGAGCTGCCCCTTTCCAGCATGTAACTCCTCTGCTGAGGGAACTGCATTGGCTGCCTATTCACTACCGGGCCAGGTTTAAGGTTCTTGTACTTGTGTACAAAGCCCTAAACAAATTGGGACCAGGATACCTGAGAGAGCGCCTTCTCCCTTACCAACCTGCCCGGTCACTGAGGTCATCCAACGGCATGCTCCTGGTGGTTCCATTCTCCAATTGGAGTTTATTGGAGAAGAGCCATCAGCATGGTAGCCCCCCTCCTCAGGCAGGCACCAACTTTGTATTCCTTTTGGCGCCTCCTGAAAATGTCATTGTTCCAGGAAGCCTTTCCTTAATGACCAGCCATGGTTCTTTGTTTCTTTTAAAATGTATTTTAAAGTGTTTTATTCTATTTTTATTTGATCTTGTACACTGCTCCAAAATTTTGAATGGGGAGTGATATATAAGTATTGTAAATAAATAAACAAAAATGTAAGTTTTATTTAAACAAACAAACAAACCAATCCTGATCCCCCTGATGGGCACCGAGCACCCGAAGAGCTCATTTCCTGCCTCCTCGCATTTACTTGTGAAGAGGCAGGATGAAACAGGGACAGGCATCCACACACCTCCCATGGTCTTGGGATGATCCCGGACCATGGGAAGAGTCGGGTATTCCCAGGGTTTATTTATCCCGGGGGGAAACCCATGTTCGTCCCCCCCTGCCCCCAGGAGTCCCTGTGCAACATTTGGATACAGAGGGACTCGGCCGTGACCAGCCCAGTATTGGGCTGGTATAGAAATGGCCTGGATGTGACTTTGCTGTTCCAGACATGATCCAGCCTTTCCAGGCAGGACCACTGCTGCAACCCCATCTCTTCTCAGTTGCTGAGCTAGGGTATGACATTGTTGGCACAAGCGGGCCCAATTGGGCTCAGAATACATCGAGTTGTTTTGCACAATTTCTGAGAAATTGTTTCTGGGCTTGATCCACCAATATTTATTTATTTATTACCTTTATATACCACCCCATAGCTGAAGCTCTCTGGGCGATTTACAAAAGTTAAAAACAGGGAACATTAAAAAGTATACAAAATTTAAAACCACAGACTCTACTGCTTTAACAATGCCCATTCGTGAAGAAATAAATGCTACTTCCTGGGCTCAGCTTACACAGTGTATCCTAAAATGAGAGCTGAAAGGAATATCTCCTTTGTCTGACCCCCTATTATTTCTCAGTCCTTGAGCATTCAGTGGCGGCTTCACTTCTTTTGAAACAGCAAAGCCATTTCAGGCATACATTGCACACCTTCGCCTCTCCTTAATTTTCTTCACTCACTACTGGGGTTTAAAGGTGTAATTTGCTTCCGTCTTAAAACAAATAAAAGCTGTTGAAAATCTAATATTATACAAGATACAGAAATAGGATTCTAAAATATAAATGCCATGTATCATAAAATATTTAAGAACAGAAAAATAGACCATTTTATCTATTTAAATAGAACTCATAATCATCCAGCGTTCAGCCTCAATAGGCTTGTGCTGCTAGCAAATGCAGAAATGACACATGACATGGGCCACTTCTTGAATTCCTTTGCCGTGAGTTCCATTCCAATTTCCTATAGGAAAAGAATTCTTTCTCTCTTTCTTTCCTTTTTTTTTTTTAAGGGAGTCTTTTCCTGTCCTTTAGTTGCTGCCTGCATGCTACTATGAATTTAAATTTGAGACTGGAAACACAGTTATGATGCTTGCAGAATGAAAAGCTCTCCAAATCCACATGGAACTGCCTAATACCAAGTTGGACCTTGTCCATTCTGAGAAGCAGTGGCTCTCGCAAGTGTCCAGTAGAGGACTTCTCCGTTACTTTTGATCTGACTACTTAACTGGAGATGTCAAGGATTAGAACCAGGGACCTTCTTTACACGCAAAGCAGCTGCTATACCACTGAGCTAGGCCTTTAGGGGGAAGTTTGGGTCAGGGCAACAGGCACAACCCTGACCTTAACAACATAAGAAGAGCCATGCTAGATAAGACCGAGGCCACAGCTAGACCTAAGGTTTATCCTGGGATCATCCAGGGTTCACCCCTGCCTGAGCACTGTATCCCCTGTGTGTCACCTAGATGAACAGGTTTGACCCCTGGATGACCCAGGAATAAACCTTAGGTCTAGCTATGGCCCAAGTGTCCATCTAGTCCAGCACTCTGTTCACACAGTGGCCAACCAGAAGCCACAAGCAGAACATGCGTACAACAACCCAGGAGGAAGGTCTTTTCTGCTGTGGCATCCCGGCTGTGGAATGAGCTCCCCATGGGTGTGTGTGTGTGTGAAGATCTTTTTATTTTCCCAGTATTTTAACATTTTGCCATCCTAGTCTTTTAATTTACTGTTTTAAATCTGTATTTTAAATCTCTGCATTGCTGCTCGGTTTTATTCAGGTTGTATTTTTATATGGGGCCTGTTCAGATGACACGCTAAGCTGCTAACCCTTTTGCATCAAATGGTTAGTGAGTGTGTTTAAACCACGGTGTTTATGTAGCCACCATGATAAGGAATGTTTTACACAACATGCTAAGTTATGGTTGACATGACATGCTAAGCCATAATGTTTAGCTCAAAATGCTTAGCCACCATGGTTTTGCATGTTGTCTGCACAGGGTCACTGTAGTTTTATATTGTGGTTTAAATTTTATACTTAAGTAGTATTTTATGATTTTAATTTTTGTGAACTGCCCAGAGAGCTTCAGCTATTGGATGGTATACACATGCAGTAAATAAATAAATAAATAAATAAATAAATAAATAAATAAATAAATAAAATGTTCCCCAGCAACTGGTGTATATAGACTTACTGCCTTGGATACTGAAGGTAGCACATAACCCTCAGGACTCCCCATGCATACACGCACTCATACCCACATCCATGTACATGGATGCCAGTTGCTTTCGGGGCTCAATTCAAGGTGGTGGTTTTAATCTTCATGTCTTAGGACCTGGCTATCTAATGGATGACCAGTCTTGTTACAAACCTGTCCAGTTATTAAGATCTTGAGGGCACCATTCCCTCAAGAGCCCCATTTGTCAGGCATGTGTGAAAGGGCTTTCTCCCACGTTGCATCCAAACTGTAGAATGCACATCCTCCAGAACTACAATTCGCCCCTGCTCTCTTGGCCCATAAGAAAGGTGTGAAGATCCTGTTCTGTAATTTAGCCTTCCGAATTATATAGCTGTTTTAATCTTCTGCTGTTTTTAATGTTGCTGGATTTTTTCTTATTGTTTTCAGGTTTTATTGTTTTAAATTGTTCAGTGCCGCCTTGATGTCTGTTTTGCAAACAAGCCCGTTTATGCATGTTAATAACAAATAAATAAATGGTTCAGATGAAATGGCAAGCTAAATTTGGCTGTGAAATTGAAAGTCAAGGAAGGAATTGGAGCATGCAAGGACAGGAGGGAGTGCATAAGCCCGAGGCTACTGGAAAACCATGGTACCTTCTGAACCAAGCATGTGCTTCTGGAACTCAATAATAGCAGAGGTTGAAGAAAGGATGGGCTAGCTTTCTCTGATGTTTCTGAATGGTATAGCTGAGTATGCCTTTAAAAGTAACATCCATCAGCATTCCTGTTCATCGGCAACCAAACAGGCACTTGACCAAGGTGCTTTCCATCTGATAAGATGGAGATAAAGCTACTGGTTTCCTCTCAAGTATTGGTCCATAAGCTTTCCGCAAAGTTTCTAAAATTTAGACAAGCCATTTATGAAAGAAAAATAATGTGTCTTTTTCTCGTTACTGCAATATGAGGTTGGCAGAGTGACAACTCTATATGAGCAGAACGGATTACATATCAAATCATTGGAGGGGAAAGGGCTCTTTGAGTTATTAGAAACACCTGCATTTAAAAAAAATAAAAAGCTTACCCACATGCAAACACAAATAATTTAGAACATGCCTTTAGTTTGTTTTTGGGAATATTATTTTTCAGCTTGACTCCTGGATGTAAGTACAAAAAAAGAGACCATAGGTACATCTAGACCAACATCTTCTTTCACAGGAATAGGATTCAAGGAAGCCCGCAAGCAGGGCAAGAAGGGCTCACAGAAACGGATATTTGGTAATATGGTGCCAATAAACATAGGGGTTCCATTTAGATTGTACAACCAGTACAATCGGTAAAAGTTTTTTAAGGCTGGTTTTACTTTGCACATAATGCTAGCCCATGATTTTGGTTGTTAAATTCTGGGTAGTAGTGCTAAGCAAACCCAACCACACTAACAAATCATGGCTTGTTAACCACAAACAACCCAGAAAGAGAACTCATGGTTTATTGCTAGGTTGTGAACTCTCAGTTGTTTAAACCATGGGTTGTTGCTATGTGTGGACACAGAACCATAGGTTGTTTGTGTTTTGTTTTGCCAAGCCACAGAAGTGGTGGGCGAGAGTGGTTTGTTTTGTCTTATTTATTTATTTTTTAACGTCACTCCACATGCCAGTGCTATAGAGCTGGAAAGGCATTTGGAATACAGGGAGGGAAAGGCAAAGAAGGTGGGAAACAAACAATCCAGGGATTATGAAAACATACTGCAGTTTGTTCCATTGTCTTTCAGACAAACGCTGGGTAGGGCAACAAACCAGGGGTTAGAGTTAGGTATGAACTAGGTCAAGATGTCTTTTTCTTTAGTTAAAGTTGCTGTAGTAGGCAGGAAGGGGAATTGGACTGGAGTTGCATGTGGGGAGGGAGTTTAATACCTTTTCACTGTGCCATTTCTCCAGCTATAGAAGACAGGTACCTATCAATAGAAGAGAAGCAAGATAGGTACATGTGTTGAACACCCGCAGGCAATACAGAGGGAAGGGAGAGGGGAAGCAGAGACACTCCATCAGCGCTGCTGAAAGACTACTTAATTTTTTCCCCTCTTGCCTTCTCATCCCATTTCCTTATGTGCCGTGTCTTTTTAAATTGTCAGCTTGAGAACCGGGACTGTCATGCTTTAATGGTTGCATGTAAGTCGCTCCAGGAGGCTTTTTGCTTAAGGATAGATAAACAAATAAATAAATAAAATAAAAACCTCTCTAATGTAATCTTTGGATCCTTCTCAGCTATACTGCTTTTAAGTGCCCCCTCCAAAATAGTCAGGAAAACCAACCATGGATGATTTGGCCTGAAGCTAGTGGCTACCATTACATGATCTGTCAGTGAATTCAATAATTTTATCATGAGTTGTATGGTGAAGTGCTTTCTTCTGTCTGTCCTTCATCTATCAGCATTAGGCCATAGCTAGACCTAAGGTTTATCCCTGGATTGTCCAGGGGTCAAACCTGTTCATCTAGGTGACACACAGGGGATCCAGTGTTCAGGCAGGGGCGAACCCTGGATGACCTAGGATAAACCTTAGGTCTAGCTGTGGCCTAAGTTGAGCCTGATCTCCCCCTCCTCCATTCATTTCAACAGATTGATAGATAACACCACCCAGCTCCCTCTTTCTTTTCCTCTTCCTTCCTTGTCCTGCAGTTCAGTCTTTCAGTCCTTCTTTGGGAATAGCCTTCCAACAAAGGGTGCTTAAATTGCTGCTGCTTCACCTTTCTTCTAATAAAATTCCCTTTTCTGAGCAAAATTCTGAAGAATAGCTTCGTACGTCTTCACAGAAACCTTACAGTAACACTCCACTATCTCCAACAGGGGTCCTAGGTTATGCAACTTAACTCTTGTTAAGGTGCTCATTTTCTGAGCCAGCTCTACTAGATGGATGGCAATTTGTCCTGCGATGAGGGCTGCATATATGCATTTTTCTCCACAGTCCCCTAATATATACATTTTTGTATGCATGTTTTAATTGGAGAAAAATCAGAGAAGTGAAAACTTTGAAGGATAACTGAATTTTGGTTCATGGATAGGTTCAAAAGTGTGAAATTATGTAAGTTCACATTAAAATAAGAAGCACATGAATTTTCCCCACATCTCTACATAAGAGTACCAAATCCTCTCCTACCCCAATCACCTTTTTTCAAAACTAAAAATTAATTAACACTTTAGCCTTTTCTCATAAAGAGGTAGTCCAGTCCTCTGGTCTTATTAGAGGGGTTTTTTTCTACATCTTTTCCAACTCTCTAAAATCAGTTTTTAGGTGGAATGACCAGAAGTGTACATAGCTGTCACACTGTAGATTTATATCAAACATGTTAAGAAATGTTCTGTTAAGAAACAGGTGAGGGGGGGAAGTCCTACAACTCCTAGCATGCCCCAGGAAGCCATGCTGGCTGGAGAATGCAGGGAATCGTAGGGCTTTTTTCTATCTAAACCTGTATAGGATTGCGCACTTAAAACTTCTAAAATACACATTCAGTGATACATTCATTGGCAGTCATAGAATTGTGGGGTTCTAGGTGAGAAAGATACCTAAATAGCATGGATTCAATCCACAGGGATTTTTTTTCTGTGCAAGCCAATTTGAACTGAATGTGATCTGTGCAAGAATACTGCATATTTTGTCTAAGATACACCCAACCATTACAATCAATTGACCAACCTCCTTCAGTTAATGAGAAGATGAAGTTGTTATGTGCTGGGCCAAATTCCTGGGCCATCTTAGCTCTGCATTCTCATCCAGATGCCTCAGGGGGATGATATTTATTAATTTTATTTATTTATTGCATTTATAGCCTGCCTTTTTTCCTCCAAGGAACTCAAGGTGGCATTTTCCCCACAACAACAACCTTGTGAGGTAGGTTGGGCTGAGAATCTATGACGGCCCAAGTCACCCAATGAATTTTCATGGCCAAGTGGAGACTAGAACCAGGATCTCATGACTCCCAGTCCAACACTCTGACCGCTACACCACACTGGCTCTCTACACCACATGAGTTCTCTAAATATCCATCCCCAGTCTAGTATTTAGCGGTATACGAACTCTGATCCATTGTATAAAAAAGAAAGTGGACCCCCAGTAAACAGAAGGTGACCATAACTGGTCTAGATCACATGTCCCCCCAATATTTTTAAAGAGCTGTAGTGAGCAACAAGATCAATCAGACTTCCAATCCTTTGTGCAGTCCTTTGTGGCAATATTTCAGTATTTCAGGCTCTTGATAGCCAGCGTATCAAGAGCCTGAGCACACACATTCATATGATGTCATCATATTATGACTTCACTCTCTAGTCCAGTTGACCACCCCTGCCACAGACCCTATAAAAAGAAAAAGAAGTATAATTAAATAGAAAAGAATGAAAAAAGTGTATACAGTTGACCATTATTTTTGTTTTACAAATATAATATTTTAGAGAACTCCAACATGCACACCTCACGTTATTTTAGCAGAAAGAAAGAAAAAAAGCACTCTCTCCTTCTTGGTTGATTTAGATTGTTGCTGACTTATTTTCAGTACACATATGGATTTGCTTCTTCTCCTTCCAACCTTGGAGAGTTGCCAGAATGCAGACATGAAAACTTTCCTTCTAGACAGGACTAAAATGCATTATCTGAGCTTTGGGATATCTCCGCTTCTGCTACTAATATGGCTGGACACATCTTTGTTCCTGTCTGATTAGTGACAGTAGGTTCATGCACAACAATTGTTCAGTTCTATACAGAACAAGCCTGTGAAATAATATGATATGGTGACAAAGGTTAGGGCAGTAGATTTTCTGGTTTTGTTTTTAAATGACTTTACCAAATCTTCCAAATTGTGTGGCAGCATTTTGCCATTCTTGATTGAGCGACTGATTCATAGAAATATAGCTATTTTAAGAGGATTATTGCGACAGAAATGAAGAACAAAACATTGTTTAGAGAGAAAGGTTCACAGGAGCCTTATGGAATAAGGCACCTTGGGTAGCCTTTCTTTTTTCCTGTTTGACGTTGTTTTGCAAAGTCAGCTTTGGCTAGAGTTTTGGAAATTTCGATTTCACGCAGAGATAGGTGGACATTATTTTATAATGTTCTTTTGAGAGCACTCGTGCCCAACACACAGGCTTCTCTGAAATAGATTACTAAAGAAATTTAAACATGGGGAACATGGAAGGTTGCTTAGAGGCAGATCTGGCTGAGCAAATAGCAACTGGAGGTTAAAAATGAGAGAAATTTCTAAAGGTAATCAGGGGGAAAATACAGCGATTTTCCAAAAGAAAGGTGGCCATCAAATATTTTAAAGACTATTTACCTTTGGAGAAGGAGCCGCCTTGCAGTCTTAACTACCCACAGTGCCCTCCTTACCTTGCTTCATTTATCTGGCAATAAAAGCTACAGTGACTATCTTAAGCATGAAAAAGTGCAATGGCCATTTTCTCCCCTTTCTCTTACATTTTAAAATGACCCAGAATTTCACCTAACAAGTGTTGACTGGTGAAATTAAAATGAACCTAAAATACAGTGAAATCTCATCAATAAATTGTTAACTCATTATAAATAATCCAACATCCGTATCCTAGACACGTTTCTTTAGAAGCCCATCCTTCAGAATTCAACATTACTGTATCACAAATGTATCTTTAACATGGTACCACCGCATGCAGTTAAGACGCTTCTATTCCTTTGACTTCCAACGGTTTCCAACAGCCTGTCTTCAAGATTGCAGCTATAGACATTATCTATTTGATTGTTTGCCTGTATCTCAAGCGTACTGCTCTATCAATGCTAACCAAACAAATTTCCAGCAATCTTGCTTGAAAATCATCTAGTACAACAGCAGTCTGGAAAGCAGTCAATACTGTATTTGTCTTTACAGAAGACTCTAGGGTACTCTTGTAAATTGCATACACGTGAGACTGCCTATCCCCCAAATGGGGAAATTATTTGAGAAATAAAATTAATGTCAGAGTTATAAGAACACTGCAGATGAACATGATATGATAAGGACAGAATAGTTCAATGTCTGTAAAGGGGGAACTGTCTAGTCAACCTATTAGTATTCTTTAGGAGAGTGAAGAAAATAGTAGATGAAAGAAGAGCTGGTGGATATAATTTATTTGGACTTTCAAAAACCCTTTGATAAAGTCTCTCACAAGAGGCTATTAAGGAAACTAAGTAGTCCTGGGGTGAGAGGTGAAGTTTTGTCAAGGATTAGAAATCGGTTAAGAGGTAGCAAAGATTAGGAATAAATGGTCAATTTTCAACATGGAAGGAGGTTAATAGAGGGGTGACCTAAAGAACCATATTTGCACATGCATTATTTAATATATTTATTAATGATCTTAAGGAAGGGTGAACAGTGAGGTGTCAGATGACACAAAATTATTTATGAGAACCATGACTAGAAAACACAGCAAGGGAAACCAGAGGAATGATAGAAAATGAGTCAACTGGACAGCAGGTTGGTGAATAAATCTGATGTGGACAAATTCCAGGGAATGCATACTGGAAGGATTAGTCCAAAGTAATCATTTACATAGTTGGGTTCTATAGAAACTACAGTCCTGAGTGGAAAATAACTGGATATCTCTATGGAGAAGTCAATGAAAACATCTGCAGCTAAGGGTATATATAAAAAAACCAAGTTAAGATGTTAAATTGTGTTGAGAATGGAATGCAGAGATATTCTGAAAACAAATCTTCTCCACCATGAACATTGATGATTTAGCTTTGGTTATTCCATCATAATAAAATGAAATAAATAAAATACAATTTCAAATAGAGCAAAAGGTAAATGTTGTTATTCCTGAATCAGATAATGGACTGGATGAGGGCCAATAAACTAAGACTCAGTCCAGATAAGCTGAATTGCAGAAGTGCCAGGGGTTCATTTGCCCAGTTGGGTGGTATGGAACCTGGTTTGGAGGGAGGTGCACTTCCTCTAAAGAATCCAGTGTGGTGTAGTGGCTAAGGTGTTGGACTGGGAGTCGGGAGATCCGGGTTCTAGACCCCACTTGGCCATGGAAACCCACTGGGTGACTTTGAGCCAGTCACATACTCTCAGCCCAATCTACCTCACAGGGTTGTTGTTGTGAGGATAACACGGAGAGGAGGAGGATTATGTACGCTTCTCTTCCTGAGTTTCAGTGTGTTCCTTTATTCTTTGATTTGTATCTGTTCCTAACTTCTGGCTTGCTCCTCAAACCTGTCTCCCGATGTGCTCTTTGGTCCTGATCCCTCAACTCTGCTCTGCTGGTGCAGTTCCCTGCTCCTCTCAGACTGCTCCCAATGGCTGTTCAGAGCAGATGTCTCCAAAAATACCCCTTTATTATAGTGCCACTTTCCATGTGTTCCTTGTACATGTGGATAATTTATGGATAGGACTCATGAGTAAATCAATCTGAAACACATTCTAAGTATTATCTATGATTCAAAATTGGAATAATAAATAAATAAATATTTTAATTTTTTTTAATGGATTCATTTTTATGTTTTCATTATAATTCTGTCTTTATTATTGCCTTTGGCACTATTTTGTAACAGAAACAGGAGATAAACAAATCTACGACAATACATCTAGGACTTTTGCTATTGGTAAAGAATGACTACTGTACATTTTGATAATGTTATTGGTTCTTTCAAACCATATGCAATATCCCACATATGAAATGATAAAGCAATCACACTGAAATGCATACAACATTATTTGTGTATTGAAAGAAACAGTATGGTAGTACTCCCCCTTTATAATTTCAAAAATAGATGCACTCTTTCAAGCTCTAAGAAATGGCATTTTTTTCCTTTAGAAAAAAATGTTTTCTTTTTTTATTTCAAGCAAATTTGCAAGAGTAACCAAAGGCTGGAAAGATCCATGGTGTGTTCACATCATGTTTTAACACAAACAACGCTAAGCTGATACTTTATTAAATTTGGCAGGGTGGGAATTGTGGAGGCCATGGGTTAAAGGCCTTGTATACTCAGTGCTTGAACCTGACATACATTTTTATAACTGAGTGATAAACTCTTGAAAAATGGGCTTTATGTAAGAAATGGTGACATAATATAGTCAAATGGTGCTAACAGCCATTACCAGAATACAATTTCTTTGACTTCATTTGAGGGGGAGAAAAAAGAAACCCTTTTTCTTCTGAGGCACATAGTATAGCACGTTAATTCGGCATTAATTATAGAACATGTCAAACTGTATTTCAGTCAAAGCTCCCTGTTAGTCTCCAGAGCTTTCTTAATGACAGTAATTATAGGTCATAAAGAAGTCATCTAAAATTAACATTTCTCTCATGTCTTGATAGGAAAATGTAAATGGCTGCATAGTACAGATGTTTTGATTAGTAAAATTTACACTTCCTTTTTTGTTTCAGTGCTTGTCAAACTTCACAGTGCTAAACCTAAGGTGCTACGTTTTTTTCTTTCCGTCGAGATAAAGATGTATCCGAACTGACTGTATGATTTCTTCGTACTTTTTAACTCATGTACAGCTCTATGTAAACTCTTCCAGCAATTTATTATTACAAATAAATCTGAAGTGTCCACCTAAATAAAGGTTAGTTGAGGAATTAGGTGAATATGATATATTCCAAAAATGTATGTATTTAATAAAATCATGTTTACATCTTTTAGCTCCAAACAGGGCTCCCAAGGTTGCTCCCAATCACAAATTTAAAATGATACAATAAAAAAAATACAAAATGAAGCAGAAAGCTTCAAAGCAGAGCCAAGGATAACATACTTCACAGCAGGAGAGGAGGAGGGAAAGCAGCAATGTGAAAAGGACAGGTTTCTTGGAATGGCGGAAAGTCAACAGAGAGGGAATCAACCAGACCTTCTGAGGTAGGGAGTTCTACAGTTTGGGCACTGCTGCAACCAAAGAAGCCCTACCCTACATCCCAGCTAACCAGAATGCAGATGGCCATGGGAGCAAGAACCCTGATGACAAGATGAAGGTGAAAGGCTGGTGAGCCTCCAAGATGAACACCAAAAAAGGGGGAAGTCTCAGGACGCTATAGACAAATTTATTGTTTATAAATAATAAACTTTTCCACAATAAATTTGTTTATGGCATCCTGCAACTTTTCTCCCTTGTTTTGTGCCCAGATGAAGAAAGCAGTCACCAGACAGGTCCATGTGGAAGAAGTCCCCAAACTTTCTGGTCCCAAATATTTTAGGTATGGTAGCCACTTATGAATCTCTCAAAAACTTGAACTGCATCACCAAAACAGAGGACAAAAGAGGCATTGATTTGCATAACATTTGCATATGCTTATTTATATGTATGGATGTGAATTTGCAAATAATAATTATTAATTAAATAGAAATATATAGGAAATAGGTAGTTGTGTGCTATCTCCAGTATTCGAGGCAGTAAGCCTGTGTGCACCAGTTGCTGGGGAACATGGATGGGACGGTGCTGTTGCACCAGGTCCTGTTTGTTGGTCCCTGGCCGATGGCTGGTTGGCCACTGTGTGTACAGAGTGCTGGACTAGATGGACCCTTGGTCTGATCCAGCATGGCATTTCTTATGTACTTAAAAGCCATGCTGGATCAGACCTAGGGCCCACCTAGTCCAGGATTCTGTTCACACAGACAAGGATGCTTTAGGGCAAGTTGGGCAGTTGCTCAGGGTGCCAAACTGAGGGGTCTCCAAGCCCAATTCAGTGGCTATGCATGGTCTGTAGTGAGGTAAGGTAGCAAAGAGCAAATGTCTGTAAACCTTTTTTCAAAGTTCTACAGGTTGTTTGGGTACTAACTACAAAAATGATCTTCCTTCAGTTAGCTTTAACGTATATTGTTTTTTGAATTTCCACTTTGATGCCATTTGTGCTATGTAAAAATTAATGGAACACAGCTTGACTTGGAGGAAACTTTGCTGAGCACCTCAAATAGAGTCCTGCATACAATAATTTTCACATGTGCCCCACAACTTTGTACCAGAGCTGTGCACATGCGGCCTCTCAAAATTCTCCACCCTATTTGTGGGTAGAAAAAAAGGGGGGGGGGTTCACCAAATTTCTCCAGGGGAAAGGAGAAATTCTCCAACAATTTCTCTCAAGTAGGCATCATCATTGGCAAGGGTTGTAGAGCAGCTTCTTTCTCCTTCTTTCCTAAATGTTTTTGGTCTTTTTGCACTGCCTCTGCAAGTGTCAACTGCATCAACTATGTTGGCAGTCTGGCAGCCATTTTGCATCCTCCCCAATGCCCCCATATACTTAGCATCACTACAGGGCATTGAGGGGAGTGAATGCATCTATTACAAAAATAATGGTGAAGTAAATGTGGAGAAAATTCTGGAAAGTGACCTTTTATTTCTAGGAGGTAAGAAAAGAAAATTCTCAGGAATTTCCTGAAAGTGTCATTTCCCCATGAAAGGGGCTTCCATTTTTCTGCCTCATTCTCAGGACATTTTAAAATTTATTTTGAATGTGTGTTGGTGGTGTTTTTGACCTTAACTAATCACTGTGAGGTGGTTGAGGGTACTTTCAATATTTTTCTTTCAATTACACATCTCACTGTTGCTCTACAGTCTCCAGACTGCCTGCACTTTCTGATCTGAAAAGGCCCTATGGGAAGAACAAATTAATGACGTCTTCCCCTGGGCAGAAAGTGTGGGGAGCCAAGGAAGTTACAGGCTGTCAGAAAGATGATTGTACAATGAAAGATAGGATGCTCACACATACTCTTCAGTTATCCCATAAAAAAGGTAAGCAAAAGAACCCTGAACCAAACCCATGAGAATTTCTCTGAAATTTCTTCTGCTTTGAATTACTTTTCAAAAGCAGTTTCTTTTCTATCAAATTGAATGAGAATGATCAAAAATTTCATGGGAGAAATTTTTGGCACAGCACTACTTTTTACTCACATGCATGGGTCCTTGTAGGAAGTAGCACCAGGGGCTTCAACATTACCCCTGCACTGAGCCCCATAAACCTTCTGGGCTGCCCTGCAAAGCTGACCGAGGGCAGAGGACACCAAATCTACTCCTCACCAAGGGTGCAATTTAGTCTAGGGCCAGCCCTACACACAGTGGCCAACCAGCTGCCCGCAGGAAAACCTCAAAAAGCATGTGAGTGCAAAAACAACATCCCTCAAAAATTCCCCAGGAACAGGTATATATAGGTGTACTGCCTCTGATACTGGAAATAACATATAGCCATCAGGTCTACTAGCAGCCATTAATAGCCTTATCCTCTATGTATTTGATTAATTGCCTTTTAAAGCCATCCAATTGGTGCCATCACTACTTCTTGTGGAAGTGAATTCCACAGTTTAAGTATGCGCTGTATGAAGAAGTACTTCCTTTTTTCTGTCCTGATTCTCCCATCAACCTTATCGAGGACCTAGCAAATATAATAACTCTCCCATGTGGCCCTCAACTATGCACACACATGCACGGGTCCTTGTTGGAAGCAGCACCAAGACCCTCAAAATCACACCTGCACCAGGCTCCAGGTTTTATTAGTTTGCTATGAAATGATTACCTACTATTATTTTGACAGAGGAAGAAAAATGTCACCTCTTGGACTTGGTGCTACATTTTCTAACCTGTGGTATATATTCTAGTGAGCTTCTATTATTGTGGTTTTCAGTAAGTTCCAAATGTTTTGAAGGGATTTAACTCTCTTGACTCCCCATTTCAACTTCCTTTTCACCAGTTCCCACAGTTTAGAGAAGTTTCCTCTTTTGAAGTCAAATGTGATTGTGTTGGACTTCCTTGGCAATTGTCCATTTAAATATATATTAAATTTGATATCATTGTGGTCACTGTTTTCAATTGGTTCAACAACACTCACATCTTGTACTAGTTCCTCGGTGACTCCATTTGAGTTTAAATCCAGGGTCACCTCCTCTCTGGTTGGTTTCACAGTTATTTAGGGCGTCAAGAATTTTAACCTCTTTGTTGTGAGAGGAATATGCATTTATCCAGTCAATGTGGGGTTAATTAAAGTCACCCATGATTAAAACACTTTCCTATATTCATTCCTCCCTGATTTCATTTTCCATCTCAAGATCAACCTGAGACTTCTTGTCTGGGGATGACAGCATGTTCCAAGTACTAGATTAGTTTTAGAGTCCAATGTGGTCACCACCACAGTGCTCTAATGGAGCTATCCAAAGTGCTGAACCCCTATTCCCAAAATGGACTCAGCTCCTTTAGAGTTCTTACTGGTTCCAATTGAAACCCACAACGGATTCACAGCCCTACTGACATCAGAGCCGCCAGCCTCCATTGGTAACAGCTAGCACTTTGGATTGTGCAGAGAAATGAACTAGTAGCCAATAAAGACTGAACACAACATGAATGATGTGCTTTTAAAATGGAAGCCCTAGACAAAACTATACTGACTGTATTCTGAGAACTTTTCAGAAAGGGTCGCCTATGAAGTAAATACATTGCTGTGGTATATTATACAATATCCTGCATAAGAGAGGTAGGTAAAATCTCAAGAAAAGAAAAGAAAACATGGCAGAAGAGAATATATGTATTTGTGTGTGCGATCGAGATATATATATATATATATATATATATATATATATATGATAGAAATGAGTCATACCAAGGCTTCTGGGTTTATCCCCCACTGGCCTATCTTTTATTATACCTTTTCAAAAAGAAAACATAAACTGGTATATTCTGAACTGTCAAAATTTACTTACTTGAAAATGAGAATGGAAACATTCTGGTTTAAACAATGTTAATATCATCAAACATCCAGGGAAATATAACAAATTAAAAGGTAATCACTTCATAGCATAAAAGGCCTACACCTTAAGTAATAATAAATCTAATACTTGACATTCATCTCCCTAGAAAATAAAATTAGATAAACTTTTGCAAGGGCATTCTGAACAGTCAATCCAGTTTATTAATAATTTCCTGTTTCATACAGGAAGCCCATATTATCTGGTCACAGCCACAGTAGACCTCCACAGATATTTAATAAAGCTGCCGTTAGTAATCCTCTCTGATTACCTATAACCTTCCAGCTATAACACACACTGCGCTCCAGCTCCATAGAAGGACATCACACTGTCACCTGGTATGATGTTTGACAGCTTATTCTGCTACATCAAGCAGCACAAAATTACTTTTTCCAAATCCATCCCTAGTTAATAACCAAAAGCAATAATGGTATTCAGCATGCGTAATACACTGAGAAGGCAAAATGAGGCAACAGAGAGAGAAAAGATTAAAGGGAGACTATTATGAAGAGGAGATCAAAAACTGAATCTTGTAACATACAACAATGTTTCAATTATAACATCATGCAGCGAGCGCCACATATCACTCGACAAAAGCCTGTCCTGCAAATCTAAGAAAACACAAGAGAAAATTCCTATTGTGTTTACACTGGATGCATCCTTATTCTAGTTCAAACAGAGAGCACATTTCAAAATTTCCTTTCTAAGTTATGCTCTGAAATTCTCCTGGGAGCAGATGCTGACTTACCTTTAGTAGAAATGTCTAGTTAACAGAAATATATTGCTTTGATCTTCTTCTTTTTAATAACAAAAGCATGCACCTCATTCTGTAGTGAGATTAATAAGGTGTTTTGCTTATAGAACAGATCAAAATTACTATCAACTACATTTACAGGAATGCTGGAAAAACTAGTGAGCAAATCCAGCAAATGCCTAGCACATGTGCATACACAAACACACACACACACACACACACACACACACACACACACACACACACACATGATGTGCTTTCACTCTGCAAATAGCTGGGGAGCAGGCATGTTAAAATCCTGTGTCCTTTTGTAAGAAATTGATAAGTGATGACCATGAACTTGGAGAAAGATGCATTACATAAGGAACAATAAAGGATGATAAAAATGGCTACACCTCTTTCAGCCACCACACACACACACAAAGAACAAAAAAAGGATGCATTCCTAGTTAGAAATATAATAGGGCCTTGCTTGCTGATTTTCTTATAATTACCATTTAATTCCTCTCACACACATCACAGCAGGAATACCATTTAGAAATTAGCTAGGTGATGAGCAAGTCCTGCAAATTGGAATTGTAATGCATGCAGTTCCAATATCCAATTGTATTTTTCCTCTGAGTTTGGAATGATAATAGAAATTATCAAAGACTTTTTATGGCATCTTACAAGAACCAGCTATTCAAAGAAAAGATTGAATTGGACAAATTCCTAAATGTGTACATTTGCAAATGCAAATAACTCATTAATTTCTGACCTTTGAATTCAGAGTTTCCTTCTTTGAATCTCTGTCTCACCATGAGGTATTTCTTAATTTGTAGTTCAGCATTTCTTCTGTGTACTTTGCTATCCGGTACTTGTGCATTCAGTCTTATAATACTTGCTTGGATAAGGTTGATTTGTAGCTAGCCTAACTGGTTTATTTAACTTTGTCGACAGGCTATGTATAACACAGGAACATTTGGGTTCAAGCTGCCAAAGCAAATTAAATGAAGCAAGAGTTGCAAAGAAAGTTAAATTAATGCAATGTTGTAAGGGGAAATTATGAAAAGCAGAAGTAAATTCCATCATCAGAAATTAGCAATTGCTTGATTATTATTATTATTTAAAAAAGAAACAACAAAGCTGAACAATTTCAATTATACCTGCTTCCACTCCTCTCATTCCCCCACCCCCAAAGAAGGTTGATCTGTAAACCACCCAGAGAGCCCTGGCTATGGGAGTAAGTGTAATAAATAAATAAATAAATAAATTGATCAGAAAAATGTTTATTTTATATATTTCTCTATTTCTTTATATTATATCCCTCCTTTTTTCCTTCAGGGAACCCAAGGTGGCATGCATATCCTCCTCCTCTTCATTTTATCCTCACAACAATAACCTTGTAAAGTAGGCTGGGTGAGAGTTTATGACTGGCCCAAAGTCATCTAGTGACCTTCCATGGCCGAGTGGGGTCTAGAACCTGGATCTCCCAACTCCCAATCCAACACGCTACATTGGCTCTTTGAAGAATATAAGCTGCACTGCAACATGTATTTCTACCTCCCTTGTGAAGTTCAGACTCCCCATGTGAGATTATCTATATGGTAATCTATATCCCCCACAATACAGTTTGGACATTTTCATATAAGAGGCATGATATGCAGACAAACCTTCAAACATTCTGCACACCTCAGTACAATAGAACCATATAGCTGGGATGGACCTGTGGGGTGCCGCAGGGCTCAGTCCTGGGCCCAGTGCTCTTCAACATTTTTATTAATGATTTGGACGAGGAGGTGCAGGGAACGCTGATCAAATTTGCAGATGACACCAAATTGGGTGGGATAGCTAATACCCTGGAAGACAGAAACAAACTTCAAAGTGATCTTGATAGGCTGGAGTGCTGGGCTGAAAACAACAGAATGAAATTTAATAGGGATAAATGCCAAGTTCTACATTTAGGGAATAGAAACCAAATGCACAGTTACAAGATGGGGGACACTTGGCTCAGCAATACTACAAATGAGAAAGATCTTGGAATTGTTGTAGATCACAAGCTGAATATGAGCCAACAGTGCGATATGGCTGCAAGAAAGGCAAATGTTATTTTGGGCTGCATTAATAGAAGTATAGCTTCCAAATCACGTGAGGTACTGGTTCCTCTCTATTCGGCCCTGGTTAGGCCTCATCTAGAGTATTGCGTCCAGTTCTGGGCTCCACAATTCAAGAAGGACGCAGACAAGCTGGAGCGTGTTCAGAAGAGGGCAACGAGGATGATCAGAGGTCTAGAAACAAAGCCCTATGAAGAGAGACTGAAAGAACTGGGCATGTTTAGCCTGGAGAAGAGAAGATTGAGGGGAGACATGATAGCACTCTTCAAATACTTAAAAGGTTGTCACACAGAGGAGGGCCAGGATCTCTTCTCGATTCTCCCAGAGTGCAGGACACGGAATAACGGGCTCAAGTTAAAGGAAGCCAGATTCCGGCTGGACATCAGGAAAAACTTCCTGACTGTTAGAGCAGTGCGACAGTGGAATCAGCTACCTAGGGAGGTTGTGGGCTCTCCCACACTAGAGGCATTCAAGAGGCAGCTGGACAACCATCTGTCAGGGATGCTTTAGGGTGGATTCCTGCATTGAGCAGGGGGTTGGACTCGATGGCCTTGTAGGCCCCTTCCAACTCTGCTATTCTATGATTCTATGATTCTATGATCACATTGGAGAGGGTCTTCATGTTATTTATTTAGGGTGCAACCCTATGAAGATAGTCGGCAGCCTCTCAACTCAGAGGCTACCAAATAACCAGTGCAGGACACCCTACATTCCTGGTAGGTGGGCAATTTTGCCCATTTAGCAAAGACATTTCAGAGGGGAGGGAAGGAGGCTTGGCCAGCCATTGGCAATGTTGTTTGGTTTCCACCACAATCTCCACCCTGACCAGCCTGCAGGAACAATCCCTTTACCCATCTCCATGCTCCACTTCTGAGCACAGAGAGGTAGCCAAAACCATGCTGGCTATGAGGCGGAAGGGAGCACAGTTTCTAGGCTAAGAAGCCAAAGCCCCATTTCTGAGTTCGGAGTCCTATGTCCCCCAGTCAGATAGGCAAACTCTAAAGAAGCTAGCCAAGAGTCTAAAATATCTGGAAAGCACCAGATTGGGGAAGGCTGCTATTTACCATTCCTCTCAGTCCATTTACCTCTTACAATGAACTGTGAACTGTACAGAACTTTGTATTCCAGATAGAGCTCTGCACAAATGGCCCCTTGAGTTCATGGATTTTCAGGAATTTTGCACATTTTGAGGGGGGGGTTTTCTACAATGTGTGCATATTTGTGAGCAATTTATGCAAATTATGGGAAATTATTTGCATAATTTGCACAATTTTGCCCATAATTTGTGCAAATTGCAGGACCTTTAGAGGGGGTAGAATGCACAAATTATGGCTCAATACACACTCAAAAATTGCAAATACTTCCCAGAGTTCGGGAACGAGCCATGGCTCGGCATGCAAATGCAAACTGGGTCTGGCACACATTGGAACTCCATTGGGCCAAAAAAGAACTGGATTTCCCAGTGACGGACATCCCTAAGCAGCACAACTTCTTTCTTTTCCCATGGCTTTTTTCCCTGCTTGTTTCGCTGCTACTACATGTGGCTGGCCTGTTTCGCGTCCTTCACAAAGCCTTAGACTTAGCATCGGTCCTTAGCATGCTCCAAAAAATAGTGGAGAATAGTTGAGGGAAATTCTACAAAGTTGCTTTTCGTTCTAGAGGGGCAAGAAATAGAAGATAGATAGATAGATAGATAGATAGATAGATAGATGATAGATAGATAGATAGATAGATAGATATTGTCTTCTAAGAATGTTGGGCTCATTATAGAAATAATAACCATGATATTGTTTGACAGTCACTTATCCCTGTGACACAAGAGGCTGTGGTTATCCAGGGTGGGGGCACACTTCCCCTCCTCCTTCTTCTTTTTAGCTTAGCTTACTTCATTTGTTTACATACTCAGAGGGAGCTTAACCCCCTGAGTATGTAAACAAATTCAAGGTTGAAGTGAGTTAAGGAGTTGTTATCCCATAATAAATGATGGTGAAAATAAGTCAATAGTGTAGCTGACAAGCTAACTATCTGGGAGCAATCTAATCAAATCCTATTACTGATTTTCTGTGCCCCTGTTCAAGTCTCTGATTGATTAACAGAAACTGCATATAAAAAGATATGTAGGAGATTCCAAGTCTCCACAGAATTAATAGCATCATAGAAAAGTAGGAACAAACCTCTAAGTCGCTATGTCCATACCTGATGCTTCAGTCGAGACTATCAATGTGATAATCCAAGAGCAGGAGACAACAATTTGCACCAGGTTATAATCTGCCAGAATAGTAAGGAAATAGAGGGACCTACCAAGACTTTGAAGAAAATACATTAAATTCTTTTGCACAGGTTGCCTGTTTTATTATCATTGCATAACTGCTGAGTTTTAGCATCAATATAATTCTTTCCTCACATACCAAGTGGGATTTAGAAAACAAATGATGTTAACTTAATGCTGATACTACAAACAACATTACCCTTGGAACACATTTTAGTTCAATGTTTAAAATGGTCTTTTAGCATTTTTGCTTTTTCTTGTCACTAAATCTGAATCTTTCTCTGAAATATCTGAATTCACTTGACTGGCCTTTTGTCACTTTGGTAAAAGACCAATGTCACAGTGTGGTAGTAAAATGTATTAGGGCGCAATCCTATGGATATTTATATGGGAAAAAGTCTGATAGCTCCCAGCATTCTCCAGCCAGGTATAGTGGTTGGGGAATGCCAGAAGTTGTAGGGTGTTTTTCTGTCTAAACATGCATCGGATTGCATCCTTAGTCAATTACGTGGGGCAGCCCTTAAAAACGGTTCGGAAGCTGCAAGTTGTGCAAAATGCAGCGGCCAGATTGATAACTGGAACCAGAAGGTTCAAACATATAACACCGATTCTGGCCCACTTGCATTGGCTGCCTATACATTTCCAAGCCCAATTCAAGGTGCTAGTTTTAACCTATAAAGCCTTACATGGCTTTGGACCACAATACCTGATGGAACGCCTCTCCTGACATGAACCTACCCGTACACTGCGCTCAACATCTAAGGTCCTCCTCCTAGTGCCTACTCCGAGGGAAGCTCGGAGGATGGCAACAAGGAAGAGGGCCTTTTCAGTGGTGGATCCCCAATTATGGAATGATCTCCCCAATGAGGATCGCCTAGTGCCAACATTGTTATCTTTTCGGCGCCAGGGTCAAGACCTTTCTCTTCTCTCGGGCATTTAACAGCATTTAACAACATATGCTAAGTTGGTTTGTTTTTTAATGGACCCCAGAACTGTTGTTGTTTAAATGGATATTGTTGTTTTATACTGTTGTTTTTATATTTTTGATGGTTTAAAATTTTGTGTACTTTTTAATGTTCACTGTTCTTAAATTTTGTAAACCACCCAGAGAGCTTCAGCTATGGGGTGGTATGTAAATTAATTAAATAAATAAATAATTTTGTGTGTGTTCAAATTAAACGGACTTTCTTATTTTCTCATTTGGAAAATGGTACCCTGGCAAAAGAATATAAATTCTGTGCAATGTGGTGACACCTGCAATGCGAAACAGTGCATGTCTTGTCCTAGCAGGACGCAGTTCACAAATTTGTTAAACAGAGAGTTTGCATCTGGGAACACACATCCACATTTGTGCAGTCCTTTCCTGCCAGGTTTCTGAAGCAGGGTAATAGCGTAGTATTTTTCATCAGCATCATGTGTCTGGTTGACAAACAGCATTGGAAAGTCCGTTATACATGTGAAATATTACTAGATTCTTCACTGAGACAGATAATACCTGGAAGAATTCCTGTTAGAATAAAATGAAATTATAGTGACCAGAGTAACAGCCTTCCAGACAGAAGATTGGTAGGAGAATGCTAAGGAGATATGTAACATTACTTAAGATTTTGAAATTGATTTGAAACTGTGAGATTGGATGGAGTTTACCAAGTGCCTATTCAATGGGAGGCGCAAACTTCACTAGTAAAATATTTAAAGATTTCTAAGGACAAAAAGCCAAGCTATAAAAAGATGGTATATGTGGTTATCTGATTTACAGTGCAGGTTGGTGGTGGTGGGGTAAAGTTGCAGATCCACCACCTATTCCAAAGCCTTGTCTTCTCCCTTGGGGGGAGAGGAGGGGGGCATACTGTTTTTTCTCCTGTACTTTTTAAAATTTAAACCCCATTAGTTCCAATTGGAAAGATTATTTACACCAGCTCCAGGATGGGGTGTGGGGGTGTTTGGGGGTGGGGGTAGAACTTGGGTCTTCCTGGTGAATGAAGGGCGTTAGATCAGGGGACTGGATGCTCTACTGAAAAATATTTTGTGTCCCAAGGCTTTTGTTGGGATTAGCACAATATAGCGGGGAAATGACAAAGAGAACTTTCAATTGCTAAAGAAGCCTTTCTGACATTGTTACAAAGCAAGATCTGATGGTTATTGTACTATATTATGCCCAGATACCTTGTGATGGGTTTTTAAAATCACTCCCATTCTGCAGGTAGGATAAATGAATCACTTGCTCAGTCATACAGCTTGCAGACCATTTGGGGATTTATCAGTCAAAAACCAACATCTTGAACTCCGCTCTGCAACTAAATAGAAGGTGGTGCAGATCCCATGGCATTTGTATAATGAGCTCCCTGTAATACATATCCTTAATGAGGGGGTTGCTGTATGCTGTGCCAGTGTCAGTTCTGGAATGCATTTAGAATTGAGCCTTCTGTATTGTGCCTTGCAATTGTTTAATCACAGGAGATAAGTAGATAACAGTGGCAAGGTTCACATCCAAAAGAGAAAGACAGCAATTTCACAGTGTGCGCAAAGGGAGAAAAGCCAGTCTCAGTCACCTTTGTAATGCCATCGTTTAGTAAGAATTTTTGGCATACAAGCACAACTGGAGTTGTGCTTGTATTCTCAAATAATAAGGCTGTACTGTATACAGTGAAAATCACACTTCTATCTTATTTATTTATTTGTGGTATTTATACACCGCTAAATATAATAAAATCCCTAAGCAGGATTTCCATGTCTTATCCAAAATTTGGCAAAAATGATTTGGTTTGTGTATTTATTTATTTATTTATTTATTTATTTATTTATTTATTTATTTAAAATTAGGCCACCTTTATGGCATCCCCATCCTCCCTCGCCCCTGCCCGCACCCACCCCCACACACTTTCCCATCATTGGTAAGTGAATGAACCGGCCTCAGTGAGATCATCACAATGGTCCAATGACTTACCAGGATTGTGAAAGCGTTACAGAAGAATTAGAAGAGACTCATTGGAAGTGCAATTTCCAAGCAGTCATAAGAGGAAGCATTTGCAGATGTATTTTCCTTCTAAGTAAAGCAGCACCGAAATCTATCCAGTGGATGCAGTTAAGTATTTTTAGACTCAGGACTCAATGGTCTTCGAAGGCCCACCCTTTTCAATGGCAATGGGCATGACCGCATTTATATTGAATGATATGGATTTTGCATGCCCCACCCACATTCCAACCCCAACCAATCCATGCTTTACAACTGTGATTTGTTAGAACAACAAAAGCAAAAGAAGTTTGGCAACCCTGAATGAATAACAAACAGAAAGACTCTAACAGAGCAGTTCTACTTTTGTGTTATGGGAAGCTCTGACATCTGAACCTTCAAGGAAGCCAAAGCTCTGTAGGTGCAAGCCTGGCAGGGTAGATTAGCCATAGTGATCTGTCCACTCAAGATTGGATTATAATGTGATCAACACGGGGCTATTGTTGAGTTTGGCCTGGAAGCTGCAGCCAGTGAAAAATGCCATGGCTAGACTGTTAAATGAGATACTATTGTACTAGTTCTGAAGATGCTAGATTGGCTGCCAATATTCTTCCAAGCTGGGTTCGGGGTGTATGCGTTGACATGAAGTCCTACATGGCTTAGAACCTGGATAGCTAATGGGTGCCTTCTCCCTAATGTACCCACCCAGTTATTAAGAGATGTCCTCTTGAAAGTGCTGCACTTGCCAGGAATGATGCAGGCAAGCTGGAGCATGTTCAGAGGAGAGCAGTGAGGATGATCAGGGGTCTGGAAACAAAGCCCTATGAGGAGAGACTGAAAGATGTTTAGCCTGGAGAAGAGAAGATTGAGGAGAGACATGATAGCACTCTTCAAATACTTGAAAGGTTGTCACACAGAGGAGGGCTAGGATCTCCTCTTAATCATCCCAGAGTGCAGGACACGGAATAATGGGCTCAAGTTACAGGAAGCCAGATTCCAGCTAGACATCATGGAAAACTTCCTGAGTGTTAGAGCAGTACAACAATGGAGCCAATTGCTTAGGGAGGTCATAGGCTCTCCCAGACTGGAGGCATTCAAGAGGCAGCTGGACAACCATCTGTCAGGGATGCTTTAAGATGGATTCTGGCATTGAGCAGGGTGTTGGACTCGATGGCCTAGTAGGCCCCTTCCAACTCTACTATTCTATGATTCTATGATTTGTGGCAACCCAACACAGGACATTCTTAATACAAGCACCCTGATTGTGTAAGTCTCTTTTCCTGCAGATATGTTTAGTGCTGGGTTTTATAAGCTTCTGGTGCCAATTGAAGTCCTAATTGTTCACCCAGGCTTTGGATTGAATTTCTGTTGCTACACTTTGTGAATTGTTATTTTAGTTCTCTCACTCTTTCATTTTACTGGTTTTATTAGTAGATTGATTGTATAATTTTATTGTGCTTTAGGATTGTACCTTGCTTTGGGACAATTTTATAATAAAAAACAGGTACAAAAATTATAAATAAAAATTAAATAAATAATGCCCATTTGAATGCTGAGTTACACTGGAAATAAGACAATCCATGGTAAAATATATTATCTGATCCAGCCTTAAGGCAGTACCCATAATTCATTTCTTAAACTAAGGTGATTCTTCTTCTCACTCATTATTAAGGGTAGATTCCTTTGCAAAGACTTTTGTTTTTATGTTTGTGATGGATCCATGTATATTTTGTATTGCATCAATAATGATGACATGCCACCCATAGCATGCTACTGAAAAGACAGATGGAAACTGTGCAGATGTTTCAACTGCTGAGTCTTGAATTTCCAGGTGATTATTTATTTATGTATTTATTTATTTCACTCCTATACCGCCCAATAGCTGAAGCTCTCTGGGCGGTTCACAAAAATTAAAACCACAGTAAAATTACTGTATTTTGAATGAAACAGATTATCTAGATCCATTTCAATTGGGTTTCAGGCCTGGCTTTGGAACGGAAACTGCCTTGGTCGCCCTGTGGGATGACCTCTGTCGGGAGAGAGACAGGGGGAGTGCGACCCTGTTGGTTCTCCTAGACCTCTCAGCGGCCTTCGATACCATCGACCATGGTATCCTTCTGGATAGGTTGTCTGAGCTGGGAGTTGGAAGTACTGCGTTGCAGTGGTTCCACTCCTACTTCGATGGCCGATTCCAGAAGGTGGTGCTGGGGGATTATTGCTCTGTGCCGTGGCTCCTAAGCCATGGGGTTCCACAGGGCTCTATCTTATCCCCTATGCTGTTTAACATATACATGAAGCCGCTGGGGGAGGTTATCCGGAGATGTGGACTGAGGTGTCATCAATATGCAGATGATACCCAGCTCTACCTTTCCTTTTCATCAAACCCAGGTGAGGCAGTGACTGTTCTGAACCAGTGCCTGAGCATGGTAATGGACTGGATGAGGGCTAACAAACTGAGACTCAATCCAGACAAGACAGAGGTACTGTTAGTGGGTGGTTCATCTGTCCGGCGAGGTGATATTTGCCCTGTCCTGGACGGGGTTGCACTCTCCCTAAAGGATCGGGTCCGTAGTTTGGGGGTGCTCTTGGATCCAGAACTGTCACTTGAGGCACAGGTGAACTCAGTGGCAAAGAGCACCTTTTATCAGCTTAGGTTGATATACCAACTACGCCCTTATCTGGACAGAGATAGCCTAGCTACAGTTATCCATGCTCTGATAACCTCTCACTTGGATTACTGCAATGCGTTATACGTGAGGCTGCCTTTGAAAACGGTCCGGAAGCTTCAGCTGGTACAAAATAGGGCAGCCCGTTTACTAACAGGGACTGGCCGACGAGATCACATTACGCCAGTCCTTTTCCAGCTTCATTGGCTGCCAGTCCAGGTCCAGGCCCAATTCAAAGTGCTGGTATTGACATTTAAAGCCCTAAACGGTTTGGGGCCAGGTTATCTGAAGGAACGCCTCCTCCCATATGTACCTACCCGGACCTTAAGATCATCTACAGGGACCCTTCTCCGTGAGCCCCTGCCAAAGGAAGTGAGGCAGGTGGCTACTAGGAGGAGGGCTTTCTCCGCTGTGGCACCCCGTTTGTGGAACGAGCTCCCCAGAGAGGTCCGCCTGGCGCCTACACTGTACTGCTTTCGTCGCCAGCTGAAGACCTTTTTATTCACTCAGTATTTTAACACTTAATTTAAACTTAAATTTAAATTTTACTGTTTTAACTCTGTATTTTAATCTTATAATCAACTTTGCTGTGTGGTTTTATCCTGGTTGCGCTTTTTATACTGTATTTCGTAATTGTGTTTTTAACCTGTTGGATGTTTTTTGTGGTTTTAATTTTTGTGAACCGCCCAGAGAACTTCAGCTATTGGGCGGTATAAAAATGTAATAAATAAATAAATAATAAAATAAATTTTGCTTTACATTTCAAACCACATTTAATTTTCTGCTTTTAATCATTTCAGTTGTGAGTTCTTGGGATACTATAACTCAGCTTGATCCTGTCAGATAAACTGGCCTCTAAGGTTTTTTTGGGGGGGGGGGCTTTAACAAAAGAGGAACTATTTAAAATGTACTTCTGAGTATACTTCAACTGATTCTAAAATGAAACAAAGACTTTCTGAAGCCAAGTTTCAGGGACATGGTTGGACTTTTATTCTAAACTCCACAGTGGGAGATATAGTTCTCCTGCTGGTCTACTGGAGTAAGTAAGTTTGGAGATATCTCCTGGGAATGTGATGGTGGCACTTCTTTTAAAGTTGCTTTTAGAAGGTGTGGTGGTAGTCTTTTCATTTCCTGTATTTGTCTGCTGGGATAACAGCAGTTGAAAGAGAACTGAGATGTTCAGAATATAAGCACGTCCCATCCATTCAGCTACTGGCACATAGGGATGTCACTGGGACTAGTGTTGCATGAAGTCCACAGTTCTGCATTACACCTATCTCACTGCAGAATTCTGAGCTGGCCAATTATTTAGCATCTCTGAGAATTTCAGCCTTCATCTAAGCAAGTCTGTGGTCTGTACTTATTTATTTACTTTACTTTTTAACCACCCAATACCCAAAGTTCTCTCATGTACAATACATGAAAAATATACATCGATACAAACATTAAAAAACAATAACACATGGAATAAAACCAAGATAGAACCAGCAGCAAAGAATAAAACCATTACATCATAAAATCAAATTAATTGAAGCCATATGGCTATTAGAAAGAACGAAAGAAAGAACGAAAGAAAGTGTTTGTACTATGATGTGAGAATTTGGCCATACAAACCTGTCAGGGGATCATGGGATTTGTGGCATAAGAGAGCTTGTTCTGAATGTTAAATGCATATTCATTGGCAATAGGGAATGAGAGATATGTGAATCCTTGTCAAGGAATTTCACTTTGCATGGTGGGTTTGCAGTTTTAAGAATACATAAAGATTTTGCCATTGTAATAAATTAATGTTTCTCTCATGAACTAAAAATGGGTTGGTAGGTACTCACTGACTGTCCCCCACCCCACCCCACAAAATACACTTTGTCCCTTTGATGCCTCTCACTATCTATTTTTTCTATGTATTTGATGCCTATAGGAGGAGGAGGAGGAGGAGGAGGATTAGAAAATATAACAAAACGAAAGAGGGTGGGAATTACAAACAACAACTCCAAAAGAATAACCACAGCACACACACAAACAAACAAACAAACAAACACACACACACACACACACACACACACAGAGAGAGAGAGAGAGAGAGAGAGAGAGCGAGAGAGAGAGCATATCTATTCACAATAACTATTCATAATACAACTAATTAAAAAAGTTCTGTTATTATAAGCATCAATATAAGCAGACCATAGGGCTTCTTTAAATAAACTCCTGCATGTCTTCCGTTCCTTTTCCCAGTTAATCTGTTTAAACATAAACCTAGGAAAACCCAATTCTTCTGAAAATTATGCTATAAAACACCCACTAGAGGGCGTTATTCCCATTCAACTATATGAGTTGGGAGGTTTTAAATACAGGCCACGTGACAATTCAGCTCCTTTCGAAAGTGGATGAGAAGCAGGAAGCAGAGAAATGGTAAGGAAACATGATTTTCCCCTGTCTGAAAGCCCTCCTTACGAAATTAATGCAACAAGAACAGTAAGTTCTTCAGACCAGTGAACTTCATTTCTCTTGAATCAGCCTCAGTTTTAAATCCACAGAAATAGTACATATGGAAGCCGCTTTTCATATGTTCTATTTCTGTAGTCCATATGAAAAGCAGCTTCCGTTTCATATATTTCAGTATATAGAGCATTCCAATTCCCTGTTCCATTCCTCTCTAACATACTCTAACATCCACTTTATTACATTCCAAAATACATTATAAACAATTATTGTAAAGCTTAGCTTTCTGAAAAGATCAAATTAACTCCTCCAGCAATATAAGAGGTGCTGAAGGGTTCATTGCTGATAGTCTATATATATATATATAGATACAAGAAGGTGTAATTGAATATCTTGCCATCCTATAGTTGCCTCTCTCTCTCTCTCTCTCTCTCTCTCTATATATATATATATATATGGTCCATATCTAGACACAAGAAGATGCTATAATTGAATATCTTGCCATCTATAGTTGCCTAGGCAATAGCTTAGACCAAGTCAAATCAATGATGTTGCTTTTAAGTTTTACTTGCTGCATTTATTTATTTTTTGCTTTCTGCTTTTTTCTTTTACCTGTCATACAGTTCACCTCTGTAGAAGTGGGTGGACCTGTTCAGTCACCTGCACACACACACCGATCCCCATAGGGCACATCTTTGCTCAGTCAGTCAACTCCTCTGATATGGCCCTGGCTGGAACCTCTTGCATGGTTACTCTGACAGTATTTTTCAGCACTGACACAATGGTGTACCTGCAGCTACAAACCTATCTCTAAATCCTGTCAGGATTTACTACTGCTAGTAAAGTGTGTGTTTTTAAGCCTTCCTCTGGATTTTCAAAATCTACTGTGACTTTGTGTGTGGGTTTGTTTGTTTTTTGTCCATTAAGCCTAGTCATGGTTGAATTCAAAAACATATAATGTAAAACAGTCATAATTATTTCAAATATCTAAAAACAACTCTTTTTTTCTACACAGTTGATGGCATTCGTGGAAATACAGTAGATTAGTTTGCCTCCAAAAAAGCTTCTCACAACATCAGCAGTTGAAACCACAACTATCCCTTTTCCATGAAAGCATAGTATATTTTCTTGTGTCTGGCTATTTTGAATAGTGTATCATTCCGCACATTTTTCTGAAGAGTTTTACAGAGCAATCCTATACTTGACATATACCAGTTGAGAGGCTATAGCAGGGCTGTTGAACTTCTTCCCTTGTCTAGTTCAATTCTGAAGAAGCTGCATTCCAGTAGAGGACAGGCCCAAAGGAAAACCAGGATGGGGCCAAATGCAAAGGAAGCAGGGCCAAACACCCAAAATACCAGTATACTTCAGCATAAAGCTGTTCTGGCACTAACTATATACTATACCTTTGGAGAGACATTTCAACCTTCTATAGCAGGGAGAAATTCTGCAAAAGCTGGCAGGCCACCAAACCATTGGTGGTCAGGGGGAAGGGGCCAGGGAAAGGGAGCATAACCATCTGGGCAACCCTGGAAGGCTGGATCGGGACTTCTGACTGGCCAGATTTGCATCCTGGAGGTCCGGCACCACTGGGCTATAGGATATGGTGGAAGCTCTTCTGTGTCAAACGAACACCAGATAAATTGCCACCATGACAGATTCACCAGTGGAACATTCCAAATATGATGGTGGAACTTATCATCAGTGGAGCTGTCCTGCAAAATATTTTCTGAACTTTGGCCCTATTCAGAAGGCACCTTAAACCATGGTTTTAACAACAGTGAATAAGGCTTTTTGCCTTATTCAACAAGGTTAAAGCTGTGGTTTAAGGTGTCTCCTGAACAGGGTCTGTGACCACCTTCTTGAGTGCCCTGGCCCCACCTATTGGCTGCTTAGCAAAAGAGTCTTCAGCCCTTGTCCTAAGAGGGCTGTGTGTGCTCTCTGCAGGCTTCCTGCCCAGAGTGAGATGTGGGGACCGTGTTGTGTGAACTCTCCTTTCTTTTCTTTATTTATTATTACATTTATATCCCACTTCTTTTTTTCCTCTTGCAAGGAACCCAAGGTAGTTTACACAGTCCTTCTCATCTCCAATTTATCCTCACAACAGCCCTGTGAGGCAGGGTAGGCAGAGGGCTCATCTACCCCAAGCAGGATATTGCACTATGAAAGTGGTATGAAAGCAGTATATAAAAGGCAGGAGCCACACCAAGCAGGATATAGCAGTATGAAAGCAGTATATGGTATGTGTCAGGCTGTTGCTAGACGAAGCGTTAGCCCAGTGTGAGGCCCGGTCTCCCTCCTGTGCATCCAGATGACGCGCAGGGGATCCCAGGATCAGGCCGGGCTAAGTCCTCCCTTAACCTGGGATAACCGGATGCGGTTATATCCCGGCTTTTCCGCAATCCCCGGGCTGCGGAAGGTCTAGCACAGTCCGTGGCTTTTCCCGGCTGCTCGCTTACTCGCGAGTAGCCGGGAGAAGCCATGGACTGGGCACAGCGCTCATAGGAGCACTGTGCCCATCGGGCTGGGGGGGGAATAACGGACGGGGCGCGCGTAGGGGGCATCGGGCATGACGAGCGGGCAGGGGGCGGGCATGACGAGCGGGCATGGCGAGCAGGGACGGGCATGGCAGATGGGGGGAAGAAGGACGGGGATGGGCATGGCGGACAGGGGAAGAAGGGCGAGCGAGCAGGCAGGAGGGGATCAGGCATTGTGGGGGGGAAATCAGGGGCAGGGGGAGCGGGGGACCCTTTATTTTTTAAAAAGAAAACCCTACCTTTTTCGGCAGTGCGCTCCTGCGCACATGGCCCTTTAAGGGGGGGGAGAATGCCGGACGCGACGGGGCTTTCCCTTGCCCCGTAGCATGTTACATCTGGAAAAGGGCGATGGCGAGCGCTAGCTGTAGCACACCATCGCCCCTACTCCCCACCAGATTATGTGGTAGGTCTAGCAAGGCCCCCAGTGGGTCCCAACAGTTGTCAGTGCACTTCAATACCACTATATGCTGCTTGGTATGCGGCTCCTGCCTTTTATATACCGCTTTCATACTGCTTTCATAGTGCAATTTCCTGCTTGGGGTAGATGAGCCCTGAGAGTCAGTGACTGGCCCAAAGTTATCCAGCGAGCTTCATGGCCAAGTGGAGACTAGAACCTTGATCTTCCCCATCCAACACTCTAACCACTTCACCACACTGGCTCTCTTTGTGTGTCTTGCTCCAAAACAGTGCTTGTAAGCAACAAAAAGGGATCTGAATTCCTTCCTTTAGTGTTGCCTGGCAGTCACAAGGACTTTGCCTTCACAACGCTGCTTTGCCGCCACTTTGCCGCTCCTTCAGAGAAAACCCCGTGGTTTCACTACTGCAGGGTGAGGGCGGGAAATCCCCGGGATGGAAGGGAGCGTGGGCTTTCTGGTGTCTATTCAGCTCGTCAGGCCCCACCCACCCTCTGCCTGGCTTCCGGGCAGCTGGTGACCTATCAGCAGTCACCATCCACCCCAGGAATGCTCCCAGCTCAATGCTGAAGTGAGGTCACATGGCAGAAGGACCGTGGTGCTCTCGCTTCAAGGGGAAAAGGGTAGATCCCTGACTTTTTAAATGTGGACATTTGGGGAAAAGTCCAGCACTGGCTGCGAGCTGGCGGCTGCACGTTGTGTGCTTTGCGATGTACATGTGGATACTGGGGGAGGTCTTTGTTTTTATGTATGGGAAGTGGGGGAGGAAGTCCTTGTTCTCATGTGTGGGTCCCTGTTCATCCAAACTTCATTGCTGGCACAGCCTCTGCTAAGTGGGGTCTGGAGGTGTCCCATGGATGCTGTGGAGTGAGGGAGGGTGTCTGCCTTTTTGTTGTTGTTGTTTACATCATTGTCTGATTTTCTGCATTGTATATTTTCTCCTTCCTTCTCAAGCTGAGTGGGTATAGGATATACCAACTATTCTTATAGAATCATAGAATCATAGAAAAGCAGAGTTGGAAGGGTCCTACAAGGCCATCTACTCCAACCCCCTGCTCAATGCAGGAATCCACCCTAAAGCATCCCTGGCAGATGGTTGTCCAGCTGCCTCTTGAATGCCTCTAGTGTGGGAGAGCCCACACTATTCTTCTAGAGAGCCCACACTATACTTCTAGAGTAGTGGCAGCATATCTCTCCCCTCCCTCACCCACCCACCCAGTATAATTGGCATATAGGATCAATTCCCCCTTACAGCAAAATTAGGGAATCTGACCTCAAAAGAGTGTCAGGAAGTCATTCCAATAATACACCAAAAGATTTCCTAACACAAAATCCAAACATTTGGAAAGTAGAGTAATGGCTTGGTTTTATATAGGCAGCTACTTTTACTCTGAAATTTTCATCTTGCATTTCCAGAGAAGTGACAAGCATTTCTAATAAGGAGGCAGGTCACATAAAGATGATTTATATTGATATCTATCTGTCTGAATTCTGACAGGAACAAGTCCACCGTTTCCTCCAAAGTAACTAAAAATGAAAATTAGCATCTCCCATCCAGGCCTTAATTTCAAGACTGAATTCACCTGGCCACTTCAAATCCATCTCTGTCCAGCTCTATCCTCCTGGCAACCAAGGGAAGATTCACATGATAACCTCTCAGAAGGTGAGATGACTCTAGTAAGTGATTTCCATGCCTAGCTATGAATGCAAACATTTTTTATTTTATTTTTTGTATGCCTGGAAAATAGATGGGAAATACTGCCTGAGAAATGTATGAATCCGAAAACAGATTATAGCATGTTGCCGTTCCTGGGTTCATGAAAGAGCAAGGTACCTGCTGCTCATCATTCATTAAATGCCAGTCACTAAACATCATGGCACAGGTACAGATGCAAGGACCAAATTCTGTTGTGGAGAAGCCCTCGGGGGCCACGTTCCAGTGATTTGCACTGCCAAGGGAAAGGAGTGGAGCCAAAGGGTATGGCCAAAGATACCATCCTCAAAATACAAGCATCTTTTACTAGACCTCTCTCACTGTCAGTAACTAAGCCTTAGGAGAGGAATTTCAACCTTTTAGAATGGGGGGGGGGGGAGACTACACAAAAATTCTGAAGCCATCAAACTATTGGTGGTTGCCGGAAAGGAGTGGGGCCAGGGAATGGGGGCATGCCTATTTGGGGCACTATGGATGGCTGGATTGGGGCCCGCAAGAGAACCATATTTGGTCTTCAAACCTGCAGTTCCCTACCCCTGAGTTGTATGTTCCAGGGTACCAAAAACTCTGATGTAAGCATAGAGTCTCTCCCCAACTTCAACCCAGTGGAGTTTCCCCCCAAAATGTATTAAAATCAGATTGGTTTGCATGTGCAAAGCGCATCTGCATAATCAGGACAACCACACAACTGGGTGTTCTATTCCTGCAGAGCCCTACACAGAAGTAGTTGCTCGCACATTTTGGTTCCTTTCCAGACAACTGTGCTCAACAAGCAGAGATGGGAGGAAGGAGAAGCAACACTGGGGCCAGGCCAAAGGTGTTCCCCTGCTCCTGTTTGAACATTGGAAATGTCCTACATGCCAATCATGAGGTCTGTTCAGGCAACACAGTTAGGCCACTAAACCTTTTATAGCAAATGGTTAATGAGCGTGTTTAAACCGTGGTTATGTAGCCACCATGGTTAGGAATGGTTCGCACACTGAGCCATAACGTTTAGCTCAAAGTGCTTAGCCACTGTGGCTTATCATGTCATCTGAACAGGGCCATTATTAAATTAGGGCCTTAGTGTCTTCTATATTCTGAAACGGAAGTGATACCCAAAAATGAACGTTTCCTAAATGTAGGTGTAGGGCAGGAAATAGAACTTCCCACAACAGAAGCAATGCTTCCTGATGACTACAAGAACTATTCTATTGTTTTGTTCAAAAAGCATCATGTAAATCACAGTTTATCAAGTTTACATTCTAGTTTAATATTGGTATTTTTCATGGTTTGCCATTAATTATTCTCTCAGTATTTTAACACTTAATTTTAACTTACATTTTACTGTTTTAATTCTGTATTTTAATCTTATATCAACTTCTGCTGTGTGGTTTTATCCTGGTTGTGCTTTTTATACTGTATTTTGTATTTGTGTTTTTAGATTGTTGGTTGTTTTATTATGTTCTTCATGGTTTTAATTTTTGTGAACCGCCCAGAGAGCTTCAGCTATTGGGCGGTATAAAAATGAAATGAAATGAAATAAATAAATAAATAAATAATCTTCCTTTCCCAAAAGTAAAATATTATATGTTAATCCCAATCCACGATGTCATGGGCAGGAAACATAGTGGCCATAGGCACCAATGCACCCCTGGGCATCTTTCTTGTTGCCCACCAAGATGCCTACCCCTCCCAAATTTTTTAAAATTAACACATCTTTTTAATTGGCAGTTGAGTTTGCTGTGAAATAGGTTTCTGTTAGTATTGAAAACTGTGGGTTCGAAGGAGTTGTTTTGTGTACTGTGACTGCCTCAGCCTCATAATCTTTTGAACAGGTTACTTGTCCTTTGCCATGCCTCCCATGGCAACCATTTTGTGGTGGTGCCCAGAACAGTTTCTCAAGTTGCCAAATGTGCCCGTAGTCCCAAACAGTTTTCTCCCCCTGTACTATGGGTTGCATCAAATGATGGTATTCCACTAGGGCAAACCTTTCACTGCTTGCAAAAAGCCCATGTCCATCCTTCTGCATGTGTCAAACACCATACTTGGATTTTACTTCCACAAGCATTCACACAACCCATTGTGCAAATGGCTTCACTCCACCTTATGACTTACTCTTTTCTTTTTTTACACTAGGGCCTACACCAAGCAGGATAAAACACTTTGAAAACGGTTTGTAAACTGTATATGGAGTGTGTCCTAGACCCCAACAGTTGTCAAGCAGTAGGGTAGTTCCTGTAGGATGACCATATGAAAAGGAGGACAGGGCTCCTGTACCTTTAACAGTTGCACAGAAAGAAGAATTTCAGCAGGTGTCATTTGTATGCATGCAGCGCCTGGTGAAATTCCCCCATCATCACCATAGTTAAAGTTGCAGCAGCTATACTAGAGTGACCAGATATAAAAGAGTATACGGCTCCTGCAGCTTTAGTGGTTGTGATGAAGAAGGAATTTCACCAGGTGCTGCATGCATACAAATGACACCTGCTGAAATTCCCTTTTCTATGCAATTGTTAAAGATACAGGAGCCCTGACCTCCTTTCCATACAATCACCCTAAGATCCTGCCTTAGTGTTGCTTGGGCTAGATGTTCCACTAACTTTTGTGCAACCATCAATGGAACATGCAGCCACCAAGAGAACACCCCTCTTGTACATTTTCAGCATTACATTGGAACCCAGTATTGTTAGCATCCCAAATATAGCTACATACAATCAATCCTCTTCCTTTTACCCCTCAGAATCTCCTGTCAGAATCGTTTGGACACAGTACAGTAGCCTTAGTTGGCCCTGCTTCCTGGTGGTTCTCCTTGTTCAGTATTCTCATAGGCCTCCAAGTGTGTCTGTCTCAGAGGAGATGGTGAATATCAGCAATTACAACAGTATAATATCTAGATTTTCACCAAAGTTAACCCTTTTAAGACGGCTGGAGACTGTCATGATTACTCCTTTCACCCCTTCCCTTTACAAAACCGCAATGCTTTCTTCTTTCAAACCAATTGGGGTTTTTTTATTTTGTTTTTTGCTCCGAAGCCTGAATATTCTTTTCCGCTGACATAAGGGTTTTAGTGCGTTGTTTGAACTTTTCATTTGATTGTTCTAGGTCTTTTTTTACGGCATTGCTCATGTTTCTTCATAAAGTTCAACCTCTGGAAAAAAAATCAAATCATTACTTGAAGCCAAATGCAGAAGTCATTATCAGTCCCTGCAATAAGGAATCTATTCAATCATATATTTTTTCTGGTTATAGGCAAAAGATGAGTTTCCATGTTAATATATCAGAATCTTCTAAATTGCTCCCACTAAGTTGTTTGAGGCAAGTTAAATAATCATAAATCAGCAGACTATTGGGGAACAAGCAGAATCGACTACGTTTTACCTGAAACCCCAGACTGACCTCCCGCTCCCAGGCATATGTTTCTGAATACACCTCTTTGATTTCTCTCCTAAAAGTAAATGGGGAAAGTGGGTGAAAGAAAAGCACTGGTGTTGTTCTGGGGCCAAACCACCCCCATCCCAAATAACGGGCAGCTTGTCTCTGAGGAGGACTTGCCTGTTGTGTACAGTTCTGGTCACCACACCTAAAAATGGATATTACAGAGCTGGAAAAAGTGCAGGAAAGGGCAACTAAAATGATTAAGGGGCTGGAGCATCTCCCCTACAAGGGAAGGTTTTATCAACTGGGATTGATTAGCTTGGAAAAGAGGAGGCTAAGGGGAGACACAATAGAGGTGTACAAAATTAAGCATGGTATGGAGAATGTAGATAGGGAGACAGTTTTCTCCCTCTCTCAAAATCCTAGAACCCAGGGTCATCCCATGAAGCTGATTGGTGGGAGAAAAGGAAGTATTTCTTCACACAGCACATAGTTATATTGTGGAACTCACTACCACAGGATGTAGTGATGGCCACCAATTTGGATGGCTTTAAAAGGGGGTTGGATAAATTCTTGGAGGCGAAGGCTATCGATGGCTACTAGCCCTGATGGTTGTGTGCTATCTCAAGAATTTGAGACAGCAAGCCTGTGTGCCCCAGTTGCTGGGGAACATGGGTGGGAGGGAGCTGTTGCACCATGTCCTGCTTGTTCATCCCTGGCCGATGGCTGGTCGGCCACTGCGTGACCAGAGTGCTGGACTAGATGGACCCTTGGTCTGATCCAGCATCAGGGCACTTCTTATGTTCTTATGTTGTGTGTTGTGTGGAAATATTTGTTGCCATTTACCAGGAGTCCTTGAAATATATAGGTTCTACGTGCTCTTGTTCTTCAGCATTTTGCTAGTTTGTGCAACATTTTTGACGAACTTATATGAGGGCAGGAAAGAAGCAAGAGAGATTATAAGGTGTTGTACACAAGAAAAAAATGGTTTTGAGGATATATACTAGTATGTTAATAGCCACAGCCTGAATGACAATCTAATGTTAATAAGTTTACAAAATAACAGCAGTGCAAGGGGAGTACAAGGAGCTTTGCTATTTTTTTTTCAGATTATACATTTTTGATTATGGGGCTTCTGCTTTCTATAAAGTTATGAATGAGGTTTTTTTTTTTAATGTACAGTACATTCCTTTAACAGGTGTCCCATATGAGGAAATTTGTCATGGCCTAATGTGATGCTATTGTGTTGACTTCTTAGCATGACCTTTCCTATAATTCCTGACTAGGAAAGGTGAAGGATGAGATTCATAGACATGGAAGTTGACTTCCAGGTGACCCAGCCTGTGATATTGGGAAGAACTAGCTTTGTATAGACTTCATTGTCTGAGATATTTAACTGTTTTTACTGCTTTTAAATTATTTTTATTTATTTATTTATTTATTTATTACATTTCTATACCGCCCAATAGCCGGAGCTCTCTGGGCGGTTCACAAAAATTAAAACCATTCAAAGTATAAAACAACAGTATAAAACCATAATATAAAATACAATATAAATTATATTTTGTTTTAACTTGGATCATGGTTTAATTTGTTTTTTAACTGTTCACATTTATTGTTTTATACTGTATGTTTTTATCTGTACCCCGCTATGAGATCGTAATGATATAGGGCGGAATATAAACGTTTTAAATAAATAAATAATAAATATTTGCTTGACAACTGGAGAACTAGCCTCAAGTGTAGAACACAGATTGCCTCTTGTTATCTTCTTATGATTTCTTTACGTTTTCCTACCTTCCTCTTTCTAAAGTTCCTTTGTAGTCCACTTCATATTTGGTTCTGTTCATAACCATCAGAGATTGGCATCGCACTGTCATGGCAGACATTGCATCATGCTTCTGCATATGTTCTGATAGCAGCCTCTTCTGGGGCAGTGAAGACGGATTTGTTTATTATATTTGCTACATCGTGTTAAATATGAGAGCCCCTTTCACTACACTCTCTAATGAATGACCTCCCAGATGACTACAAAGGACTCCTTCTGGAGTAAGAAGAAGAAGACAGTAATCACACAATTCTCAGATGAATGCATTAATCACAATGTCCTCAGAAAAGATGCATGTGGAAAGAAATTACAGGCCCCTTGGTGTTACCAGAGAGGAAAGTTCTACTGCCATTTTCTGTCTCTATTTATGGGTGCCTGGGCTGAAACGGTTCCATTTCTCCCTGAGAAGCTAAGCTAGAGGGGAATTCCCTCTTTCCCCTCAAGTTTCCCTATGGATCTTCCAACTCTGTGATTCTAAGCCCGTGGCTAGACCTACCGGTACTAGCACGATGGAGGAGAGAGGATCTTGTGATATGGTTATCGTGAGATCTCCCCCTAGTCTACAAGCGGTGCACAACATCCTAGGAGAAAGACGGCATTGCACCCGCCATTTTGCTGGAGCAAAAAGCTGTAAGGTGGTTTTTTTTAAAAAAAAATCCCCACTCCCCCCCACCCCCGATGGGCATAGAGCTCCTGAGGAGCTCTGTGCCCCAAGCCTAGCTCCTTGTGATTACTTGCAAGGAGCCAGGACAACTCGCAATGCCTGGCCACATGTTCCATGGTCTCGGGATCATCCCGAGACCACAGAAAAACCGTGAAAAAAGGGTAGGCCGATATCCTGGGGCAAGGGATGGATCATCCTTTCCTGCTCCCGGGATCCCCTGTGCGTCATGTGAATGCACAGGGATGATCCCAGGGTGATGCCCGGGTTATGCAGGTCTAGCCATGGCCTAAGTATATCCTTTATTCATTTTGATGGTAGACAGGCCACTTGGTTAGCCTTTGGAATTCCCAATTGAGTTCCTACTCTTGCATCTCACTTTTGGTGGATTCAAGTGAAGCTTTGTTGTGGTTGAAGAAGGCCTCTGCTTTCTCTCCTTTTGTACTTGCCCTGACACTTTGGAATTCCACACTCTGTGTATTAGAAAGAGAATAAAGAACGTTCATTTAGAAAGAGAATAAAGGCTAGGCAAATCCCTCTCCTCCTCTACTCTCCTACAACTGAAGACATATTTTGCAGCAACGCTACTTGGCCCTCCCCACCCACACACCCTTCCTTTCTTCATTCCTAGAAAACTTTCAACAGTCAGTTAAATTGATGGCGCTTTATAAATAAATATTAATAATAATAATATTGTTATTTGGTCATACTTTCTTAATGAAACTCCATTTTCTAGAAAAGTTCTGATCTCATCTCCATTGCTCTGAGAATTTTACACAGGCACCCTGTAACTTCAACTAAACAATTCCAATTTTGTATGTTTGGCTCTCTTATGTTTCAGGGCAAATCTATCAGACAGACAGCAGACAGACCTCCAGTAGATGAGAGCCAGTGGCTTCCCACAGTATGGCACAGTTGGAAACTGTGTGTGAAGGGGGAAGGAGGGGACGCTTCTGCAGCCCTAGAATTGGTGGGGCTTACCAGGCGATATTAGCCTGCAGAGCCCTCCTCCCGGCGTGCAGCTCCCTCTCTCCCTGTATTTAGTGTGGGGATTCAACTGGTCACTCTTTTGAGGACCAAGCAGGAATTTTTGGCACACAGTCTGATTGGCTTGCTGTATGTCTTTTTTCCTGCTTTCCACTGGAAGTGGGGTTGGGCTGTCTTAGATTGATTGTTGGGTTTTCTTTCAGTTCAGTTGGTCACATTCCCCTAGGTAGGTTGGTTTGGACAGGGATGCTGATCATTCTGAGGCATCATTGGTGGGACAGGTGATGGCTGAGGGCCTCTCACTAAGGGTTTGGTGGCCCCAGTGAGGCAATAAGGATTGCCTGGTGGGCATCTACATTGCACATCAGCCCAGGGGGACGTGACAGGGGATGTCCTCCCTTTCTCCAAATGAGGATATGCTGGGAGTGTCAATTCTATAATCAACAACCAGCAGGCAAAGAATGGTTTGCCTGATTACATTGACCAGCTAGTGACAGCATAGTGGAGTACCCACCCAGGGATCCCCCTTTGTGATTAATAAATGTGGCCCAATTTTCAATCCATACAGCTGAGTCGTCTCCTTATTGTCTCACGTCCTTCACTCGAAAACTCTCCACAGACATTCATGTCCAATCTGGAAGAGATGATCACAGATTAGTTTGCAGATGTGTTTAGAGACATGTGTCTAAACAAGTGTGATAACTGGGGTTTTAAGAAATTATTATTTTGCACAGGAATATGGACATCAATGTATTATTTGGATCGCCTTCAAGCCAGAAAAGTTTTTTTTAAGCTACTTTGAAGCAGCCATTCATCAGTTCAGATTAGACCCTAGCCAGGTTTTATTTGAGCTCCAACTCACTCTACATGATCTGAACCATCAAACAAACCCTATACTCCCTCAGTGGCTATGCACTGCAGGAAAAGATCAGTAAATACGACCAAGGAAATTTGACTGCAATTACTGATCTTCTTCAGCTATGGAATGAGGATATCAGCAGCTGCCACGGACTCAACGCTCCAACAGAGCTAACTCTGGATGGCTGCCCTCATTATAACAACAACAACAAGGCCATGTTTTTCCTCCTCAATGCTTTACACCAGTAAGTAGACTAATACGTGTGGGGGGGGGGAGGGGGAGATGGCTGCTACTGGGAACTGGTAAGAATTTTAAAAATTGAGGTCCCAGGCCAGGTTCTGCAGTAGGTCAACTCGGGGCCCAGATAACCACTGTGGGAGTGGGGGGGGGGGCATTGACAGCACTTTGCCAATGGCTCCTTCAACTCTAGATCCAGCTTTCTTGTTATCGAAATTCTTGTTATTGAATATCTTCTGAAAAAGATTGGGCAAGACGCATGGTTGTGGGGTTGCTAGGAAAGAACTTGAGAGACAAGGCCTACTCATACCTTGATCCTTTTGTGAACTGCCCAGAGAGCTTTAGCTATTGGGCGGTATACAAATGAAATAATGAAATCTCAAGATTCTGTAGTACAAGGGATAACCCTGGATGCAGGGTTGTTTTTTGTGGAAAAGACTGACTAGATGAGAAGGCTGTCTGCTTGTCCCACTCTTCATTGCTGATGCTCTCCTTTCTTGTGATCCTTTGACATTAAACCAGACATAGAATAGAGAGGTATCCTCTACCAGTTCTGCAAAATAGAGGTCTGTCTTCCATAAAGAGAGGCCACCCTACAGTGTTTCAGCAGGAAGCATGTGCATAAAATGGAGCACACACAGGGCAATGTCATGCAGTCAGTTTCTGGATTCTATCAGTATCAATCATGCCATTTAGGGTTATGCTTATCGGATTTTATGCATTTGCACACACCCATATATGGATGTCTTGTGGCCTCAAACAAGGTCAGGCTGAGGAGGGGAGGACCATTCTTACCTTCCACCATGTGTGAGCAAGGGAATGATCCAATCCATACTACTATTTTTGCTGATCAAAGGTGGACATCTTGTAATATCAAGACGCAGAAAGCAACTTAAAGCAGATACGTAATTAGATTACAAAAGAGGCCTTTTCCCTCTGGATTTTTTAACGTGAATATCTCAAGTACTGTCTGAAGTAAGGCAAGTTTATCTCAAGTACTGTTCACACTTCATAAAGCCCTTGGAAAGAGGGACAGGGAGGGAAGCAAAGATTAATAATTATGAAATGTTCTCATTAATTTGAGTCAACTAGAAGGATGTTGAGAGACTTGAAAATTTACTTCCAGTGCCTTTTGTTCTATGGAGGACCAATATGACTACTTGAAATGCAATTCTAGGCATGTCTACCTTGAAAAATGTGAATAGGATTCTTTCTAACCTGCCTGTAGTTGAAGATCATTTTCAGATCCCCCTCTGCACATCCCACTACTAAGAAAGGTTAGGCAGCTGTGTACATGTGATAGGACCTTCTCTGTGGCAGCATTCCCCCTGTAGATCTCTCTCTCTCTCTCTCTCTCTCTCTCTCTCTCTCTCTCTCTCTCTCTCTCTGTGTGTGTGTGTGTAAGCTAGGCTGGCCCCTTTGTTGTTCAGTTTTAGGTAGGCTGTTAAAATATTTTGTTCTATGTGATTCTTTAATGAAATGTATTTGTTCCACATTCAGTTTTTTAAAAATTCTATGATGGATAGCAAATTTTAGCCATCCAAAAGAAGCATTTCCCAACAGAAGAAACCAAATAAACCAATATGTGTTTCATCAAATCCCTCCACTGGTACTTTGTTTAAATGCAGAAAATCATCAAACTTTCCAATAACCACAAAGAGTACATGAATGGTCAGATGTGAGCCCCACTAAATTCAGTGGAACTTACTCCCAGGTTAAGAGTGTACAGGATTGCATCCTGAATGTAAGGTTATATGTAAGGCAAAGTAACAAAGAAAAAATCAACCACCAGGCCCCATGAGGAAGGGTACAAGACAACATTGCTGTAACAAATGCCAAAGATTAGACTAATGCAGAAAATTAAACCTTATGAAAAATAACCAACATTTGCAGTACAAATATTCTGATGTTATTCTTTAATGTGACTGAGGAAAGAAAAGCCTCCAATAGGTTACACTTAAACTTTGAGCTTCTAAAAATGCTTTTACATGTTTTCACGGGAAATGAACCAAACTCAGACAAGTGAAGAAAGTGGGAAAGAAGCAGCCTTTATTGATTTATTTGATTGAATTCAGAAGCAGAAGTGCTTTCATCTTCAAGTGTAGAGCCCTTCCTACAAGGCATATAAAAATCACACCCCTACTCTGCTGCAAGTGCTGTGGTCTTCCTCCAAGGAATACATGGTATGAAATAAAAATGGGAAGAAAAAATGGACATGCCTTCAGCACACAAGCTTACTGCCCTGTGTGTCCCTCCTTCAACTTGTGCAAGAGGAAGCTTCCAGTGATCATACCATGCTTACAGGCTTCCCACAGGCAACTGGTTAGCAACTATGAAGCGTAGGATGATGGACTGGATAGATCTTTGTCTGATCCAGCAGGAGTATTCTTGTGTTCTTGATCTGGCTTGTGTAGTACTGCAGACAACCCAAAATCTGGAAAGGGAAGTGCTATTCTCCTCTCTATGATCATGGATAAGGTACCTCAGTAGAATGCAGAATGTCATTCTCTTCTTAGTCATGTCCATGCAAACATAATGGCGAAATTTCACATTTTGATCAGAGTCTTCAAACAGAATTCATACCTTGTTGAGACATTATGCCCGAAGAGGGCAAATGAACATGTACAAGAGGATGGGACCACACATAATGCCCCCCAATGTCCCCAGATCTTTCTCCCTGTGTCCATCCTGAGCAGCAAGGTCTGAAGAGACACTGTACTTGTGTTGAATTCAAAAAGAGTAGAACTCTCCATGAGGTTGGGGAGGCTGCTTTATCATGGTTCCCGATCATATGGGGAGGGGAGTTCTACTTGCATTCAAGTGAACACAATTAGAAGCCTAATCCAGATCTCCTGTTCAATATGGCCTAGTCATGGACTCAAGGGCCTTCACAAGTTGAGCAGGGACCATTGAGGGCAAGGCCCAGTATGGACAAGCACAATGCATAAGGCCCCTGCTCATACATACATTTGTATTCCCTGTTTGGGCATAACGCTTAAGCAATGCTGTATTCTCTGTGTGTGCCAATATCCCGTATTGTGATGATTCAATATGTACAAGGAAGACTTTATCCCCATCCTATCATTACATAACTACTTCATCACTGCAAGTCTGTGATGACAATAAAAGTTTTCAGAAGCTGCTCAAACATAAGACAATCTTGCTAATCACTGTGTATATACTGACAGTTATTAAGAGAGCAACAGCACAGTTGAAATGTTTCGGTATTCTTGGAATACTTTTTCCTTTCTCAGCATACTATCGACTCAGTTCTTTTGTCATCTGTTTCTGCTGTCTTTTGGCCTTAGTATTGCTGTTAATTAGAGATGGCTATGGTTTGATTAATTGCTAACATGTGTCACATATGCACAATATGAAGAACTGCAGTCTAATTTTTTCCACTTAGTGCATGCCTGAATTGAGTGGATATAAGCCAAACATTTCTTTTTAATGACTAAGAACCTAATCTTATCACAGTGAACAATATGGATGTAATCAAAATAAGACACTCTAATCCATTTGATGTGTTAAAAGTTCACAGAGGTATTCAATAACTGTGGGCTACGTTTTGTAACGCAATGCAAGCTGGATCACAAGTGTAAGAATTTAGGCCATCTGGGTGTCCTTCCTCTGTCTGAGCTTCACCACATTTGTTTCCAGAGTTGTGATGAGCTTTCAAAGGCTCCTCACTTCTTTTCCATGTCCTGTGTTAGGTTCACTTCTCTTGGTGAAAGCCCATCAAGCCTATGGAATAAGAAAACATACAGTGATCATTTACCTTTGCATTGTCTTTTATACAGATGGCCTTCCAGACTCACAGACAGATGGGTTCTAGGTTTTACTGATAATGTCCTCTTATCTCCTTTGGTCACAAATCAATCTACTTCCACTACCATTTAATGGTCAAGCATACTGTGGTGAAAGGGGAATAATCTCTCCAGGTGTGGACAGTGGGCGGTATCCAAAGTTGCCCATGCTGCAGCGGGACCTACCACTGGTGCAATGAAAAGCTGGTGTTTCCTAAAGCAATTGTAAATGAGCCAAAATGCATCTTTCTGAAACATAATTAATTTTTGTGAACCGCCCAGAGAGGTCCGGCTATTGGGTGGTATAGAAATGTAATAAATAAATAAATAATAAGTCAATGGAACTCACAGAAAGGCTCACTGCTGACCTATCATGTTGCAGAAACAAGTGTTTCTGGAGTTGCTCTAGGAAGTGCTAGCATTCTGTTCTGTCAACAATGGGTCCCACTGGCCCAGCACAAAGAGAACCATTGGGTACTGCCCACCCTGCCTACACTAAGATAGATTGTGCATTAAGAATGAATTTTGAATGAGAGAGAAAAGGAATTCAAATTTCTTACAGGACTGGTATAAGTGGCACATTATAAATGGAGACTTGTGTAAGTAAGTTCTGAACTAGAAGACTTACACTCTGAGAACAACAACAACAGTATTTTCATTTGCTGGTTCTGGCTAATTCTTTTTTTTAATGTACGACTTTTATATTATACAGCCTCTGGTAGTAAGTGAAATATAATTCTAATTAATTTTTCCTACGGCTGTATACAAATCAATAACTGTAACCATCCCAAAGGAAAAAAAACATGCAGCATGGTCCTCCAGGTTCCTAATGAATGCAAATAAGTTGACCTTTTCCTGACAACTATGAATATTGTTTCACAAATTTACCACTAAAATTGCTGTAATCAGCAATTCATACTGCAAATATGGAGCCAATAATAGTTCTAAATAACTGTTCATTATAGCAAGGCAGAATGTAAATTCCCACTAAACTATTCCAAACTTTAGGCAATGGTACACAACTGAAGTTACTCAAGATATAGGGATGTGAATCAGCAAAATTTAAGCTCGAGTTCTCTAAATTATACCTCAAAGCCCATTCCGATTCAGGCCCTTAACAGACAGCAAGCTTTGTTTTTTGTTCAGTTTTGTTTGCACAAAAATTGTACCTTATTCTATATGCATTTCCCCAAATATTTGCATCAATTGTGCACATTTTAAAAAGTATGCATTATTCTCCCATTAATTCAAGCCTGTTTGTGCACATTTTTCAAAAGTAGGCATTCTTTCAAATGCATTTTTCAAATATATGTGGTTTTCACACTTTTTTGTTTTTGTTGTTCGTTTTTGATCTGCAAATCACATTACAAGCTTGGAAATGTTCAGACTTCAACTGCAGGTTGCAGGAGGTGTGAACCTGGTAAACTCTGGTCAAAAACAAACTGAAACGAATTCCTTATATATTTGCACTCAGGAATCAAGTATTAGGAATCCTTTATTGCTTATTTCATATTCTTGAACAGTAGTGGTGAGCAGACTTCAATCCCCTGAGATTTACTTTGCTTTTTACTAGTACCATGATATCCACCAGTTGGTGCCAGGTGCAAAATACTGGCCCATGCAGGTAGACATATGCTAAGAATTAAGCACATGCTCAGCCCAGGAATTTGTGATCCATACTAGAAAGAAGTTAACAAGTCCTGTCACACAAAAATCCACTCCTAGTTTTCCCCTTAGTGTTTTATTCCAACAACCTATTAGTAGGGAAGCTTTAAAGCCGTTGCTATTGTTAGGCAATTGCGAGTCAGAAACATTGTTATTTTATTTATTTGTTTATTTATTACATTTCTATACCGCCCAATAGCCAGAGCTCTCTGGGCGGTTCACAAAAATTAAAAACATTCAAAGTATAAAACAACAGTATAAAACCATACTATAAAATACAATATAAAAGCTCAACCAGATAAAAACAGCAGCAATGCAAAATTACAAATTTAAAACACCAAGTTAAAATTTATTTATAGACTGTTAAAATGCTGGGAGAATAAAAAGGTCTTCACCTGGCGTCTAAAAGCATATATTGTAGGTGCCAAGTGAACCTCCTTAGGGAGCTCATTCCACAGCCGGGGTGCCACAGCAGAGACGGCCCTTCTCCTGGAAGCCACCTGCCTCACTTCCTTTGGCAGGGGCTCGCGGAGAAGGACACCTGAGGAGAAGGATACCTGGGGCTGGGCAGGTACATATGAGTTAATGTACACTCTGGTTATACAGAATACTGTGTGTGCACAATTTCAGTTAATTTGCAGTACTTTTCCAATGCACACAACTGCATTAATAATGGGGCCATTATCAGTGCCAATGTGGACATTAGAAAAATATGGGGGGGCAACTTTGATATGATTGTATGTATGTATGTCTGGTTGAAGATTACATTTGCTGTAACATTTTACCAATGCACAAGAGTGCTTGTGTGCATCAAGAAAACACTGCCCTCCCCCAAATAAAATCTTGGTATGTTCTGTATTAAGATTACTATTTTTTTTGCAGTGTTTTTTCAATGCACTCAAATCACGTAGTATGTGGGGAGGGGAAGGATGCAAATAATGTTAAGGAACGGAAAGGAATTGCTGCAGTGATGAAAGGTGTGGTTCTGTGCTGCTGGATCCATCTCCAAAACTCATGCTCATTCTCTTAGCTCCACTACCAGACCTCCTCAGAGGAAGAATCATCTGTACTTGTGGAGGCTCCTCTCCATGATTTGGAGCCCTGATCACATAGGGTTATTGATCACATGGAAGAACCTTCAGAAATACAGCTGGCTCCCCCTTCAGATCTTCATTCAATGTGCAGAGGCAAGGAAGCAGAGCCTGGAGAATGGAGGCCACACCAGGGTCAGACAATACTGGAGCTCCAATCCCCTTTAATTATAAGGAGCTTCTTCAGAAGTAGTAAGTAAACAGGGATCCTGTTAAACCAAAATTAAGGTAAAGTAGAATGTGGGACCAAGAGAACCCATGGAACAATATAGAATGGAACAGGCTAGATCATTTCATCCCTGCATTTCCCCTTCCCCTCCTGTATCCCTCTTTTTCCTTGCTGACCTTGAAAGAGTGGCACCACGACTGTGGAATGCCCTCCCCTTGGATGCCCAATTGGTGCCAACACTGATTTCATTTCGATGCCAAGTAAAACCATGGCTTTTTAACAAAGCCTTTGATGGTTAAACTCACTGGCACGTTGTTTTAACTGTTTTAACTGCTTGTAAATTATATATTGTTTTAACTTGGTTCATGGTTTAATTTGTTTTTAACTGTGCATATTTATTGTTTTATACTGTATGCTTTTATCTGTACGCCGCTCTGAGATCTTAATGATATAGGACAGGATATAAATGTTTTAAATAAATAAATAAATAAATAGATAAACAAATAATACAACAGTACATAAGGTTTTTACTCACAACAATTTGCACACTGAATTTCCCCAAGACTACAAAGACTCTGGGGCACTGGGGGTAGGAAGGCTGCAATTGGCCTGTGGGACATATGTTGTCCCTTTGGGACAGTTTCATTCCACATGGAATGTTTTGTTATCTCAGGAACTTTCATAAGAGCGTATTTTTTACTGTGAAATGCATGGATCAAATTTTACTTTTCAAATATGTCAGCTATTTTTTACAAATATGTCAATTATTATTTTTACAAATATGTCAACTATGTTTATTTATTTATTTGTTTATTTATTACATTTTTATACCGCCCAATAGCCAAAGCTCTCTCTCAGTTCACAAAAGTTTAAATCATGAAGAGCATAAAAAAAACCCAACAATCTAAAAACACAAATAAAAAATACAACATAAAAAGCACAACCAGGATAAAACCACACAGCAAAAATTGATATAGGTTAAAATATGGAATTAAAATAGCAAAGTTTAAAATTTAAGTTAAATTAAGTGTTAAAATACTGAGAAAATAAAAAGGTCTTCAGCTGGCGACGGAAGGAATACAGTGTAGGCGCCAGGCGGACCTCTCTGGGGAGCTCATTCCACAGCCGGGGTGCCACAGCAGAGGTGGCTACTAGCAGGCTACTAGGTGGCCTCCTAGTAGCCACCTGCCTCACTTCCTTTGGCAGGGGCTCACAGAGAAGGACCCGTTTTACTTGCCCTTCAGAACTGTTTTTACTTGCCCTTCAGAAAACGGAAAGACTTCTTTTCATGAAAGGAATTTAGTTTAACGAAGGTTCCCACAGGAGAAAGTTGCATTTTTCACTAAATCTCCTCTCCCCTGCATTCTCTAGCAGTACCTTCCACGTTGCCCCAGAGCATCCCTCAACCCACCAGAGCAGTTTTTGGAGTGGCATAGGGCAAACATTGCTTGTGCTTCTTTGCCAGTGGGAGAAAGCCTCCTCCCATAAGTTCCTATCCCAGACCCTAAAATCATCTTTAGGGGTCTTTCTACATGATCCGCTGCCAAAGGAAGTGAGGCAGGTGCCCACCAGGAGAAGGACCTTCTGTATTGTGGCACCCCATTTGTGGAATGAGCTCTACCTAGAGAGGTTCACCTGGCACCTACATTGTACTCTTTTCGACGCCAGGTAAAGACTTTATTTTCCCAATATTTTAACAGTTTACCATCTGGGTCTTTTAACTTTGCTGTTTATTTATTTATTTAATTACATTTATATACCGCCCCACAGCCGAAGCTCTCTGGGCGGTTTACAACAGTTTAAATCTGCATTTTAAATCTGTATAAATCTGTGCATTGCTGCTAAGTTTTATCCTGGTTGTGCTTGTATATTGTACTTTTATATTGTGTTTTCTTTATATTGTGGTTTGTTTTATACCTTGAATTGTATTTGATGATTTTGCCAAGAGAAATGCAATAAATAAATAAATAAATAAATAAAATGAGCACAACTCCACTCATATTAATTCTGGATCTAACCCAGACAATTGGTCAAAAGTGTTCTTCATCTCCATTTGGAAGTAGAATTGTGTAGCAGTTAGAGTGCTGATGTGGGAGCTGTGGCTAAAATCTCTGATTAGCCTGGAAGCACCATGGGTGGCTTTGGGGAAGTCTCCATTTTTCGGCCTAATCTAACTCACAGGATTGTTCAGAAAATTCAACGAGGCTCATTGATGGTGTTCTAAGCAGTTTAGCAAAAAGGTGGGATTCAATGTGATTAAATAAATCAATGGGAGTTTTGTCATTGATTTGAACAGAAGTGGATTGCACTGTATTTGTCCTTCATTTTAATAAGCAACATTAAGTAACCAGCATGTTATTTAAAATGGTTCTATCTATTTAACAGGCAATTTTCTGCATACAGTTAGCCTGGGAGCAGTCTGGAATGATGTAATAGAGATTTGATTGAATCAAACAGGTATTACTTAATATTCCATGGAGAAGCTCTTCCGATGTACAATTATTCATAAACAATATGGGAGGAGGGTAAATCATGTCACATAGTACATATTTTAATTGGTATATTCTTGGAATAATCTACCCACAATTTAAAGTAATATTACAGGCCCATGGCACTTATCCTCATGATTTTTATAGTGTGTGTGTGTGTGTGTGTGAAATTCATTATATAAAAGAACCCAAAATTCCACCAGTATGATCCTTGAATCAATACTTTACTTACAGATACAAATTATGGACATGATCCAGTCAAAGCTAATCACTTAGGTCCCCGTTGATTTTTGGAGAGACAAGCATCTCCTGAAATAAGATTTAAATGTGCTTAGTTTGGCTGGAGACATGTTTTAACAGACATTATTTAAATGAAGGTAAACTAAAACTTGGTGCAAATTTCATTCTGCTCAGAAGTATCGTACTGAAGGAAGAAAATTAAATACGCATAAAAGATTGGTTTGAAAACAACAGCAGAGAAGCAGTTTCCTTGTACTTTATGAAAGTTGTTGTTTAGCTATAGCGAAATACCACATTTCAACGTTTCCCCGAGACAGATTGGATTATCCTACAGTAGCATATTGGATCAATGAAAACAAAAGAGAAATTTGACTAATGCCTACTGTGCATATGACACATGTGGTGTTCTTAACTGAGCTAAACAATCTTTTCTTGATGACATCTCAAAAGATATCTCAACTCTCTAATACTTGCAATTCTTTCATGTTCTGAATGAATCCCTACTACATCTCACTCAATATTGATCTTTAAGCCATGTCTCCCAATCCTTTTCCCTGTGTGGTCACTGAACAGTATAAAAGTTCAATAGGAAGATCAGCTGCTCATCCACTTTTTGCTAAAGCAATTTGTATTATAGATTTACTTTAGCAGTCTACAGTGGCAGTTGCTGTTTTTACTATTTAAATGCTTTGATTATCTGACCTTGCTTACTTTATCTTTTTAAGCGCTGTGCATGGGCTTTAAAAGTTGATCAATAATGGGGGATTCCTCCACCACATTATGCAGAAATCAATCCCATTTTGGACTATTTGTATTTCGCTCTTACGAATCCATCTGTCTAGGTTAATTTTAGATTTTCTTTTTTCTCTCTTAAGTAATTTGGACCTGTCTTTGCAAACAGACATTCCAGGGTCCCAGTGGAATCCAAGGACTATGATTTGTAGTAAATGTATCAATGGAAGGAGCTTTTCAGGAAAGTTGCAGAGTAATTCACCCTAGAGGATTTTAAGATGAGACAAGATGAGCATCTGCTTGGTAAGGTATGTCTAGGGATCCCTGCTGCCATAGCAGGTTGGACTAAATGACTCAGCAGATCCCTCTCAGTGCTTCCATTATGTTGCATCTGGTAGTGTTCTTAGAATATGCTTTTAAAAGAAAGTTTAGGGAAAGTCTAGTTTTTAATGATTTCCCAATTGTAAATACTGCACTGTTCAATAACTTATAATTAAAGATTTGCACTTTGGCCTCTGTCGCATTAACAGAGGATAGGATAGATGGAATGATAGTCATGAAATAACTCATTTTTAAAGTAAATATCAACCACAGGGATCAGGGCCATAGTGCAATGGGAAGGGGTGTTAATCCTTCGCACCCCAAGGGGTCCCAACATCTGCTAATTGCATTGAGAGGGGAACTGCCATTGATACCAGGGGGAGCTTTCCTGCTAGTGGAAATAGCAGCCTCGGGTGATCTGTGGATAGGGTGTTGTTGTTTTTTAAAAGTGCTCCAATGTGATGGATCACTACCTAATAGGGTCTAGATTTGCTGAGTCTCCTAACCTCTGCAGGGGTGAAGGTTGAAATGGTCTGCCCATGGAGACAAACGGATCCCAAAGGATTCCTGAATGCTCTTGCGGATTTTATATTTTTATTTTATTTATTTATTTATTACATTTTTATACCACCCAATAGCCGAAGCTCTCTGGGCGGTTCACAAAAAAATATACATTTGAGCCGGTGATCATGTTGAAGCATTAGTTGAGCTATAGAATCAGGAGATCCAGGTTGGCATAAGCATTGGTTGACAACCCCAAGGTTGGCATAAGCATTGGTTGACAACTCCAATGGTTGACATAAGCGTTCTTAAGCATCTTTTACTTGAGCGCAGTGGTGTTGGCTTCTTGATTTTCAAAAGAAATTAAGGCAATGGTGTACTTAGGCCAGGGGTAACAATCTCTGGCCAATGGTCAGGGGTTATATGAGCCGTAGTCCAAAACACTAGGTTGCCTGTCCTTTCAGGATGAACTCAGTGGCGAGGGCAGTAAAGAATTTGTTCTTTTCTGCCACCATTGTGTCAGCAGTGTCATTCAGCAGAGGGTGGTTTTGGGGTTTTTTTGGTGGTTAAGGGGATATTATACACTAGACTCCAGAGAAGTGAGGGGTAGCCCTTAGCAACCCACTGTGATGAAGCATCACAGCAAAGCACCTTGCTGATAAAATTGCTCAAATACATTCCAACATGGAGTTCACATTGAGGAAAGACTCTGGGATTGTGACTGGAAAAGCCAGTTATGATGGTTGCATTTCATCTTGTTCAACCTGGGGCTGTGGACAAGTTGCTTGGATGGGATGATGATGATTCCAAGTTTTTTTTTCAATGCTGGGACTCAAGGCAGCTTTACAAAGAGTACATCCTTGGTGGTTCTATTGCCCCCCTCAGTTGCATTCAGTTCCACCAACCATGGTGTCCTTAGACAAATTTGGCTAAATATTCCCAGGTGGTGGTGCTGGTGGAATATTGCTCAGTCCTGTGGAGTTCCTGAGAGTTTTATTAGGTCCCCTGACCTTTTTAACATCTACATCACGATGCTGGGTGAGGTCATCCCATGTTTGGAGGTTGAGCACAATCATAATATTGGTAACACTCAGCTCTATCTCTTTTCAAATGATGACAAGGAGGCTGTGGAAATATTGGAACCATTGTCTGGACAGGCATTGTCTGGACAATCAATACAGACAAGGCAGAGTTCTGTTCATCAGCATCTGTTCATCAGCAGGTAAGCTAATATGGGATTGGGAGCACAGACTGTTCTGAATGCAGAGACATTTGGTTTGCAGCCTAGCAGTGTTCTTGGACCCAGCGTTGTTTCTGTGGGTGGGTCAGGTAGCTGCTGTGTCCATGATTGCCTTTGCCCATGTTTGGCTGATGCAACATCCACACCCTTCTTTGAGAAGGGGGAATCGATCTACAATTTACATGGGGTGGGGCTTGAAAACTGTTACAGCTAGTGCAAATGTAGCAGCCAGACTCTTGTCTGGCAAATGCTTTATAGACCATAGAACACCAACCTTGTATCAGCCTCTCTGGTGTCGTTAGTTTCCAAGCCCAATTCAAGGTGCTGGTTCTTACCTATCAAACCCCAAACAACTGGGTCCATAATATCTTAGGGACTGCCTCTTCTTCTATGAGCTTGCCCAAAATTCGCTATCAGAGTTCCTGCTCCATGTCCCAATTGCCAAGAGAGTTTAGGATCCTGGCACATGAGATGGGCCCTTTTTGTTGCAGCACACTGACTGTGGAACTTGTTTCCTAAAGAGATTAGATTGGCTTCATCTTTGCCTTCCGTCTTTGCCTTCTTCTGTGTGGCTTTTGATGGATTTTAATATGACTCTCTTATTTTTGCTTTTTTTTAGTTGTCTCCATTTTACTTTTAATAAGTTTTTTTTAAAAAAAAAATGCTGAATTGTTGCTTTTTAAAGATACATCATTTGGGCAACAAGGTGATCTATGAATACTTTTAATAAATATTAATAAATAATAAAACATGTATTCATGGGAGGAAAAAATATTCATGTAGCTTAGAGTGACATCTGTATGTGCAAAGACCAATTATGTATTGTCCCTGTAAATGAAAATACAGGCCGCGGGGGTGGGGGGGATCAAGGGCCTGGAATTAAAACAAACAATTGATAAACTATTGAAGGAATAAAAATGGAACCAAAATTGCCCAAAATTAGAATTATTTATTTATTTTATTTAAAACATTTGTATCTCGCCCTATATCACTAGGATCTCAGGGCAGATATATTTCCTGTAGAAATCTACCATTTAGGGAGCAAAAAAGTTTAGGAGGGGAAGGAAGATGGGGCAAAAGAAACAGAACACATAGCAAAAAATGGCCCTTCACTTTGGCCAGAACAAGGGATTGTGCTTTATGGGCATATTTTGATACCTTTTACCATCAAGCTCCATTTTTCTTTCTTTAACAAGTGGCTAGCAGTCAGATGCATTGATCTAGCTCTCTTAAGCCAAGGATAGGCAACCTCCAGATGTTTTTGGGCTGTCACTCCCATCATCCTTCACAATTGGCTATGCTGGCTAGGGCTGTTGCACTTGCAGCCCAACAACATCTGGAAGGCCACACGTGGTCTTAAGCTTTGAGCACTCAATAATTTCTATTTTTTACTCTATTTAAGTGACTTCAACTTTTAAAACATTAGACAAATGCATGTAGGATAAGGATTTTTAATGGGTGCTACCTATGATAGCAAAATGAAACCTTCATGTTCAGAGTCAATATCATTCTAAGTACCAGGTGCAGGTGGTAAACAAGAGATCTCCACCTCCATCATGAGAGATGGAGATTCCAAATGTATCTTGCTAGCCACAGATTGCTACACTTGATTGATCTCAGTCTGAACCTGGCACTTCTTTTGTTTTGATGGTCTAAGCATTAATATTTAAAGTTCCGAGCTATATCCAAAATTAAAGGAAAAGCCATTTATTCCACATTAGGTTAGTCCAAAAGGCAAACGCAGCCAAGTATATTGTGCATGATGTAATGTAATTGCCCTAACCACATGATATCATTCTTAGGGTTTGTTTCTCATTTTAAGTGAAATATAACAGGAGCTGAAGTTTTGGAGATATAAATTTGGAGATTTAAATTTCTACGCATATGATTTTAGAAAATGGGGTTGATTAAGGAGAGCAGATGCTAAAGTGAAGTGTCAGTAATGGAAATTTAGAAACGCACATTAATATGTATGGGATTTTAGAAAATGAAGTTAATTCCGTGATTGAATCAGGTAAAGCAGTTTCATGTCAAGAGACTTGTGTTGGCTTATGACAACATATTGTCACGATATTGACATTACGTAATTCAACTGACAAATAAAATTATCTGAAATTAACGTAATTTGTATTCTAAGCCTAGCACTGCCCTTCAGGAATTTGCTTAGAGTTTAATTGAACCAAAACCGCAGACTGAATTATCTCAGAACTTTTGAATCTGTTGTGAATTTCAGCAGATGCCTAATTGCAGATGCACAATGCTCCAGTTGCATCATGGGACTTTTTTCACTGCCCATAATTTGATCAAAAGTTCAAACTTTTTGAAAGGCATACACAAAATGATGTCATAAGAACATAAGAGGTGCCATGCTGGATCAGACCGAGGGTCCATCTAGTCCAGCACTCTGTTCCCACAGTGGCCAACCAGCTGTCAGCCAGGGACCAACAAAGCAGGATATGGTGCAACAGCACCCTCCCACCCATGTTCCCCAGCAACTGGTGCACACAGGCTTACTGCCTTGGATACTGCAGGTAGCACATAACCATCAGGTCTAGTAGCCACCGGTAGCCTTCTCCTGCAGAAATTTATCCAACCCCCTTTTAAAGCTATCCAAATTAGTGGCCATCACTACATCTTGTGGTAGTGAATTCCATAATTTTAACTATGCTCTGTGTGAAGAAGTACTTCCTTTTATTTGTCCTGAATCACCCACCAAACAGCTTCATGGGATGACCCTGGGTTCTGGTATTATGGGAAAGGGAGAAAAATATCTCCCTATCCACATTCTCCACACCATGCATGGTTTTGTACACCTCTATCATGTCTCCCCTTAGCCTCCTTCCCCCCCCCCAAGCTAAATAATCTCAGCTATTGTAAACTTCCCTCATAGGGGAGATGCTCCAGCCCCTTGATCATTTTAGTTGCCCTTTTCTGCACCTTTTCCAGCTCTATAATATCTTTTTTTTAAGTGTAGTGACCAGAACTGTACCCCAGTATTCCAAGTGTGGTCGCACCATAGATTTGTATTAAGGCAGTATGATACTGGCAGATAATTCTCAATTCCTTTTCTTTTTCTTGTTCCATCTGGTTATTATAAGAACTACTATTTAACTTTAAGAATCGGTGGTGGTGGTTTTTTTCTCCCACCTCTTCCCTCCCTATTCCTTGTTCCTTTAGTGTTCTGTCACTTAGGTTGCAAGGCTGTGGACTGGGAGCATCTTGTTTCTATTGATCTGAATTGAAGATGTTCCTGGAGTTGTTTTTCAGTTGAAGAATGGGGTAAAAATGCTTTAAATAAATCAATGCTAAATAAAGGGGTTTAAATATTGCAAGAATCAGATTTCAGGAGCATACACAATGCTCATTGATATAAGGATGAACAATATTGTGAGAGTACATAGCGCTTGTTGTAACCATGAAAACAATAAAAACTTGCTGCTTGCTGATTCAATAAAAGGATGATGGATTTCATTAGGGCCACCAGAGAAAGGTTCTGTCTTGTCATAATAGTTCCAGTGTTAATCCAAAACTCTGTTTTCGTCAGAGTTCAGCAGTTGCTCTACTGCAGCCTACAACGTATTACTACTTTTTGCTCCTAACTGTGGCAAAGGAAATGAAGGAAAAATTCTCCTTCTCTTCCACCCCCACCCACAATTAACTGTGTACAAGACAGAGCAATGCCATCAAAAAGAGATTGCGTATGTAGCACATTGGAACGTTTACACACACACACACGCCAAAAAAACCCCCACAGCACACACAACACTAAATAATAAAGCAATATTTGGGGGGGGAATTAAACTCAATTCTCTGAAAACCAAAACAACAGGTGCTATAGAAGATTAAGGAATTTGGCATATAAAAACTTGTTTAAAATAGCTGCTAAATATCCAAAACAGCTTTTCCCACAGGCTGTGTTTTAAATGTTCAATGTCAAGTTCCTTTTTACAAATAAAATCAAATAAAAGGTTATAAAGAACAAAGCCACATTCTAGCAAGGTAATTCACTTTTTATGCTAAAAATTTTAGTTTGCACTTACTGCTTTAACAAAAAGGCAACAATACGTAGATCAAGATAAGAGCAACAGTAAACTGGTTAGTTACTGAAATTGTTATGTCTAAGAATCATACTTTCCTTATCTGATAGACCCTTTTAAATGCGGAGAATGGGAATGCATCACTCCATGGCCAGCCCTGAAAGAGACAACTCCATACTGTTTTCCTCAAGTGGGTAAATGTTAAGAGAGAAGAATCCAAGTTTCATGATGCAGCAGCACAAAGCTGGGAAGTGAAAATTATGTTGCAGCAGAGTCTTGAAAATATGACTGTAAAAGTTAATCAATAAAATGTCTATTCCTGTCTATTCACTAGGGGACCCCAGCTGCATAGCTTCACACAATCGATACTACAAATTATTACGATTTCCAGGTTCCCACTGGACATTCTGAACAAATCTTTCAAGTGTAACAGGCTTACATAGTGGGGTTGTTGTAGCTGTTCCCCCCCCTTCAAATTTTACATGTAGCTCGTCTAGAATAAGTGGTAATAAAAATATCTTAAAGCCTGTGAATTTTGTACAGTTGTTAAATATTTTTCTTTCGGGCTTATGCTTGCCTTGTTTTCTGTTTCCTTTAAGTTTACTTCAACAAATAAGATAAAGCACTGCTTCTGCTCATTTTAGGTACTCATACTGTGGAAGGTAGGGAAGAGATAGCTTTGCACTTTTGGTTTTGCACATGTACAAACATGCCACACAATTTGAAATAGACTGTTGAATAAACACAGGATATATAGAATGTCTTCTCACCTACCTGTGCATCGTGTTTTCCAGGTTTTTCTGTTTACCCCCTCCTTCCTGGTTGCTAGCCATGTTTGCCATACTGAAAGTCAAATTCTTAATGGGCTCCAGTGTTGGCACAAAGAATGCTTAAAATATTGAAGCCAGGGCTCAAAAAACCAGTGCTGCACACCTTTCCAGTGCTGTACACCATCACAAGCAAGAATCCATAAAATCCCTATACCCCATGCAAATGTCTTGTCCTTGGCTTGTACACATCATTTCAGGGACAGTACAGGTTGTAGAAAGGATGTGGGGGAACCCAAGCTTAATCCCTTACCACCAGAATTATCTCCTATGTGAAGGTTTCCTTCCTGCTAGGGTATTACTACTTCTCCCATGCAGTAGACTTGGTCATTTATAAATTTAATGCATGGAAATTGCATTAATGTGGCAAGCTGCTCCTCTCCGAGTAGGGATGGACATATCAACCTGTGTCCAGTCCATGTCAGGTTTGCCTGTGTTCATTCATAAATCTGTTGTGTTCCATTTCTGCATCAATCTGCGATTTTAAAAACAAAACAAAAAACTAAAACTTGCATCTGAATGTGAGTTTCTTCCCCCCGCAAAACCCTTATTTTGTAGGTATGTTATCCTAAAATAAGGCTTTGGGGATGCTTTTAACCCAAATGAGCATTTTAAATAAACAATGCAGTATATTTTCTGAGCTGAGAACTGGATCGTGACATTCGAAGAGGTGCAAAAACTAAAGGATAAATGCAAATCAGGCCAGTTGGCTTAAAATACAGATCAAATAAGATGATTGATGATGATGATGATGATGATGATGATGATGATGATGATGATTGCATTGATATCCTGCCTTTTTTCCTCCAAGGAACCCAAGGTAGCATAGATAATCCTCCTCACCTCCTCTCCATTTTACCCTCACAACAACAACCCTGAGAGGTAGGTTGGACTGAGAGTCTGTGCCTGGCCCAAAGACACCCAGTGGGTTTCCATGGTGAAGCAGGAACTAGAACCCGGATCTCCTGACTACCAGTCCTACACATTAGCCACTACACCACAGCTCATGGATCCCTCCTCTCTCTAGCAATCAGGCAGTGAAGCTAATGTCACCATAGCCATTGCAACTGCATAGAAATGTGGGACGGCACAGACAGGGTAGCATAAGCCTTATTTCATGGCCAACTGCTACAGAGAAAAAGCTTCTCATGTGGATAGAGCTATACTGTACTGAGATTATGGGTCAATTCAGATGTTATGGCCACAAGGTCTTTTTGGCACTAGGCAAAGGGCTTTTTATTTTCACAAGTTTTTCAATCTTAAATATTTTTAGTACTTTTTCGATCTGTTGTACTGATGTTATTATCTGCTGATGGTTTTGTTCTGTTGCTCATTTTATTCTGTTTCTGGTTTTATTTTCTTGCTGTATTTTTTATTTATTTATTTCATGGGAAGGTTAGGTGTGTGTTTGTTTTATTTGCAATCCATCCAGAGAAATTCTGTTATTGGGCAATGTATACAAATTGAAAATAAAATATGTAGGGTGCTAGAAAATGCTCCTCACTTTTTAATATCTGGAAGCCATTGATCATATGGGTGGCTCTTGTTATGTGTCTGCATGCCAGCACCACATATTTTGGGCAGCTGCAGACAATGGCGTAGAGAGTCTCCACATGACTCAGAGATCAATCTGTATATAAATATAAAATACTACAAGCTCTGCATGAAGTTACTCTCACATGCAAGTGTTTTCAGTAATGTCTACACCATTAATGCTTGAATGGTATCATCTGAAATCAGATCAGTGTCTCCAATATTCCTGAAATACCTATTCACTAAAAACATAAGAAACGCCATCCTGGATCAGACCAAGGATCCGACTACTCCAGCATTCTGTTCACACGGTGGCCAAACAGCTGCCCATGAAAAACTCACAAGCAGCAGCACCCTCCCACCCATGTGCAGCAGCAACTGATCTACATAGGCGTACTGACTCTGATATTGGAGGTAGCATATAGCCGTCAGGACCAGCAGGCATTAATACACTTCTCTTCCAGGAATTCATCCAAAACCCTGTTAAAGCCATCCAAATTGGTGGCCATCATTATGTGTTATGGTAGTGAATTCCATAGTTTAACTATGCACTGTGTGAAGATGTACTACCTTTTATCTGTCCTGAATCTTCCATCAAGCAGCTCCACAGGATGACCCCTGGTTCTAGTATTATGTGAGAGGGAGAAAAACATCTCCCTTTCCACATTTTCCACACCATGCATAATTTTGTACACCTCTATCATGTCTCCCCTTAGCCTCCTTTTTCCCAAGTTAAACAATCCCAGCTGCTTCAGCCCCTTGATTATTCTAGTTGCCCTTTTCTGCACTGGGTGAATATGGTCATCCATTTACTCATGTCAGTGCACACACAACCACTTAGAAAGCCAGTCTTCTGTAATATGCTGCCTAGTCGTGTAGAGAATTTTGCCACACAACAGCATCTGATCAGAAATTGATGCAAGTGCTGGAGGGATAACATTCTCTGCAGCATTTGGCAGAACAGTCCATATCGGGGGTGGGCAGAAAGTAGTTTTCCAGATGTTACAAACTTCAACCCCTAGAAGCTTCTGCCAGAATGGCGAATTGTCAGGAATGTTGGGAGTTCAAGTTCAAAATGTTCTGGCTACCCCTGGTCTATATGCCCAGATTACCATTTGGTCACCTGAACGCCTTGGCAAATGACCACTTGGTAAATGTTTGCCACCTTCTGTCACAAGGGCTATGACCGTGCCCACCAGCCTCTTCACTGGCACCAGCATAAAGCAGCTATGCTCTAATGCTTCCAAGGGTTTGAATATTCCATCAGTAATTAAGCTGAAAGAAGACGTTTCTAAATACACAGGCGACTCATATTTAACAAAAGCTGTACAATGCTTCTGTATCACAGAGGATATGGTCCAACAGGGTTCATTATAAAATCAACACTTTCTTCATTACATTTATGTTTAATATTTTAGCTCTCTTCCTGCTTTTACGTAACAAATAAATATCTGTAGCTCTTAATGGCTAAAATCAGTTGTACTGTTTATTTCATTATACTAAATTGGATTATGATGGATTCCTTTGATTTAAATTACCAAATAATGAAGTCTCCTTCTCTTCTTTGCTTATGTTTCACAAATGAAGCATGGACAGGAAACTTCAAAAGCCAATTTCACATAGAGGGACTGATGTCACAACTTTTACAGCAGAACCAAAGTGATGTGTTTATGCACACAGGTGTGACATATTGTCTGACTTGGTAGTGATTTTACACACCTTACTCCACTACATGAATAACTTACAACTATCCACTAACTTTACTTGCCTTTTATGACAATTAGACTTACATGATAGATTTACCTGTGTCACCAGGTTCAAAGGCAACTTGATTTTCCATTCAAAATATGGATGGAGTTTACATTCATAAAAGTATAGCTGGAATCTACATTATTTTGTGCTTGTTTTATATATGATGGACTGCTACAATGACACCCTTTCAAAGGGTGTCAGGAGCCTTTCAAAGCCCTGAACAACTTGGGACCTGATTACCTTAAGGACCACCTTTTTCCATATATTCCTCCTCACATGCTCCATTCATCATCAGAGGCTTAACTCCATATCCCTTAACCCTGTGAAGCCACTACGAGTAGAGCTTTCTCTGTAGTGTCCACCCTGTGGAATACCCTGCCAAGTGAAATTCATCAGGATCCAACACTCTTATTGCTTCAAATGACTGGTAAAAATATAGCTGCTCAAAAAGATTGTCAACTGAATGCTCTTTAATTTTGTTTAGTGTTATCCCAGTTTTCTCTGTTGTTCCTAGAACCTGTTTATCGTTATTCGTTTATTTATTATGTTACTACTGGGTGTGTTTTATTGTTGCTTTTAGAAAGCGTGTGCGTAAAATACATGAGGTATATTTTTTTTAATATTGTGTGATGTTTCTTGATTTGGTAGCTTGAATTCCTTTTTTTAAAAAAAATAAAAATAAGGGAGGATATAAGTTTTTTAAATTAATAAGAAACAAAGGTGAAATGCATTATAAGTAGGCTTACAGTGTGGTTCTATGGAGCCATGGTTTTGCCATAAGGCCAAGCCCATATTTATGCCACTGTTGTGGAAAATTATGCCCAGAAAATTTACAAACATATTAGTACTAATAGTAGTAGGTGTAGGAGTAGTAATGCTTGCTTACCTCACCTTTAGGTGAGGCTGGCCTGACCCGTTGGGATTCCAAGTAAATGAGCCAATGCTCTTTACATTGTTATGTAAACTGGCAAACATCTCTTTTCCTTAAAATTTCTGGAAGAGTATGTAAGCTATTTCCTCAGATCCTAAGGGACTATGACAGCCCCATCTGCATAGTTTTGCACAATATTTTTGATATTGTTTTGCCATTTGACATAACAGCATACCCAGAGACATGAGCACCTTAGGAAAATGCTACAATTCTCGCCACAAGTTTTGAGATTAATAAAATCTCTCCAGGATCAAGCCATCACTTCAGAAAACATAGCTTAGAACTTCTGAAGTTTCCATTTACTTTGTGCTGTCGCAAAATCATCTGAGAAGGCTGCCTAAATTGAATGTACAATATAACAAATTCAGCAAGAAGAATGCATTATTCAGAGTATTTATATAATGCAGAAGAGACAAAAGCATTTACCCGAGATGAATACCTTTC